>NC_141694.1:449000768-449600768 GCF_964263255.1 Lissotriton vulgaris
ATTTGAAAGCATGACGTATGACCAAGTGTTGCGTGATCAGATTCTCATGAAGACCAAATCAAAGAAAATCCAAGAGAAACTATGGTCATCTGGAAGCACTTCTTTAAAAAATGCTATTGAAGTAGCTAGGGGTGTAGAAATTTCTGATCAATGCATTCGTGAGGTCAGGAATGAAAAGAATGATTCTGATTCTAATTCCATTAATGCTGTAAATAAGAGTGACATGTCCAAATTCAAGAGTGATAATAAGGTAACAAATTTCTCATCTTATCCCTATAAGAAAGGAAATGAAAAAAGTTTTGAAAGAAATAATGACCCGAAAAAATTTGCATGTTTTAGATGTGGGTCTTCTACTCATTTAGCTAATTACAAATGGTGTCCTGCCCTTGATAAAATTTGTACCAACTGTAAAAAGAAAGGACATTTTACCAGAGTATGTCGGAATTTCAAAGCTAAAGTTAATTATTTACAAGATATCGAGCAGGATGACATTAATTGTGTCCAAGATGGGAATCAAGACGATGTTTTTCATGTGGTGGGTGACATATGCAGTATTCACGATGAAATAGCTAAAGGGGCATGCAGAGTTAAAAAGTTACCATCTTGTTCTGTTAATATCGATGGGCTAGAAGTAAAGGTCATGGTAGATTCTTGTGCCTGGTATACTATTATGGGTATGGATTCATTTAAATCCTTATGGCCCAGCAGGCCATTATTAGGTCCTGATATACATCCTGGAAGTTACACTGGACACAGAATACCGTTAGAAGGGTTTATAATAGCCAAAATAAGTTTTGGATGTAACTCTTGTCAGGGAAAAATTTATGTGGCCAATAAGGGTGCAACAATTTTGGGATGGCCTCACATTTATGATTTAGGCATGAAAATTGACCCTAGACGGGAATTCCCAGTTTATTCTATTCAGGATGAGTGTATTGAAAAAGATGCTTACTCAAATCTTCCAGAAAAATTTCCTGATGTATTCTCAAGTGGAATTGGTAAAATGGTGGGATTCAAGCACAGAATAATTCTAAGGGAAGGCGCATGTCCTATTCGGCAAAAACTTAGAAATGTTCCGATCAGTTACAGAGAAAAATTGGGCGAGATACTTAAAAAACTGTGTAGTGATGGTATTATTGAACCGGTTGAAAGTTCAGATTGGGTTTCACCAGTGGTTATTTCGCTTAAATCCAATGGCGATTTGCGCCTGTGTGTAGACCTAAGATGTTTAAACGAGGCTATTTGGGTTGACACATTTCCTCTTCCAAACTTGCAAGAATTGACATCATCTGTGGGCGGTTCTTCTTGGTTTTCCAAGATAGACCTAACTAGTGCATACCATCAAATCGTGTTAGAGGACGATTCTAAACAATGCACTGCCTTTATCACCACAGAAGGGATGTTTAGGTATAAGCGCATGCCTTTTGGGCTCGCTAGTGCATCTGCAGTGTTCCAAAGGGAAATGTGTAGAGTTTTACAGGGGATCGAAAATGCTAAAGTGTTCCAAGATGACATTTTAATATTTGGGAAGAACAAAGAATGTCACGATAAAGGCTTGTTTGCAGTTTTGGAAGCATTAAGAAGGAGTGGACTGACTATTAAGAATGAGAAATGTGTATTTGGGAAATCTGAGGTGGAATACTTAGGTCATGTCATATCTAAGGATGGTATTCGACCCAAAATTAGCCATGTTGATGCTATTTTAGCTGTTCCAGAACCTACAAGCAAAGAACAATTAATGTCATTTCTGGGACTGACAGAATTTTATTCACGATTCATTGAGAACTATGCTTCAAAAGTTGAATCGCTAAGATATCTACTAAAGAGAGGTGTTACATTTTCATGGGGTGATCAACAGAGAATGTGTTTTGAGAAAGTGAAGAAGGAAATAGTTTCCACGCCTTGTTTGAAACCCTTTTTACCAATGGCAGAATGTGTTCTATCTGTGGATGCGTCTGGGTATGGCATTGGTGCTGTGTTTTCCCAACGGTCTAAGTCTGAAAAATGGGTAGTAGCGTATGCTTCACGTACCCTAACCAAAGCAGAACGGAACTACTCCGTTATAGAAAAGGAATTGTTAGCTGCTTCATGGGCAGCTGAGAGATTTCGAATGTATATATGGGGAAGGAAGTTTAAAATCTGTACTGACCACAAACCATTAGTGAACATTTTGAGGCCTGAGGGCGGGAAGAATTTAACGCCAAGATTAGCTCGTTTGGCTTCAAAGCTGCAAATGTTTAGTTTTGATATTGAATATATTCCTGGCAAGGACAATGTTGTTGCTGATGGTCTATCTAGATTACCCAATGCAGGTGTGTCTGATACCAAGACCAACACTGATTGTGAAGTGGCGTTTACCACTAAGGATGTATTCCTCATTGACGCTGAGAATGCTGTTAGCAGTATTTCTGAAGCATCTTGGGTGAGTGAGATGGAGAAGGATGTGGTCCTGAAAGAAGTTAAACGGTTCATAGTTGAAGGATGGCCTAGAGAATCATATTTACGCGGTGAATCTATTGCCTTTTCCAAGATTAAGGATGAGTTGTGCATTGTTAATGATCTCATCTTAAGGGGTGACAGAATTGTGCCTCCAGTTGGGTTAAGGAAGGACATTGCTGAGAGAAGCCATTTGGGACATGGGGGCATGTCTAGTTCAAAGAGAAGGGTTAAGGAGTGGTTTTGGTGGCCAGGTGTGGACTCTATGGTGGACAAACTAGTTAGGGATTGCAAAATTTGTAATAACAGTGATAAAGTAGCTAAGCCGTTGTGTGTACCATTGACCATGGTGGAGCTTCCTGAATATCCGTGGCAGAAAGTAGCTATCGACTTTATGGGACCATTTTCAGCCTTGTCTTCTGCAGATTGCTATGCCATTGTATTAGTGGATTATTATTCGAAATGGCCCGAGGTAAGAATGGTGAATGGGATGACTACGGATGTTGTCATTGAGTTTTTAGAGGATGTATTTTCGAGAGAGGGTGTACCTGAAATGTTGGTCTCGGATAATGGGCCCCAATTTGTTTCACAAAAAATGGATGAGTTTTTATTGGTAATGGGCATTAAGCATATTAAGTCATCCCTGTACCACCCAGAGGGAAATGGCCAAGTTGAGCGCTTCAACAGGGTGGTCAAGGAAGTGATTGAATTGGCATTAAGTGCAGGGTTACCCTGGAGGAAAGCCTTGCAAGAGAGGTTGACTGCCTATCGTGTAACTCCCCACTCAGCTACTGGGAAGACACCTTTCGAAATTTTAAGAGGCAGGAAACCATTTACGGGATTGGTTCCCTGGTGGTTGAGGAAGAGAAATAATAAGATGCAATGTAACTCCAAGAATGTTGATGAAGAAGTCAGATCTGAAGTTGAAAAGTATCAAAACCGCAGTCAGCAGTATCATGGGAACAGATGTAACTGGCCTCTAGTTAAGATAGGTCAGATGGTTAGGGTAAAGAACCCTAGGAAGGTGTTGAAGGGTGAAAGTGTGTGGTCCAAACCTTTAAAAGTGATTAAGGTTTTTGGTAGTGCTGTTGAGTTGGAAGATGGCAAAAGGTGGAATTTTCGTCAATTGAGTTTTTGTAATGAGAGGAGGGGTGTGGTTGGTGTACATTCCGATGGTGGGTCTTGTAGTGGTTATTTGTTAGGTGATGATTTTGGTTTGGCTAAGGATTTGAGGGTGACCGGTAATGCAGGTACGTGTGAGCCTAGGGATGTTGTTGACGCTCGAGATATTGGTTCTCCTAGTGCTAGGAATATTATAGATGCTGAGGGTGTTGTACCAGTTCGCTCTGATGTCGACATTAGTGGTGAATGTCTCCGCCGTGGCGATAGGGTAAGGAAGATGCCAGCTAAGTTTTTGGATTTCAAGTTAGGGTGAACTTAAAGGTGGTTCCTTAGCTTTTCAAGGAGGAGGGTGTGTGGTATTTGTGTATGTATCGTGTGTGTGTGGCGCGTGTGTGTGTGTGGCGCGTGTATGGCATGCTAGTGTGGAGCGTGCATGGAGTGCGAGTGTGGAGTGCGTGGTAGGTCGTTGTGGAATGCAGGTGGGAGGCAGTTGCTGGAGGGAGAGGCGGAGGAGGTCCGGTGTTCATGTTGCTGTACTACATGATACCTGATACTATCAAATAAAGAAGAAGAAGATTGAACAAGCAACCCTGTCTGCGTATTCCTACTTACAATACCCAACATGCACACAACCCAATGAATGGCCTTTGGGCAGGCCCGGCTCCGAGTTCCCTATGGGTGCACAGCCCCCTCTTAGCATAGACTTCAGCTGCGCACAGGGCTGGTTTGGCCCAGTGCCCAAACCACTGATGGCAGTCAAATGCCATCTGCGCTCTGTCTGCAGCCTGCACAATGGCGAATTGCACAGAGTCCTATTTATGACCAGACCTTACTAATTATTCTGTACTGCATTACCAGTACCGATACTGCGGTATCTCGTTGGGGGGTTCACTGGGCATTGTTGTACTGCATTTTTGTTCCATGGTTGGGGGTCGGACACATGGTCTGGCCTCTGACCAGGCCCTGCGTTCGACTTCCTGCTACTGCTCAACACCCAGTTGGTGCCCAACCTATAGATAGGCCATGCCCCCTAGCCCCCAAGGGCATCTAACTCAATGTGGGTCTCTAACCACACCCAAACATGGCCTTTTTCTCCATGTGCAGTGGGGGATTGAGAATAGGTACTTGGATCTGACCAAGCTCTACACCAACCCCCCACGGGTGAGCAACATCCTACTGAGCAGGACTTTAAGCTGTTTACATAAAACAGAAAAATAAACAAATACATAAAATAAATCCACTGGTATTGCATTTATTTTAGAACCATGTGTAAACCATGAATTCAAATGTATTGAGGAGGTGCTAATCACTATTTATAACAGATGTTGAGCGATCAGAGAGCCATCATGAGTCACTTGACTTGAGGGTTTTCTCTCTTGTGAGTATTGGTCCTTCTCTACACCCACACTCAGCAGTGGAAATAAATGGTATATTAACTCTCTGCACACACCTGTTTTCCCTCAGTATACCCACTCACTCTGTGGGCCATATGTACAAAGCCATTTTTCAGTGTCAAAGCCTTGCCTTTGAGAGCACGAAATGGTTTGTTTTATGTTCTAAACCCATTTTGTGATTTATTAGCTGGTTGCCAAATCATAAAATGTTTAAAGAAAATCATAACAAATTGCAATTTGGAAGGGGCATGTTAAATTGTACCTTCTACACAGGGATTCCTTATGGTAGATATTAACCCGTTGGCTGCGGTTGGCTGCGTCAAACGTTCAGCTCCAGTGCTGAACGTTTGAAAAATGGCTGGGGCCGCGTCGGCCAACGGACGTACGCAGCACTACCAAGGTAGTGCACGCGATGACCGTTGGCCGACGGCAGCAAGCAACGGGTTAATGTTCGGCAACTGAAAGCTGCTTGCAAAACATGGAAAAGTTACAAACTCCCGAGTTAGGGTGGTAACACATTCGCAAAAGTGAAGGGATGTATAGGGTTTCCTTCTCTTTTTGGGAAACAGAAGTTTGTTGGGGAGTAGGCAGTGGTCCAGGCGACCAGTGCCAACTCCAAAGGAAGCTTATAAAAAATACCTTTCTTTTTATTGTAGTCTGATTTAGTTCACGGAAAACGGGGTACATTAAAAACAATTATTTCAATGCAATCTAAAAAAATGGTGGGCTACTGGCTCCTGCAGGCCGTATTGATGTGATGGCATTTATTCATGGTGAGGTGCCATTTACCTCATGAATATTGATGAGGTAGGTTGGATTTGTGATCCAATCCGATTCGGACTTTAGTGTATAGTTCAATTGGCAAAATTATTTTCTGTTCACAAAACTTCAGGTCACAATTTGTAACCTCTTTTTCCACATGGAAATTTTGCACATCAGTCAGTAGTATGTTACATCTACAAGGCATATAAGTACATCTGGACTGCTTCAACCCCTTCTCTTCGGTCTGCAGAGTCCTTCAGTTATCTTCTAGTGGTTGTCCTGATTAATACAACTAACACGTTCATTTAATTATGGATATGTTCTCTTTAAAACATTCTTAGTATCCAATGGTACAACACCAGAGGCCGTATTACAATACGTCCCCCAGGGGTGCAACAGGCGTTTTCTCCCGCTTTGCGCACCCCCAGGGCACGTTGGTATTACAGAAGAGGGTGCAGACGCTTGTGCGTCCCCTTCTATAATACCAATAGCGCTGGCACCTTCAGAGGGCGATCCCTCATTTGCATAGTAGCATGCCCTATGCAAATGAGGGAATTCTTTTGACTCTGCACCTGCATCATAATACAGATGCTGACGAAAACGTCAAAGCAGCCCCAAGGAGGCTACTGACAGTGCCCACTGTCAATGCGGATCAATCAATCAATCAATCAGTGACACTTATAAAGCGCGTTACATACCCGTAGGGTCTCAAGGCGCTGGGGGGGGGGGGGCGCTACTGCTCGAACAGCCAGGTCTTCAGCTTCTTCCTGAAGGAGAGGTGGTCTTGGGTCAGGCGCAGGTCGGTCGGGAGGGAGTTCCAGGTCTTGGCGGCCAGGTAGGAGAAGGACCTTCCTCCTGTAGTCGCTCTTCGGATGCGGGGGACGGCGGCGAGGGCGTGGTTGGCTGATCGGAGGTGGCGTTTGGGAGCGTAGAAGTTGACTCGGCTGTTGAGGTAGCTCGGGCCTTGGTCGTGTAGGGCTTTGTGTGCGTGGGTGAGGAGGCGGAAGGTGATTCTTTTGTTGACGGGGAGCCAGTGAAGGTCTCTCAGATGTCCGGAGATGTGGCTGGTTCGTGGGATGTCGAGGATGAGTCTGGCTGAGGCGTTCTGGATCCGCTGGAGTCTCTTCTGGAGCTTGGCGGTGGTACCGGCGTAGAGGGCGTTGCCGTAGTCCAGTCGGCTGGTGACGAGGGCCTGGGTGACGGTCTTCCTGGTCTCGGTGGGGATCCACCAGAAGATCTTCCGTGGCATGCGTAGGATGTTGAAGCACGCCGAGGAGACGTTGTTGACTTGCCTGGTCATGGAGAGGGAGGGGTCCAGGATGAAGCCCAGGTTGCATGCATGGTCTGTCGGTTTGGGTGCGGTGCCCAGGGCGGGAGGCCACCAGGAGTCGTCCCAGGCGGAGGGAGAGGAGCCCAGGATGAGGACCTCCGTCTTGTCCGAGTTCAGTTTCAGGCGGCTGGTCGTCATCCACTCGGCTACCTCTTTCATCCCTTCGTGCAGGTTGGCTCTGGCGGTGGCGGGGTCGTTGGTCAGGGAGAGGATCAGCTGGGTGTCGTCGGCGTAGGAGATTATGCTGAGGTTGTGTTTGCGTACGATGGCCGCGAGGGGGCTCATGTAGACGTTGAAGAGGGTGGGGCTCAGAGATGATCCTTGGGGGACGCCGCAGATGACTTCGGAGGCCTCTGACTTGTACGGAGGTAGGCAGACTCTCTGTGTTCTTCCGTCGAGGAAGGAGATGATCCATTCCAGCGCCTTGTCCTGGATTCCGATGTTGCTGAGGCGCTGTACTAGGGTGCGGTGGCAGACCGTGTCGAATGCCGCGGAGAGGTCTAGGAGGATGAGGGCCGCTGTTTCTCCATTGTCCATCAGGGCTCGGATGTCATCGGTGGCGGCGATGAGGGCGGTCTCGGTGCTGTGGTTGGCTCGGAAGCCGGACTGTGAGGGGTCGAGGGATCCGTTCGTCTCGAGGAAAGCGGCCATCTGCTTGTTGACGGTCTTCTCGATGACTTTGGCTGGAAATGGGAGGAGCGAGATGGGGTGGTAATTCTTGAGGTCGGTGGGGTCCGCTGTTGGTTTCTTGAGTAGAGCGCTGAGTTCGGCGTGTTTCCAGCTCTCAGGGAAGATGGTGGTGTCGAAGGATGTGTTGATGATGTCTCGCAGGTGGGGTGCGATGACAGCGTCGGCCTTGTTGAAGACGTGGTGAAGGCAGGGGTCGGTCCGTGATCCGGAGTGGATGGAGTTCATCGTGCGGATGGTGTCTTCGGTGCTGATCGGGGTCCAGGCGTGGAGGGTGGTGGTGGGGGGTGGTTGCTCGGTCATGGTGTGCGTTGGTTGGTTGTTGAAGCTGTTGTGTATGTCCGCGATCTTGTTGTGGAAGTATGAAGCGAGGGAGTTGCAGAGGTCTTGCGATGGGGTGATGTCGTTGTTTCCTGCGCTGGGGTTGGAAAGCTCTTTCACGATGTTGAAGAGTTCCTTGCAGTTGTGTGCGTTGTTGTCCAACCGGTCCTTGAATGCTGTTTTCTTGGCGGCGCGGATCAGCTGGTGGTGTTTCCGGGTGGCAAGTTTGAAGGAGGTCCTGTTGTCCGGTGTCGGTTCCCTTCTCCAGACTTTCTCGAGGGCTCGGCAGTTCTTCTTGGAGCTCTTGAGTTCGTCGGTGAACCATGGGGCTTTCTTGCTGCCGGGTCTGCTAGGCGGGGTCCTCAGTGGGGCGAGTTCGTCCGCGCAGTTGCTGATCCACTTCGTGAGGTTGTCGGCGGCCTGGCTGGGGTTCGCTGAGCTGGCAGGAGGGTGCTGGCTCAGGGAGGTGGCGAGCTGGTCTGCTGTGATCTTGTTCCAGCTTCTGCGGGCGGCCTGTTGCTGGTGTTGGTGGGTCGTCGTTCTCTTGAAGGTGAAGTGGACGCAGCTGTGGTCCGTCCATTGAAGTTCTGTGGCGTGGCTGAAGTCGATGTCTGTGCTGGAAGAGAAGACTGCATCGAGTGTGTGTCCGGCGAGGTGTGTGGGGGTGGACACCAGTTGCTTGAGTCCCAGGTTGGCGAGGTTGTCGAGCAGGGTGCTGGTGTTGCGGTCGTTGTTGTTCTCCAGATGGAAGTTGAGGTCTCCCAGGAGGATGTAGTCAGCGGAGGGGAGGGCATGCGGGCTGACGAAGTCGGCGATGTCTTCGCTGAATTGCGTGCGTGGTCCAGGGGGTCGGTAGATCAGGGTGCCTCTGAGGGTGGTGTTCGGGTTGGTGTGGATCTGGAAATGCAGGTGTTCGGCACTGGTCAGGGTGTTGTCGGTGCTGGTCGTGAGACGGATAGTGCTCCTGTGGATGATGGCGATGCCTCCTCCCATCTGGTTGGCGTTTCGGTCCCTCCGGACGATCTTGTAGCCCTCTGGGATGGCGATGGCGATGTCGGGAGCTGAAGAGGCGTTCATCCAGGTCTCCGTGAGGAAGGCAACGTCAGGGGCTGTGGCGTCTAGGAGGTTCCAGAGTTCGATGGCGTGTCTGTGGACGGAGCGGGTGTTGAGCAGGATGCACTTGAGGTGGGTGCTGCTGGTGTTCGGCTTGGTGGGTGCTGGTGCGAGGCTGGTCCGGATGCAGGTGAACTTGCAGGCGTGGCAGCTGAAAGGTCCGTGGGTACGTCGTGGAGTGGCTTGATGGCATTCTGGGAGTCGGCCGGTGTTGAGAGCGGTGAGGGTGGCGACGGAGTACGTCAGACGGGTCGGTCGGGGTCTTCGAGGTCCAGGGGTCCTGGCACTGGGCGCGGTCCAGGCGCGGACGGGCGTAGACGGGCTTACCTTTGACGCGCCTTCGGCGCACAATCGGCGTGCCCGCTGCGCGTGACCGCTGCGCGTTCGCACGGTCGCCATTTAAGGCGAAGTGCGCGGGTGGGCGGAGCAGCTGGGAGGCGGGAGCGGGGAGGGTACAGAATAGAAAAAGGGGCGGTGAAAAGCGGCGGTGGCGGGAAGGGAGGGCGGAGGGCGGCGAGGTAGGCGGACAACAAGGAAGGAGAACCAAAACACGGGGAAAATGAAAATTAAACAAAACAGGCACAAATTCTCGACAAAACAAGGGCAAAATGAAAATTAACAAAACAGGCACAAATTCTCGACAAAACAAGGGCAAAAACAACCGCAGCGGCGGCAGCCGGCAACCGGCAAACGAGGCAGCAGCGAGGCAGAGGGCAGGCAAGGGGCACACGCAGCAGCTGGTGGCCGTGCGGCGCGGGGGTGTCCCACAAGTGGGTCACACTCACCTGCGTCGCACGGTCACCATTTAAGGCCAAGTGCGCGGGTGGGCGGAGCAGCTGGGAGGCGGGAGCGGGGAGGGTACAGAATAGAAAAAGTGGCGGGGAAAAGCGGCGGTGGCGGGAAGGGAGGGCGGAGGGCGGCGAGGTAGGCGGACAACACTAAAGGAGAACCAAAACACGGGGAAAATGAAAATTAAACAAAACAGGCACAAATTCTCGACAAAACAAGGGCAAAATGAAAATTAACAAAACAGGCACAAATTCTCGACAAAACAAGGGCAAAAACAACCGCAGCGGCGGCAGCCGGCAACCGGCAAACGAGGCAGCAGCGAGGCAGAGGGCAGGCAAGGGGCACACGCAGCAGCTGGTGGCCGTGCGGTGCGGGGGTGTCCCACAAGTGGGATCTTGAAAGCAGCCCTCTGCAGGGGGTAATGGGACCCCCCAGTCATTCCCTTGCAGGCGGGTGCAGACAGAGGCGCAACTAGAGCCAAATTTCGGGGGGGGGGGGCTAAGAAAAAATTTCGATGGGGGGGGCTGAACCTTTATTCAGTATGCAGAGTGGTGCTGCAGGCGCTCTTAGAAGGGATGAAACAACTGGAAGGTCTAATTACCATGCAAATGGTCTTTTAAAGACCTGTTAAACGTTCGGGCGCAGCTCTGTGTGTGCCCGGGATCTTTCTCATCCAGGGCTGCCACACACGAGGGGGGGGAGAGGGTGGGAGGGGGTGGAGGGCTGAAGCCCGGTGAGTTCAATGGGTGTTGCGCGCCTGGGTGCAGACACTGCACCCACCTGCAAGGGGATCTCAATTACCCAGTAAAAGTGCAGGCGGCTGCCGCTGGCACTGTGAAAACATGGAGCAGCTGCTCCGTGTTTTCACATGGATGCGCTGCCCTGGGTGCCTTCCGAGTTCGCAGCTACCCTGGGCGCAGCGCATACAACATACTAGGGCACACTGTGATTGTTTGCGCCCGGCGCACCTTTTAAAAGGTGACCCAGACTCAAAAAATCACAATGTATAATACGGCCCCTGGTGGATATTAATGTGTACTCTTACTTTAAATAAAAGAAAATAAAAGTTTTTCATTGTCAGGGACCACCAGTACATGACTGGCTTGGCATCATCTTCATTTCAGTGTAAATTCGACTGCGTGCGCAAAATAGTATAATGTAGTGGTCGATATTTGTAATAAGGATGATTGGCATCAAAGCCAACGGAGCACTTATTACATGTATAGAAATTTCGAATGCCAACGACAGCTTTAAATATAGAAAATATGTTGTTTGTAAGATTGGGGAAGTTTGTGGAGCTCTTAAAAGTTAATCAGTCGATATAAACATGGCACTTTATGTGCTGTTGTTCTTGCTTGCACACTGCTGTGAAAGTGTACATGAGGAAGATTTACTTGACTGTTTTCCATAGAGGTGATGGAACAAAAAACGCACTTCATGTAGGTCCATCGCTAGTATGTTAACATTTTAAGCGTGGATCTTCATTTGGAGTGCATACATGCCCGCGTGTTTCAATATCTTTAGTATGCACTTACATTTCGGGATATCTGTATGATTCAACGCAGCTGCAGCACTGCAATAAGCATCATTAATAGTTTAACATTGCTGAAAGTAAAAGGGTAGGGGATTTCCCGCAGGACGAGGATGTGGGTCCAATAGCCACGGGGCAAGGGATTTGTCATTTATGAAGCGAACACAAACCCTGCAGCCTTCTAAGCGCCAGAAGCCAGAAGTAATTTTGCATTATGCTCTTGTTCATCTCAAGGTTACCGATACCAAACGCTGGTTCATCGCACAGCAAATCCCAAGGGTGGTGTCTTCAAATCAGCAGGAATCCTCAGTACAAAATATAATTCTATCTCCCACCGGAGAGGAGGCCCCTGCAGCGCAGAAAAGCTAACCTAATGCAGATTTTTTCAAGAGCGTATTTTGAAAAAGTCTAAAAAAGACGCGGGAGACTGCAAGGACACACTGTGGCTCATCTGCAAACATTGCGAGGTGTTGTAATGAAGGTCAGCTGCAGAACGAGCATTGGCACATGAAATGACGAGACACTTATCCGAAAAAAACACATCGATTCCGGTTCAGAGGCAGAAGATTAATTTGTGTTTTTTTCTTTAACTTCTGTGAGTACTTCTTTTTGTTGCCCAGCTCAAATAGAACCCCGCTGCTATCTTTTGAAAAAAATAGTCATTAGGAGTCGGCCTCACTTGCATTATTCCATGTAGCATAATCACAATTGCCTAAAGACTCCACAAGATTATTCAGAATTACTCGCAACGTGTCACGTAAACACTGCGGTGAACCTGTTCGCCCTCAAAAGTAGAATTAATGAGTCGTGGTGTGCAAGCGTGTTTTAACTTTATTTCCTTAGGCCTTCTTCCACAGCCTAGCCATCCTTGTATGTTTCTTGCTCCATATGCCGTATCCAACCAAATGCACCCATTCTGCTCCATCAGTCGTCACCCTTTTAAAACTAATACATTTAGTTTTTTTGTTTCCTTTTCTACTTTGTGTTTATTTTACATTTTTGTTCCTCAGTTATTCAGTTGGATGTTTTGTGCCCGTCCCACCGTAGCACTAGCTACAGCAGATGCAGAGAGCGCCGTCAAGTCCTCCACCCCCTGTGACTGATGCCGCACAAGGGGGTGACATAACTTTACCAAGGCAGAGGAGGTGGCGCCAGTTTGTTATGTGCAGTACCACGTTCCCTCATTCTGGCAGCAAGTGGCAGGCCCAGCTAGGGCTACAGCCTAGTGGAGCAAACGCTAAGGTGGGGTATAGTGTGGCGTGGCACCAAGCAACAAGTGACACGTAGATGTTCTGACGAGATTGACCACGGCAGGACCTACTGGACTAGGTGGTAGTGCAAGTGGCAGGTCTAGGTAAGTCATGTTTTGTAAAATGTGTTCTAATATATTTATTGATATTTATTACCTGCTAGGCAGCATTACATCACAGAGTAAGCAATCGAGGTGTATATATATAGCAGTGTTTTTGAAAAGTCTGTTTTTCATTTCTATCACTTTAGGTGTGTGTTTATTTCCTCGCCTACTTTTGTGTTTACTATAAATTTGCAATGAACTCGGGGGCACATCATTTGACCAAGCTCCTTCGTGGAGCGAAACGCGTCATGGATTGAATACATTTTCACTCTGCTCTCCATTAGAAAAAATGTCTATCGTGTCCTGATTGCTGCGAGTGTGTGGAGGCGATTCTGAGGTCTACACCTGACTTTCCTCGCCGTGTACTGGCGACCAGGAACATGGCATAATATATATATATATATTACCTACTGGCAGTCGCCAGTAGATAGTTATAGTTAGTATGTAGTTTCCAACGGAAATCCGCAACATTCTATTTGGAATAACTTTGGCGCCGGTGGAAGAAACTTCGCTAAATTCTCCAAGAAGATGGCCTGCTTTTCTCCGGTCCTTCCCCTAAAGTTTGGGGGTGATGGGTGAAGCGGGGGCTGAGAAAAAAGGGGAGTCCCAAACATGTTTTCCCAATGCAATTTTCCATAGGGACCTTTAAGACGGGCTACAGTCCGAACTGCTGAACGGAATTACACCAATTTGGCAAAAAGGTAGAGTTTGGTTCGCAGATGGAGCTTTTTGTTAAATGGTGTAAATCCATGCAGTAGTTCCTGAGAAAATCAAAAGTAAAATCATAGATATATCTATGGACGAAGTACTGTCCGAGGATTATACGCGTACCCTTACGAGCACGAGCTGCATACTAATTGGCTGTCAACTGTCTGTCAACACTCCAAACCAGGAAGTGTTGGCAGCCATCTTTTGTCTCGGTAGAACCGAGGCACAAGAAAACTGAAAAACAAGTGCGCAAAAGACGCAAAGGGGGTAGGGTAGAAACACCCTGACGCCCTAGGCCTGCTCAGGGTGTCCCACAAGGACCCCCAAGACCTAAAAATTAATATTTTTTTTAAATCGTGGGATGTGCGAAGGATACGAGTATGGCGTGGAAAAAAATAGAAAGAAAGAAGCCCACTTTAGTGCTAATTAGCCACAGGGGGGGGCCAAGTCCCGGGGGCAATGTAGTTTATTAGAATGGGGGTCCATCCGGCCCCCCAGCCCCGGGGATCGCTACCCCCGGGGCTTTTTTTGTAAATATATGTGTGGCAGGGGCTCATGGCCCCAGTAGTAAATGAAAATGTATATGTGTGGGGGGGCTCTTAGGTCCCCTCTGCCCCGGGGACCTCCACTCCCTGGGGCTTTAAAACAGTAATTGAGGGGGAGCTCCGAGGTCCCTTCGGCCCCGGGGAGCGCCACCCCCGGCGCTTTAAAATATGAATTGAGGGGGCGCTCTGAAGTTCGCGTGGCCCCCCTCCTGTAGCCCAAGATGGACCTGGGGACTGCCACCCCCAAGGGCCGGCTCCTGCAGTGTCCCGGGGTGCACAGCCCCGGGACACTGCCGTTTGCAATGTCAGGGCCGGAGCCTCGAGGCTCCCACCCAGTCATTGGAAACTGCTTTCCTATTTGGAAGAGAGAGCAGGTTAAACTGCTCTCTCTTCCAAAAAGGAAAGCAGATAGATTTTTCTCAAAGGGAGCAGCATGCTAGTTGTTTTCCCTGAGGAAAAGCAATGCAGGCTCCCGGAGGACGTGAGGAGCGGGCTGGGACCCTTTGGGCCTCCTCTACGGTCTCAAATAATTCATATAAGCCCCGGGGATGTGGTCCCCGGGGAAAATAAAAATTAGTGATGGGGCTATTTTTTTTACGGTAAAATGGTACGCTATTCACAGCCCCTGGGACCACCACTGCCCGGTGCTTTATGTATTGTGGGAGAGTCGGATTTTGCAGTGTTCCGGGGTGCCCATCTTGCCCTCCCATAGCAAGGAAATATGTTTTCTCTTTTAAAATCTAAACCCGATTGCTTTTCTACATGGGGAGCTGCATGTTAGTAGTTCATGCTGTAGAAAAGTAATGCCGGCTCCCAAATGCATAGAAGTTGTGCACCAAAGGTGCTGGGGTTGCGCACTATACAGATTATGAGTTGTACATCCAGGGCGTGCACAACAGGGGGCCGCACTGAGCTGGGTGCGCAACTTTCACTTTTTCTGTTAAAAAATAGCTCCTATCAGAACTTTCTAATATTCCTGGGGATCGTATCCCCCGGGTCTTATAAAGAAATGTTGGGGACCGTGAGGGGAGCCTCTATGCCCCCACGGTCCGGCCGTCTTTCTGCGCTCTTTGGGAGCCGGCATTGCTTTTACACATGGGGAGATGCTAACTTGCATGTGGAAATGCAATCTTGTTTGGATTTTGAAAGTGAGAACAAATTTCACTGCTCTGTCTTTCAAAATTCAAACTAAGTTTGTTATGGGAGGGAGGGAGCCGGGAGACTTCTCCCCTCTCATAGCAAACAGCATTGTCCCAGGGGTAGGCACCCCAGGATACTGCAAGAACCGGCTCTGGGTGTGGCGGTCTCCAGGGCTCTCGAGGGCACCAGGCGGAGGGCCACGCAGCCCCCCTCATACAATACAGAAATCTCTGGAGGGTGGTTGTTCCCGGGGTTTAAGGGGCATCGTTGAGACCCATACACTTTTAATTTTGTAGGAGGCAGGGGCCTTGGACGCGAAAGTGGCACAATGGGGTTGTAAATCTGGTATTGTGTTTTGTTTTACTTTGCTCTCCTTTCTGTCTTGTAGAGGATCCAGGGTAAATATAATGGTTTTTGTACAGCCAGTCCCTTTCAACCCTACCCCCAAATGGCTTTCTGCCTGTTACCATAGTAACAGTTCATGAAACATTTACGTGAGCACAGATGTTAGAATTTCACCACACTATGTTGCTAAAACCGTTGTACTTTTTTTTTTGTCCTCATACATGCCATCAGACCATATAAACTCTATATGGGGTCCCTCTGTGCCTTCCACACAAACACATTCAATAATCGCCCTGGATATCTGTGCCAGGGAGACAGAGTTCCCCCAGAGGTAAGGCTGCCTCCTGGTCCCACTCTCATTCTCCTGTCTAAACAAGAAGCAGGCAACTAGGGAGGACCGGACCACAATCCTCTGGCATAATCATAGGACCGATGTTAGTTCTTCCTCCAGGTCTCTAAGGCTGCCCAGATCTTATTACTACTAGATTCAACGCAGGCCATATCAGACTGACTCGTCATGATGATGTTTTTAAGACAGTCAGCAAATGTAGGTGGGGCCTCCGATTTCCATGCCCTACAGGTTTCCCTTCTGGTAATGACTATTACATAGAACAAACATTTTGAAGTGGGGGTGCTTATACAATAGTCTGACAAAAGTCCGAAAAAGACTAATCTAGTACTGACTAAAATAGGTTAATAGACCGTCCTCCAAGAAGCCACATACATCAGCCCAGAATGGAGCAATCTTTGGGCAACCCATAAACATATGTTTGTCATCTGCAGCCTGATGTCTACATCTGGGGCAGTAGTATATCCTTGTGCTAACCCTGGATAGTTTACCCGGAGTCCAAAATACTCTATAGGTAGTATACAAGTGGTTCCTCCTGAGATTCGCTGGTTTAACCACTGTCTGAGACATAGTATAGGAGTCACACCAAATTTTCCGTACCTCCTCCCGGTTTTCTGTAAGAACATTACCCCAAAGATTCTCCAACTCAGAGTCCAAACAATCCCCCGCTTCTATAAAGGCTTTATACCAAAAGGAAACCTCACATTTCCATAGGACCACTCTGGAGATGAAATCAAGAGGCGTGCTATCTTCTTCATTGCCCCAGGATTGTGTTGCCCACCAAGCGGAGAGCTGGTAGAACTTAAATCTTGTTAAAGTCTCATTTGTCAGGTTAGAGAGGGACTCTCAGCTCATAAGCTGTGAGCTTTTACATAGATCCCTCCACACCCTAATACCAGCTACTTTGAGTGGCTGACACAATTGATCCAAAAAACAATCAGGAGTCCCAGGGGAGTCCCAAATTGGGGCCTGTAAGGTGTAATATGATATCCCCAGGATTTTCCTGATATATCCCCATTTTTTAAGAGCATCCAACATTGTCTTAAGGGGGACCTTCCTGTAAAATTTGGGGTCACCAAACTTAAAAAAAAAAATTCCTGTCCCTGCGGCACATCATGTAACATTGCCCTGAATAGGAGGCCCTGCAAAGAAGAATCTAGTTTGTTGGCCAATATTCTAAAATTCTTAAAATGGAAGGCGTGCCAGTAGGAAAGTAAATCGGGTAAGGCTAAACCTCCAATCTTCAACCCTCTCCTTAGTTTCTTCCAGGCTATTCTGGGTGTTTTTGTTGCCCATATAAAGGAACCGAAGACTGGCAATGTCTTTGGAATTAAAGGGTAGTGGAATTGTGTTAAACAGAAAGGTTATTTTAGGTAAAATCGTCATTTTACAAGATTAACTCTCCCATAAATATTCAATGGTAGACTCCTCCATCTCAATAATAGTTTACAAACTTCATTTGATACCTTCTGCCAGCTGATCTTCCTTATATCCATCAATTTCTGGGTTAAATAGATCCCTAGGTATCTCATCTGTTCTTTGGCTTCCTGTACGGTGCCTACACTACTCCACCCCATTACATTGTTTTTTTCCTCTGTTGATCTTATATCCAGAGATTTTACCAAATTCCTCAGCCAGTTTAAATAACCATGGGATTGCATCAAATGATTTGAGGTATACAAAAGAAGATCATTTTATATTGAGCTGTTTTAAGCTCTAAATACGCAATTTTAAAGGGTGTAATGCTACGATCTATTCTAAGTGCACAAACAAATGGTTTGATATATATACAT
Source organism: Lissotriton vulgaris (assembly GCF_964263255.1). Taxonomy (NCBI): domain Eukaryota; kingdom Metazoa; phylum Chordata; class Amphibia; order Caudata; family Salamandridae; genus Lissotriton; species Lissotriton vulgaris. The sequence continues at coordinate 449,018,488 of NC_141694.1, forward strand.
TATACAATGGGGGGACAGGAGACAGCTATGCCTGGTGCCTCTAAATATACTAAACCACCCCGTTAGGGCACCATTAACTAAGACTTTCACCCTGGGATTCAGATAGAGAGATTTAACAGCTCCTATAAAATTTAATGGGAAACCAAACTTATTCAAGGTCTCCCATAGATACTCCCAGTTAACCTGATCAAACGCCTTAGCGGCGTCAAATGCAACGATGGTAAGTGGCAACTTTTTTTCCTCTGCAAAGTCGATTGCCCTGATCACCTGGAAAGTAAGCTAATTGAGCTGCCTCCCTGGTATAAACCCTCTCTGATCGGGGTGTATAATTGTTTTAATGATTTTGGCCATCCTAGTGGCCAGTATCCCTGGGAAGATCTTCAAATCAGAGTTTAATAATGAGATTGGTCTCTACGATTCGAGTTTTTGAGGGTCTTTATTTTGTTTATGAATTAGTGATTCAGTCGCTTCTGACCAAGATGGGGGGGATACATTCGCTTTGTATAAATATTTTATTAAAAAGATTTTTCAATACCGGCACCACCTTCTCTAAAAGGCTTAAGTAGACTTCAATTGGTAAGCCATCGGGGCCAGCAGCTTTGCCCCGACTCATTTTGTTCAATTGGTCTCTAATCTCCCCTTCCGATATGTCGGTAGCTAGATATTCCTTATCGGATTCAGACAATAGGGGTAGATCCCTAAGATCTAACCAAGCCCTAACTTCACCTGGTCCATAAGTAATATCGTCTTGATATAGACCCTGCATAAATGACCTGGCCTCCTCTCTGATTTTATCATCCTGTAATAGCATTGCCCCAGACCCTGTTTGTAACAAGCTCTTGATGTTATTTCTCGCCCTTTCTGTTCTTGATTTCCAAGCCAGGAGGGAGCTGCATTTTTCACCGTAGGTGACGTTCTGTAATTTGCTAGCATCCCACCTGTTCTTCATGATCTTATCTGTTCTAGCATTAAAATCCGCATGTAAACTAGCCAACTCCTTCTCCAGCTGAGGGAGAAGTCCCCTGGCTGACAAGGCTGCTTGTTGCAACTCCAGCTCTTTCTCCTTGATATGCTTAAGAGCCTTTATTTCTTTTTCTTTACTAGTCTTCTTCTTATGGATCATCAAGGAGCTCAGGAGCCCCCTCAAATACGCTTTGAAGGCTTCCCAGACCGTCTGCTCAGTGGAGAAGCCAATGTTGAAGCTAAAAACATCGCCTGATCTATCGTTTAGCTCAATCTTCACCCTCTCATCCAATAGCAAAGTCCTTTCTAGTGTCCACCTTTTCTCTGTGATTTTAAGCCCAAGATTAAGGACTAACTCCACTGCAGAATGGTCTGAAATAATCACTGGGATATAGCTAATGGATCCTACATCTGCGAGCAAACCCCGCTCTACTACAAAATAATCTATCCTTGAGTACTGCTTATACTTCTTATTATAGAGCGAAAATTCTCTAGCAGTATCGTATTTTACTCTCCAGATATCAAGCACTTTGTATTCCTTCATAACGTTCATAAGCACCAAAAGTGTTCTAGTTGGAGCACCATATTTCCCTTTAGAGGTCCAGTCCAATTGTTTATCGAAGACTAGATTAAAATCCCCACCCAGTATGACAGGGGTTGACGTATATAACAAGCTAGTCTGAAGTTTCAAGAGAGGACCAAAATTATCCTCATTGGGCCCATAATATACAGTACAGGGAATCAGGGAACCGCATATGGACAAAGATGCCACTAATCATCTCCCAGACTGATCTGTGTCCCACTTCTCAACCTTGATCCCCGTGTTCGCTCTTACCACTATTGCTACCCCTCTTGTGCACCCTATTTGTTTGGAACATAACACTTCCTGCACCCAGCATAATCTACTAAAGGCTTGTTTACATTCAATAGCTTCCAAATGAGTTTCTTGCAAAAAGTGAATATGTGCTTCACTTTTTTTCAGAAACTCACAAACCCGAAGTAACTTCCAACCTCCTCCTAGTCCGTTCACATTCCAGGAGAGGAGTTTTATCTTAGATGACCTAATCATGACCTACCCATGTGCACCTCCTATCTAGAGCTAAAATAAAACAAACCTTCTTTAATCTTGTTTGAGGACACATTTTCCAATTTCAACTGCCCTCCTCCCCTCCCTCCCCCACCCCCACCCCTAAGGAACCCACCCTTGATACTTGGTGTTAGAACGGCCTTTTAGGAACCCTCCCTGAGGCAGCACAGCATCTTCTCTATCAGCAATAGGGAAGAAAACCATTCCAACCTGTATCTAATCTAACCTTACTTTATATATTTAATTTTTTCTTCTTTAAAAAAAAACATTTTAAACTTTATTTTTCCTTCCGACTTTATCCCTATTTCCTTCCATTCCACCTCCTACCCCCTACCCTACCCTTCTCTTTTTATTCTCCTTTCCTTTCCTTTCCTTTCCTTTCCTTTCCTTTCCTTTCCTTTCCTTTCCTTTCCTTTCCTTTCCTTTCCTTTCCTTTCCTTTCCTTTCCTTTCCCCACTTTACCTTCCCTCCTTCCTCTTCCCCCCATACTGACCCTTCCACATAGCATCCCCTTTACCCCCTCATCTGGGAACAGGAGGTCGTCTACATCCTCAGGCTGACTACAGTTATACATCTTGTTTTTCACACATTATTTTCAGCAATGCAGGAAACTTCATTTGAACCTGCGCCCGAGTGATCTTAATTCTGGCATTCTGGAGCCTAGCTCTCACTGCCTTTTGCGCTGTTCTCCCCCCAATATCCGAACAAATTTGGTAGGGGTAGGCCTGATAGTGAAGAGTAGACCGTGTTAAACACCTCCCTAAAATTAGCTCCTTAATACTATAGGTCTGAAAATTAAGTAAGATTTTCCTGGGGGCTTTTCTGTCCGGATGCAACCTAACCGGGTCCCTATGCACTCTTTGTATTTCAGCCTCTAAGTCAATGTCTGGTCGGTCTTTTAGAACTCCTTCTCGCAACACCTTGCATACGAATCCCCTTATATCCTCAATCTCGACCCCCTCCGGTATGTTCAAGATCCTTATATTATTCCTACAGGCCTGCATCTCCAGCTTCTCCATATCCATCTGTAGGGACCGGTTCTGGATTTTTTAAGCAACTATATCTTTGGAGTTGTCTTGGACAGACTCCGATAGCGATGAAACTTTAAGTTCAAGTTATCCCGTACGTGTACATATATCATCCAGTTTTAATTCGAGGGCGTCAAACTTATCGTGAATACCCTTCTCGTTTACTTCGGATATCTCAAATTTGGACATAAGGTCCCCTCTTAATGCCTGTAACAAGGAACCTAAACTATCCCTGTCCTTATTAGCATCTCCTAATGCCTGCGTAGTACTGTCCGTGGGGGGAGCAAAGGGGGGTAAAGACCCCCCCAGAGAGAGAGGGTAGTTATAATTTCATTACTAGTGATACTGTTACTGGGGTGACTGGAAAGATGCTCATGATTGGGCACCGGTAGATTCACAGTAGTGCCCCAGCTGCCACATTTGGGCTCTCCAAGCTCTCCGAGTCCGAAATACTTTCCAGGGGTGAGAAGCGATTTTCAAGAATGATTGGGGGGTCACTGCATTGAGCAGAGGTGACTATGTCCTTGGCCCGAACTGAACCCGCTACCTGCTCCATAATTTTAAAGTATGTTTTAAGGGATGGAGTATTCTTTTAAAAAAGGCGAGTTGCCTTAGGGCCCTTTGATTTTTTAATATCTCCAAACTTTTTCTTTTTTTTACATGGAGTTAATGGGGTCACTCCTACTCCCTCCAGATGGTCCAAAACCCCCTTGGTCCTCAGCTCTGGTTGGGTCCTTAACTGGTATCTGTTTCTCCTCTGGGGGGTGATCCATTCAGATGGCCCTGCGTGAATGGTCCAACAATACCTTTGCCACTACTCCCCTTGGGCTCCAACTGCTGGCTAGACCTCCCCGCTCTTTCAGAGGGACTTTGTGATGCTATCACCCCCTACCACTCCCTACTACTTGAGGAGATAACTGAATGAGCTAGGGTAAAATCCTGATCCATGCTGTCCTGTTTCTGCTCCCACCCTGCCTGAAACCACCTTACCGGGTCCAGAGGCAATATAATTGGACACTGTGACGCTGTGAGACACGATGAAAAAGCACCTCCTGTCTGCTTTGAATGGCCTCTGCACTCCAGGCAACGAAACCTGGTTTTCGCTAGGGCATCCGGGGCCCGACTTCTGAGCCTGCTCCGATGCTCCCCAAGCCCTACGAGCGATGCGGAACTGGCCTCCTGCACCACTTGCTCTACCTCTCTGCCCATCCGCTTTCCCTGGGTCATAGTGCCTCCACCACGACCCACGGTAGCCAGAAGCCAAAACCTGAGGGAAGAAAGGAAAAAGAAACAACTGCTTAGCCTTTCACAATGCACTGAGGAAAAGAAAACGAATCCACGTTCTCACCGGGTAGGTTTCGGAGGTTTAACCACATACTCTCACATCATTTCTCCACCGTTTCTGCAAAAGTACGCTGCGCTGCCCCGCTGAGCTCCTGCGACCGGCGTCAGCCTGCCGCCATGTTCCTCCTCCTTGTACTTTTAAAGATTTGGATTGGAACCGTTAGTTGTAGCTATAATCTATGGTACAGATCTGGTAAAGCGTTAGTCTCAGAATTATACTTCAAATTATAAATATCATTTCTATTGGGGACCGCTACCCCCCAATTTTTTTTATTAACTTTCATTAAAACAACAATAAATAACTGGAAACATAACTTAAAGATAACAATACAATAAAGAACTAGAAACATAACTTTAATAAAACAATATAATAAACAAAATGTGATGAGACTCCAATAGACGTATGGTAGGTAATCTGCAAAACAAAAAAGAAAATTAGTGTTTAAAATTAGATCGATGTGACTAAATGAGGTCAAACATTACAAGTCAAGGTAACACTAGGATTTTACGTGTGCAGTGTGCCTGGTACATTTCACTTGTGTTATAGGCCCGCGTTGAAGCGGTGTCTGTATGGAAGTGCCTACTGAGTCAGATTTAAATTATAGATCAACAGGTCTTTAAAATGAGTCAGAGATGAGACAGAATTAGGTGAGAGATCAAGTCATTATACAGGACAATATTTTTTAGGGCTTATTTACAAGAGTCTTGCGCCACTTTTGTGTGACTTTTCCTATGCTGAAAGTGACGCAAAAGTGGGGCAAGGGGCTTGTAAATAAGCTCTTTTGTTTATAATGCATTTATTCGGAGGCATTGTATATCTAACCCGCTCAGCATATCTTGTGTAAACACTGTGACCAACAGAGTTCTCATCTTGAACTCAGCTTTAGCTGTACACAGCAGAGTTGTCAGCAGCGTCCATAACTTTAAAGGAGAAAGAGAAATGATGTGAGAGAGAGTGAGAGAGAGAGAGAGAGAGAGAGAGAGAAAGAGAAAAAACAGTATTAAAACTGAGAGAGAGAGAAAGTTATAGGTGGAGCAGTTAATATTGGAGAAAATACTCGTAGCTCACCTTTTGCCTCCGTTGTGTGTCCAAGCACGTGCTGGTTCATAGTGCACCCTCCAGTTTAGTGATCTGAAAGATAGTGTATAGAGTTAGTAATAGCATAGTACATACAACTGCACATGTATATCTTTGATTTATTTATTTGTACTCTCAGGATAATGTATTTCATCCAGTTCCACTGTAAAGAGGTGTATGTGTGCTGTTTTTCTTTCAAAGTAGTATATCCCATGCACTACCACTGCATAGCGGTGAGTTCTCAATATTGCATACCTAGACTGTTGCACGCCATTGACTCGCAGAGTCCGGAGGTGAGTGTTTTTCTGGGGAAGTCAAAGGCAGTTTTAGAAGCTCCTTGTGCCCCTTTTCTCATGTCAAAAGTGACACAAAAGTGGTGCAAGGGGCTTGTAGATCTGCACCTCAGACTGTTGTTACCTATCCTCACTGCTCGGAGGTAATTGTACATTCCTACGCAGTGAAGCTGCTGCACACTACCTACATTTTCTCCTTTCACAGATACCTTGTTGTTGTTTTGGAAACAATTTTCTTTGCTCACCTTGTCCCATTACCATGATTTAAAGAGGGTGCACTACTTGTCGAAGCAGGCTTCCCAGACGTTTTTATGATGGCCACGCATCATCACAGAATACACGAACATAGAGCTTTTTAGTTTTGGGGGGGTGGGTGTTGCCAATTTGTGCAACATGACCTGTAAGATAAAAAGGAAGTTAAGATTGTGTGTCATTTCTTTATGAAAGGAGAGAGTAAGTGAGAGAGTGACTGAAAAGAATATTTGCAGCTCACCTTTCTGTCACTGGTGTGTTTTTCACCACGTGCCGGGACATAATGCACCCTGAAGCTCTGCATCTGAAAGATAGTAAAAGAAAGATGTTATTATTGATATTTGTTACTATCGTAATGTGGAGTACAATAACATCGCCCTTTCACACACCTTCCCTCCCTATTTGTACAGTTTATATTCCGGATGTTTGACCGATTATAAAAACGTTTCTGCTATTTGAAAAAAAATATTAATGGAGTAAGATTCAGTATATTGGACTGCGTTCGTCTAAATCACTGCGTCGGTTTTTTGTATCCAGTCTGCTGCAGCCCATCGACTCCCTCGGATGCGCACCCAGGCCTCACTACTCATCTTTTCGCGGACAGGGTAGGTTCTACATCATGCACTCCCGCTCTGCCACCAAGAAGTCTCACATTTGTTGCTGAGTCTTGATATCGCTATGGCAAAGTACATACTTGTGCACCTATCATCATTGCAGGTTCCTCACCCGCTCAATCCTTCTGGTACCACTAACTCAGTGACCAAAGAGGCCACACACGTAGTGATGGGCCTTGTTCTTGGTGGTTCAGGCCTATTTGAGGCGTCCGAACCACTATGAAGGGCCATCACAGCGCTTGCGATGGGAGCAACTCTAAAATGGGGTATAGCATGTGCACCCCGTCTTTTTTATTGGTAGGGTCACATGTGGAGTGATGCATGTGCTGGATGGGTGTGGTGTGGGTGTATACCAGCCATGAGGGAGTGTGTGTATGCCGTTCTGACAACTTGACCTGGAACTAAGAAATCACTACAATGTAAATCTGGTTGTTGTGTTTTCCTGGAAGCATAAGCGGAGTGGGCTGGACTGACGTGTGCCAGTGCTGCACGAGGCAGTGACCGATGACTCCGGAGCTATGGGCGTGGTCCCGTCGTGAGCTATATGAGAAATCAAGTGATTCGGGTGTCTGTTTTGTAGTGCTGCAATGGAATACTAGACGTGAGTCAGAGTAGCCTTGTGCACAGCGTAATCACTCAAAGGAGTGTAAGTCAAAAAACTTGTTAAGTCTTGTTCAGTTCATTCATTTATACACAAAAAAATGTTCATGGTGTGGCGATGAAAGAAACTGACCAAATAGAACATAAGTTTTAGTTCATTATTAGATTTGTATTCAAATCATGATGCAAAAAGGTTTATATCCAAAGACGATGTTGAAATTCACAAGATCCAGGACATAAAATGACAAACTTCAAATTCCATGAAATTACAAGTCCCAATGCATTTCGGGCTTATGGAAAAAGCCCTTTATCAGGGGATCTAGAAAAACGACATAAACCATGTTTTAGACCTATATGTGTGACAAAGCAATAGGCATATTACTTGCTCAAACAAGGAGGTGAGCCATGCGCAAAATTTCACCCAAAAACACTTAATTAAAGGTGAAACCAAGGAGTGAAAAACGGAGTAGTGAAAGAACGGACCTGCAAGCTTGCCTGCAAGAATAAATCAAGCGTGTTTCACAACATCGAAACGGAAATAAAAAGTGGAGTGTGGTCAAACAGTGGAAATGGTGACTAACATAAGTGACAACAACCCAGGTGCGCAATGCGACAATGGTAACACTAAATGAACCAACAATATAGCCATGCTTGTGCATCGAACTGAGAAGACATGCAAGTGAATCAGAATCTAAAGAATGAACGAGGAGCATGCTCGGCAGAGCTTACGAAGTGGGTAGAGAGTTTAACATTGTCGCGGGTAGCTGCAAGAAATGTAGAAACGAGGCTTAGACAGTGCGGGCAATCCAGTGATGTCAAATTTAAAAAGCCAAACGTGCGCGTGTCTTACCGATAGAAGTAGTGCAGACGCGAAGCGTCCAAACACGGTGCCCTGGGGAAAGTGAGTGTCAGCATAAGAGTGGCGCCGAATCATATACGTGAAAAGAAAGTCCCGAGACAAAAATAGTAGAAAGTGTGGAAGGACACGAATGTGTGTGCCCGTGATCGGCCATTTGTAAGTGGTGGAAAAAATAAACATTGAGTGTCAAAAAGGTGGCCAGAAGGTCCCTAAGAGCAACTTATCACAGTAATAGCGAAGTAGTAACAAAAAAAATCCATACATACTGCCAATGTAACTGTCATGCCAAGGTGAAAAAAACACGAATGTATACAAACAGAAGGAATGAAACCATTGCAGAAATATCAAGAACATTACAAGATGCACATATGATAGTCTGTTCAGAGAAAACAAGCAAGTTCAAATTTATCATTAAGACCCAAGGGGGTCAGAGTCTGCATGAATCAAATCCAATGCATCTCGCGTTGGGACAAGTATTTGTTGCAATCCCTATCTGGACATACATCAATGACTTCAAGTACCCCACATCTCAGTTGTGCAATATTATGTTTGAGGTTGCGCCAGTGTTCAGCAATAGGAGAACTCGTGGTTTGGGTCCTGATCCGACTTTTGTGTTCATTGATCCTTACCCTTAAAGGTCTCTCAGTTTTGCCAATGTAGTATAGACCACATGGACACTTGATGTAATACACTAGATGGTGACTAGTGCAAGTAGCGTTGAATTTAAGATGAATAGATTTGCCAGATCTAGGATGGTGAATCATGTTACCCTTGACCATGTTGCTGCAGTTCGAACAGTTCATGCAAATCGTCAAACCTTTATAAGTGACTTGGGGAGTCAGTTGAGTGTTCAAAATCTCCTTGAGATTTTTCGCTCTCCTATAAGCAAACATAGGTGTGTATTGAAATAGATCTTTAAAATCCACTTCCGATTGTAGAAGAGACCATCTGTTGGTTATAATGCTTTTCAACTGTGGTGATTGAGTAGAATAAGTAGAAACAAATACTTCTCTCTTGGTAGTTGATGCCTTCATGGTTTTTTTTAAGAGCTGTTCACGTGTGATTGCTCGAGTTCTAGTTTCAGCTTCTTGGATGACTGAAGGGGGGTATCCCCTTGCACTGTATTTCTCTTTGTATTGTTCAATCGTTTGCATGCCTTTTTGCTCATCAGAGTGTATGCGCTTGATGCGCAAGAATTGACTGTATGGAAGATGGCGTTTTAGTGACCATGGGTGAAAGCTCTGGTATGCCAGAGCGTTGTTCCTATCCGTTTTTTTGGTGAAAAGAGAGGTGGTGATGTTAGAGTCTTGTATCGTGATTGACACATCAAGAAATGGAATACTCATTGCTGCAATTTGAGAGGTGAATTGGATTCTAGGATGTATGGTATTGAGCTCATTTATCGTGGTTTCGAGTGTGTTGCGTGGACCTCGCCAAATGATGAGGATGTCGTCGATGTACCTCTTGAAGAGAAGTAAATGATCAATCCAATCCTTATTCGATAGAATGTGTTCAGTTTCGAATTTCATCATAAAGATGTTGGCATAGCTGCGAGCCCCCGGAAAACCCATACTGGTTCCATTGGATTGCAAAAAGAAAGAACTCTTCCATTGAAAGTAACTGTGAAACAAACAGAACTGCAAAATCTCCAATAAAAACACTCTGTTTGCTCTAAGTTCATCAGTTTTTAGAAGTGCCCATTCGATGGCCTCAATGCCTTCAGAGTGAGGAATGGAGGTATACAGAGCTACCACATCAACAGTGCTTAGCCAGATTTCTTCTCCTGTTGGAATATTAATGAAAGATAGAATGTTGAGCAAATGTGTGGTATCTTGCACATAGGTGTCGCTGGATTTAACAATGGGTTGCAGAAAAGTATCCAAGTATCTTCCCAGAGAGTCATGAATGGAGTCACATCCAGAAACAATTGGTCTCAAGGGGGGATCCCTCAAAGATTTGTGTATCTTTGGGAGCATGTATAGACGTGGTCTGCGTGGAAACCTGAGATAATCCTTGGTTTTGACCGTGATCCATTTCATTTCTAAGGCCTTGTTGAGAATTTTATCAAGTACTCTCAAGAATTCGTTCGTGGGGTCCGCAGACAATGGGAGGTATGTAGATGTGTCAGATAACATCAGTTCAATTTTTTGCTCGTAATGCTGTTTATCCATGATCACGAGAGCGCCACCTTTGTCAGCCTGCGTGAAGTGGAGATCAGTATTATCTTTAAGTGAACGTAAAGCATCTTTTTCTATCTTGGATAAATTGTGTTTGGATCGAGTGGTAGGCGATAGTTTGGCAATATCTTGTTTGGCTAAAGTCTCAAAAAGATCTATAGACTTATGCGAGATCGGTGGTATAAAGGAGCTCTTGGGTTTAAATTCAAGAAGTTCAGAAGTGTCCTGGCTGGAACCAGAAGATTCAATGGTGGAAAAAAAGTATCGCAACCTGAGTTTTCTCGTGAATCTGAACAATTCAACCTGAGAGTCTAGATTTCCACTTCACGCAGGCTGACAAAGGTGGCGCTCTCGTGATCATGGATAAACAGCATTACGAGCAAAAAATTGAACTGATGTTATCTGACACATCTACATACCTCCCATTGTCTGCGGACCCCACGAACGAATTCTTGAGAGTACTTGATAAAATTCTCAACAAGGCCTTAGAAATGAAATGGATCACGGTCAAAACCAAGGATTATCTCTTTAACAGGTTTCCACGCAGACCACGTCTATACATGCTCCCAAAGATACACAAATCTTTGAGGGATCCCCCCTTGAGACCAATTGTTTCTGGATGTGACTCCATTCATGACTCTCTGGGAAGATACTTGGATACTTTTCTGCAACCCATTGTTAAATCCAGCGACACCTATGTGCAAGATACCACACATTTGCTCAACATTCTATCTTCCATTAATATTCCAACAGGAGAAGAAATCTGGCTAAGCACTGTTGATGTGGTAGCTCTGTATACCTCCATTCCTCACTCTGAAGGCATTGAGGCCATCGAATGGGCACTTCTAAAAACTGATGAACTTAGAGCAAACAGAGTGTTTTTATTGGAGATTTTGCAGTTCTGTTTGTTTCACAGTTACTTTCAATGGAAGAGTTCTTTCTTTTTGCAATCCAATGGAACCAGTATGGGTTTTCCGGGGGCTCCCAGCTATGCCAACATCTTTATGATGAAATTCGAAACTGAACACATTCTATCGAATAAGGATTGGATTGATCATTTACTTCTCTTCAAGAGGTACATCGACGACATCCTCATCATTTGGCGAGGTCCACGCAACACACTCGAAACCAAGATAAATGAGCTCAATACCATACATCCTAGAATCCAATTCACCTCTCAAATTGCAGCAATGAGTATCCCATTTCTTGATGTGTCAATCCCGATACAAGACTCTAACATCACCACCTCTCTTTTCACCAAAAAAACGGATAGGAACAACGCTCTGGCATACCAGAGCTTTCACCCATGGTCACTAAAACGCCATCTTCCATACAGTCAATTCTTGCGCATCAAGCGCATACACTCTGATGAGCAAAAAGGCATGCAAACGATTGAACAATACAAAGAGAAATACAGTGCAAGGGGATACCCCCCTTCAGTCATCCAAGAAGCTGAAACTAGAACTCGAGCAATCACACGTGAACAGCTCTTAAAAAAAACCATGAAGGCATCAACTACCAAGAGAGAAGTATTTGTTTCTACTTATTCTACACAATCACCACAGTTGAAAAGCATTATAACCAACAGATGGTCTCTTCTACAATCGGAAGTGGATTTTAAAGATCTATTTCAATACACACCTATGTTTGCTTATAGGAGAGCGAAAAATCTCAAGGAGATTTTGAACACTCAACTGACTCCCCAAGTCACTTATAAAGGTTTGACGATTTGCATGAACTGTTCAAACTGCAGCAACATGGTCAAGGGTAACATGATTCACCATCCTAGATCTGGCAAATCTATTCATCTTAAATTCAACGCTACTTGCACTAGTCACCATCTAGTGTATTACATCAAGTGTCCATGTGGTCTATACTACATTGGCAAAACTGAGAGACCTTTAAGGGTAAGGATCAATGAACACAAAAGTCGGATCAGGACCCAAACCACGAGTTCTCCTATTGCTGAACACTGGCGCAACCTCAAACATAATATTGCACAACTGAGATGTGGGGTACTTGAAGTCATTGATGTACGTCCAGATAGGGATTGCAACAAATACTTGTCCCAACGCGAGATGCATTGGATTTTGTTCATGCAGACTCTGACCCCCTTGGGTCTTAATGATAAATTTGAACTTGCTTGTTTTCTCTGAACAGACTATCATATGTGCATCTTGTAATGTTCTTGATATTTCTGCAATGGTTTCATTCCTTCTGTTTGTATACATTCGTGTTTTTTTCACCTTGGCATGACAGTTACATTGGCAGTATGTATGGATTTTTTTTGTTACTACTTCGCTATTACTGTGATAAGTTGCTCTTAGGGACCTTCTGGCCACCTTTTTGACACTCAATGTTTATTTTTTCCACCACTTACAAATGGCCGATCACGGGCACACACATTCGTGTCCTTCCACACTTTCTACTTTTTTTTCTCGGGACTTTCTTTTCACGTATATGATTCGGCGCCACTCTTATGCTGACACTCACTTTCCCCAGGGCACCGTGTTTGGACGCTTCGCGTCTGCACTACTTCTATCGGTAAGACACGCGCACGTTTGGCTTTTTAAATTTGACATCACTGGATTGCCCGCACTGTCTAAGCCTCGTTTCTACATTTCTTGCAGCTACCCGCGACGATGTTAAACTCTCTACCCACTTCGTAAGCTCTGCAGAGCATGCTCCTCGTTCATTCTTTAGATTCTGATTCACTTGCATGTCTTCTCAGTTCGATGCACAAGCATGGCTATATTGTTGGTTCATTTAGTGTTACCATTGTCGCATTGCGCACCTGGGTTGTTGTCACTTATGTTAGTCACCATTTCCACTGTTTAACCACACTCCACTTTTCATTTCCGTTTCGATGTTGTGAAACATGCTTGATTTATTCTTGCAGGCAAGCTTGCAGGTCCGTTCTTTCACTACTCCGTTTTTCACTCCTTGGTTTCACCTTTAATTAAGTGTTTTTGGGTGACATTTTGCGCATGGCTCACCTCCTTGTTTGAGCAAGTAATATGCCTATTGCTTTGTCACACATATAGGTCTAAAACATGGTTTATGTCGTTTTTCTAGATCCCCTGATGAAGGGCTTTTTCCATAAGCCCGAAATGCATTGGGACTTGTAATTTCATGGAATTTGAAGTTTGTCATTTTATGTCCTGGATCTTGTGAATTTCAACATCGTCTTTGGATATAAACCTTTTTGCATCATGATTTGAATACAAATCTAATAATGAACTAAAACTTATGTTCTATTTGGTCAGTTTCTTTCATCGCCACACCATGAACATTTTTTTGTGTATAAATTAATGAACTGAACAAGACTTAACAAGTTTTTTGACTTACACTCCTTTGAGTGATTACGCTGTGCACAAGGCTACTCTGACTCACGTCTAGTATTCCCTTGCATTTAACGAGAAAGGGTTTGGCAGGACCCTTTTCCTTGTGGCACGCATTGGTTCAACCTTGAGAAAGGATCTTTATTGGTTTCAACTCTGAACATTCTACGTATTTGAGTGCATGCAGGTTGCTCTTCATTTGGATTGTTTTGTAGTGCTGACATCTCTCGGGTCTTAAATGCAAATGTGTCATTATATCTGTAAAGTTACACAACTTGGCCAACAGGGAAGGTATGGGGTATTACTGATTCTATATTGGTTCATAGTTGCACACATAAAAGATGGTGGACATGACACATTTCTGTGATTATGAATGTTTGTTGTACATTCAGTAGAGTGTTGTAGCTGTAGTAATACAGGGCTGTGAAAGGTTTAAGTTGCAGTTTTTGGCACATGAAGGGCAGCTAATATATATACGTATGTGGTTTTTCAGGTACACTGTAGAACTTGGTGCTGGAAATCAGTGTTCGAGGCTCCGAGTTGCGTCCACATCCTGTTATTGTAGAGTAATGACGTAATCCACACATGCCTTAAAATGTATTGTAAATACGGTGCTCATGTAAATTGCTGATATAGTTTTGAGTTGATTTTGCGCTATATAAATATGTTAGAAAATAAAAATAAAAAAAAGGAGGAATAGCCCACACTTACTGTCACAGGTAATATTGTTGCAATACGCTATTTATAGCACAATATAATGTGGTAGGGCGGAGGAGCAGCATTTTACAAATACATTAAATACACAGACACAGATAGATAGTTGAAGTGGGTACAGGCACTTGTGCTCAACTCCATTTTATTACGTTGTTGGTAACAAGTAGAATAGTAATCATGATATTATATACTTAATCATAAGCGGTTTTGACTTCTGCTATACAAAGGTAGGAGCATTGTATGGGAAATAATACACAGAAGATTCTATCGTAAAGAGTTCATGAGATGTGGTGCACTGAGGTAGGGGCGGTTTGTGTGGAGCCTGCGATGATGCATGGTCCACGCAAACCGCACTGGTAAAAATGTGTGTTGACTATTGAATTTTGCCTTAAGAAGGGCATGTGGCGATTATTTACGGTGTACTGAGTTAGTGGTACGTCTGGTGTTTATCGTGTGCTCACCCTGCGATGATGCGAGGTCTGAGCGGGCTGCACTGAAATCATTCATTGTTGCATACTGGACTATATGAACTTTGAGGGGGGAAAAACAACTAGCATCGATGGTTATCAATTCCTGTGCAAACTAGGTGTACTGATTGCCCCCTTAACAAATTAAACAATTCTTCTTCACGCAGTGCATTGTAACTTTCACAAATTCGGGACGCCTTTCTGGTGGCGATGTTGAATGTGATACTCCAGAGGTACTTGGTATTGCTGGTGGTGGAGGTTCATTTTGTCGCAATCTTCTACATTCTTTGTTATCATAGTTCACCTGATGCAGCTATTGAAGGTGCTTGCACATAACTAGCAGCGCAACAGGACTATTTTTTTCGCTGCTTTAAATAAATCGAGGCTGTATTTAATGCTGTCTGTAGTGTAGATGAAAAGGTAAATTCAAGTTGTGAACTCTATTGTGCACAGTGTAAATAGAAGCTAGTAGTCAGTACAGTTATAGAATAATGTTTTTTCACTTATTTGAACAAAATCTGAATACATACAGTATACTTGTCTCTGCATTAAATCAATCAAGGTTGAATTTCCTACTGTCTATAGTGTGGATGCAAAGGTGAATTCAAGTTGTAAACCCTGCTGTCCGCAGTGTAGATCTTAGGGTGGAGTGCATCATCTGCAATTATGATTGAAGTGGAAGATAGAAAATGTATGCAGCGTGCATTTTATTATTCAACTAAATCTATAAGTAATATAAAACATTTTTTTAAGGAAGCATATTAAAGGGATATTGTGTAGGGTTTGATAGATGTTATACTTAGTTTGGTTTCCACTGAGTTAGTGGTACCTAAAACAACATGGTTCTGTGGACCCTGCAATGATGTGTATTTTGGGCAGGCCGTACTGATAGTAATGTTTTTTGTCTTGTGAATTTTGGCTTAGTAAGGCCATGCTGAGATTTTGTGTAGGTTTGAGGACATTACTTTGTTTGGTTCTGCACTTTATAAATAATGAATGAAGAATCAGTTATATTCTGCCTGAATACGGCCATGTGGCAATGAATTATGGTGCACTGAGTTAGTAGTACCTTTGGGAGTAAGGGTGTACGTAACCTGCGATGATGCGTGGTCCGCACTGGGGATAATGTTAGTTGACTACAGAATTTTGCCTTAACAAAGCCTCATGATGATTATTTATGGTGTACCGAGTTACTGGTACATCTGGTGTTTTGTGTGTGATCACCCTGCCGTGGAGCGTGGTGTGAATGGGCTGCATTCAAAGCCGTCACTGTTGCATACTGGACTGTATGTACTTTGAGAGGAAAAAAATACCATTGATGGTTATGAATTCTTCAGCAACAAAATGATCAGAATCAGATGATTCTTCCAGTGGTGTAGTCATTTTTTTCTCCGAAATTCAGGTTTCCAATGAAGAAAAAGTGAGGTTCAAATTGTGACCTATGCTATACACAGTGTAGACTATCATTAAGTGTACCTTTGAACTTGCAACTTGAAATGTATTTTTCAAGTAAATCTATAAGTGATATAAAAGAAGTTGTTAAAGGAAGCATAATAAAGGATATTGTATAGCGTTTGATAAATGTTACACTTAGTTTGGCATTGTACTCTGCAAATAATAAATCAACAGTGTAATTAATTATGAGCTCAGATGACCGCAGTGTAGACAGGACGCAGCAGTAAGAAAGAGCCCACGACCACGTGGCATTGATTAAAGCTTCATAGTATTGGTAATTTAGTGTGTGTGCAGCCAGCGATGATAAGTGCTGCACAGAGTTAGTGGTAACTGAAGCAACAAAGTTCTGTGGAGCCTGCGATGATGCGTGTTCCGAGCAGGACGCAATGGTAGCAAAGTGTTTAAAATCAAGTTTTCTTATAAATAATGGGTTATCCTTTCACTGGAGTAAGTTGCAGTACATCTCCAAAAACTATGATATATGTTCTTCTAAATAAGAGATCTGATTCAATAAGGTCACGTGGCGATGATTTGTGTTGCACTGAGTTAGTAGTACCTATGGCGCTTAGCGTGTACGTACCCTGCGATAATGCGTGGTGGGGTGGGGGGAGGCTCAGTAATTGAAGTAATGTGGTTTGTCGATTGAATTTTGCCTGAATTCCATTTAAAAGTGATACTATGCATCATTGCTGACATAAAACTGTTCACTTTTCTTTGCAATGATTTATGGTGCACTGAGTTAGTAGTATCTTTGGCTCTGAGCTTGCAAGTACCCTGTGATAATAAGTGGTAAAGGGGGTGCCGTATTCAGACGAATGTCTTTTCTCTATTGAATACTACCTGAATACGGCCACGTGGTGAGGAATTATGGTGCAGTGAGTTACTGGTACCTTTGGCACTGAGCGTGTACGTAACCTGCGATGATGCGTGGTCCGGGCAGGACACACTGGGAGCAATGTTTTTGAATAGTGAATTCTGCTTTAACAAGGCCACGTGGAGATGACTTGTGGTGCCGTGAGTTAGTGGTACATGAAGAACTCAGCATGTGCGCACCCTGCGATGATTTGTGGTTCGGGCGCGTCGCACTCGTACAATGTCTCTTGGCTATTAGAATACGTCATGTGCAATTGCCATTCCATCTGAATCGTGAGCCCTCACAATGTAGATCGAAGGCAGTTGTCAGCACAGATATCGACAAATGATTGTTGTGACTTATGTAAAAAAAATCTGAAAACATATAGTAGAATTGTCTCTGCATTGCATAAATCAAGGCTGAATTCCCTACTGTCTGTAGTGTAGATGGAAAGCTGAATTCAAATTGTAAACCCTGCTGTCTGCAGAGTACATTTATGGCAGTAGTCCACAGAAATATCGATGAATGCTTTTTTTCACATACGTTTAGATAATCTGACGACACAGTAGAATTGTCTCTGCCTTAAATAATTTGAGGCTAAATACAATGTTTTCTGTAGTGCTGATGTGCAACTGGTATCAAGTTGTCAATTCTACTGAACGCAGTGTGGATTGAAGGCAGTTTTTTTCAGCACAGATACCAATGACAAGTTTATATCCAAAGTTGAATTCAAGTTGTAAACCCTGTTCTCCGCAGTGTAGATCGAAGTCTGTAGTCGATACAGGCATAAGTCTGCAGGGCTGTGGCGCTGAGTTCGCAATGGATCTGTATCAAGGAGGCATGCGGTCATGGTGGCAGCCAAGTGGCACGGTGTGGACCTTCGCTGTGGCGCAGTCTCTTCTCTTTGTAGAAGTAAACCATGCCCAAGGCGTAGCCTAACTATTTATAGTCTTACGTTGACGTTGTTTACTTTGGACTAGCCCACTCCACTTCTCTTTCACAGGGGGAATGGGGGACGAACACAGCTACATGACCAAAATATTCCCCAGTGTCTGAGATAATATGGTTGCGTTCACTATTCAGTACACTACACATATCAATGGTATATCTACACACTGAAACGTTTTTGGTTTGTATAGTGAATTGTGCACCTTGGGGGCGCCCAGGAGTGGACGCCTCACAGGGAAAGCCAGATGGGTTCCACAGCGGTATTCATACAAGCGCCTTGAGACCCTTGCGGGTGAGTAGTGCGCTATACAAGTATCAATTACAATTATTGTTGATGTTCAAGTTCTTTCCCTTATACATACTTGGTTGCCATATCTCTGTAGATTCAGCTAGGTACTGTTGAGGGGATATATTATTTTGGAAAGGTCCGTTGTCCTGTCCTGTTTTGCGCTGCCTCTGAGGTAGTAGGGGGAGGGGTTCGGGGGGATAGTTGTGGTGGAGGTGGCATCTCATATTGATCTATAAATATGGATGTGAGTTGAATGTAAGCCATGCAGTACATAATCAAAGTCCTTACACTTGTTAAATGTTGATGTTAATTTGTTAGTGGTAAGTGGAACTGTTGCCTGTTTTTTTGGTAGCATTATTGATTTGGTTTCTTTTTGAAGATATGGGGAAGTGGTCAACATTATAATTAGGAATTGTCATTTAAAAAACCTTTTAAATTAACTAAAAAAAAACATAGGTTTCAGGCAGGTTACAGTTAGGAATTATCATTTACTCACCCATCTTTAGATCTTCCCAGACCTGCTTGTTAATTAAAGTAAATGGCGAACACGAATCCACCCACACGTGCACATTTTTTCTATTCAACTCGATCATACACTTGAGTGGACGATAAAAAGTAATCTTTTCCAAAGACTGAGCACACATCTGATTACTAAATTTTGATTCCTTCACACACAACTAACATCTAAAACTTCAACATCATCTTCTCTACTCTAACTCAACTCCCCTTCAACACCAGCTGTCTCATGCCTATCTGCCAAATTTACAGATTTCTTAAATCTTCCCACATTGGACATCTTACAGACTCTCAAAAAGTGACCCAATTTCTTGCATTTGAAGCACCTGCTCTTGAAAGCTGGGCAAATACTTGCCGCCGCAGTGTGCCTTGCGCCTTCACATCTGGTTTCTTTTTTCTATTTCCTGTATCTTTGTCATCTTTCCCATGTCATTGTCTTCAGTTTTCTTCCAACCCTCCTTTACAGCATTTACTTGTTTACAGACTCAAATACTTTCTCCTTGTATTCATCTCCCCCAAACTCCCCAACACAATGAGAGGTATTTTCCATGTGTTTGGCCACATCAATAGTTTCGTTCTGCGTGATTCTTTTAGGCCCAATAATCTTTCCTTGTTCTTCATGTTATGAAATCTATTAATCAATTGGTATCTAATTATCTCATCCCTGAGATCCCCGAACCTGCATGAAACTGCTAGACACCTCAAAACTGCCACATACTAGTCTATGGGTTCACTTTGTTTTTGAACGTGAGAAAAACATGTATGTCTTTTGACAACAATACTAATTTCCTTCCCATAATTTTCCTCTAAAGCTTTTGACAGCCCTTTCATACACATCTTCCTCTTCCTCATCAGTGTCAGACCCCCCATCTCCACTTCGGTCATCTGTTCCTGACATAGGCAGGGTTTTTGAGACCTTCTTTCCTTCAGTACCCAAACTGTGTTTAAGAATTGGCAACTTCCTCTTTGCAACAAATACATCTCCCCCTATAACCACAAAATAAGTCTTAAAGGCCATTTCTTGTCTGCCATATCATGCTTGTAACTGTCTTTTCTTTCACGCTCTCAGATATCCCTCCTTTCCATGTCACGCACGATGGCTTTGCATTGCACGCAAAATGCGATGACTAGTCATTAACTGGTAATGTCACTAAACACGATGAAATTACACTGCACATCTATTATTTTTCTTTAGAAACTAAGATCAGCTGTGTGCGTCAGCGGCTTCTACTCCTCAGCTTCAGCATGACCCAATGCGAAAAACTGCGTTCAAGATGTGCGCATCAGCACATCAGTGGCTCCTCACTTGAATGAGCTTCCATCGTCATAATGTATGTACGCTAACACACTACCAGTAATTGACACTTTATATCCTCGTTGTGTCAAAGCGTTATATAGACGTTGCTAGGATACACTTTTGCAATGCTCAGCCTATCCCATGAGCCGCTTTCATAGCTACATTGTGTGAACATGCCCATGTCACTCAGTAGGACATGCACAATGACGGCCAAGTGCCATTGTCCTTTGACAGGCTACTCACACGTCATAGCGGTCTTCATGCCAGCGACGTTCTACACAATGCCAGCTCCTGCCATTGAGTGTGACTCTTCAAACATTTACACCATTGCAACACCGGTAAGTTTTTAGCATTAACAACAGATAAGGCACAGAAATGCTCCCAAACAACTCCGAACGACACACACGATGAGGCCCAATTAGTGCCACTTAATACCCTCAGTCCTCGCACACAGCAGCTCAAGAGTGGCAAAAGTATTGATCGCAGTCCCCACACCATACCAGATTTTTTTACCTCGGAATGAGGCACAGATCGTTATGTTAGGGTCTCTCACATGACATGAGATAGTAACCCCAGCACAATGTCAATTCTGCTCTAAGGGAATTTTCGCAGCTCTGGGTCGCACATCACAATTTTGACCAAGGGTTGGAAAAATCCAGCGTAGCACGATCACACCCTCAGCGTCCATCTCCACTTAAACACCTTCTGTGAATAAGGTCCACTTCTCAGGATCCCATCCTCTTTGCCACTTTTGAGAAGGCAAGACACAGTGGCTTGATATGAAGATTTTTTTAAGTATATCTGTAATGACCTTTGCTCTGTCTGTGCTCCTCAGCAACTCACGACAAGCTCCAGCTTCACAGAAATCCACAAATGAGATTTTAGAAGTGGAAACCACAGTCCCCAAAAGACAGCATCCAGCACCAGGGAGAAGGTTCACAGAATACAACAGTATTATATATATGAATTATACTTTCTCCTCAAGGACATCCAGTAATTCCTCAGGGAAGATCAAACCACCTGCTTGTTAGATATGATGTCACTGATAGTGAAATATTTTTGTCACATGATCAAGTTTCATTGACATTTATTGGGAAAAAGCATATAGATACAGTCTTAGGGCCAGATGTACGACCCGCCAATTAGCGAGTCACAAATTGCGTTGTATTTGTGACTTGCAATTTGCGAATCGCTAATTGGAATGCACAACAGTGTCTCAGACACTGTTTAGATTCCTAATGGGGTCGCAAATTGCATGCCTCATTAATATTATTGAGGCAAGCACAATTTGCGACACCTTTAGGAATGGCTAGCATTTACAGGGATGGGGGCCTGCTGGGGTCAGCAGACCACCAGGTCTGTGACTGCTTTTTTAATAAGAGGCTGAAATGCCAGAAACCGGTCCCCGGTAGCTTGTTTCCTTCCCAGTGTAAGAATTGGCTTTTGTAGTTTGGTTTGCCCTGTTCCCATCATGCACTGGGACAGGAACAGACTAATTTGCATACAGCCAGGTTCTGAAACTGGGATGGTGCAGTGAGCTAAAAAACGGTGTTGGATCTAGCCCTGATCTCTTGACTGGGTGAGAGTATTCTGTTTAATTCAGAGACTCTGTCCCTCACCACCCCTTGTTGTAAATGCTTTTTTAATAAAGCAGTTTTTTTAAATGCAGCCCGTTTTCCTTAAATGGGAGACATTTAAAGAAAAAAAAAATTAACTTTCCCTTTCATTTTTTAATAGCAGGCAGTGGTCTCTGGGAACACTGCCTGTTATTAAAAAATATTTTCTGACATACTCACAACCCCTTTGCGAGTGGTTTATCACCTACTTATGTGGTAAACTGCAAGTGTTATATGGTCGCAAATGCGGCTGCAAAACATTAGTGCATGGCATGTTGACTCGCAATTAGGAAGGGACGCTCCTTCCTAATTACGAGAGTCGCAAATGCTATTTTGCAAGTCAGTGACTCGCAAAATAGCACTTGTACATTCTATTACCCTTTTTGCATCCGCAAACGGGAGGATCTCCCGTTTCCGGCCGCAAAATAGGGTTGTATATCAGGCCCTTAGTTTCTATGATTTTTAGCTATGTGCTCCAACTCACCATTTTCCAGTTAGTGCACTAATCTTCTCTGATCCTTTGCTTGAGGCCTGCTAATTTGTGTTAAACATTGGTTGACTTCCTGATGTATTGTGTTTTACTTTTAACTCAACATTTTTGCTCACTATGTAGCTTTAAAGGCAGTGTTGATCAACTTTCACACAAAAAAGGTATTTTTGTACAAAGTTCATGCAATTGCAGCACCAAATGTCTTGGTTCAGCTGTTCATCAAACTACCCTTAATGAATGATTAGAAAGTAACAGGGCGGGATCAGCACAAGCCCCACTGTAAGAATCCACATGGACCAAACTGGCTTGACCAGTCTATGCATTGAATCCTAGCGCCAAACTAGATGCCAAAAATGGCAAGTAAGAAATTGCATGATGGTGCTATGCTTAGCATGCATAATTTCAGCAAAATTACAGATCTGACCCTTGGCAGGTCGAACCACATACAAATTGGTATTGGAGGGTATAAGTCGAGAGTATATGTGATCTGCATCACTACTCATTTGTGATGCAGAACACCACTCATTTATTTGCATTTGTTCTGAGGCACTACAATTACACTAAGATTTACGAAGAGCCAGATGTATGACCATTTTATATCGCACCTCACAATTTGCGACTAATTGCGCATCGCAAATTGCGAGGTGCAAAATGAAATGTAAAGCAGTGTGTTTAACACTGTTTGCAATTCCTAATGGGGTCTCAAATTGCGAGGCTCATTAATATTAATGAGCCTCTCGCAATTCGTGAGCCCAGTGGGAATGATATGCCCTCCCAGGGATGGTGGCCTGCTGGGCGCAGCAGACCACCATGTCTTGGACTGCTTTGCAATAAAGCTGTTATTTTTTAATGCTGCCCGTTTTCCTGAAAGGAAAACGGGATGCACTGAAAAAAAAAAGGAAACTTTTTTGTTTCATTGGGAACAGCACTGACACACACCGACCATGCACGCAACCTAGGATTCATCCTCGACTCCTCCCTCTCCATGTTTAAACAGGTCAACGCAGTCTCCTCCTCCTGCTACAACACCCTCTGTATGCTAAGCAGGATCTACAAGTGGATCCCAACCGAAACAAGAAGAACGTGACACAGGCCCTCGTCAGCAGCAGACTGGACTTCGGCAACACCTTCTACGCAGGAATCCCAGCCAAACACCTACAACGACTACAGCGCTTCCAAAACGCCTCCGCCCGACTGATCGTCAAGGTCCCCCGCCGCAGCCACATCACCCCCACCTGAGAGACCTACACTGGCTCCCTGTCGACAAGTGGATCACCTTCAAGCTCCTCACCCACGCACACAAAGCACTCCACAACGCCAGACCAGCCTACCTGAACAGCAGACTCAGCTTCTACACCCCCACCCGCCAGCTATGCTCCGCCAGCCTCGCCCTCACTGCTGTTCCCTGCATCCAACAAACAACCTCCGGTGGCAGATCCTTGTCCTACCTCGCCGCCAAGACCTGGAACACCCTCCCAATCCACCTACGGCAGACCCAAGACCTACTCGCCTTCAGAAGACTCCTCAAGACCTGGCTCTTCGAGCAGTAGTGGCACCCCCCTCCCCTCAGCGCCTTGAGACGCTCATGGGTGAGAAGCACGCTTTACAAGTACTCTGACTGATTGATTGATTGACTTGCAAAAGAGTAGATCATTAGAATAAAGAAGAAGAGACAAAGGAAGACATTTCAAATCACTATATGTAATACAGGAAAATGCTCTACCACAAAATACATTTTTGTTGTATTTGTGTAATTTGAAGGAGCATGGAACAAGAGCAGACCACAGGAAGACACATAATGAATTTAGTCCTGAACTAGGCAGGACCCTGGGAATTTACAGCCTTATAGAGAGCTTTAAATATATAGAACTTTCAATTGAGACCCAATGTAGGCCATTGGTTAAATTTGAGACCCATATAAGAAGTCTGGCAGCTAAGTTATGGACCAGCTGCAGATGAATAAGTAAGTATTTTGAAAATCTCAGGTAAAGAGAGTTAGCATAGTCAAACCTTGAAAGTATAACGATTTGAATGACGGATTTTTGTCCAACGATCAGGAAGAAGGTTGATAATTTTCCTGATTAGTCTTTAATACAAGAAACAACCAGGGATGTCTGTTCTCAACCATTTTTATTTTCTCACAAAATATATTAAATTCTTCCTTTCTTTAAGCAAGTCCGTACACTTTCGTTGCTATGGATCGTCACAACACTACAAAACTGCAGAAGCTGTTTGCAACCAGCCACAATACTCCCTCGAAGGTCTATTTCTTGACTGTCACGCCAACCTGACGGTGTTGCTCAAAATTGCCCCAAGAACCTGCAGTCGCAACGGTTTTAATATAGACACTTTGGGTCACACAACAATTTACTTTTATCTTATTTTATGGAAAGCGCTAATGATGCCTGAAATTTGCTACAATGTACTTTTTAGCCTGATGACATTTTTCCAATGTTTTTAACGCAAGTTTAACAAACTTATTTATATAAAGAGAGGGACCAGATAAATTTGCATTTTATGATCGTTTGCACTTATTACATGTAGCTGATTGCAATGATTTTAATTAACTGAGCAATAAAGAATGACTTACTTGCCTCAACCAGAAAGTATAACTTGGAGTCTAAAAAAGCTTCGATATTTTTAGCAGGGGTAGTTGGCTTAGGCAGTGTGTCTAACTCAGGTGGCCACTAATTTGATGTCTGCATATCAGAAGAATCACTGACTCAGTTTTTGTGTGCATCCACTTTATAAGATTTTGGTTTACTCAAAGGGCAACCTTGAGAAGACTGAAGCACAAACTTGGATTGGGGAAGATGAAGGTGTAGGACAATTTGGATGTCGTCTACTTAGGGTATTAAAGACCACCCATAAGATACAATTAGCTTAGTCAACGTGAGAACATAAACAACAGAAAGAGTGAGACTTAAGGAGCATCTTTGGACTATACTGCGTGAATATGATTCAATTTGGATTGGGAAATTGTCATATGGACATTCTGATAGCAATCTGTAAGAAAATATTTTATCCAATTCAGAGCATTCCTTGGATACCACAGTCTACCAAATGCCTATTTGATATAGAATGGTTTACAGTGTCCAATCAAGAAGGTCAAGTATCATCCTAAGATTGTCGACAACAGACAGTGGTGCTGACTTAATGGTGTGCAAGGGCCTAAGATCAGATTTATAATCCAGTTTCAGTCCCTCATGCAATAATAGTTCCTCTCGTTGATGCCCCAGCATTGTGCCAACTTAGTATGGTTCCAATCCAAGAAGCGTTGCTAACTCCTGAGAGCAGAGCCCCAGCAGTTCCACCCACAATGGACTTTGAAGATGACATCAGTTCAAAAGGCCACCTTTGAAATGCACTGGCCCGTGCTAAATTCTGTCCTGTCTGCCTTCCTCCCCCAGGAGTCTTAATCATAATCTGTAGTGGGGCCCAGACCCTGCCCCTTGAAATGCAGCTGCCAATTCTACCCCCACATATCCCTTTCAGGAAGGCCCCTCCAACTCAGAGGTCTCCAGTTTCCCTTGAGCTCCTGGTTTATCGCTGTCTCGTAAGGAATGCACAGATGTAGCTGTCCCCCCAGCACCCAAATACAGATTGGAGACAAGCTGACAGGCACAGAGACCCACGAGCATAGAAACACCTGCTTTTTCAAAGTGGTATTTTCACGTTAGTAATGTCAAATCCACTTGCACCACAGGCGATGATTTGTCATTCCCAACTCATCAATACTAAACACTATGCTGCTACTCTTCTGTAGGTAGGATATACATCTCAATACCCTTTCCACAGATCCCTCATGTCAATCCAATGCAAGAACAGGACAAACCATACCAAACACACCATCCCGTGCCATTTACTTCTGCCGCATGTAGCACGTATGCACACATGCCCTACCTACTACTGACAACGCACCCTGCCCCCAGCCTAGGGCAGTGGCAGCTCCTCCACAATGGCAGAGGAGTGTTCCGCCCACTGTCTGGCTCAGACCCAATAAATGAAAAATAAAACAATTTTATTATTTTTCATTTTCCAGCTCTGAGCCAGCTGGTGAAGGGAGGGGCTGGGCATTGGGAGGAGGAGAGTGAAGTGCACTCCACTCCCTAAGTGCACATATGTATTATGGCCTGCCATCTCAGGCTGACCAAAACACACATGTACACTTATTTTTTCTCCAGCCCGGCTGCTTTGAGTAGCCAGGCTGGAGAAACCCCACAGACTTCCTGGTCTGAGCAGGGTGTCTTTCCTGCCCACTCAGACCAATCACCAGGATGCTCTCACATGAGCGCAGCGTGGGGATTGTAGGGAGTCTGTGACCTGGCCCCAGTGCTTGTTGGGACCAGGAAGGACTATGACGAGTGTGACGCAGGAGGCAGCTCCAGGTTGGTTTTTATTTTACATTTATTTCTTCTTATAACTCCCTCCCGCGCTCCCCGCACTCCCTCTACCCACCCCACAACCTCTTTATTGTGGCAGCCGTGACTCCCCAGGAAGTACTCCGATGTCGCCAGGGACATGCAGACCCTTGGCAAGTAGCTTTTTAACCCCTTCGCTGCTGATGACGAGCTCAGCTCGTCATCAGCCACAGGTGGCGTGTGCTGATGAAGAGCTGAGCTCGTCATGAAACGCGGCTTTTAGAAAGGAGCCGCACAGCGCAAAAATCGCCGCAGCAGCGATGCGGTTAAATGCTAAGCCGAGTAACAGTAACCTCCATCCACAGGCCCCGCCATGGCAAACCTGTGGTACTTTTGAGGACCCACTTCTTTTGAGTTAAATTCCCAAGGTATTTGTCTTACCCCTAAACAAGAGCCTAACAGCTAACTCAAATCATCCAATCATGTATACACCAATCACCAGTATGTATATGACAAGCACAGTGCTTTGGCACTGGATGGTAGTGTCAAATGCGCTCAAAGTTCCAAGGCTAGCACATAGATCAGCAGAAAACTGGGAGGAACAAAAGCAACAGGTCAAGGGAAAGCACACTAGCAAGGGCCATTTCCTACACCAGGCAAGCGTTAGTTGTTTCAAGGGTATAGTTCTGTCCTTAATTTGAGCCAGTGGGTTCCAGTGCTCAGGACTGGGACTTAATAGTCAGCACTGTCACTCACAACAGTCTTCTACATGGTGACAGTGTTAGTATAGTTTATTGTGAGCACTACAACAGCAGTTTACTAATTTATCCAACAATTTAAATGACTAATACCTGCCTCCCATACCATTCTTAAGCTTTGGTGGCCTGTATGAATTTTAGTTGTCATGCTTGTAGGAGTGTGATGTTTAGTAGTTGTGTTGGTACTGCTGTCATTGGCAGTGCTGGCAAGGGCACTGGGTTATGGAAGCTACAGTGGCCTCTTAACGAGGGCCCTGGCACTTTTACATATTAAGCACTGTTTCAGTTGAATGTATACACATGCACTGGGATGTAATCCAACTGCAGTGCAATATAATGCAATAGATTGTGCAGAAAACGCAGGGTATGTGATGATGTTTCAACTGTTAGTCTTCCCCTGTTCTTAGCCACGTTTTCATCAGAGTTGTTGCATTCATTATTAACTAGAAAAAATCCAAATATTTTTAACAAACAAACTGCTGAAACAAACAAGCCGACTCCCTTTCTCTTGCAAACCAATTTCCCTTTTCTTCCTTTTCCCTAGACTCGTAAAATGTTTAAGCCGGCTTTTGTACACTGTCCATTCGAGTTTTGTGCATTGGTATGAGATCAAACAGCCAAAGCATAAACATTTTATAGTCGCTAGTAGACATGAGACACCACAGGAAGAGTTATTGCAAGAGACATACAGCTGCTGGCCGGCCCAGATTTACCTCTCATTAGCGCAATGCTCATGAGGCAGTAAGAGGTACAAACAGCTGACAAACTTTCAGCAAAACATATATTTTGCATTGGAAAACTGACACGAGCGCAGTACCATATGGCTTAGTTTCGTGGAGCGACAAGGTCCCTTTAGTCTATGTGAAGGATGCAATGGAACTGGATCGGAGCAATCACCTATAGGTTTTAACGCATAACTTGAGTGTGTGCTAAAATAGGCGTGTCTATGTGTGAATTTTTTAGGCCAAGTAACACCAGGGACAAAGAAGGATGAAGTGAAATACTGTGTGATATTTCAGTATGTAAGACGTGTTATTCCAAAGAAATTGCATATTTTAGATGGCTGACACTTGAATGTTTTTTGCGGTATTAAAAAGTGTACTAGACAGCATTCCTGGAAAACATGGCCCACATGCATCATTGTGTCATTTTGCATTTCTTAATTTGCGAAAAATAAGGAATCGCAAATTAAGAAGTGCAAAATGCTATGCATCATTTTTTTCGGTATTTCTTTGTGATTCGGTAAAAATCGCAATTTTTACCGAATCCCAAAGAAATACCGAATTCTTAAGTTAATTTTCGCAATTCCCATTGATTCCTATGGGCCAAAAGGCCCATAGGAGTCAATGCAAATTGCGAGTGGCACTTAGAAAATTTCATGGGTGCAGGGGGGGGGTCCAAAGGACCCCCCCATGCACCCCTGAAATGTATTTTTCGCATCATGTTGCACACACACATGTCCTAAGGACATGTGTGTCCGTAACATGAATGTTGAAAAAAAAGCATTTTCAACATTTTAAACACTTTTTCCAAATTTACCGAGTGGTTCAACCACTCGGTAAATTTGGCACCCTATTTGCAAATTTTCACTTTTTAAAATAACGATGCATTGCTTTTAAGAAATCGCACATCTGCGACTTCTTAAAAGCACCCGCAATTTTAGAATTCGCAAACATGTTACGAATTCTAAAATTGCTTCATGCATCCCAAAAAGCACTTTTGCATTCGCAAACGGCCGATTTTAAGAAATCGCACCGTTTGCGACTACAAAAATGCTTGATGCATGTGGGCCCATATCTCATGGAAAAAAGGGGAGCACTGTTACCGTTCTGCTGTAGTGCAATGTTTAGCTTCATCCTAAAGCACCTTTTTTCAGCGCAATCGTACCAAATGACATCATGAGCTCATCACTTTTTATAATATGACGCCGCAAAATGTTTTACTAATCATGCAGTGCTGTTGAGTCTCCTGAGGCACTGCACTAAACAGTTAATAATTATGTGTTCATCATTGAAATGTATAAATGTCTAAGTGTTTTCTCTAGCGCAAACAAAGCTAAAAGGCAATGGAGCGACACATACAGACAGTTTTAAGTGGGATGAAGAAACTGGGGGGTGTCACAAAGCTGCGTGGCCGATGTAATTAAGGGTGTGATATAAAAGCACCTCAGCTGAAAATCTGTGCTTAGCAT
Source organism: Lissotriton vulgaris (assembly GCF_964263255.1). Classification (NCBI taxonomy): domain Eukaryota; kingdom Metazoa; phylum Chordata; class Amphibia; order Caudata; family Salamandridae; genus Lissotriton; species Lissotriton vulgaris. The sequence continues at coordinate 449,048,079 of NC_141694.1, forward strand.
AGTGTGCCGCACGACTGGTATTTTGCTGCTTCAGTCATTGCATCTAGATATATACTACAGCGAGTAACATTACACCTACAAGAAGCCAAGACTATTGACGTTGTCAATGGTTGTTAGTTGCATAAAATAAATAAGTAACAACATTGGTTTTGTTAGCAACACACAATGGCCCACATGCATCATTGTGACATTTTGCACTTCCTAATTTGCGAAAAATAAGGAATCGCAAATTAAGAAGTGCAAAATGCTATGCATCATTATTTTCGGTATTCATTTGTGATTCGGTAAAAATCGCAATTTTTACCGAATCCCAAATGAATACCGAATTCTTAAGTTAATTTTCGCAATTCCCATTGATTCCTATGGGCCAAAAGGCCCATAGGAGTCAATGGGAATTGCGAGTGGCACTTAGAAAATTTCATGGGTGCAGGGGGGGGTTCAAAGGACCCCCCCATGCACCCCTGAAATGTATTTTTCGCATCATGTTTCACACACACATGTCCTAAGGACATGTGTGTGTGAAACATGAATGTTGAAAAAAAAACATTTTAAGCATTTTAAACACTTTTTCCAAATTTACCGAGTGGTTCAACCACTCGGTAAATTTGGAACCCTAATTGCGACTTTCCACTTGTCAAAGTAATGATGCATTGCTTTTAAGAAGTCGCACATCTGCGACTTCTTAAAAGCACCCGCAATTTTAGAACTCGCAACAATGTTACGAATTCCAAAATTGCTTCATGCATCCCAAAAAGCACTTTTGCATTCGCAAACGGCCGATTTTAAGTAATCGCACCGTTTGCGACTACAAAAATGCTTGATGCATGTGGGCCAATGGTCCAGCACTCTAATTTCAATTGTGGTTCACAGAAGATAACTGTTTTTTATATACACATTTGTAGGTCTAATTTCATGAAAGCAGTAGCGGTTCAGCAGAGTTGTTTTCAGGAAATTCTTCATTCATAAATTCTTTTCAGTAGGATAACAGACGATAACCAACCCATTTTGTCCTCTCGGACTTCTTCAGGGCTACGAATAACATGTATATATTTACAATAACTATTATACAATACATACAAACATCCTGAACAATACAATACATAACAGCAGTATAGATCCATCCATTTCACTTTGAACATTAAGTTTTCAGCAATTCAAGACATTTCAAATTACACACATCCATATTACACGAGGCCCCTTTTCCTTGGAAAGAATGGTTATTTATCATTTCACAGTTTTGAACATTCTGCTCAATTTATGAGCGCCATGTTTAAACAGAGCACAAAAACGTTTTAATAAACAAATGACTTGTAGTCCTAACAAGATTGTATTACCCGCTATGATTCAAGCGAGGGCGGGCATAAACTGTCTAATTTTCTAAGTTGGGGATGTATCACGACGTTACGTAAAACATTCCAGCAAATCAACTGGTAAACAATCCCCATATTTCTCAAAATGGTAATATTAATCTGCCCCTTGATTTTCGAATGTATACTCATTCTGCCCCGCTACGATTTAAACAACGGATATTTAAGACCACGGTCTATTCACAGAATCTGCCAAACGTCATTCTGCATATTGCAACGAGACGTTCGGAATAAGCAGAAAGCCCCTGTGTTCTGAATCCTTAAACTAACATAGCTTCACTAAATAGGAAAGCCATAGGGTTAAAGATTATAAGCTCAACTCGATCCACTACTATATAAGACCATAATGCAAAACGGACACTACAGAATTCAAATGAGCCGGATGAGAAATTAAAAGCTATAGGAACATAAACTCAAGTTGATCTACTGTTATATAAAACCATAATGCAAAGTTCAAACGAGCGGGACGAGAAGTTGGAATATGCCAAAAGGTCCCAAGGTCTAACCGATAAACAACCCAGATGGTTTGCACAACTTACTTTTAGAGAATAAGTCAGCCCGCACAGAGTTTAAAACATGCAGAGAAACCCCGGAGTCTAACAGATAAAACACCCAGGCAGTTTACATAACTTACTTTTTAAGAATAAGTCAGCCGGCACAGTAGCATGGCATCCATCTTGGTTTAATGGTGTCCCTTCTTGTACATAAACAAACCTAAAATGCAATTTTGTAATGTACATGTGTGCTGCTTCATTCAAAATGGCATTTAAAAAAGAATTTTGTTTATGTACAGGAAGGGACGCATTCCTGTACATAAACAAACCTTGGCATTTGGCTTTCTCCATGTGTGCTGCACAAGGCAGTACCCATGGAAAAAGCAAAAACGAAGAGAAATGACGCATTTCTCCTTGTTGCACCACATTAAGACCAGGTTTTTCCTGGTGTTAAGTTCGGCGCTTCCAAAGATATGAGAGGGACCCCTAGTGCGACCAAGGGAATAGAGGTACAATACCAAACACAAAGAGATAATTCCCTTGATTTAGATATGTCTATGTAGGTTACAAGTTTTTGAAACACACTTCAATATGTTCAAAGTACAATAGAAACACATAAGAAACACATGTTAAATTTTTTTCAAAAAGGTTTTGAAGCTAAATAACACTGACATGAGAAATTGCATATATAGTTTATTTTATTGCAAAATTGGCTAAAATCATTTAAAAAAGGAGTTGTTTTACCTTTGTATACACCAGAAATAATATACAACAAAGAAACAACTTTTGAGTCAATACATCTAATACGTTCATAATCACACTTTTCAAATAAACAGTAAAACATTTTTTTTATAAAAAAGGTTTGTTAAACCTGCATAAAAAAAGAGACCTATTTCATATACATTGATTATGACCTGCATAACCAAGGACAATGAGACAACATAAGTTCCACACAACATAAACCTTGTCTGATCTGTTTGCACATTGACATTAAACTAACAGAGGTCAATCTATTAACTTAAATTTTGCACCCTCCTTCTGGTTTTTAGTTAATTGCGCTCCTTGTGCGTCGACGCGTTTCGACGGATTCTCCTAAATTAATACCGCCTTTTTCAAGACAATAACTGGTACATCGCTGTCTCTCAGAACTTCCTCAAACTGTTCCTACAAACAAATATAAATACATTAATAAGTTTGCTTACTACCATTAACACAATTCATAATGCTGCTTAGATCTCAGGCTTATTCTAATTTCCACTTTAGTTATGTTCCACCCTTAAATTAAATTAGGACTTGAGTCTCCATTTTGACATATCTTTTCATCCACCCTGGGACTCTCATGATCAATTCCATATTCAAAAAGCTCTGCGGGACCGATGGGAGTAGTTAGACTTTTTAACATGCCTTATCATCTGGTTATTTATGTATGCTCACCTTCCTCTCCTTATTGGTTGCCCTTGAGGAAAAAGAAATTGGGTTGATTTGCATGAATGAAGATTCTCCTTTAAATTTTCATAAAGACCTTCACTCGAAACTTCCCTATCTCAGGTGTGGCCCTGTATGGGAACATAAAGTCCATTTCCTAATATTAATCTACTGAAGCTTATCCTAGATGTGCTTCCTGCGGGTATATAAATGTCTCCGCTATTCAAATTACCTTACGATCCAGCTGTCAGTAATATCCCTGGTATCAGGATAGACCTGTTAGAGTAGCGTGTCACTTGTTGTGCTCTCCCAGGTGCACTCTGGTCGTTATCACCTCCGTGCTGTTTTAAAATAAATTTGAGATCTCCTGTCAAATCTCTATTCTTAAGGAATTGCCCCCTATTTGACTATTTATTTCCTTTATTTATAAAATACCTGCTCTTGCCGAATGTAGTTTTGAAATAATTTTAATGGTCCTTCGTTATTCACTCTGTACGTGGCCTGGGCTGGAGTATCCGTCTATTAGGAAAAAAGGAGAGGGTTAGATAGAAGTTACGAGCAGAACACCACTTCCTAACTCACTACCCTCTCCCTCCCGGGGCGATTTTTACATACCTTGATATCAACTCCAAACTGCCTGCCAGTCAGCCTAACGTCCCGGACGTTGTGTATTAAATAACATTTCTCAGAGTAACTCCTTCAGGAAGTTCTTTATTGTATATATTGTTCGTATAAACTGTGATTTTGTGTCCTTCTCATTGTTCCAACTGGGACCCCTTTATATGTACCTAACGTCCCGGACAATCACGGTATCGTTGGCCTGGCTTTAATTTCAGCTTTATATAATATTGTTACTCATAGGGCCATCTAGTCACGTGGTGTCAGACACGGACGGTCATGATGGGCTCCTGGATCGTTGAGTTCACTGATTGAATCAGCACAACCACGTGGGGGCCAAAATTGTGTGCTGAGTTAGTACGGCTATTCCGATTTGATAGTTTGTCATTCTCCCTCGTGTTTCGATCCGCCCAATGCGTGATTAATAGTGACCACTTGGTTTTTGTCAGAACTAGAACTTTATTAGTATCGTTGCTAGTAGAGAACTTGACACCGGTCGGCTATAATGGACGATGAATCCTCCTGCCCCTATTGGATTATGCCGATCTATTTGTTAAAAAGTCACCCGTGTATTGTGCATCGGATTCCTGTGGAAAATAAATCACTAAATCTAATTGTTGTCTTGTACTATCTAAATCAGAATGCGATTTTAAATACATATGAGTACTGTTTAGAACTGCAGAAACACCTTTATAAGACTGTCATGTCACGTCAGTATCAATTTCACCCAGTCTTTCCTTGAATTAAGGCCCTTCTCCACTGTATTTAAGTGACAAATAAACCACTGCTCTCTTCTTTTTTGTTCGTGGTCCATATCTCCTCCTCGCCTGTCTAGGGTTATTTTTTCCAGAATGTACCATCTCAGGTCATCACAGTTGTGTTTTTCTTTATTGTAGTGCTCAGTGAGAGGTGCATTTGGTTTACTTTTTCTAATTGACGATTTGTGCTCTTGGATACGTGTGCACAACTCACAACCAGTTTCGCCAACGTATCCCAAGCCACAGGGACAGATGATTAAATACACTATATTTTTGCTTCTGCAATTTTTGAGTGTGGATGATACTAGCTTTTTTCCTCCAAACATTATTTCCTTGCCTTATAGGCATTGGGAACAGATGGAACATGTTCCACATTTGTAGTTTCCTCTAGCAGGGTCTCCAGTTAGAGTTGTTTGTTTATTGTCAATCCCTCTGTAGGTTTTCACTAAAGAATTACGGATTGTTTTATTTCTCCTGAAGGAGAATAGTGTTTTTTGCAATTGGATTTCTTTGTCGTAGTTTAAAATTTTCCAATTGCGGTTCGCAATGTTTTTGATTTGATTACTGTAAGTCAAAGTGTAATTCCCTTTGGGCGAATTAACATAGAACAACTAGTTCTTACAGACCAAACATATAGAAATACACCATATCAGAACACATGAACAACAAGGAAGCAATGTAAACAATATTAAAAACCAGTGAAAACACTATACTAAAAGTAAATCTAGACAATTTATTCATATACACTATATTTTGTTAAAAAATGGGAAACATACAGGACGGAACTTCTATACAATAAATCAGTCAAACATTCCAATAAAAAGGAGGTACAGGTTGAGGACTAAATTCAAACAATGATACAGAATTGTCCTCAATTTCTTGACCCAGTATTACTCCTTGTGCATCGACGCGTTTCGGTGGTGAATGAGACATTAGACCACCTTCATCAGGACAGTTGTAATGACAGTTTCCCAATAATTCTAAAGATTTAAAACAGAACCATTCTTAGTTACAAATAATAATCACAGCAACATAATACAGTTCTTCTTAAAAAATATAGTGTGTATAGATTTATACAACCCTAACAAAATGTATCAACACTGCTTCCATGTTAAACAAGACAAACATTACACATTGTTAAAACAACATAACATACTAATCATACACATTACCTCAATATGCTTATATATAGGAAACTAAGTTCACAGTCAATACATTCACGGTGATCATTTCATTGTTTATCTTTTCTAGACAGTAACATATATAGCTTGTACAGGTTAATCATAAATCATCAAGGGACATTATAGTGCCCTTCCAATTCTCAATTCAATTGCACTAGATACTAAAGCCCTTTTGGTGCGTACACTTAATGTAACTAGATCCATTATAGACAAGAGAGGCGGATAATACGATACACTTGATATATCACCTACCTCAATCATAAAAACCGTTAGGATTATAGTAAGGGGTACTCAGCCTCCTTTCCACTCAGAAAAGATATTCGTCCAGCGAGATATCTTCTCAAATTAATTGTTAAAATATAGTCCTATACAAGAAAATGAGCAAAAATTAGCAGCTGGTTTTTGTAGCAATAGATATAAATCACTCTCTATTGAGGTAGATGTTATTAAGCGAGCTAAAGAGTTTGAAATAGCTCTTGAATAATATTCAGAGCGCGAGACTTTTTAAAGATCGTCAACATATATAGACTGATCTCAATGACTGTTTGGGACAGATACTAATCGCTCTATAATACAAATAAATATAAGGAACCAAAAACCTCTAGAATGTCTGGCCTATTGAGGACATATTATATACGAACATTGTTTGAGTATAGTAGACCCAACTGAATGGTCTGTATATATACATATTAGTGGTATTCTCAGAGTATTTCAGACAGATTTATGAGGCACTATGAGGCCACGGGCAGACTTCTATAATGACATTTTTCCTGTACATCAAGAAGAACATGTCTGCAGCTACTATGCTGGTAACTGATATGAATAAAAGTAGAAAAGCTAAGCGTAAGACAAATCGCAAACAAGTGCTCGCCATCTATTTCCCATGCAGAGAATATGGTAACAGAAATGCTGGTCTATAATATGGTTTCTGAACCACCCATCTATAACATAGGTCTATAGGCAAAAAAGTCATAATTATATATCGCTCGGTATACAGCTGATCACAAGCTGATAATAATACACTCCTCAGTTGTACTTACATAAATATGTAGTGTTATGGATCTTAACACGCGGTATCAATCGTTCGTATATAATTTAAAAAATTGCGCTGCAGAGACAAAGAAGGAAAACAGAAGCCATGTCTTACTATTTGCTCTCTGTCTATTAACTCCATTGTTATGTCAAACCCGGGTCTAAGAGAGTATCACTTACTTATGATTAAGTAATCCCGGCGAAGGGGAGTCCCTGTATATTCTATGATTCTAAACTCCCGTTTCGGGCAATGTAGATCTGTGGGCAGAATACTCGTAGTTAGACACTACCCATAAATTCAGTTTGTTTGCCAACTAGTCCTATATAATCGATTCCTTGAACACTCATTGGTGGTACTTACTTAATAAGAAGTGCTTAGATTCTCTCCGGTAAAAGGAACCCGCAACAATTCAAGCGTGCATTCCCTAGGGAGCACATATAACGAGAGTTAGAATACTGTTAGCGGAAAGGCTTCGTTCTCTAGCTAATAAGCATTAGTCACTTTCCATACCTGTTGGCGCCAAGATGTAAAGCGTCCCGCGTGTCAGCAACTATGAGTCCACAACAGCAAACAACACTGCCGCGTCCATTGCCGGTTTAAACACATCCTCCCTTTCAACGCTTTGCGTGACGTTCCGATCACATGACAATGAGTCCTAGATATAGATGATGGACTATTCGGACGGTAATCGGAAGCAGAAAATACTCTCTTCCTTCTAAATGTAAACAGATGTAATGTGTAAACAGACGCCGATACAAAGGCATAGATCTATCGTTCTTTGGCCTTATTATTATGGAACTCTCTAAAAATAGACGGCACTATATAAAGCTCCATGGTGAAAATTATGATGAACCCATGTAATCTTGGTGTAAAGAAAGACCACATATATCATTTCATTTAATACAGATACAGTGTATATTTTATGCAAGGCCCTAAAATGCACGTTATACGAGCCCATTTCGCTTATAAGGTCGCCTATGCCCGTAAGTGTAGCCAAACAAAATTCACTCATATATGATTAATGAATGATTTAATGATTAGATGATTTTATATTAAGAAGCCGCCACTACAGGTCGACTAACCACTAGTTATGATGTTAAATATATGCCAGATATATGGCATCTTTTTCCTCCTTACAGCAATCCTAAAAAAGGTTACTATAAGTGGAGCTAACTAGTTCCTAGACAGTATCACTGCTAAACATACGGGAGGTGCCATAAATAGCATTGCTGCAGATCCCCATGTATGCTAACATCAGTCTCCTCCCTGAATAGTAAATTGATCCAAAAGTGAATCCATATGAAGGCTATCTGAATCCAGATGTGCATTCATATGTAAACAACTAATGCTAGAGTATCAGCATAAGCTATGAATCTATACTGAGGCTATACTAGGCCATAATTATCTTTCTAGATAGACCAGGTACGTAAGAGTTATGGTGCCCCAATGATGCGGTCCCATTCTTCTCTCGAGTTTAGACCTCTTCTAACGGTGTCGAGATAGGAGATATACCATTGTTCTCTCTCTTTTCTTCTAGAGACAATGTTACCACCTCTCTTGCCTATTTTGATTTTTTCTAAGATAAACCAGCTAAAATCGGATTCTCGTGTCCATTCTCCAGAAAGTGGGCCACAATTGGTGCTGTGATCTTTTTAGTTTTGATTGCTGATCTATGCTCCTGAAACCTCGTACGTGCCTCTCTTCCTGTTTCTCCAACATAAGAGAGGCCGCACGGACACCTTAGTAAACAAATGACATTTTTGCTCCTACAATTATTGTGGGATTTACATTTCACAGTTTTAGTATTACACACAATTTCTGTTCCTACAATGCACTGAGCACAGACGTTACACATGCCACATCTAGTTGTCCCAATCACCTTTGTGCCATCTATCGTTCTTTGATTATCCAAGGGTTCATCTTTGTATGTGTGTACCAACAGATCACGCTGGTTTTTATTCTTTTTGAATGCGAACAGAGGTTTTTCTAGGGGCATTTGCTCTTCATAATTCAGAATGTGCCAGTGCTTATTCACCACATTTTTAATCTGGTTACTAATATTGGAGAATTTACTTACAAAGACAACTTTGTTCAGGGGACCCTTGTCTTTCTTAACATTCTGGACTAATACATTGCGGTCATAGAACCTCGCTCTTTTCATTGACTGCGACAAAAGTTTCTTTGGGTAGCCCCTCTCTCTAAATTTTGTTTTGAGGGTCTCTGCGTTTTTATAATAGTCACCAATATCTGAACAATTTCTCCGAAGTCGGAGAAATTGGCTAAAAGGGATACTTTCCCTTTGTGATTTGGGGTGAAAACTAGAAAAGTGTAACAACGTGTTTTTTGCCATAGGTTTTGTAAATAATTCGACAGCCAAAACTCCACTACAGTTTTTAATAGATATATCTAGGAAATCCACTTTGGTGGTGCTGTATGTAGATGTAAACTTCAGATTAGGATCTCCCAAGTTAAGCCACTGAAGGAATTCGTCAAGAAGTTCAGTGGGACCTTCCCAAATAAAGAAAATATCATCAATGTAGCGGTACCAGCCCGCTACATTTTCGAAAAAAGGTGCCATTTCGTTATTAATATGTTTGGCCTCAAAATTGCCAACATACAAACAGGCCAGACTTGGGGCACAGGTAGCCCCCATGCTGGTCCCTTTTAGTTGTTTAAAATATTCGTTCTTGAATAGGAACACGTTGTTAGTCAAAATGAGTCTGACACAATTAACTATGAACTCCCTGTTTGCACCACCTAAGTCTTGTTCTAGTAGAAGTTCATCAATAACCTCTATTGTGTCCATCTGTGGGATGTTCGTGTAAAGAGACTCAATGTCCAGAGTAACCAGACACTGAGTCTCTTCACAGAACGCCAGGCCCTCAACCATAGATATAATGTGTGCAGAGTCTCGAACATAGGATTTTAAATTGCAGACCAGAGGTCTCTAAAAGTGATCAACATATTTGCTGATTGGTTCTAAAAGAGAATCAATGCTGCTCACAATAGGTCGCATTGGAGGGTCAAGTCTATTCTTGTGAACTTTTGGTAAGCCATAGATGGCTGGTGTCTTAGGTTCCAAGTTATTTAGGAAACGAAATTCATCCTCACATATATACCCTGCTTCCTTGGCCTCGGTCAGCAATTCTAGGCATTCTTTGGCTACTCTCTTAAGGCTGGTTTCCGTCGTACGGGCGTAGTGTTGCCCGACATCAAGTAACCCAAGCATCCTCTGTTCATAATCACTTGTGTCAAAGACAACTACCCTGCCACCCTTATCTGCTGGCTTAATGGTAAGGGAGCTGTCTTCCTTAAGTCTGTTAAGAGCTTCTCTTTCAGTCTTTGAGATGTTGAAGGAGTGACACTTTTTATCTTTCTCTAGTAATTTTTGAATCCCACTCTCTACAGCGATCTCAAATGCTTCCACATTTTTATTCACCATACTTAGTGTAGGTGTAAATTTTGACTTTGGTTTTAGTCCAGAGATATTAATCCGGTCCCTGCTCTCCCTATTTTCAAAAAATCTTTTTAATCTTATTTTCCTAAAAAAAGATCTTAAATCTTTTTCTAACTGAAATTTGTCCAAGTTGGTAGAGGGCACAAAACTAAATCCTCTACTGAGAATGCCTACTTCAACTGCAGTGAGGTCCTTGCAGGATAAATTGATTACTGGTAGTTTATTGGTTTCCAGTAACGTTTGCTCCGGGTACTTAGATAGTCCTGTTGAGGAGGTCCCTGGTTGTAGTTCTGCTGGGGGGGTCCCTGATTGTAACTCTGTTGAGGAGGCCCCTGATTGTAATTCTGTTGGGGGTGTCCCTGATTGAAGTGTTGCTGCCTGCCTCGATTGAAATGACCCTGTCCCCGGTTCCCGTTGTAGTTTTGGCCTCTCCTCGGGCGTGGTTCTAAAAAAAACCCTTGGTCGTTTCCATTTCTTCCAGGATCTATACATCCTTCTTCCTCAGAGCTAGAGCAGGATGAATTGGAGAAGGTCACCTGCTTATTGCCCCCTCTGGAATATATTTGTCTATTGGCACGTCGCTCCCAACTTCCATTATATTTATTCTGAAAATAATTTTCTTTTAGAAAAGGGTAGAGTCTCTCCTCTGCATGTTGCTCAATATCCTTTTTCAGTTTATTGGTTTTCTTGTTTAGCAAATATGTGCTATATCCTTCTACATCTCGGTTTATATCGGCCAGTTTCTTTTTGGCCTCTTCGAGAGCAGGGCAGTTTTTCAGTTCATTTTCCAACTTGTCAATTTCTTCTTTCTCAAGGATAATTAAACCCTGGGCAGTTTCAATGATTAGCAGCATCCAATCTTGACTTCATTTATTCGAGATTAGTGCCCACGTCTCAAGAAACTTTCTGTTTTCTGTAAAGACCCCAGGTTCATTACGAACCTGTAGGCCAATGGGAATAGTCCCAGATGTTACATATTCAACTAAAAAGTCAGCATGGGCTTCTGTTCGAGTAAGCTTTTTCTTGAGGTTCACTAGTTTGCCCCGGTTTTCCCCTTTACCAGAAGCTACTGTGATTCTATTCCCACTTTTAGTGCTGATAATCCGATGTAATTGATCATCGCTAAACCCAAAGGTCTTAATTTGATCCATTGAGGATATATATCTCTCTGGTCACAATATTTTTTACTCACAGGTAACAAAAGAGCTCTCCAGTCCGAAATACAGTACATAGAACCTCTAATAAAAGAGAGGGACGCCAAAGGGATAGGGTTCCATAATCGACAGTAAGTCAAAGTGTAATTCCCTTTGGGCGAATTAACATAGAACAACTAGTTCTTACAGACCAAACATATAGAAATACACCATATCAGAACACATGAACAACAAGGAAGCAATGTAAACAATATTAAAAACCAGTGAAAACACTATAGTAAAAGTAAATCTAGGCAATTTATTCATATACACTATATTTTGTTAAAAAATGGGAAACATACAGGACGGAACTTCTATACAATAAATCAGTCAAACATTGCAATAAAAAGGAGGTACAGGTTGAGGACTAAATTCAAACAATGATACAGAATTTTCCTCAATTTCTTGACCCAGTATTACTCCTTGTGCATCGACGCGTTTCGGTGGTGAATGAGAAATTAGACCACCTTCATCAGGACAGTTGTAATGACAGTTTCCCAATAATTCTAAAGATTTAAAACAGAACCATCCTTAGTTACAAATAATAATCACAGCAACATAATACAGTTCTTCTTAAAAGATATAGTGTGTATAGATTTATACAACCCTAACAAAATGTATCAACACTGCTTCCATGTTAAACAAGACAAACATTACACATTGTTAAAACAACATAACATAATAATCATACACATTACCTCAATATGCTTATATATAGGAAACTAAGTTCATAGTCAATACATTCACGTTGATCATTTCACTGTTTATCTTTCCTAGACAGTAACATATATAGCTTGTACAGGTTAATCATAAATCATCAAGGGACATTATAGTGCCCTTCCAATTCTCAATTCAATTGCACTAGATACTAAAGCCCTTTTGGTGCGTACACTTAATGTAACTAGATCCATTATAGACAAGAGAGGTGGATAATACGATACACTTGATATGTCACCTACCTCAATCATAAAAACCATTAGGATTATAGTAAGGGGTACTCAGCCTCCTTTCCACTCAGAAAAGATATTCGTCCAGCGAGATATCTTCTCAAATTAATTGTTATAATATAGTCCTATACAAGAAAATGAGCAAAAATTAGCAGCTGGTTTTTGTAGCAATAGATATAAATCACTCTCTACTGAGGTAGATGTTATTAAGCGAGCTAAAGAGTTTGAAATAGCTCTTGAATAATATTCAGAGCGCGAGACTTTTTAAAGATCGTCAACATATATAGACTGATCTCAATGACTGTTTGGGACAGATACTAATCGCTCTATAATAGAAATAAATATAAGGAACCAAAAACTTCTAGAATGTCTGGCCTATTGAGGACATATTATATACGAATATTGTTTGAGTATAGTAGACCCAACTGAATGGTCTCTATATATACATATTAGTGGTATTCTCAGAGTATTTCAGACAGATTCATGAGGCACTATGAGGCCACGGGCAGACTTTTATAATGACATTTTTCCTGTACATCAAGAAGAACATGTCTGCAGCTACTATGCTGGTAACTGATATGAATAAAAGTAGAAAAGCTAAGCGTAAGACAAATCGCAAACAAGTGCTCGCCATCTATTTCCAATGCAGAGAATATGGTAACAGAAATGCTGGTCTACAATATGGTTTCTGAACCACCCATCTATAACATAGGTCTATAGGCAAAAAAGTCATAATTATATATCGCTCGGTATACAGCTGATCACAAGCTGATAATATTACACTCCTCAGTTGTACTTACATAAATATGTAGTGTTATGGATCTTAACACGCGGTATCAATCGTTCGTATATAATTAAAAAAATTGCGCTGCAGAGACAAAGAAGGAAAACAGAAGCCATGTCTTACTATTTGCTCTCTGTCTTTTAACTCCATTGTTATATCAAACCCGGGTCTAAGAGAGTATCACTTACTTATGATTTAGTAATCCCGGCGAAGGGGAGTCCCTGTATATTCTATGATTCTAAACTCCCGTTTCGGGCAATGTAGATCTGTGGGCAGAATATTCGTAGTTAGACACTACCCATAAATGCAGTTTGTTTGCCAACTAGTCCTATATAATGGATTCCTTGAACACTCATTGGTGGTACTTACTTAATAAGAAGTGCTTAGATTCTCTCCGGTAAAAGGAACCCGCAACAATTCAAGCGTGCATTCACTAGGGAGCACCTATAACGAGAGTTAGAATACTGTTAGCGGAAAGGCTTCATTCTCTAGCTAATAAGCATTAGTCACTTTCTATACCTGTTGGCGCCAAGATGTAAAGCGTCCCGCTTGTCAGCAACTATGAGTCCACAACAGCAAACAACACTGCCGCGTCCATTGCCGGTTTAAATACATCCTCCCTTTCAACGCTTTGCGTGACGTTCCGATCACATGACAATGAGTCCTAGATATAGAGGACGGACTATTCGGACGGTAATCGGAAGCAGAAAATACTCTCTTCCTTCTAAATGTAAACAGATGTAACGCGTAAACAGACGCCGATACAAAGGCATAGATCTATCGTTCTTTGGCCTTATTATTATGGAACTCTCTAAAAATAGACGGCACTATATGGAGCTCCATGGTGAAAATTATGATGAACCCCTGTATTCTTGGTGTAAAGAAACACCACATATATCATTTCATTTATTACAGATACAGTGTATATTTTATGCAAGGCCCTAAAATGCACGTTATACAAGCCCATTTCGCTTATAAGGTCGCCTATGCCCGTAAGTGTAGCCAAACAAAATTCACTCATATATGATTAATGAATGATTTAATGATTAGATGATTTTATATTAAGAAGCCGCCACTACAGGTCGACTAACCACTAGTTATGATGTTAAATATATGCCAGATATATGGCATCTTTTTCCTCCTTACAGCAATCCTAAAAAGGGTTACTATAAGTGGAGCTAACTAGTTCCTAGACAGTATCACTGCTAAACATACGGGAGGTGCCATTAATAGCATTGCTGCAGATCCCCATGTATGCTAACATCAGTCTCCTCCCTGAATAGTAAATTGATCCAAAAGTGAATCCATATGAAGGCTATCTGAATCCAGATGTACATTCATATGTAAACAACTAATGCTAGAGTATCAGCATAAGCTATGAATCTATACTAGGCCATAATTATCTTTCTAGATAGACCAGGTACGTAAGAGTTATGTTGCCCCAATGATGTGGTCCCATTCTTCTCTCAAGTTTAGACCTCTTCTAAAGGTGTCGAGATAGGAGATATACCATTGTTCTCTCTCTTTTCTTCTAGAGACAATGTTACCACCTCTCTTGCCTATTTTGATTTTTTCTAAGATAAACCAGCTAAAATCTGATTCTCGGTGTCCATTCTCCAGAAAGTGGGCCACAATTGGTGCTGTGATCTTTTTAGTTTTATTGCTGATCTATGCTCCTGAAACCTCGTACGTGCCTCTCTTGCTGTTTCTCCAACATAAGAGAGGCCGCACGGACACCTTAGTAAATAAATGACATTTTTGCTCCTACAATTATTGTGGGATTTACATTTCACAGTCTTAGTATTACACACAATTTCTGTTCCTACAATGCACTGAGCACAGACGTTACACATGCCACATCTAGTTGTCCCAATCACCTTTGTGCCATCTATCGTTCTTTGATTATCCAAGGGTTTGTACAGTTTGAGGAAGTTCTGAGAGACAGCTATGTACCAGTTATTGTCTTGAAAAAGGCGGTATTAATTTAGGAGAATCCGCCGAAACGCGTCGATGCACAAGGAGCGCAATTGACTAAAAACCAGAAGTAGGGTGCAAAATTTAAGTTAATAGATTGACCTCTGTTGGTTTAATATCAATGTGCAAATAGATCAGACAAGGTTTATGTCATGTTGAACTTATGTTGTCTCATTGTCCTTGGTTATGCAGGTCATAATCAATGTATGTGAAAAAGGTCTCTTTTTTTATGCAGGTTTAACAAACCTTTTTTATAAAAAAAACTTTTTTACTGTTTATTTGAAAAGTGTGATTACGAATGTGTTGGATGTATTAACTCAACAGTTGTTTCTTTGTTGTATATTATTTCTGGTGTATACAAAGTTAAAACAACTCCTTTTTTAATGATTTTAGCCAATTTGGCAATAAAATAAACTATATATGCAAATTCTCGTGTCAGTGTTATTTAGCGTCAAAAACCTTTTGAAAAAAATGTAACATGTGTTTCCTATGTGTTTCTATTGTACTTTGAACATATTGAAGTGTGTTTCAAAAACGTGTAACCTACAAAATGGTGAAGGTGGGGAAGGCAAGATGACTGCCGACAGGGTGTGCTGAGCAGTCGCTTACAGACCTCTCGCTGAGTCTCCTTCCATGACAGTCTGAAGGATAGTCATACCGAGTCAAGTAGCCTGTGATCTGAACGGCAGTGTTGGATGGCATCGAGATCCCTGCTTCAGGAGAGCCTATTGCATTACAAAAATGCGAAAGTAGCAGTGAGGATAGCTGGCTACAAGGCCTGGCAGTATTGCTGCGGACTCGCGCTGAGGCTTTTTCATCTACCTGGGCAAGGATTTCGTATAAGACAACAGTGGATAAGTAAGAATATGCTGCCGCGCCCGCAGCGACCCGAGAGAGAGAAGGAGAGGGAGAAGGGAAAGTTAACCCCGGACATAACTGCAGGGAAATGCCCGTCCGTTGTTAGTAAAAAAGACCTTCCTTTGAGCGCTAAAACGGGTGCCATTCGTAAAGTAGCAGCAGCGCCGAACATGTCTTCGAAGAAAAAAGCAGAGAAAGTAGAGAAATCGGAACTGAAAGGTAAACCCAGTAAACTAGATCAAAAGAGTGAAAGGTCGGTGTCTGGAGGTTCCGAAGCTCTGCCAATGCTTCCACCGGAGGCTGGGGGCTCAGCTATGAGTGAAGAGAAGAAACAAATATCGGACCAGAATCTTACGGTGGCCAAAAATACAGCGCTTCGCCAACCTACCTTGCTGGAGGCATTTTCGCCGAGGATTGGCAACTCGGAGCAGGTACAGCTAGAAGTGGAGCCAGAGACAGAGAGCGTCCTCGAGGACGCCGCGCAGAACGCTGCTCTCACCGCGGCTCCGGTGGCTGCTAAGCAACAGACAGCTAAAGACTCTGAGGCTTCCGTGCATCTCGCTGGCAGTAAGCAGAAAGAAATGGGGGCTGCTGACGGAGGTTCATCAGAGGTGATAGTCCCTGGCGTCATTATGGGCACTGGAGGAGCTGAACCAAAGGATGTTGTTCTACATGTGCATAACAACAATAAAAAGGAGGTGCCCTTTGAGGGTACTGGCACCGCCGACATGCTAGAGGCCCTAATGCAAGTGGAGGCTGAGATGAAAACTGGTGACATTCCACTCGTGGAAAAATCCCAGACAAGACTGACCACCGCATCAACCACAGGTAGGACAGAGGGGGCAGAAGGAGGCTCTATGGAGGGAGAACGCTTTTATTCTGTGGATGAAAATACTGACACAGACTCACCCTCTGAAAGCGAGACTGCGAGTGAGACTGGGACAGAGGAGGAGGAGGAGGGGGAGTCAACCTCTACCTCTAGTAACCTGGGGAAAGAGAGTACACAAAAAAAGAAGCGGTCAAAGGCGAGAACAAAGACTCCTGGCTCCCTACCTAGGGTTGGAGAGAAGCTGGTATGGGATTATTCAGCTACCTCCGTGACCTATGATGAGAATATAGCTGTACAGCTACAGGGCCCGCTTGAGGTGATTTCAAACACACTGAAGCAGATGCAAGGGGAAGCTAGGGCAGAAAGCCGGAGATCAAAGCTTGCCACGAAAAAAATACATAATACTCTTAAAAAGGTCAACAAAATTTACGATGGGATGATTACCAGAGTGACTGAAGTTGAGGAAAGAACTGGAAGACTGGAGGATGAGATGGGGGCCTGGCAAGAGTTTAAGAGCAGTTAGGAGAAGAGGGCTGAAGACATGCTTTGGAAGCTGGAGGAGGTAGAAAACCGCCAAAGGAGGAACAATATTCACTTACTGGGAGTGGAGGAGGGGGCTGAAGGGCAGAACATCATGCACTTTGTGACAAAATTGCTGCAAGGGGCCTTCCCAGAGTCAGACTGGCAGTGGGAGAAGGAGATCCAACGGGCCCACAGGTTCCCATTTACAATAATGAAAGGTCGCACGATGGCTGAGGGGCAGGGAGAGAGAGCTCCCCACCCTAGGGTAATCCTGATATACGTTGGAAATTACCTCCTGAGAGAAGAAATTATAGAGAAAGCAAGACCAGATAAAATGCCCACTTTTGAAGATATCTCCTTTTTTGCCAGACCAGATTTCTGTCATGTCACCGTGGAGAGACGATGGAGATTGAGGCAGCTCATTAAGCCATTTCAGCTACTGGGATCTGAGGCTTACTTGCTCTTTCCAGCTAGGCTGAAAGTAATCTCAAGAGGGAAAACAATGATGTTCTGGTCTGAAATAAAAGCCCAGGAATTTTTGGATCACTTGAAAGCACAGAAGGGAGGATAAAGTACAATACTAGATCATGTAATATTGAAGCAATAAGTACTTGAAGGTTGGGCATGGACTAACGTATAAACTGTATTAAATATATAATAATGCGTGACAAGGTTTTGGTAACTGGGTTGGTGGATAGGGAGCACACGGAATTTAGTTGGAGTAAAGGGAGGAGCGAGGCGGGAGGTTGCGACTTACACACACTGAAGTAGCCACACATAGGTCTGGTGACCTATTTGCCTTTAGAGGGGGGAGGGGGTGGGGAACGTTGGGGAGCTGGGTGGGTAGGGGGGAATAGGGAGCCCAGGGGGAATGGGGGGGAGAACCGGAGAGAAGGAGTGAGCATAACAGCCTGGTCTAGCACCTAAACAGACAGAGCAAAGTAATTGTGAAACAGGAGATATATTACATGCCTAAGGATTGTGTGTATATACAAATGTTATTTTTGAGGCAGGACAAGAGGATAAATATAGGTGCAAGGGCATGTGTGAGAGGATCTAGAAGTGGCTTAGGAAGGTGGCTAGGAAATAAGAAAAACTGTAATGAGCTGTAGAATTGCGAGTATCAATGTGTGTGGGTTAAATGAGGCCAACAAGAGAAACAAAGTGGCAGCATTGTTGGGTGTGCTACACTTGGATTTAGTATGTCTACAAGAGACTCATGTGGAGGTGGCACAAGGATACCTTCTAGGACAATTAGGATTCGCTGTTTTAGCTAACTCGAAACAAGGTTCAAGGAATAGAGGGGCGGCGATCCTAGGGAAAACCAGGGATATGGTAGTAAATAAAAAACAGGAGGATGAGTGGGGGCGTTGGGTTATGTTGGATTTGACACTTAGGGGGGAGAAATTCACCTTGGTAACAGTGTATGGGTCAACACAAGATGATCCTGAGATATTTCAGTATTTAGATACGGAGTTGGCAAATTGGCCTGAGCCGATAGTGTTATGCGGGGATCTGAACATACATGACTTTAGAAACCCTCTGTTGCAGTCAGGGACCCCCTTTTTAGGGAGAAAAAAAAAGAACCTATAGGGCACTATGTGATCTGGTTAGTAATAACTCCTTGATTGATCCTTGGTTAGAGCTAGATCCAGCCATAGATGGTAGTACATTTTATTCTGCCCCACACAAAGTGATGGTTAGTTTGGATTATTTTTTAATTTCTGGGTCCCTCATAAATAGGATCGCGATAGAAAAACACCCCCGCTTAATCTCAGACCACAGCCCGTTGGTTTTAACTATTAAAATAGGCCAAGACAGGAGGGAAATTAGGGAGTGGACATTTGAAAGGGCACTACTGCAGGAGGAGGGGTATAAAGAGCGTATGGGATCCTGGATTAGAAGCTACTGGGATATTAATAGGGGTACAGCTAGCTTGGGGATTGTTTGGGACGCCTTTAAGGCTGGGGTAAGGGGGGAGACGCTGAGTTATGTGCTAGCTACAAGGGCAAAGGAAAAATGTATGATGACGGATCTGAATAGGAATCCTCCTGGAGACGGAGAGGGGACTGGGAGAAGCGATTCATCAACAGCAGTCTCTTGAGCCATGTTTATTGAGAATTGTGTCACTTAGGGCAGAAGCTACAGAGTATATGTCAAGGAAGGCGGTGGGGAAATATCTGGCTAAAAAAGAGGGGATATATGAATTTAGTGAAAAAGTTGGGCATCTGTTGGCTGCACGCACTAGGCAGCGAGCGGCTGCAACCGACATTTTGGAGATGTCAGATCAGCATGGAAATCGAGTAGTAGAGGCCGATGGGATTCGGGAATTTTTTTTAGGCAGTTCTACTCATCCCTATATAAAGAAGATACGGAGGGGGATTCTCAAGAGATAGAGAGCTATCTGAGGGGTGTGGTTGCAGTAGGTATCTCTCCAGAACGCAAGGAAGAGCTGGAGGAGCCATGTAAGAAAGAGGAGTTCATAGAGGCTCTAAAACTTCTCCCTTCTGGCAAAGCCGCAGGCCCTGATCAGATACCTGTGGAATTTTATAAAGTATTTTATGATGTGTTGGGTATGGACATGTTTGATGTCATGAGTAAGGCACAACTGGGGGAATCAGTTCCCGAGTCATGGGGGGAGCGGATGTAGTGGTGATCCTCAAAAAAGGGAAACCTGCAAATCAACCAGGATCATACAGACCAATTACGCTAATGAATGCGGATGTGAAAATGTTCTCTAAAATTTTAGCTAGAAGGTTGGCAGGAGTTATTGAAAAGCTAGTTGTTAACTCCCAACACAGGTTTATACCATGCAAGGGGACTGCTCAACATACGAGGCAGGTAATAACATTTTTTGATGCAGCTGGTATCCCAGGAGACTCTATGGCAGCAATTTTTCTAGATGCTGAAAGGGCTTTTGATAGAGTCTCCTGGGATTACCTAAGGGGGGTACTGAGGTGGAATGGCATTGGCAAGAAATATATTAAAGCAATGCAGACGCTGTATAAAAATCCAACAGCTAGAATTAAGGTGTGTAGGGGGCACTCAGCAGGAATCAGTATTGAAAAAGGAACAAGGCAGGGTTGTCCATCGTCACCTCTTTTATTTGCTTTATATTTGGATCCCTTTCTGCGTCGGCTGGAATTGAATTATGGGATTCCTAGGATGAGCCTGAATGGATGTGAAGTTAAAACATTGGCATACGCGGACGACGTGGCTATTTTAACCCCTTATCAGGATGAAGCGATGGTGGAAATAGAGAGGGAGGCAGAACTTTTTGGACGAGTCTCCGGCTATAGTTTAAATAAAGCTAAGACCCAAATAGTCTGCAATCGATACGTACAATATGGAGCAGATACAAGAGTGGTAAAATCTGCAGTGTATTTGGGGTTGGAAATATCTGCGGATTTGGAAGTAGTAGTGCAGAATAATGTGGCTCCCCTGTTGGCGAAGGTAAAATCGGATTTGGAACGGCTTAACAACTTACATTTGTCCTTGGTTGGGTGTACAAATGTAAATAAAATGCTTATACTCCCAAAATTTTTGTATTATTTTAGGGCAATTCAGCTATTTTTTGAAGCAAAATGGTTTTCGGCATTGGAAGGAATCCTTAATAAATTTATTTGGGCCCATGGTAAAACACGTAGGGCGTATCGGTACATGACTCTCCCCAGAGAAAGAGGTGGTTGGGGGGCACCTGATTTCAAACTGTACTATTGGTCTGCGGCTATTCAATATATGCAAGGCTTACTAGGAGGGGGAGAAGATCCAAGGGCAAGGGATTGGTCTTCTAGAATCTATAAGGTTGTACTTGGTGAAGAGGTGGAAAACTGCTTTATAGCTTGTGTAGAATATGGGTGTCTTAAAAGGACTAGATACAAGACGGTGGAGGCAGGAGTTAAGATATGGACGGCATTTATGAAAAAAGTTGGATTAGGAAGGTTTAATCGATACACCAGGTTGTTTAAAGACAGGTCATTCCCAGACGAGGTCTTTGGTGATATAACAATGGAGAGGTGGATGCAAAAGGGGGTAGTAAGTATTGGAGATCTTCGGGGGCTGGAGGGTTTAGTCACTTTTTTCGAACTGAGTACTAAGTTTGGGTTGAATAATAAGGACTTCTTTAAGTACTTGCAAATTAGGAGTTTTTTGGGAAATAAGCAAGGCGGGCTGGGCTGGTTGGGTACAATAAAGTTGAGATTATGGAAAAGATAAGAGTTGGGGGGGATTGTTCAATAGGAAGCCTATACGCCCGTTTTGTGCGTGGTATGCAGGATGATATGGATAAATATAGCAAGAAGTGGGTAGAAAAGCTAGAAGGGGATTTAGGATGGTTTCAGGACTCATTGGACTTAGGGCGCACAGTACTTTGTTCGGCGTCTCTACAGTCGCAGCCTTATAAAACTATATATTCCCTTTATTACACTCCAGCAAGGATAGCAAAATGGGGAGGGACTGAAGGTATAACTTGCCCGCGTTGTAATGCAGGAGATGCGGACATAATACATATGTTTGCGTTATGTCCACAGCTACATACACTGTTACGAAATCTGGAACATTTCTTAGAGTTTTCATTAAAGATTAAGTTGGAACTTAAGCCAGTACATATACTTTTAGGAATAGTACCAGAAGAAGGGGAAGGGTAGCAAGAGTTTGTTTTCCTGGCTATGGCAGTATATAGATTATGTATCGCTAGAGCATGGTTAGACCCCGATCCTCCTACACTACAAGTATGGCTGGCTAGTTTGTTGTCCTCATATAATCTGGAAAAGCCAATATATGCAAGGAAAGGTAGGAGGGGAAGGGACAGAGGGTTGCGTATTTGGAAGCCAATAGCAGATTGGCTTAGTGGGATAGGATAGGATACATTTGAAGAACTAAAAACTAGATGGGAATTCAGGGAACTGTTTTATGCTTACTGTTATCTGATGTTATATGTTTTCAAGTATGAATTATATAGGCTGTGTATGTATTACTTTTTTCTTTTCTTTGCAAATGAATAGATTGTATATTACTTTGTATTGCGCTCTGTCAAAATAATGTGCTGGGTTGTAAGAAAAAAAAACAACAAAAAAAACCGTGTAACCTACATAGACATATCGAAATCAAGGGAATTATCTCTTTGTCTTAAGTTCGGCGCTGCCAATTATTATCACCTCTCCTTATAATAGGTAGCAGCATCAAAGTGAATGGGTGTTGCGTTGAAACGTCCACCGCAACACCCACTGCATGCCCCTTTCACGCTAATTTTAGAATGAAAGGGGCCCTATTACCAACGCAGCGTTAAGCCACTTAACATGGGTTTTAGCCACGGTTTGTGGTTTAACGCTGCCTTGGTAATAGGGCAAAGCCGCTATCTATCGCCACCACAACGTCACAAAAAAAGACATTGTGGTGGTGATAGGGGCTTGTTAATATGCCCCTCATTGTTTTCAACCTGAGATTAAGAGCAAACATGGAGAGCCCTAAATGATCTGTCACAGCACCTGCTATTTAGAACTGCTGGTGCTGAGCACTGTCAGGACTAGGCCCACTTAAAGACCTGGTCCCAAGTGATTGGCAAGTTAGCTGAGCTGTGGACGATTAATACATTTTGATGTAGTGTACTTTTAATAGGTTTGTCTTCACCTCTTTCCTAAATTGGAGCAGCGTTGGGTTGGCCGTGATGGATACAAGAATATTGTTCCAGATCCTTGTTACTTAAATGGAAAAGGCCTGCGGTCACATTTTACCTTTTTTGTTTACCATGTCTTAGCCTGCAGTCTGATGGTATTCTCACTCCAGGTGTTGTGAGAACCACCGGAGATGGTGACTTTTTCTGCAAGTATCTATATATGAATGAAATCTTCTTTTTCAAAACTTCTCGGGTGACTTTCTGTTTTTTGCCGACGTCATTCATGTTGATTCAACAACTTATTGAAATAAGAATTGTATTCTCCTTAATCAGGAGTATTCGCCCAACAGTTTATGCTCTGGTTGGCTTTGAAATTCATAATATAGCAGTTTCAGTAGTATATGGCAGCATTAGAAGATTTAACGCAAAATACGGTAATACTTGATGAGTTTTTCCTATTTAAAATAAAAGGATTTCACAAATCGATATAATGCAAAACTGCATGGCTTGGTAAACTTTAGGAGCTTACAGTTCTGCCATAAAATGTGCACTCCTATGGAACCTCTAAAATGTAGCATGCTTCGGTAAGCACTGGGTGGAAATCAATGTTTCAATTAACACTTTGGAACAAAATAAATAAATTGCAGAGAGACATTTGCTGTAACGCGATATGTGTTACCATTCTTTACAGAAAACTTAAATGGCAAAGCCTCTTTTCTACCTACCTTTAGCAATCAAAGAAATTCACATTTAAAATGTATTAAACATGCCTTACAAATAAGTCTGTATTATTTTTAATTATTTGTATTTTTCGCCCACTTATGAGTCTTCCAAATAACATTTCATTAACTCTATCAATGTCAGCGTTGTTGAAAACAGAACAAAAAACAAAGATTTTCCATTTTGACACATATTCATCATATCATCGCATCACAGTGGGTGCCGGGCAACAGTTTCAGATATATTGAATAATTTAGGAACTGTGTAAAGCATAGCATTTACCCGTCCGGGTTCTTCTTTTGGACCTAAGAAAGATGGTCAAATTAATTCCAATCTATATATGTGTTTTTATTTGTATGCCTGAGCCTTAGTTATATAAATTCGTGTTAATCTGGTGACACGAAATTCCTATAATTATGCCATCAAGCCATTTCATGTAATTAAGCAAACACATGGAGATGATGGACGTGGCCCTGAAACTTTTCAGACACTCACCCCCAGTCTCAGATCTGGATTAAATCCATCATCATTCTTTAGCTAATGTCGCCATCTCAGGTCGGACCCAGCTATATGCAAATCAGTCTTGACACTGCGCCTCATGGGAACAGTCCAGACCGAACTGTAATTAGGCAGCCGTTCGCAGCAAACCATCATGTCACTAATATATGGCTCAGCCAAATTGTCATATTTTGCTTTTAGATAAAAAAAGTAAAAATGTCCATACCTTGTGCAAGCAGGAGAAGAAACAGATGGGGATGTGGACTGTAGCATGGCTTCCACCCACAGAGTTTACAAAAACAACATGACATCAGGACTTCTCCATTACCCTTGAACTGCTGCAAGTCACGCATCAATAGCCATATGGCTGGATTAACCTCTTTGATATGTTTCAAACCTAACATTAAATATTTCACATATAACAAGTGCCATGGAGCTCACAAAGCGTAGGTGTGTAAGGTGTATGGGAGGTCCTGAAGGAGACAGGAACTGCTGGTGTGCTCCCCACGGGTGTCGCGAGAACCACCGGAGATGGTGGCTTTGACTGCAAGTATCTGTGTGAATGAAATGTTTATTTTCAAGACTTTTTGGACAGACGACTTGCTATATTGCTGACATAATTCTTGCTGATTTTACAACTGTTTGAAGTATGAATTATATTCTCCTTAATTAGGAATATTCAACAGGAAGTTTATGCTCTTTCTAGGCTTGCAATGTATAATGTATTATACAGTATAATGTAACTGCTGTAAGCCGAGAAATAATAGTCATGAGGCAAAATTAACATTTCCGATATGTTTAAAACTTTCCATTAAACTTTAAATATGTCACATATAAATGTGCATTGGAGTGCACACAGCCTAGGTGCATAATGTGTGGAAGTGTGACATGCCAGGTTGTAACTTGTATATTCCTACAGTATCAGAATACAAACGTGCTACTTACAACACAGGGTAAAGTAACCTTTCTACTTTCATGGCTTTTTTTGTATAAACTCCTTAAAATCCAAACGTTTCATAGATACAACATGGAACAATAATCTTTCAGGCATATTACTACTTATTAGAATGAAATCCATTGGTGATCCTGGAATTTTGGTCCAGACATCATAAAAATATATTTCAGATATGTTGTTTATTTCTGCCTCAGAACTTGTGGAACTCTAAACTGGCTGTGCCAGACTTTCACCTTCTACAGTGTCTGTAATTAGATATCCTGTATCCTAGAGCTAGCAGTAAAAGTAGTGAATGACTGTCATCAGGGTCTCCCTTAAGAACAAAGGGAACTGCCCTGCTGGGGAATTTCTACCAGCAAAACAGGGTACAAATAGCAACAGGTCCTCACAGACACATAAAACTCCCACCTGCACTTATGAGAGGAATGTGAGCAAATGAGAGGGAAATTGAGACAAACTGATACCCAATTGAAAGGCAGGAAACTCATGTTTATGTCTCAGGAAAGTCCTTGTGTCAGCTTGTCAACGCATCCGACCTTCTTCAGTACATACTGCTACCTTTCATTCATGAACTGGGCCACTATAATTGGGATTTTTACTTTCTATAGAAAATCCATTTGGAAGGTCTGGGTATCTCCAGCAACTGTAAACGTCTTTTTCCATCTTAAGAAACCTCCTAGGGGGACTTAGCCATAATTGATATACAATCATGCTAAGCTGGGATAGGGCCTGTGTAGAAATTTGTGAGGAAATGTTCAGGCATGTCAGACTCCATGCAGTTGGCCACAAGCTAGACTGGAGCGAGCCACTAGGCCCCAGCGGTGGTGGTTGAGGTCGTTTGCCAGTGGTGTCCTGTGGTCTCTCCTACTATGGCTCTGCTAACTGGACCAAGTACAAACATTTCCACATTTCACACTCAGGGGAGGGAGGGTCAGTCGTCAAAGGCTAATTAGTGAGGTAGAGTGGGGTACAAGAGCTCAGAACGTAACAGTCAAACAACAAAATAATGTATAGTATTGCTTATCTGTTTACAAAAAAAGGATGTTACTCTCACACATAAATGAAATACTAGGAAACTCAATTCAAATTGCAGTTATAAATCTTAATCTCAGTTACAATCTTCACAAGGTGCAGATCCTTCTTCAATACCCTTTCTTCACTCTAGGGCTCTAATGTCTGCTTCCCTCAGGATGATATGCATTTGTCAATAATTAGGCACAGGCACAGTACAGCACAGTAATTGTTAGTTGCATCACTCAATTCAAAAATTCTCACCCCAAACATCTGCTAAATCAAAAGGTCTTAAGTCCTCATTCGAAATTTCTCTGAATGCCTTTAATGCCCATCTCATTTTGTAGGTCATGCTCCGCTATGCCTAATCCATGGTTTCTGCAGATCTAGAGGTAAGTTGGTTGAAGCTCGTGTCCACACTCTTTTCAGTCGCAGTTTCACCAAGCAGGGTATTCAGCGACTATCACCCTATGGAACAGAAATCGCTGGACAAATCGATGCAGCAGATTTTACAAAGCAGCATGGCGTCTCCAGCAATTGCAGCCCTTCTGGACAATTGTAGATGGGTATCCAGGATTGCTAGTTGTAACTTCTGGGACGATTCATCAGTAATGGACATTAAGCAGTATGAGTTTCCACTTCGAGGGCAGTGCATCTTTTCAATAGTGTTATCAGTGGCAACACCAGTTCTTGGACCCTCCATTGGTGGCCTTCCAGATGACACAGTGTTGCTTTAACTCTAATGGACTTGGTGCATTTCACAAGGGAACTGCTCAGAGAGACCAAGAGACCCTGTCAAATCACACTTCGCTGCTGGCTTCATTCTCTATGACAGTTAGCTTTGTCTGGGTGTTCCTCACTTTGTGAATATTGCTGGGCTTCTCCTCTAGTCTGTCCTATTGCAGGGTTAGGGCTTGGCATGCCCATTCCCTTTTCCAGCAGGCAGAAAGGCTTATTGGCACTAGGCAGATCTTCAGCTACTCTATCAGAAAGTGCAGACTTCAGGCGATGCACTATTACCTCTGGGATACAGTCTATCATGAAGATATTAGGCCTGGCCATACAGTACTGCTGTGAGTAATCTGCACAGAAATCCCTTCTTGGTTATGAAGAAATTAAAGCTGGAATAAAATGTGGATGTTTGTGTTAGAACAGGGGGTCTCTAGTTGGCAATGGTATACACCTTTGTCCAAATAGGGACCCTTGCTTCTAAGTCAAGATAAGGGGATTACACTTCTAGATAACGCCTGCTCACCCCCATGGTAGCTTGGCACAAGCAGACAGGCTTATCTCAGAGGCAGTGTGTTAAGCATTTGTGAACACACACAGTAATATAGTGAAAACACTACAAATGGACACCACACAGGTTTTATAAAAAATAAGTATTCTTTATATAGACTTAACACAAGACCACAAATGACAAAAATCTATAATACTGTACTCAAAATGGACTTAAAGATGGTAGAAGTTACTTAGTTCAAGTTGGTGATAAATGCAACACAGTTCTCACAAAAGTACCTGGATGCGTTACGTAAAATAAACAAAAGGCTCGTAGCGATGGAGATGCGTTGGTTCCTTCCTTCGGGGGAGATGATGCATTGTGCTTCAATGCTTGTGCAGAGTAGGGGATACGTCTTGATCCATACCGGAGAGGAGGTGATGGGTAGATTCTCATACTGCGGCCAGGTTGCGATGCGCAAGATGGCACCTCGATGCGATGCGACAATTCTGGTGTAATGCGATAAGATGGCACCCTTGATGCGACGATGCGAAGACGGTGCATACCGCCCTAGCAGCCTTGCAACGACTCTGTACTTTGGAGCCACGACAGGCCCTGCAACCCTCTCGGCTGCGGACCGCTTCTCCGGTGATGCATCAGCAGACAGCTGCGATGAAGACACACTTCTGTGGAGATGCGGCGGTGGTACACTTCTCCGGTGATGCGATGACTGCAGCTGCAGCAGTTACACGCTTCTCCTCGTTGCGTCACACTTCCAGCTCCCAGCAAGGAAATTCAGAGGGGAGCTGGTGGTGAAGTCTTTTGTCCCTGAGACTTCAGCAGGAAGCGAGCAAAAGTTCAAGCCCTTGGAGAAATATTATGCAAGATGATGAAAGTTCTTTGGAAAGTTCCTTCTCCTTTCCTTGGCAATAAAAAAAACACTGCAGGCCACCCCGCAAACAGCACATTGGCAGAGGGGAAGTCCGAACTCCTGCAGCTTCCTTGGCTCTTCTCCTTGGCAAAAGGTTTGTCTTGTTCCCAGAAGTGATCTAAAGTCTTGGGGTCTGAGTCCCCATATTTATACTACTTTTCGCTTTATTCTCTGAAGGCAGAGAGGCCTTTGCCTTGTCCAAACCAGTTCTGGTCAGTCCTGGAGCACTCTATTACATGACTCCTTCTTTCCTTTCACAGTGCAGGGCAGAGACATCAGACGCACCACAGGAGGTGGAGCCAGCATTGTGGAGGGAAGGCACATCCCTATTCAGGTCCCAGGTGCAACTCCTCCCTTCCATCTAGATGCCGATCTCTCTACTCACCACTGAGCTGACTCACCCTGTCACCTGGAATCGCCCAGCCCCTGTCACTCACAGAACCAGACACACAATACACAACCCAGCAGAGGCAGGCTTGTATAGTTAGGCAAGAAAATACCTACTTTCTAAAAGTGGTATTTTCAAACACAGAATGTTAAAACCAACTTCACTAAAAGATGTATTTGATCATTCTGAGTTCAGTTATACTAAACTCGAATTTCTACCATGTTCCCATGATGCAGTTGGGATTATAGGATGTAATAATTCTGGCCTATGGAGAACAGGTAGCCTTACAATAGTGAAAAACGAACATGGCTGTACTTCACTATTAGGACATGCCACACACACTAGAGCATGTCCTACCTTATACTTACAATGCATCCTGCCATTTGGCCTACCATAGGGGTGTCTGACATGAAGAAAATAGAAGGTTTAGGGACTGGCAAGTGGGTGCACTGGCCAAGTCGACATGGCAGGACTTGACTGCCCATAGGCTCTGCAATGGCAGGCCTGAGGCACATTTTATAAGCTGCTTCTGTGGGTGGAACAACCAGTGCTGCAAGCCCACCAGCAGCATTTGATTTACAAGCCCTGGCACACATGGTGCACTGTACTAGGGTCTGACAGGTAAATCAAATAACCCAATCATTGAGTCAATAATCAATACATCAATTTAACATAGGGACCACTTGCACTGTGGCACTGGATAACAATGGCACATTGCTCAAAACATCTAAACCAGCAAAACAGATTAAAAACAGAGGAGGCAATCAGTAAAAATGGAAGGGAGACTCACACAAATGATACCAGGTCTAACAGTTTGGATTGAAATGTTATGCTCATTTTCCAGACATGGGATATGACTCTACTAGCTAAAGTTTCAGAACACGTTTGGGGTGGTTCTCTTTCAAATATAAGTTTCTGGCTGCTCTTCATAGAAAGCCTTTGTGCAAGTTGATTGCTCTCACAACAGGAAGCCATGGGGCTGGTTCAAAGTAGGAGTATCCAGAACAAGAATGCAATGGTGTCAAATCTATCTCTGTACCTGACTGTGATACGCATTCCTGAAGCAGTATTCAGGGACCGACAGAAGGCCAAGTCCACCCTAGAAATGCGTTCTCCTCGAGCAACAGAAATTGCAGTCCCATTCTTCACCCCTACCATCTACTAAATGGCAGTGCTCAGAAAACTCTATCAGTAACCTTTTGCTAACAAGTTCTAAAAGTAGCCATGTCGCCATACTCTCCATGTCAGTGTCGGGATCTCCACCTTCCAGTCTCAGGAGTGAATATAATACACTACACTTTATGGGGAAGTTATGTCCATCTTCCATTTTGTGCTGTGCTAAATGGAGAATGTACGCTACTGATTCTAGTAGTCAGACTCTTGCAACACACAAGACCATACTATTATACATGTGCTAAACACTCATTGTACATACATGACCTCAAAGCACAGATGGATTGTCAAAGTTCAAGATTTCATACAACAGCAGAACTTTACATAAGAAAGCCAGGAGGCTCACCTCTTCTTGCCACTACCACTTTAGTTTTAGAAATAATTTTTATTAAGTTTTTAGAAAAATTGTGCACCAATAAGTACAAGCAAACAGTAGGAACATCATCTGACAAATTAGACCGATACAGTTTGCATCAAGCAAAGCAGGTTCTAGCAACTGCTGATGACATTTAGGAGCTACTTGCTATGCCAAAATATCAAAACACATTATAATAAAGAGAGGAAATCAGTGAAATATATATGGGGTTACATGGACAGATAAAGAAGTTGTCTCTCAAGGGGGACTTAGATAGATCCTGCTGCCCTCCTTGGTATTCTCTGTGAACTCTACAAGCAAAGTATCCTAATACTCTGCAATCCTGAACTTCTGCAAATGCTGTTGTCACCCACTGCGCACAGCCATCCTCTGAGCTTATATCTGCTTCAGGACCTCTCTTATCCTGGCATACATAAGGGGGTTCCAGTAAGACTTCTAGTGCATTGACATAGTTCTGTTTGCAAGTATAGAAGCATGGTTTATATGCCATATAGTAAATATTTTGGTGCAAATTCTCATGGAGCCATCGCCGAGGTAACGGCACTTTATCGCAACCAAAGTTGCGATAAATTTATCGCCCCATACACAAGCTGGTGCTAACAGCCCATAGCACCAGTTTACCTGCGATAGCAGCCGCAGAAAACATCGCCACAGATGACCCCCGCAACTATCACTAATGAGATGCAGAGTAGGCGTTCCTGAGTAAAAAGCCGCAACAGCACCACTCCACAAAATTCTCAACGACCAGCCAGATCAGCAATAAGAGCACAAAACATGCGATAAGGCGCGTTAGCAGCAGGAAACTAACACCTGCTCTGACCTGGTGTAAAGTCGGACCACAGCTTGCACCACAAACGGGAGCCCAGCCCAGAGCCATACCTTAAGTACAAGAGATGCCATGAAGCCATTGATCATGCAGCCAGGACACCCAGAAGGGCCACAACACCCACCGCCACCACCGCCAGGACCCACCTCCCTGTGCCCCCGCCCTGGACAAAGACATGCCAAATCAACTACACGGAATCATGTACCAAATAATCTGCCTGATGTTGCACAATCACATCTGGTTACATGCATGTGTTGACACAAAAATGAGCATCACACATTCACATTCGAAGCAACAATTGAAAATGTATTAAAATAAACACAGAACAGAAATGAAGACACATGGCGGGCACCACTCTGTACAATCCGTAGGTCACGGCCTCCAAGACAAAATCCATGATGAGAAGGCGTGTCCTGTGCACATCAAGGGACAGAGAGAGAGAGAAGGAGAGATAAATAGATGGACAGAAACGGGGAGAGAGAGATAGACGGACAGAGAGAGATAGACGGAAAGAGAGGGGGAGAGAGAGATAGACTGACAGAGAGTGGGAGAGAGAGATAGATGGACAGAGTGGGGGAGGGAGCGATAGAGAAAAGAAGAGAGGGATAGGGAGAGAGAGTGCTGAAACTGGGCACCCAGGCCACACTGCTCACCTGCTGCCACTGGTGTGTCTCCAACCATAGGCCGGTATGTAGTGCAGTTCACCAGGTCCCACATCTGAGACAGAACCCGTCATCTGAAACAGAGTTGAGATACATGAATGGCAAAGTACATACAATTGCGCACAACATCATCGCCTGTCCACCCCTGAGCACCAGGCAGCTGCACCCCAGCCCCTTCTGCTGCCTAAAGGTGCATGCCCTCCCCTGCGCACACAGGCAGCTGCACCTCAGCCCGTCCCGCCACCCAGTGGTGCATGCACAACCCTGCGCACCCAAGCAGCTGCACCCCAGCCCCTCCCGCCGCCCAGTGGTGCATGCCCGCCCCTGCACACCAAGGCCTCATTGCTCACCTTCTGCCACCAGCATCTATAAAAGTGGGCCCACCACGTGCCGCTGCAAGCCACAAGCCCAGGGCCCACAGACATGGAACCCTCCACATCATGCAGCTCCGCTCCGAAGGTCATCAGGTCTCACTTTTGATGCTGGATCTTGATTTTGCCATGGCAGGGGACATACCAGTGCACAGGGCATCACCGCACAGCCCTTGAGGTGCCACTAATTCTGTGATCCGCGAGGCGACGCTACGTGGTGGAAGGCCCCCGCTGTCTGCTGGCTCAGACCTACGCTGCAGTCCAGCAGGGCACACAAAATCTGCGCAGTCTGGACCACCGGGACGGGGCATCATTGCAGGCTGCACACCCACTCAGCACTTATGGTGCCCTTACCTCAGTGCACCGAAAGTCACCATTCCATGGTGGTGTGCCTGTGCCGGCTGCAGTGTATCCACTGCCACCAAGTCTGTGCCCCGCTGTTCATGGACCCTCTATGGTTAGGTATTGTGGTGCGGACGCCATCTTGTCACCTCCGAACCTGCAAATAGTGATGTCGCAGGCCCCTGGGCCCCCATGCCTACATGCACAGCATACTGATAAACCCTGAGAGAGGTTGGATATGGCATTGTGCACGTGTGCCCGGCCCTTTTTATTGGCAGGGTCACATATGCTGTGACGCGGGTGCTGGATAGGGGTGGTGTGGGTGTAAACCAGCCATGAGGGAGTGGCTGTGGCATGCTGACTATTAGACCTGTGAGCAGCAGATCACTACAGGGAAGTCATGGCACATGTAGCGTTGTTGTTCCCCCCGGAGCGTAAGCTTAATGGGCTGGCCTGGCGTATGCCACCACCAAACTTGCTGGAGTCTGGAAATAGGATCATATGCAGAGCCCTCTCATGGAACTGCATTTCAGTATATCCTGTTTTCTGGAGATGATAACCAGCATAGCCAATAAACTACCCAAGAAACTCAGAAGCCCTGGGGAAGGAAGCTTAACTTAGGACAATTCAAAACGCTTTCTTCCTGATTCCCAAATTAAGTCACTTAGGACTTGGGGAATCCAACTCGTGAAAGATTTTGGGCAGGATCTGGCGTGGGACACTGACAAAATAATAGAGGAGATAGGGAAGCATTATCCTTTTGGCAACAGCAGCCCAGCCAATTTGAAGGTGAATTGTTTTCCCCAGGTTTCCCTGCAAAAGATCTTTGGATGCATGAAAAATGTAATACCTAAATAGTGGAAAGCGAGGGGGAGCCAAATGAAAAAAACACATTACCCAGATGGATCATGTGCCTAGGAAGGAGCTTGTAGAAGGGGAACATCAAGGCCTTACTATAGATGACTTGAGGCCTGACAGCACCCTAAACTCATTCAGCGTGTCAGCCAATAAGCCTAGGTTGTTTTCTACTCTTTTAAATTTTCTTTATTGGCATTTTCAATAATGAACTAAGAAATGACATAGTCTGAAAAATGACAGTTAGATCAACCATGTCATGTAACAATAAGCAAAAATAAAAAGGAATAGTGGAACACAGGGAGGGAAGAAGGAATGTGAGGAGGAGGGGAGGGATATGGCAGAGTGAGTTCAGCAAAACAATTTAGCTTCCTTTTCTGGCATAGTTGGTGAAATGAAACATTTTAAGTGGTACAGTGAAAAGAAGAGGCAGTCATCACGGTCTGTCAGACAAGTAAAGTAGTTAATGCATAGGGTAGGTCACAGGTTCAAGGAGAAGAAATAGTTAGATCAGATCTCGCATGCGTTTACTGGGAGGCTAATGGTCAGGGCTCCGAAGGTTCAGGTATCTGAAGGAGAGCATGTCACTGTATGCAGTCCAGGAGTAGATTCCTGTGGTGTGCATGAACTCTGGCACACTCAGCCTGTAATGCGGACCACATTGGGTTGCGCCCTAATGGGTTAAATGGGGCCTATATGAAGTTAAGTTTGGCTTAATGGCTCATGCTGTCCCATGCCCATCTGAGGCACTTCACTGTATCAGTTTCCCTTTGCAAAGGCTTCTAACGCTGGTAGAGAGCAATGGCTAGCGACCAGGAAGAGGCAGCTTCCATCTCTATAGATTTGTGTAGCTGTAAAGCTTTTGGGGAATAGCCAGTAGCATTGAGCTTGCTCACATAATGCATATATTAGAATGTCAGGTGCATTGAGACCTCCCTGATGGAATGGGATTGGAAGTATTTCCGAGGCAATACTGGGTTGTTTGCGACCCATGGTAACAATATCAAATTAGAGCACAGGTGCTGGAAAAAAGGAGAAGTGAGAGGCATAGGAACATTATTGAATAGATACAAAAATGCGAGTAATACTTCCATTTTAGCTATTGCCAACTATTCTGTCAATGACAGAGGGAGTCTGTTTGATATTGGGATTTTCTGTTCCAGCTAGGCCACTGCTCTCGCATGGGTTACCACCAGAGTTCTTCTATGTCGCGACTGAGCCAAATCCCCAAATAACTTACTGGCTCAACACCCATCTTAATGGGAATTCCGATTCAACCTGGGGTGTTATGTCGGTGAGTGGAAAAAGAATAGATTTAGTCCAGTTAATGTGGATACCTTAGTGACTTCCAAATCGAATGCCTTCTTGTATAAGAGGATCATGATTTGTTTGTGGATCATAAAGCACAATGTCATCAGTATACATTGAGATTTAAAGTTTCCCTGCTGTGAAATTCAATACGTGTTGCGCATGGTATTGCCTCAGTCGGGCCCAAGTGGCTCCATCGCAATCACAAATAGAATAGGGGATAAGGGTCAGCCCATGCGTGTGCCACGTGTTATAGAGATTGAAGTATGATACAATTCCATTTAAATGGAGTCTGGCCATTGGTGCGGTGTATAACAACTGGATAAGGTGCAAAAATTTGGGGCTACGGCCCAGGTGGGACAGAAGAAAGATTAAATGAGGCCACTCCAGCAAGTATAATGCCTTTGTGGCATCTAATAGTGCGGCAGCTGAAGGCAGGCTAGGTTCCTACCAATGAATCAATGTCTCATGAAGAAAGCATCATTTTGTCTGCGTACAGGGAAAAGGAGTGGTATGAATATATCCTTATAGCGGGGCACCCCAAACATTATCCTGAGCATGGAGTTTCATCTCTAGGGGTTCAAGAGACTTAACAGAACAATAAAGAGGAAAGTACCACCCTTGTATTGTGCCTCTCGCCATTGTGTAGGATTCCAGTATATGACAACCGGTTTTGGATCTGGCATTTGGTCTACAGTGTAAGTGTCTAGTCCATTGTACCTTCTGGGGGCCAAAGCCAAATTCCTCTAGGACAGAGCTCATATATTCAAATCTATGGTGTTGCAGGCTGATTCTAAGTCTAAGGCCAGACAGCCTGATTGTGGCCACAGGTGGGATGCTCGTTCCAGGATATAATGACATTGCCTTATATTTAGGGAGGTGTTACGTCGGGGATGAATCCATTTGGATCCTCATGGACCAGTTCTAGGAGGCTGGGGAGAAGTCATTCAGTGAGTATTTTACTTAAAATGTGAACTTCTTAATTATGTATAGGCATTTGTCAGTGGGAAGATGGGGATAATGGATCATGGATCATGTACATGTAAGATTGCCTCATTTGTAGTAGATGGGAGGCAAACCAGTGACTTGGCTTCCTCATGTAGGTGTAAAATTTGGTGGGCAAGCCATCAGAGCCCAGTGTTTTTCCCTTGGGTACAGAGTGGGAGGCGTGACAGATCTCTTGCTTTGATATTGAACAAAGCTCTGCACGAGTCTTTATTCTTATGCAATATTATTTATCTTTTGACACCGCAATCAGTAAACTCAAATATGTAAACATCCATTCCTGCCTTACTGTAGCACCCTCAGAAGAGGTTTTTTTTTAAAGTTTGGAATACCACACAATTTATTACTTAATGACCACAGTAGTTTATCATTAATAATTACTGTAGCTGCTTTAGAACAGTTAGTCTTAAAAAGCAGTTTTTGGATCACACGGAAGGAGAACAGACTGAATAGATCCTTTCCTTAACCTTCCCAGGGAAGACGTCTATGACAATTTTGTTATATTTATCTATGTCTCCTTTCCCTGTGGCTCACATGGTGTCTCTGCCAGAATCCTCAGTGACATCATGGAATGTTGGGTGCTCAGCCTGTGTGTCTTCTGGCAGTTGGCGCAGGCAGGCTGAGTGGCCAGGAGGTCACTCCTGGTGGGGTTTTACCTTTCCATCTTAATAACTTGACCTGCAACTCAACTTGAATAAAGATAACCTATTTATACTCCTGGCTCATGGACTTCGATTTACAACATTTTTGGCGACTTGGCGACGTTTGGAGAACTTACAACTACAAGAAAGAGCCTACATACATGAGAACCAACACCGTGCAGAAAAGAAAACCTACAGAGACAAGAGTAACTGGAACTACAGAAAAGAATCCACAGCATTGAGGAGAGACTGTGATTAAAAACATACTACTGAAACTAAGCTTATTACACGAACAGAAACGCCTTGCCTAACCCCACCAGTGTCATTTGCCATATTGACAGCCTGCAAGCAAAAGGCGTTTAACCATCTAAGAAGTAAGTGTCAATCTACAGTGAGCATCGTTGTTTTATGATTGCCCTGTTGTGAATCGTCCTGCTAACTAAAATTGACCGTGCTGGCCTGTGCAAAGGAAGTGGCTATGCTTGTGTGGTGTTTGCTCAGGTGAACTAAATTAACAGTAACTACGCGCCAAGACACCGATCTTGTGTACATTATATTATGCTACACAGAGAGAGAGTGCAGCACATGGTGTGAACAGGTGATGGCGTGTTCCAGCCGGTGTTTGGCAATACAGCGCTTGGAGTTTAGCAATACAGCGCTTTTACAATGGAGGTATTTTATTTGCGATGCAGTGCTGTTTGGTGTCACGGAGAGTCAGATGTGCACAGCAGACGAGTGACAGTTCGGCGCAATGGTGTAACATTTGATTTGGGACACTCGGGTTGCTACAACGGAGGAGCTGTCGAATGGCAATCCTGAACGGCTGAATTGACATTTTGAAATTCAAAGTGAACACGCGCTGCTCACCGTTTCACGAGCTTCAGCCGGACAGCCGGTTGGCTTTCTGTGACGTTTCGTCCTCTTTGCACGTGGCTGCATACACACGTTTGCCGGCACTGGCGTGCCGAGAGCCACCCGGTGCAGCGTGTCTTGCGTGCTGCCATTTTGTCTGCTTCCGTGGAGTGCGCATTGTCTGCCACACGCATTGACTGCCAGACGTATAAGGATATTTACCGAGCGTCGGAATACTCCTGTGAACTTTACACCGTACAGATTTCAAGACTGTATCAAACATACACCCCAGCAGTAAATTTTTTGGCAGTGAACTTCTCCAAGCACTCGATGTGGTGAAGACCTCGGGTGAAAAATCGTTCACCGGAGCTTTATTTTTTTTGTACAATTTTAAGGTGACTAAGTTGTTATGTGAGGGTGATGGTGGAAGTTGCGACCTGCTCTTGGGAAAGATTTGCATTTTATTTCGTCAGTTTGCCCTAGTTCTGTTCCTAAGGGTTGTAAGCCTTGCCAGAGTTCCTTAGAATTGTGAGGCTTTAAGTGCATATTTAGTTTCTGTGTGGTAGTGCATGCCTCAGTTTTGGTCTACGCTTATGGCTATAGGGTTGTGGGAGCTCAGTGTCCCAAATGTGTTTCACAGGGCTTTAAGTAATGGAAGCTAAGTGTGGTGGTGAGTGCCCTTTTGTAGTTGGTGTGGAAGCTAAATGCTCCAATTTTCAGTTCACAGGGTGTTGTGTTTGTTTTCAAAAGTATGGTGTACCCTGTTAAATGTTTGATTATGGGTCATGGTGGTCCCAGTAACAGTTCACGGGGTCATGTGTACCCTGTTACGGAGCGAAGAGTGCTCCAATTTTGGTTCACAGGGTGATGTATACCCTGTTACACGTTTGGTTGTGGGCTATGGTTGTCCCGGGTGTGGTTCACGGGGTCATGTGTACCCTGTTACGGAGTGAAGTGTGCTCCAATTTTAATTTTCTTGGGTGTTGTACTTTTACGCCATGAGTTGGGACCTTTTTGCCACTTACTGACCTGGCCAGTTGGTTTGTTTGGTTTCTGGTTTGAGTTTGTGATGCGTGGGCGTAATAGTGTTTGGGTTATTTTGTTGTGTGGGTGATGTCTGTGTTAATTGTGTACCCTATTATGTTTTTGTTGGCGGAGCAGAATGTACTCCGGTTTTAGTTCACAGGGTGGTTCATACCCTGTTACAGGTGTGGTGACGGAGAAGAAACTGAATTAGTCTTTATGGTTGTTGTGTTGTGTTGTGTTTCCCAAGGGAAGGGGATGGGACTAATTATCTGTGAATCTAATGTTAATATTTCCTTTTCTATATAAATGCTTTATTTTCAAAAGTAGGGTGTACATTGATGTTGATGTGTACACTGATGTTGATGTTGCTTATTCTAATTCCTCTTTTATAATTTCCCTAAAGAAAGGAGATGTGTTATATTTATCTATGTCTCCTTTCCTTGTGGCTCACATGGTGTCTCTGCCAGAATCCTCAGTGACATCATGGAATGTTGGGTGCTCAGCCTGTGTGTCTTCTGGCAGTTGGCGCAGGCAGGCTGAGTGGCCAGGAGGTCACTCCTGGTGGGGTTTTACCTTTCCATCTTAATAACTTGACCTGCAACTCAACTTGAATAAAGATAACCTATTTATACTCCTGGCTCATGGACTTCTATTTACAACAAATTTATATTCTTTTGATGGCACTATTGTGTTCACCAAATCACCACCTAATGAAATGCGAAGATTACATAACATTCACAGCCTTACACGTACGGCCAAACGCACAGGGCAGATTCATGGTTACACACTGCAGGACTTTTCATAACTTGTACAATAGTTGTTCCCCATGGGCCGTATTGACATGCAGGACCAACTAGGTTTATGGATGGACTTTGAACCTTTCACAAGTAAGGGGAAGGGGATTCTGTACCTCTTTTACAACATCCACTGAGGACAGAGAGGATCTTATCTTCACAATCTTGCTGTTTTCTAATTTAGTGTCTGAATACCAGCAGGAATTATGAGAACCGTTTCACACATGAACATGGTGTGCTTAGTATTAGAATGGCCCTTGTGGCTGATGACTTTTTCTCCACTTTCGGCCACTTGGATGTGAGAAAGGTGCATGTTGTCTGTTGTTCCTAGTGACACAGGACAAACTTTCTTTTAATAAAGCTTGTAGTGCTCACAAATCGTGACATCGGTACAAAAGGGGGTGGTGATGGACGGAGCATCTGAATCAATCAAACACTCACACCCAGTCAAAAGATCTGGGTTTAATCCATCACCGTTCTTTAGCCCACTCAGCCACCCCAGTTCAGACATGGCTATATGCAAATCAGTCTGACCCTGTGCCTCATGGGAACAGTCCAGCCCGCACTGCCAAGCTGCCAAATGGTGACATGGCAGCAGTTGGCGAATATGACCAAGACTAATGTCTTTTTTCTGTTGTCTTGCCAAACCACAGCAAATGAATGGGCCAATGTACCCTAATGTTTTGTAAGTTTGGAATGTGGTGATGAAAGGTTATGAAAAACAAATTGGATTAGGAAAATGGCCACCCAAATTGAAAGGTTCCTTACTTCCACTCCTGAAGAAAGCCACAAGATCCATTGAGCTGAGCTAGGTGCCTAAACATATAGACCCGGCTTTAGATGCATGTGTACACTTATTTTCCTCAGGAATATCACCTCTGTTTTTAACCTTGCCTGGGCACCCTGAAACAGATTTCAATCAGGGTAAGTGAGCCAAGGCAAATTTGTAAATGCCCAGATCCCACATTGAAAATGTGAAAGTGCTTCCTAGGAAACAAGGTTGAGCCCACCTAGACAGATTAGGTGTCTGGAGAAGGACTCAATGGTGAATCATTAGCATGCCACTAAGAATTTCTAGTGGTTGAGCAGCTTTTTTAAATAGAGAAAGGATTCCCCTCTGGAAGAGTTGGGAGATGTGTTGGATGACTGTAGATGAGTAACTTAAGCAACCGGTGTGCTCTCTGTATTGATTTGATTTACAAACTATCATGCAATCAAACATAAAAATCCACACAACAAAAATACTGTGGAACTAAAATCTCATAAAACAGCACTTAGAACACTGGAAGATTGAAATGTCCATTGAAAACAAAGGGCCTGCGGAAACCTGAGATAGGCCCACTGCTGTCAGTAAAACAATGTCCTAATACACATTCTCTGACTCTCTCTTTACCCTGCTTCTCCAAAATATATGATTTTGTGCAGGGGAATGCGACTGGGAGAACCTGATCAGCAGGGCACACAAGAGCCTGCCTCTCTCCTTCCCTCCTCCTGTAGCTCAGAGTGTTACTGGGGAGTAGGAA
This sequence comes from Lissotriton vulgaris, assembly GCF_964263255.1. Taxonomy (NCBI): domain Eukaryota; kingdom Metazoa; phylum Chordata; class Amphibia; order Caudata; family Salamandridae; genus Lissotriton; species Lissotriton vulgaris. The sequence goes on from NC_141694.1 coordinate 449,088,609, forward strand.
GGAGTGAAGGGTCTCCTGGTATGGCTGAATGAGAAAATGCTGTTTAGTCAAGTCCAGGGAGTTCAAGGGGCTGACTTCAGCCTCCTTTCACAGCTGTTGCTGTGAATATCCAACAGTTAACAGCGGTGCCCTGCACGAGGCTGTCAACAGTTGAACTTTCACAACTGTGAAACAAAGGCTTTGGAGCCATGGGAGGGGGTTCAACCCACTCAGTCTCTGGGGGGGCGTTAGTTTTTTCCAATTAGGGCATTCTTCGCTCAAGGGCAGAATGATCTAATAACCTGATAGCCTTCCCTTTCTGGCTTCTTAAAAGCTTTTACTCTGGCCTTTAACACTGAAGTAGGTCATTAATGGCTGGTAAAGCCCGCTACTGCAGGCCATAAGGCTATTGAATGTAAATGTGCCACCAGCTGGGGGGATCATGCCGGAGTTGGTGAGGGTGTTCAAACAAAGACCATGCAGCCAGCCCATCAAAAACCCTACATTAAATAGTAACATGGGTAGGGGAGCCCAGCATGGAGTAAGTATGGCCTAAGACCTGGCAACAGATCCCTGCAGCCAGCTCAGCATGGGGAGGTGATTAGTTATAAAAATGTGAGTAAGACATTCTTTTCAGAGACACAATGAAAGTATGATTGTAAAGCAAAGAAGAAGTGCTGCCATAGTATTATGATATGGGCTCCCGGTTTTATGGTATTTATTTTTCAACATTTCAGTCTATATTCATACATATTTATTTTTTGCTCCATTTTTGTGTTTATTTATTTTTATTTTGTGTTTTCTGTATAAATGAAGCTGCAATGAGTTAAGCATGGGCGGAAAATCCGTTTCGCTCGCGGATTTTGCGGATTTTCGGTAAATTCGCAATCCGCGAGATTCGCGAATCTCCCGCAAAATCCGCAAATCCGCGAGCAGTGGATTTTATGGCTTGCTCGCACTGTTCGCGTGAGTTCGCGGCTTCCCAGTAAAACTTTGCGCCCCGCCAATAAGCGCTAAATTGCAGAAATACGATCTTAGCAAAACTGAAACTACTTACCAGGTTCAAAAGTTCAGGCTCATCATTAGTAGCCATTTCCTGTAGTGCTTCCTGAGGGGCCCCTCCAGAGTTCAGTTGCCAGTTGCAACTATTATGTGACCCTGCTTTGAACCTCAGAATAGTTACACATATGCCACAAAGGTCCTGAATTACAGCTAAGGGAGACAAGCAGGAGCCAGGCTGGAAGTTCAAATCCATTAATCAGCCCCTAATTCATTATTGTCAGTTGCGGCAGGGTAGGTGTTGTAACTAATTTTGCAACAATGAAAGCACTTAGCAAGTGCAAAAGATCACTAATCAGGAAGCACTAAGGAAGCAGGTGCCAGCTAAAAAAATATTCTGTGACACATTAATCAGCCCCAAATTAATTCAGGTCACTTGAGGCAGGGAAGGTGTGCTTTGCTTTGCCACAATAATGTACACTGACTGGACAACCAGAGGGTGCTGTGATGAAACAGAGGGTGGCATGGGTGGGCCAGAGGGTGGCATGAGTAGTCAGAGAGTGGCAGTGGTGACAGAGAGTGGCAGTGATGAAGAAGAGTGTCCCAAACAGGCTGGACACGTAGAAACAACAAGTTCGCGAAACTTGCGACCCGACAGGTAAGTTCGCGTTTGCGAAATTGTACAAAACCCTCGAGAACTGGCAGAAACCCGCGCGAACACAAAAAAAAAATCTGCAAATTCGCGAGAATTCGCGGATTTTGCGGATTGCGAGTTCGCAAATCCGCAAAATTCGCGAACGCGAGATTCGCAAAATTCGCCCATGCTTACAATGAGTATTTTCCCAAATTTATTTAAGTGACAAATGTACGCTCGCTTTTGAATATTCAAAAGGTTTTATCTGTATACAGTGCAACAGCATTATCTGAATACATGTGCTTTGTGGAAGATCATAAATAACTTTAGGACGGAACCTAATTATTCCTAATTAGGAAATCTATTGTCATTTTTAATCTTCTATACCTCTGAATCTGTACACCTACTGACCTGACACTCATGATTGACAGTAGAAAACATTATCCAAAGAAGGCCTATTTTCCATATTTTTCTGTCTGAATTTATATGTGAAAATCAGTACAAACTGAAAACTGGGAGCCCTAATTATTAACCAATGCTTAATCTAGTTTGTCTGATCCAGACATTATTTTGGAGTATGGAGCTCAGTGCATAAAGATAGATAAAATCATCTAAGAGGACATTATCTGCCATTTTGGGGGTGACTCATTCAGCACCAACTTAAGTGTCAGTGATTTCCAGGGACCTGTTCACAGTGGTAGCTGATGCAGGGGCCACCCTGCAATCCTCCTTGATTTTGCCTCCAGAATGGGCAGTGAGATCAACAAGTGGCTTGACTGCTCCACAGGCAATACTTGTTGAGGGGAGAAGTTGTTCATTTGCCTTACTGACAGGCTACTGTGATATCTTGCTTTTGTTCAATCCAAGAAAGAACCCTCTTTTGTATTGTTTTAAAAGTGTGTAGATTGGTTTACTATAATCTTAAAGAAGACAGAAAAGAGAAGAGCATATTTGAGAATAAGGTCCAGGAGCTTCTTATTTCACTCCTAAAGAGGAGGCTCTTCAATGCAGGGCTGTAACTGTCTGAGGTCAGGGATAAGCAACAATCTGGCAGAGTCTACAGTAAGCAGGCCCTTGGCAATAGGTTTTTTCAGGGCTCAATCCCGGTCCTTATAATTGAAAATCCCGGTCCTTATAATTAAAAATCCCCAAGAAAATCATACTGGGGAGAGCATTCAGGAGGTGGTTTATTAACCAGTACCTGTTGAGCATGCTCATCTACAAACATAGGTGACAAATCTTGTGGATCATGTGGAGCTCTCTCAGTTTCGAGCCAAGTTTCAATGTTATGGATTTCATCTGACCCCTCTGTGCTTTTGGGCGTACCTACAATGTGCAAGCTATTTCTTCCGGCCAACACTCTGCATCTTCCATCCTGCCATCTAAGAAGTAAATACAATCTGTTAGTTCAGCTTTGTTTTGCCATATCTGCTGTGCGCAAAGTAAGACCACTTAAAGGCATTTTGTTGGGGTGGGTCATCTCCTTCTGTTAGTACTTGCTGTCATATACGTGCCCCTGGTCAAGTGCAAACATATTTATCATGGATTTGAGTGCTGATCTAGTGTTACTGATCATAGTCAAAAATCAAGTCCAACTTATCCAGTGCCATTGAGTCAGCAATAGTATTTTGCAGTTTTGTGAGACCACACATACCTCTGGATGATATGGGCTGGCACGAACAGCTGTAAATAGGAGGCCCCTGAATAGTGCACTCACTGAAGCATTATATGTAATCTTGAGGTAATGACTAGTGGTAGTTAAGGGTAACAGTCACCGAGGCAGAGCTCTTTATCAGTTCAAAAAAGTCACCATTAATTTACCTCCAACTATTGGCCGTAGAGTAGTGCTGTTGCATTATATATTGAGGAGCCACAACCCTCCAAGGGCAGGAGTCTCTTTCTGTGGTGTTAGTAGATTAGGAGGTCCTAGCCAGGCCTGAAGTGTCTGTTGTGGTGAGGAGGGTCCCAGCTATCCAAGGCAAACCGAGGCCTTCACAACAATCAACATTTAACAGCCTAGTAAACCCTTCTCAGGAAGTCCCAAACAAGTCTTCGCCAAGAAACTGGCCCTGACAGACGGGCAAGGGGCTCCAAGTGGCCCTCTGCTTATTGCAACATAATAAATAGGTAGTCATACCCCACTAGGATGAGTGTCAGAGATGAGACACCATTGCATGTGCCCATGCAACCGTAGTAATCAGTTTGGGGGAAAGAGGCGCCCAGCCACAGGATTGAGCAATTCGGACGCAACCAATGTCTAACACTTTACCGTCTAGAGATCCCTTCAAAAGGGTCCCACATGAGTTTCTACCAAGGAGTAGGCCCAACAGACAACCGTGAGCCTCCAATCGATCCTCCCACCTAGCAAGGCACACAAGAAATAGCGGCCAGGCCCCACAGGGATGAAGGCCAATAGCGAGGGGCCTTTGAGCAGGCCAGCTCACAATGGGGGGCACAAAGAGGTTCAGGCAGTGCGCTAAGTCTTTAGGCAAAAGTGACCAAATATGTAAAGCAACAAAATATGTAAAGGTTTAGGAGTGATGGCCCTTAAGGCACATGCATCAGGTGTAAAACCCCAGACATTTGGAATTATACACTAAGGCGGTACTTCTGTGAAGGATACTCCACACGAACACCAGCTCTCACCATTTGACCTCTTAACCCATGTATAAGGCCTTTGCGAAATGTGTGGGTTAAGTTTATGACATAATATAGATACTTTTCACACACATTATGCATGTTATGTGAAATATGGTTGGCAAATATTCTGTATGAAATGTATAGACTTGGTATACCCTCACATAAAAAAGTGATGTGAGAAACTTTTTCACAGTAATTTCATACAGTTTCTAAATCCAGTCATTGAACCATGGCATGCAACCAGTTTAACAGTTCTGCAGCCATTGTCTGCTTGAAGTAGTCTCCAGAGAGTGAAAATTTGACAAGGAGCATAAGAAACAAATATGAAAACCCAGTATTAGCGATTTGCATGAAGTTGTGCTGGTCTAAAATAAATTTCACTCAGACCTGCAGATAAATCCTTCTGCAGTCATAGCTTCTGCTCTTGGAAGACTGGAGGATTTTTACTTCCATTTAAAAAGGCCATTTCAGAAGCTAAACCTGTGTATTGGAATGAACAGTTAGGCGTTATCTGACATATTTTCCATAGCAGCTGGCTTGAAAATATGGATATGACCTAGTAATCTCATAGACTTGTTGCCTTCCATTGTTGCTTTCCTGACATATTTTCATTAACAATGCATACTCCCTGACCCCATTTAAATAAACATGCCACTTTGGTACAATTTTCATAATCACATTATAATCCTTTTTACTAAATTAGATTGGGATTTGTATCTGTTACATTTTAATTTCTTGATGTTGTTTAGATACTGCTCAAATATTTTACGCACATTTCCTCTGCCTGAATCCTGTTACTTCGGCCTCTAATTGCCAGGTTTAAGCCCATTATTTCCCTAGATGAAATGATGTCCATTTACCTCAATCCTCCATCTCTAGAATAGCAGAGTATTTTGTCAGGCAGCAGCAGGCTATGTTATGTTATTCGAAATTCATTAAGCGCACGGTCACCCAGGGGTTTCATGGTGCTAAATGTGAGAAAGATGGTAAACAGATCCCTAACCGTGCGCTTGCTTGAATAACCAAGTCTTCAATGCGCCCCTGAATTCCGCTAGCTTAGTGCAGCTCCGGGGTGGTAGGGAAAAAGAGTTCCAGATCTTGGGGGCCAGATGAGCGAATCGGCATCCGCCCAGTCGTTTCTTTTTGAAAAGGGGCACATTGAGGAGAGATAAGTGGGCAGAGCGGAGATTACGGGTCGGTTCGTTTTTATTTATCATATGATTGATGAACCTTGGACTTTTGCCATGAAGGTCTTTGAAAATCAGGCAGCCAACTTTGAAGGTGATCCGATGGGCTATAGGAAGCCAATGAAGTGTGGCTAACAGTGGTTTCACCGAGTTACTGTTATTGCTTTTAAAGATTAATCTGGCAGCCTGATTTTGTACAATCTGCAGGCGTTTAGAGCGAGCCAGGGGGAGGCCTAAATAAATAGAATTCGAAAAGTCTATACAGGAGAGGACCAAGGCGATTACCACCTGGATAAGGGCGAAGTGTGTAAGCAGATGAGCAATTTTTTTAATCTTTCGCAACTGAAAGAAGCTGGAAGAGATCACAGTTCCCACCTGACTTTTTAGTGAGAGGTCGGAGCTGAGAGTAACCCCGAGACTCTTCACCAACAAGGAAGGAGATGGGGAAGATCCCATTGAAGTCGGCCAAAAATGAGGTCCCCAGCTCGTTGCACTATTGCCTGGGAGTACCAACTCAGTCTTTCCCAGATTAAGCTTTAGATGGTTCTGATCCATCCACCCTTGAATATGCAACATAGTGATTTGGAATTCCTCGACAGAGTCCGTTGAGTTTAGTGGGAATACCAGCTGCAAGTCGTCCGCGTAATTGCATATAGTGACTTTCCTGTTTTTTAGGGAATGCAGCAGCGGTTTAAGATACAGATTAAATAGAAGGGGGATAATGACGACCCCTGTGGGACACCGCAGGTGGTAGATAGTTTGGGTGCCATAAAGATCTCGAGCTTGACTGCCTGGAATCGGTCCGTCAGGAAGGATTTGACCCAGCCAAGAGCTGAGCCGCTGAGGCCGGCTTGTTTGACACGGTGTAATAAGATGGTATGATCCACCGTGTCGAACGCAGCCGACAGGTCCAGGAGTACTAGGGCCTGATGTATGCCCTTACCTGCGTTGAACCTCAGAGTATCCTGGACAGCAAGGATCACTGCCTCAGTGGAATGAGCCTGGCGGAATCCAGCTTGGTTGGGCTCCAGGTAGTCAGATGTCTCTATAAAATTGGAGATGCAGCTGGCTACATGGGCTTCGAGCAGCTTAGCACTATAAGGGAGGAGAGATATGGGACGATAATTTGATAAATTGGAAGAGTCGGCACCAGTTTTCTTAATTAATGGAACTAGCGTGGCGTTTTTAAATGAGTTGGGAACTATTCCCTGTGATAAGGTTTCATTCAAGAGGGGGAGTATTCCTTGAGGAAGTGTTGAATAAATTTCCTTCAATATGTGCGGGGGACAAGGGTCATTGGGGGACCCGGACTTTACTCGGTTTATCAGCTCCACTAGCTTGGGTTGATCAATAGGAGGAATAGCCTGGAGTTTGTAGGGATTTTTACAAATTACCACGCTATCAACAGTGATAGAGGTGGTTTGAATACTATCCTTTATGATGGCAATCTTCTCCTTAAAGAATTCATTAAGCTGATTACACATCAATTGAGTAGGGGGTTGAGAGGGAGAGGTTCTGACATCATTACACAGTTAGTTTACGACTCTAAAAATTTCTCTTGATTTATTTTGGGCGTTGGAATTTTTTTCTGAAAAGAAGGCTGCTTTAGCAGATAGGATAGAGCTCTTGTACTTCCTGCGGGCTGCCGTATATAACAATCTATCTTTTTCAAGGTGCCCGTGTCTCCATTTTCTCTCCAGTTGGCGGAGTTCTAATTTTGGATTTTTTAAGTCTGTGGAAAACCACCTGTGGGCATCCATTCGGCGAGCATGTGAGAACTTAGTTAGGGGAACATGCACGTTGCAAGCAGCTAGGAGCCATTCGGTAAGTTCTTTGTCCATCTGGTTGATATCGGGGGAGAATGTAGGAAAAGAATTGGCCAAGGTGGACAGAAAATCTTGATTGTTTAAGGATCTCCATTTCCTGGTTAATCCTCCCAATGGAACAGGATTTTTTAAATCGCCCTGGAAAGTGATGGAGAATGGCAGTAGATGGTGATCTGACCATATGCAAGGTACGGTCGTGGGGGTAGAGATAGGGATATTATGTGACCAAATCTGGTCCAAGATATGTCCCTTTTCATGGGTAGGAGTCAGGACGTATTGGAAAAAATTCAGATTAGTGAGAAGCTCAAATAGTTCTATGGCCTGAGGCCCTGCTTCCAAGTTGTTATACCAGTAGATTAAATCCTCTATTAACATGACCTTATCGTGATCAACAACTAAACTGGCCAGTTGTTCAGACAGAGAGAGTGGAAATGTAGGCATAGTTGTAGGTGGACGGTAGATCAATACCAGCGCCATAGTTCCTCTGTCTGTGTCAGATTTAATTACTAAGTTTTCGGTGCCTGGTAGGTCCAAGGAGGATACAGTGGTGAACGTGTGATCTTTATGAATGATGGCGGCGACGCCACCCGCAGGTTTTCCTGGTTTTCTGTTCACTGACAGAATGTAATAGTCTGCCGGTAGGGCTGTAAGAATATCCGGTAAAGAGTCTGCTGTGAGCCATGTTTCAGAGACAAACAGTATGTCTGGTCTATCCGATTTGAGCAATAGAAAGATGTCCAGTTGGTGTTTTACCAGAGATCTAGTATTGAGATATAGACAGCGAAGGGTCGAAGCGTTAGGACTTAAGGAAGAGCTGGTGGAGTTAGAGCTTTGAGGAGTGGTAGAGGAGGGCTCCTGCATTAAATGGGGAGGATAGATGTTATTGGTCTTTAAACAGTCGCATGTAATGGGATCAAGAGAGGCAAAGCCAGAATTTTGTAAGGAACGAAGTTTGAGAGAGGTGTACCTGCTGATTTCTCCATTCTGCCTGGTCCCTGGGCCCGTCCAGGCGCAGACGGGCGCAGACGGGCTTGCCTTAGGCGCGCCTTCGGCGCGCAAACGGCGCGCCCGCTGCTCTCGTCCGCTGCGCGTCCTAGAGAGGCACGTAATTATAAGGAGGCGAGTAAAAGAATAGGGGCGTGGCCTAGCGGGAGTGTGCGTGGCTTGTGCGTGGCCCGGGGAGATGGCGGCAAATTAACCTGAGCTTCGTGTCAGCGTTAAGTCCGCTGCGCGTCTGTCTCAGGAAGTGCCCTGTCACAGGTATGAGTGCACAGGGGAAAGTGAAGGAATTAAAATATATCAATATAGACACAAGTTACACAACAACAATTGCACGATTCTCGAATCACAGTTTAGAACTTCCCAGAATTTCTCAGGAGGTACAAATATGTCAAAATATGGCAACTGTAAGTTATGAATTTCTAAATCTGAATATCGAGATGACCAGGGTTCTGGCACTGGGACTTTTGATTCTGCACCTAGCACAAGTCTTTTTTCAGTGTCACTACATGCATCCTAAAGTCGCACTTTGCCTGCACCCAAAATGGCTTTGAGGAGACCAAATCTCATTTTCCAGGAGATTTAATGAGCCACCTATGTCTCATTCATCTACCATCCCAGTCTGCATACATATCAACATTCAAGTTTCCCAACAGTTAGCATTACAAATAGCAGAGAATTAAAGGCAAAGTACCTACTGTAATTGAGAGTAAATATTTATAAAAAATAGGAGACTCTGTGTAAATAAATCTAAGACCTATGTCATGTTGTGTGGTCAGTCAGCCAATAAACTGAAGTCCAGTTTTTACTTAGATAGTGACCAAATGCTACAAGTTAAAACATTTTGTTACTTAGGAATCACCTATGCCAACGATGGGTCTTGGAAATCCGAGCTTGATAATATCAGGATGAAAATGATGCGAACTACCAGTAGCGTATTTCGATTTGCTTCCAAGCTCGGATCGAGAAGCATCCGAGATATGATTAATATCTACAACATACGCTGTGTTCCCTCGGCATTGTACGGGGCGGGTGTGTGGGGTCACATAGATGGCACTCCCCTACAAAAAGATGAAAATAAGTTTTTAAAAAGAGTGTTATGTGTCCCCCATTCTGCTTCTGTTCAATTAATCCATGACGAGGTTGGGGTCGAGTTTATTTCTGACTTAGCAGCCGTCCGCCCACTCTTATTGTGGCGCTCTATTTGGGCTAAGTCAGAGACTCGATTCACTCAAGAAATTATTCTTGATTGTATAGGATTGGACTTTTCATCACGCATTCTTTGGCTGAAATATATCCACTTCTGGTACAAAACTCTGTTTGATATTGATGTTCTCCTTAACCCTGAACTGGCGGTCGAAATCCCTAAAAAAGAAATCAAACAAACTTTCTCAACGTACAAAAAGAAAGGGCGCGAAGAGGTATATGGCAAGCTGGCTACTGTGAAGTTCTATAAGGAACTTAATTTACCATCGGGGTTCCAAGCTTACCTCTTAAAAGTTAGCCGTCCATCTCATCAATTTGTCCTAACTCGTGTCAGGTTGGGTATCGTACATCATCTTGTTTCGTTCCCAGTACAGAAACTTAAATCAGAAACCCCCTGCCCTTGTGACAACGTTTCACGCCAGAGTTGCTGCCATTTTCTACTTTTCTGCAAATTTTATCATTTTTTAAGATTAAGGTACTTAAAACCTATTTTTATCAAATACAATATACGGTCTTTTAAGAATGCCCTTGCGTTATTATTAGCCCTAGAAAATGTGGACATTTGTTTTTTTGTTGCCACTTTTATTCTGAAATGTACAGCTGCCAGGAAATGTATTGTATTGCCATGACTTTATATATTCCTGTCTGTACTTACTTGCTTTTTTTACAGCATGTGGCAAATAATTATGCAAAATGCCTTTTTATTCTGGGTTTGATGTAAAATGTACAGCTGCCAGGAAGAGCACATCATGCGATAATTACTTTTAATCCTGTCTGTACATGTATGCTTCCATGATTTTTAGCATTTTTAATGGTACAGCTGCCAGGAAGTGTTTAGTGCTGTTATATTTTCACACCGTCCTGTCTGTACCTACCTGTCCTCAAATTTACTTTGCAATTCACAATGTCCCATGTCTCTGGCTTTGGGTTTATTTTAAAATGTACAGCTGCCAGGATAAGCACTTCATGCGATAATTTCTTTATTCCTGTCTGTACGTGTATGATCCCCGCACTTTCTAGTTTACCCTTACATCCCCAATCATGATTTGATGCCTAGTGCTTGTTAGTATATGTTCTTTGCCCATATGAAATATTCTGGATTTCTCTTGTATAACTTTGCATTTTACAATAATTTTAATGTAATGAATTGTTTAATAAGTTTTTGCTTGTATGATTTGTATTTACAAATCGAATAAAAGCTTTGAAATTGAATTGAATTGAAATTGAATTGAATTGAGAGTAAATCAGGAACATTCTCCCCTCTTCTTTCTAATAGGGCAACATTTTAAAATGAGTCATCGGTGTTTGAGTCCTTAGGGCAGAAATCCATCTTTTCTATAAGATACTTGGTTGTCAAAGCAATTAGCAGGGTGATCTTAGAAAGGATCATGTCATGGGCCAAAGAAGGGTCTGTTCTATCAGATTTGCAGTATGGCTTCCGACCGGGCCTGGCTACATGTGATCAGAGTTCAAATTTCGACATGCTGATCAACCAGTACACTGTGGCAGACCCAACATCATTGTTTATTGCATACATAAGACTATCTTTTACCTTTGATAAGGTGAATAGATATAAACTGTCACAATTTTTTGGGGATATGGTCTTGGATACAGCTATTGTTTATTTTCTTTGTGTGTTACACAAGGACATGAGGGCTGTAATCCGATACAATAAGGCCGGGTCTTGCTCAAGCTTTTTTCGCTTGAGGAGTGGTGTTAGGCAGGGGTGCAAAAGAGCCCCTTTTCTGATCACTTTGTATGTGAATGACCTGGGAGTCAGGTTTCTCGATAAGGAGGTGGATTGTCCCTCAATAGATTCCTTTCAGATCTCTGGACTGCTATTTGCAGATGATACCGTTTTTCGGGCAAGAACTGCCCTTGGAGTTCAGACATTGTTGACAGCTTTGTGTTATATATGAGTAGTTTAGATCTCTCTACCAACCATATCAAATTACAGGTAATGGTGCAGGGATGCAAAAAGACCACATTGAGATGTTTTCATGTTCAGGTCAATAGGCTGTCCCATAGACCTATTTAGGGGTGGTTTTTGATGATTGGTCTATGTGGGCTCCCTTGATAAAATCCAAAAGATTAGCTCTTTCAAGAACTATTGGAGCACTCATTTATTTTTCCACCAGAATTGGCAGCAGACCATTGAGTGCCTTGATTAAGATAGATCAGGCCATTTTTGTCCCAGCAGCTACCTATTATAGTGAAGTGTGAGGCTATGTAAATCTAAGGGAGCTTCTAGTGATTGCAAAAGGGTTTTGTATTCATGTACTGGTGTTTCTTGCTTCTATCTCTGCTTTTATGGTGCACAAGGCATTAGGGCTGCACTATTTGCCGGATCTAATTGCCCACTGCCCTTTGATTAGGTGGCTCAATATCTGGGTGTGACCATAAAACCACATAGTCAGAGAGATAGTCAAGGACTGCATGAAGCTTGATAGGTAGATGTCAGTAAAATAATCTGACCTACATATGGGACACTTTTGTCAAATTAGGTAGGCCAGCCTTATTTGAACTGACTTTATCTTTCTCAAAAGTGGATAAGAACCTTACCAAGCATCGAAGTAGGAAATGGCCCTCTCTTCCCTTGCCTGACTGGGAAGTGGCCCTCGCCAAAAATCCACCTGCAAGGGCAACCAATCCTAGTAAGGCAACTAATAATTTTAATCATTGGATTTCCAGTACCCTCGACCAGGTCCTTCCCGAACATGCCTGTAACACTATAAGAAGACCCAAAGTTGCCCCATGGTATACACCTGCCCTTAGACTCAGGAAATTAGCCTGCCGAAAACTTGAGAGAGCCTGAAGGCAGGACTATTCTCAACCTAGAAAAGCTGAGTATAGGGCTGCCATAAAAATCTACAAAATGGAGATGAAAACAGCACAAGTTCTTTTTTATGAAGGGAAAATTAATGCGGCGGCGAATGCCCCCAGGGAAATCTTCAAAATCGCTAAATCCCTTATTTTGCCTCCGGCTGAGCGTCATTCTGCTGAAGGCGCCCAAAACCGTTGTAATGATCTGGCCGTCTTTTTTTTCTCAAAAGATTCAGGCCATATACTCCTCATTTAACAACACTACGGACGATCCAAAATCCCTCATCACCTCTGATCCCTCTGTTCCCTGTAAGCTGGAGGAAATCCCACTTCTCGACACCCCTGGACTAGACAAACTGATCCCTAAGATCACCTCTGGCTCTCCCAATGACCCAGCACCTCCTCAGACCCTCATCAAGGTCTTGGACGACGTTCGTCCAGTCATCTTAGACGTTCTTAACGCGTCCATTTCTTCCAAATCTGTTCCACCATCTTGGAAATGTGCGATGGTGAAGGCTTTGTTCAAAAAAACCAACCTCGACCAGAGCAACTAGGCAAACTATCGCCCCATCTCTCTTCTTCCGTGGCTGAGTAAATTGCTTGAGAGGCACGTGAATAACATCCTAATGGACTATTTAGAGTCCAATAGCCTATTGCGTGCCTCTCAGACAGGTTTCCGTCCTCAGCACGGAACCGAAACCGCCCTCCTTGCGGTAACGGAAGAAGCGAGAGCCGTGCTGGATCGGGGAGGAAAAGTCGCCATCATTCTACTAGACCTCAGCGCCGCGTTCGACACGGTTAACCATGCCACGTTATTACATCGTTTGGCGGGCATGGGCGTGTCGGGCGCGGCCCTAGAGTGGCTGACATCCTTCCTGGATGAGCGTTTTTTTCAAGTCTTTGAGGGTGAAGTGGTGTCTCCCAAACACCCACTTAGGTGCGGGGTCCCCCAGGGCTCTTCCCTAAGTCCTACCCTTTTTAATGCCTACATGGAACCTCTAGACAAGATAGTCCATCCCTTTGGTGTGCGTATTGTCACCTACGCGGACGATACCCGATTGGTGGTCTCTTTAGACCACTCTGAGGGATCGTCCCCCACCTTAGGCCCCTGTCTAGAGGCTGTCGCCAGATGGATGCAATCTTCCTGCTTAAAGCTTAATGGGGAGAAGACAGACATCATCTTACTGGGCAACTCTTCTCCCTCTGCCCTTGCATCGATCTGGCCTCCATGTTATGGCTCCTTCCCCGTCCCCAAGTTGCAGATAAAGAGCCTTGGGATCTGGCTCGATAGAGCACTTGATTTTTCGGTCCAGCCTACTAAGAGTTCCGCCACCTGTTTTGGGCTAATAAGGATGCTGCGGAAGGTGCTCCCTTTGCTCCCATTCCAGGCGAGGAGGGTCATGGTCCAGGCCCTGATACTCTCCCGCCTGGACTATGGGAATGCTCTTTATATGGGAGTCCCGACCTCCGTTACTCAGAAGCTCCAAATCACACAAAACAGTGCGGCGCGCCTACTCTACCACATCCCCCGCTGGCAGTCAGCTAAGAACGCCCTGAGGGAACTCCATTGGCTCCCTGTGGCGGCAAGAGTGCAATTTAAAGCCATGTGTATTTTACACAAATCGTTCCATCAAACGGGCCCTGTAATTCTACACCCTATGGTCACGCCATATGTCCCGTCCCGTTCCCTTCGCTCTTGCACCCTCCAGCTGGCAACGTCCGTCAAAATCAAGAAAGCTCGCTGGGGAGGCCGCTCTTTCTCTCATACGGCGGCGAGACTTTGGAACTCCCTCCCGCTCTCTCTTCGGGAACACAACAACCACATGTCCTTCAGGAAGGCCCTGAAAACGCACCTGTTTGCTAACACCTGCTAATCTACCCCTAGCTCGCACTAAGTAATCATTCACAAGTGCTGCGAGGCCTCCGGGTAGCTATGCGCTATACAAGTGTAATTTTCATTTCATTCATATTGCCTGGACTCAGGGTAATTTTTCCTGATGGAGAACAACCAAGAGGAAGCCATTGAGTAGAAGAAACCCCTGGTTTGGGGCCATGCACGGATTGTAACAAGTCCAGCCACTGAACCTTTGTACTCAGCATTTTTAATGTCCTTCATCGATTCCTATTTACTACATTTAGGTTTAACCAGTTCCACATGATTTTGGCATTCCCTAAACCTGATATGTGGAGTACAATGGTAAGTCCCTGTACCTGTGATGATTTGTCTCCTAGGGATCTCTTGCACTTTGTTTTTTCCTGTGGAATTTATGAGATCCCTCAAAAAATAAATCTGTGTTGAAACCTTTGCACTTTGTCCTTGCTAAGTCCACTTTAATGTATTTATAGGTAATTTTGTATAGGCATCCAACTTATGCTGTTACTTGCTTTCTGGCCTCATCTTTGAGGCTGAGAAAGTCGTTTGATAAGAGGTGTGAGCCATTTAAGGGGTGTGATCCATTTAAGTATTTTATGCTCCCTTTGAGGAAAGTTGATCCCACATACAGTGAAAGTTATCATGTTTGCATGTTATTTCGCACAGACTTTTGCAGTTTCAATTTAAATGCAGTTTTGTTTACAAAATGAGTAGATTTGATTCAATAGCCTCCCCCGCCCCCTTTGATGTCTAGAATAGCCATCAAATCTTTATTGCAAATAAATCTCTAAGTTTCCACCTCCTTCAACCTCGTGTATGCCTCATTATTTCTTTCTTCCATTTCTATTTCTATTTCTTTTCTCTTTTGCCTCTCTCTTTTTTGTTTTGATTTCTTGTTAGGTAACATCTAATTCCCTTTTACAAAGCATAGATGTATTTTAAGCAAATGCCAATAAACAATATAGGTTTAATAAGACCCCAAAAATCTGTTTCCAATGTTTCCAAGCCAGTTACGTAAAGAAGCTCTTTCGCCTATGGCTTGTAACACATTAGTTGTTTCTAAAGTTTACAATTCAGGTTCTAGGTCAGAAAGTTTCTTGGCAAATTCTTCTATCATCTTACTCTAGTCAGGTATATATGAAAGACAATGTTGATCCTTCAGCATCTTACAGACGCCACTTTTGTCTGTCAGTAATATGTCTAAAGCTAATCAATCTTGTAAACCCATTGATCTAAGAGCTATTAATTCTGTGCAAACTGCTAGGAAAGCACCAGATGCACGAGTGGCTAATTCATCTATTACTGTAGAGAGCATTCAGATGTTCTCATAATTTAGAAATTATTCCTCTGGGGAAATGATTGCCCCAAAATGATCTCCCACTAATTGTTTCCCATAATGGTACTGCAGGTATGTCTGTGAGAAGGAGCCATTGTTAAAGCATCTGTGCCAGTTGCATGATACATCCAAGGGAACAGTACAGCATAATAAGAAACACCCTCCCAATCAGCAGTTAACTGGAAAAAAATGCATCTTGCCCACCAACTAAATATAATTCACAAGTGACTGCTTCTTCTCCAGGTAACATTTGAGCAGGCCTCCAAGTACTTCAATTGTATGTTCACAGCTACTTATCTCAATGTGTTTTTTCCAAACAGATTTCTCATTTCATAAACACATAATTTTCGTTTTGGTTATCTATCTAATTTTAACTCTGGATATGTACTTTTCTTTTTATATTCATTTTCCTCTTCCTTTCAAAAAGTCTTCAACACATCTTCTTCTTTATTAGCCGTATGAAACACATGAGCTCGCCTTTCCTCTAATGTTTGGCTAAATGTGTTTTCTAATGGCCTCATTAAACATGTCAGATTTTGTTTGTATGCTTTAACAGCGTGTCTTTGCAGGAAATCTAAAGAAATACCAATCTATATCCATCACCTTAGCTTGTGAATGAGACTTCATTCTTCTCTGAAGGGGAACTTTGGAAAGGATCATATCATAATCAGATAACTCATGATCAAAATGTTCCTGTCCATAAAATATACTAAGCTTTATACTACATGTAACTGCATTTGAAAGCGGTATGTAATGGTATATTACATCAGCAGCAGCTGAAGAAGGTAAGTATGCACATGTCAGTCTTTAGCATCGACAGCTTGTGTGTATTCCTGAACTAATCTGAAATAAATATTGGATGTCTCTTTGAAGTATCTGTGAATTAAGTTTTTAGTTTTCTCTTATTTAGTGTATGTACAGTTGACGTAGGTGTAGGTCTAAGAGTTTCTATGTCTGGAGTGAAACTCATACCAACTGAAAGAGCACCAAGGGCTAACTTAACTGCTAATGTAACACCAATTACTATTCTACACCCAGCCTTTTTTACAAAACACATGCTTGTTTACAGTCATACCTTCAGTAGAATACAGAAGCAGGCAGATTCAATATTCTGCGTCAACTACTAATTGTGCACATTGAGCACATCTTTCAATGGTTAACTTGTGGGTAGTTTATTCAGCTTACAAGCAGAAATCTTCAAGAGGAATTTGAGCCCTATCCTGTCTTCTTCTAAGTGTGTAATCCCTACTCTTTTACTGTAACCTCGGCCCTGGGGAATTCTTAATTGTTTTTCTTAGTCATTAGTTGTTGTGTTCCTTTATCAAAGTGTTTTACAGTTCAATTTAGACACAGTTCATTATTTGTAGAATCAGATCTCATTGAATTGAATCAACAAGATGTCAATGGTTAAGCCTTTTTTTATAGTATTGTCTCAAAGAGTTTGAATTAAATGCCATCTTAGTATGGCATATCATGAAGGTTCAAGTGACTCTGATTTCTGTTCATTGGGTTCCTGATCCATTGCATAAGGCATGTTCTCTGTGTAGTAAGTCCACTCTAGTGCTGAATACTTATGACAAGGTACGCTTACTCTCTTGGATCTCCTTGGTATCTATTGAGCTTCTTATGCTACTAGATTCTGTTTCTTCGATGATGGTTTGTGGTATGCATAAATTTAACTGACACCCTAGATTATAATTGTTTATGACTACTTGGCCATGCCAATCTCAATTATAGTCTTTCCTTCCTCACACTTGCTTCTTCACCAGTATTGTCCGTTCTTTCTGGTGGCAACCCCACAACTCCACTACTTTAAAATTTCAGGTCTTTGTCTTCAGGAGATACTTCAACCCCTCTTTGTGAAATTTCAGCAACTTAGGTAAGTAATTCTGTTGAATATTTCCCACCTCTGGTCCTTCAGGACAAATGGACACAAAGGGCTCTGACGTGGCTCAAATGTCACCACTTCATCAAGGGGACATCTCACTATCTGAGTGTGAGATTCATGTCCCCAATTAGATATCCGAGCACATTATATAGCAAGGTTGGTGATTAGAATCACCTGGCTGGGTCCCTTCCACCTTGGCTCCAAGCAGGGTTTTCAAACATCTTTTTTAACAATGACACAGTCGCTAGGCTTAAGGTTGTGACACTGCTCCTGGCTTGGTGTGACTTTGATAGCACCACACTGGTGATAGACATATCTTACCACATCAGCTAACCCCTTGCAATATTAGAGAACCATGTCAAATGTGATATTTACAAGTGTATTTTTAGTCACAGCAGGCAGTCACATAGCAAAATTCTTGAGTATCTCATTTGGGGATAAACATGTCCTATTATCAGGGGTGCTTAGGAGACTCATCAATACTAATGGCAAAGTATCTGGCCACTTCAGAGGAGTATGTACAGACTATGGCCAATCGTGATTTCTGCATCCCATTAAGCAGCTCAACTATACCAGAAGTTGTGGACAGTAGCTACAATGCATTCTCTGTTCCCCTTGGAGAGCTACACACAGTTTTCTGAGGACATTGTTATCAAAATGGGTTCCTCAGTTTGACTACAGAGAAACCAGAAATCCAAACCTTGGTATGAGTTCATGTAATAGCAGTTTGGCTACAGTGAGGCTGTCATTTCTCTGCGTTGGGCAGGCTTCCACCCATCCGGTGACGATGCAATCTATAACCAGGATATATAACTCAGCCCATTACAAACAGGCATTTCAGTAAAATATGACTGCATCCTGTTAAAGGGTCCTCCTGATCTTCTTATGTGGTTCAATGTTGCAGGGGTTATTCTTCCTACATTCATCTGCTGACATGTCACACATCTATGGCATATTTCTTCAGGTAAATCTCTGAATTGGAGATTAAATTAGCTCAGTCTGAAGATTCTCACCATTGGATGCCTCAGATTTGTTCATGACCATCAAAAGTATAGTCATAAGAAATAACAGGCTATCTGGTAACACAGGACTTCCATTGGCTGACAACCAAATGTCATTTCCATTTTTAACACACCCTGCTCTGATAAATCCTTTCTGCTCTGCATCTTACACTTTTTCCTTCATTCTATTGATTTCCTGAGCAGATTAATTTGTATACTCTCTGTTAAATGTGTGTGCCACAATTGCACAATTCCAAGCAACCTCATCTGCATTTCTGCTTCCTACAATTATATAATCATTTCTACCTACTCCTGTGGGCTGCACATTTAACTACTGCAATTTCTTGTGGCAATTGTAATGCTTCCAACAGTCTCGTCACATATTCCCCATTTCAAATTGGAGATCCTGATAAAGACATGAATCTCTTTTTTGACCACCTTTGTCCAAAATCATGGACCACACAAAAGCCATACTGCCTATCTGTAAATATAGTCACTCGCAATTGTGCTTAAAGATAGCACACTTGTGTAAGGGCAGTTCATTCCACCACCTGTGTAGAGGTAGCACCTCAAAGCCAGAAGGCTTCACCCATTCCCTGAATTGTTCAAACAGAAATAAGATGCTCACAAGGTCCTTTCCTTGGATCTCAAACGTGAGCTGTCTACAAAGATTAAATAGTCGGACTGATCAAGGGGTTCATCCTGAATGTCAGCGATTGGATTGTTGGGTAGATTCATAACATCGAGACAGCCATGCTCAACCAATTCCCAATCACTTTCATTTTCAGGCCGTGGAAACAGTGTAGCTGGATTGAGAGTTTGAAACCTTTTTAATACAACATTTTCTGTAGCAAGAATCCCCTGTTTATGTTTGTGCGTCTACTGTTTGTCAAATATTGAGTTATATTATGGAATAGAGAATAAGGTCTATCAGAGATCCACAACAGTAAACCATTCTGCATGACAGGGTATTTGAAATAATATTGTAGCTGGATTCGTTACCACGGGACAACATGAAACAACTATACTGTTCATTTATTTTTTGTAAATTTGCTTATTGGTTTCAATCACAGCCATACATACAAGGTTAGAGAACATGATCAATACAGTCAATAGACCAAATGAGCAGACATTAATTCTCAGTATATACTAAACAGTTCTTCACGTCCCACTTGCCTATTCATCTCCAGGTCCACAGTAGGCGACAAACAGGGATCCCCTCAATATGTATTCCAATGTGACCATTTCCTCAGACTCTGCCAGCATGCATCTATCCATTTCGTTAGCCCCCCGGGTGACTAGTGGCGGGTTTACTCTTCCCTATCCCTTAGCCAGCTCTCATTTCACCAACGTATATCCCAATGTTGTAAATTGCTGTTCAATTTCCATGAGGTCAGTCGCCTCCCATACATTCAATAATCCTAGTTGTGGTTTTAATACTATGTCTTTCCCCAGGGTGGTCAGCATTTGCTCTGAGGCCCCATCCCATAGGGCACGTATCTTTGGACAACTCCAAAGGGAATGATAAAATGTGGCTTGTTGTACACACTACTTCACACACAGATCGTCAGGTCTGGCCCCTATTCTCACCAGAACTTTCCCCTTGATGTATGATCGGTGGAGTATCCTAAGCTATTCAGTCTGAATCTCTGTGTAATGGCCGCTTCTCGAGGGGACATAAGAGCCGTTTGCCAGTCCTCGTCATCTATGGGAACTAAGTCATCTTCCCACTGCTACCTGAGCTTCGGAAAGGTGTCTGGCAGGTTATTACTCAACTTCTTATACATTAGAGATATTGCCTTTGAATTAAAGGGCCCGTCTAGTAGACGTTCCTCCAGTGTTGATGATTCTGGGATATTGCTGCCTTCAGCGCATGTCTAATCTGCAAATATCTGTACATTTCTCCTTGCGCCAGATGGTATTGCTTTCGGAGGCGGAGGTCATCAAATGTAAGTAGCGCTCCCTTCAGAACCAGGTCTTTCACCTTTGAGATCCAGATAAGGTCCCACTTTTCAAGCCCAGACTAATAACACAGCATGCCCAACTTCTGAGTGAACCACAGTGGTGTGGCCTGCAAGAGTACGCTCTTCGATCCCAACAAGGAATTAACTATACACCACATCTCCAGTGTATGTTGGGTAGGTCAGAAGAACCTCCCCCTATGCTTTCTATCAGTAGTGTACAGGGCCCCCAGATATCCGGAAAGATCAGTTTGCCAATGATCAAGAGCATATGCTGGGTCGTCCGGCCCGTGATACATCACGTGATTAACAGTCACTAACTGCGCCGCCCAATATTAGTGCTGTAGGCCAGGAGGTGCTATGCCTTCGTCGTACCACCCTTTTCGTCAGTTTCTGCAGTGCAATCCTGGAGGCCAGTCTATCCAATAGCAGTATATGAATCTCACCTTAAACTGTTATCAAATACGAGTCTGGGACTCTGTGTGGGCAATTATGCAGTACATAAAGAAAACCAGGGAGGGCTAACATTTTAAAGAGCCCAGCCCACCCCAACAGTTTTAAAGGCAGAGACCTCCAATGCTTCACATCCGCTCGTAACCTAGCCAAGGGGGGGGGGCAGATTACATCCGCAAAAACAAACTGGGTCTGGTGTGACAAAGATCCCCAGATAACAGAATCCCTCCCTCACCACCGTTATAGTACGGTTTACCGGAAGTCGGGGGACTGGGCCCCTCAACATATACAGTACGGACTTGTGCCAGTTAATCACATATCCAGAATATTGGCCAAAATTCATGAATATGTCCAACACTACTCTGATCGATTTGTACGGGGATGCGAGATATAACAGTATATCGTCCGCATTCAAGGAAATGCGATCCTCCACATCAACTACCCAGCGCATCCCTCGCACCATCACGTCCTTGCGCATCCACGCTGCAAGAGGCTCTAGCATAAGTGAGTATGTCAGTGGGGAGAGTGGGCATCCCTGCCTAGTACCCTTTCGTAGCTCGAATGTCCGGGAGGTATAGCTGTTAACCCTCACCTGTCCCAGCACACCACTATAAAGAAGCTGAACCCAGGATATGAATTTAGGGCCCAGTCCTGCCTTTTTAAGGACCTTAACGTATACGGCCATTCAATAGAATCGAATGCCATTGAGGAGTCGAGAGATAACACCGCCGCATCCTCCTCTACATATTTCCCATGAGCCATCACATGGTGTAGACACGGTATATTAAGGGCCGTATTCCTGCCTGGCAAAAATTCGGATTGAGTAATAACTTTCACCAGTCTATTCACCAAGACTTTTGCCAACACCCTTGCCTCCACATTGATCAGTGAAATTGGTCTATAGGAGCCACAGTTATCCACCGGTTTACCCTGCTTGTGGATAACCGCAATGGTGGCTAGTCGCTTTTCCTCAGGTAACCAGCCCACTTCCAGACTTTCTTCATATATGGCTCTCAAGTGTGGCACAGTCAGGGAGGCAGTGGTTTTCAAAAACTCTACCGGAATGCCGTTAGGACCCATGGCTTTTCTGGATTTGATCTGTCCCAAGGCATTGCGTATTTCTTCATTTAAAAGGTCCGCTTCTAAGGTCTCCCGTTCCTCCTCTGAGAGGCGTGGCACATCACTGTCTTGGAGGAGCTGCCGGGAGTCCTCAGTCGTGTAATGTGTAAAGGGGGAGTACACCCTCTCGAAATGATCAGCGAACTCCTCTGCTATCTCTTGTGGATGTATTACTGTTTCTGTCCCCGGTGTCGTCAACCTGTGTGCCCATCTGGATCCCTGTTCTCGTCTTTCCTACCATGCCAATGTCTTGCTCGCCCTATCCTCTAATTCATAAAGTCTATTTTGGGTGGCACAGTATTTAGCCACTGTATGTTCCCTGGTTTTTATCCTATATTCATCCCGTTTCAGTAGAAAGCTATGAGACATGCTTGGTGAGGGATTGTATATGTGTTCCCGCTCCAATGCGAGCAGGTCGGACTCCACTTGGACCAGAAGTTCACGCTTTTTAGCGATATATCCCGTCTTCAAGGACAAAGCTTGTACCTTGAGAACTACCTTATAGGCCTCCCAGATTGTTTGTGCGGAGTCAACCGAGCCCACTTTTTCAGTAAAATAGTTCTCGGACTGTGTGCGGAGCTCCTCCTTTATATCTAGTATATATAGGAGCCACAGGTTGAGAACAATAGTGGTGCTTGCCTGTCGTTCCCAGTGCGTATAGTCCATCCAGACCCTTGAATGGTCTGATATGCCCCTGGGTAAAACCTTATACTGGGCAAGTTACCTATCGAGGACAGGTGTGTGAGGAAGTATTCAATATGTGATGAACTACGGTGGACATTAGAAAAGTACGTGAATAAGTTAACAGTTGGTTGAAGCGCACGACCTACATCTGTCAGACCAAGTACAGTTGCAAAATCAGCCATTAGGTCGTTAGCTTTTTCCCTAGACTTTGGTGGGTGGCAATCGACAGTGTCATCTAATGTAATGTTATAATCACCCCCCATGATTAGTGTGCCCTCCCGGAGTGCCGTCAACATATATCCCAGGTCCTCCAGTGCTGCCTTACCCAGAGCGGGAGGTAAATATACAGAGAGTATATTGATGCCCCTTCCATCCCACTGGGCGTCCAGCCCTATACTGTTAATTTATTGAAGATCCTGTACAATTCTATACTTGCTGTTAGTCTTCTGTAAACCTGTATTCAGCAAATTTCAAGGACTTCCAATTATTTCTCTCAATATTCCTTCTGTTAACATTGATTTAATCACTCTAGTGATTCCAGCCACTGTCTCAGGTGTGAGATTGCTTGGTGGCTTATGCTGAAAGACTGGATTCAGCTTTATTGTTATATGGACAGGTTCTCCAACTTTGATAAGTCTGATGTTCTTTCCTTGAAAAATCCCATAGTTCAGATTTCACAGTACCTTCTAAGTTGAAAGATAAATCCTCTATTGTTTGTATGGGGTACAACCCAACAACTGTTCTTTGTCTGGCCATTCTAAATGTCAGATCTTCCTCACATGTTTGAAATTCAACACCGTCCAGGGTGTAATTCGGTTGGCATAAAAGATGCATTCCTAACAGATTCACAGAACTTGAGTCTTATATGACAAATTGGTGATCTTCCTTAAATGAGTCTATTGTTACAGAAATCTTTCTCAAAATAAGGTTAGCTATTTAATTATTGATAACACCTACAACTTGGATATTCTTTCCTGAGAGGGGTAGGTCCAAAACGTCCATTGTACTGTGAAACAGGTAGCTCCTGTATCAATTAAAAGTGATACTTGGTGGGCATTTATCTTTCCTTCTACAAATGGTCCACTTTGGTCTACCTCTAAGACTGCGTCAAGTACACAATCTTCCTCCCCCATCAGGCACCGTCATTGTGAATCGTAAGAATCAAAGCTCTCATTCTCAATCATAAGGAACTGTTGAAATGGGCTTTGATTTTGAAAAGGAACTGGGTTTGCTCTTGGTGCTTGATTTATAATAAAGCTTTAATTTCCCATATTTTGTGGGGCCATTGGAACTTGTGTGACCTGCATCATACAGACTTGTGACTGATTTGGTGTTTGAATTCACTTAACTTGGACCTTAACTGGAATATTTTGCATCTGCGTGGGATCACCTTACATTCGCTATTCACCACTTACTCTACTAGGATTCCGTCTACATTCCCTCTTCCAATGCTAGAGCTTCTTACAGTAGTGACAAGGAGTCAACCTTTTCAATGCAGCAGTATCTATCCCTATATTTGGATCAGTTGCAACACCTCAATCTCTTCCTTGTGAAACACTAACTCCATCTTGTGCCATCTGACCTCCTTTCTAAAAACCAACCCCATACATTCCTCCAACGTTCCCTACATATGTCTGATTTTCACACCCTTTCTGGGCCTGTATTGTTTGCACCAGCTTAAATTTGTCTTTAAGTCTCTTCAGCTTCATCTCTTGATATTTACTAGAGTATTTTGCATATCTCAGATATCTCATCTAAAGGTTTTGTTTCCAAACAAATCACATTCTGTTGCATGTGCATACTGATTCCTGATCGTAACTCCAGACCGAACTGTGACACAATCAATCAATCAATCAATTCATCAATCAGTAAATTTTAGAGAGCTTCTTGTCACCCATGTGCATATGCAGACGCTGACAGGGTTCAGTTGAATAGCCAGTGGTTCAAGTAGGTGGGTCCACAGTTGTGTAGGACTTTGTTTGCTTGGGTCAGGAGCTTCAACTGGCATCTTTTCTGTGGAGGGAGACAGTGGAGTTCCCTGAGGTAAGGGGTGATGTGTTTTCATTTAGGGAGATCCAGGATGAGTCTGGCTACAGCATTCTGTATAATGTGTAATTGTCGAAAGAGGTGAGCTGCAATCCCTTCTTAGGGAGCACTATTGTAGTCTAGTCAGCTAGAGATGAGGGCCTAGGTGATTGTGCGTCTTGAGCTTTGGGGTAGCCATTTGAATATCTTATGAAGCATGTGGAACACATATCTCCCTTTTGAGATGTACTTGTTCACTGTGCTTTTTGACTACTGGTAGCAATCATTCATAATAAGCATGCACTGACAATTTAGCTTCTTAAGTTGTTCTATTGATCTTTAACCAATGATTGCCCTTGATAGAGCGCGCAGTTACCCCGGGTCACCCGTGTTACCAATTCTTTACACGCACTGGGCCCTGGCGTGAATACTTCATTAATAATTTGGGTGAAACCCGGAGAGGACTATTTGATTTCTCCTCCTGCACGCTGCTATGAGCAATTAAGGTTTGGTTTACCTCTGCTTACCATGTACCTGACTTACCACAGGTACAATTCTTACACCGGACCTGGAGCTATAAGGGAAAATTGTAGACAGGCCTAACATCAAATACTCTTTATAATCAGTACAATACTTTCCACAATTCTGTAAAATGACCACAGACACCTGAGGATGTTTAAAACTTTATATAAGTTTTAGAGAGAATATGACAAGGCAATAAGTGATAGACAGAATAATGCGTCTAACATCAAAATCAAAATCATAAAATAGCTATAGATAAGTGCTAAGACCATTTGAATATACGGGAAGACTAGGGGTAGGAATTTTAGAACAAACTAGTCACTGCAACTTTATACTAGGAACAATAGGACGTGGATGGGACCTAGAACATGTACTTAGCCTATGTGCACTAGGCTATTCTTGCTAAGATCACTGCAACCAACTAAAGGTAAGGGAAAAATTGGAACATACTAATAAATTATGACAATGGGCAAATTCTCTAAAGGTGGGGAGAGAAGTGGAACAATTCTAATAAACAATTGCATATAACTTGTTCTCAAGGGGATAGAGCAATATCACAGGCTAGAGTGCTTTATTAAGGAAAGAATGAGATAGAGAGAGAGAGAGAGAGAGAGAGAGAGAGAGAGAGAGAGACGCAAACCCACAGGTTGATATTTACCTAGGTCTGAGAGTAGACTAACCCTGGCCACGGGTCAGTTGGAAGGACAGGGACAAGGACCCTCAGGACGGAATGCCAGAATGCGAGCAGGTACAGCTCACGGATAGTAAGGACAGGATACCCCTCAGGATTTGGGATCAGGACTGGGCTCACCAAGGTACGACCAACACCCACAGCTTCAGAAGCAACGCCAGCGTTACCCTTCTCCGCAAGTAATCCGCCAGTAACCCCGATTGGATTTTCGAATTTCCCAGCAAAGTGCTTCGCCAGCACTTAGGATTATTTCCACCCCTTAGGAGTTTGTGGAAAAGTATGGACAGAGTGCTCCGCAGCACTTCAGATTGAGCACCTATAGAGTTCGTAGGGTCAGTGACAGGTCTGCTACTCGGACAAGTCGGACAATTTTCCTAAGCTAAACTAGGGCAGTTATACTGTTTTGGGGTCCCTCAGACCACCCACTAATGTTGCAAGTGACAGTTTCCCACAGTGTGATTGGTCAGGAGAGGTGGTGCGGTCATTACCACCTCCTAGAATTCAACGTTCCCATCATAATTATTCAATTTTGCACACCCGCCCCTCGGGTTCACGTTCCCAGGCATAGGAATACAGAATACAATACAAGAGCACAGCATATAGCAACAGTGTATGACAATTCAAGGTGCAATCTTGCATCTTCGGGATGGGTTCCCAGGCGCATCGGGCTTCAGGAGCCAGCTGGCTAGTTTTAGCTTCTGCGCAGTTAGGACTTTCCCCGGTCACCTGACAGGGTTCAGAGGAGCCTCATCATGGCGTCGCTCATGTATGCCCCAGCCCACAAAGACGCGGTACATGAAAAGTAAGCGAGAACAAATTAAAATCACATATAAAATGATCACACTGTATACCATGAAAAATTCTAACCAACCCTTACTTTATAATGACTATAGCATTATGGTTTAGTGCGAAAAGACAGATAGGCTAAAGCAGCAGTAGCAAGCAGAATGCATGGTGAGAGACAAGCGGCCATATTTGCAACAGTGCGCATGAGCACAGAATCCCTCCAGATTGTGAGTGCGTCACATCACATGGGTATGACCGACGCATGCGCAGACTGAATTTCGGCGAAGCAGCCGATTTTAGTGCAAGCTTCGTTAGTATGAAACAAGACCTACAAGCAAGCATCCTGGGGACACCCGCGTGTTGGGAAAAACTCTTTATGAATGACGAACTATGGTGTTAATATGATTATGCAGTTTAGACAAGGGTTTTGTATACGAGCAAGGCGCTTTACATGCGAATCCCAGCTCCATCAATCCCCTCTTTGATGATATTTACTATCATCACCACATAAAAGGAAACAGATGCCAACTTTTCTCATTCATCCACATCGTTCATTTCAATTTCAATAAACTTATTGTTTAGTTTTCTTTCAGCTTCCCTATGAGAGTGGTGATTTTTCGCCTTTTTGTAAATTGCACTCTTTAGCTCTTCTAATTCTAACTCATCAATGTTTCTTTTCACCCCCCTCTGGTTTACTGTATATTTCTTTTTGCACCTTTGGCATTTGCAGCAGATAAAAATTATCAATACAATTACACCTATTACAATTATTGGCATCAGTATTTTCCACAAAAGATTTCTACCTAGGTTAGTAAACCAACTACCTATAGAGGAGAGACCTCCAGTCAGTCTCGTCCAGGCACTGTCAACCTCCAATGGTTTGAGTTCTTTTTCCAAATTAGTTATGTTCTTCACATATTGCTTTAATTCGATACTTTTGTCAGGAATGTAAGTGCAACAATGTTGCGCTTTCAGCATTCTACAGACTCCGCCCTCTTTTGCTAATAGGGTATCAAGGGCAAGACGGTTTTGTAAAACCATGGATCTGATCGCAACCATTTCAGTATTGACCAGCAGGAATCCAGCAGCAGTGTCCGTTGATAGCCGATCCACTACTGTAGACAATTTGCAGATTCTATGGGTGTTCAGAACTACCCCCATTCCAGGTATCAGTGCACTAAAAATATCACCTATAATTTCACCTACACTTTCACGTCTACTACGCACTAAGCCATTAGTTTCTTCATCGCTTCCAGCTGCGTTATTTACATGGTATATTTTCGGGAAAACAATGCCAAAGTAGCAGCTTCCATACCAGTGATCCGGCAATTTGAAATAAGCCTTGTTCCCACATATATAATATATTCCGGGAAACACAGGTTCTGACCCATTTTTGAAACCCCAACCTCCAATTACCTTGTAATTATGTTCACACTCGCTGGAACCGATGAATACATTGTTATAGTACTCTGTCTTTTCCCTATGGATACAAAGTTTCCCCTTTCGTTCAAAATCCAGCAACAAGGCAGGACTGGCTTCGCTTTGCGAGGTGTTATCCAGGTGCTCAGCCCACCTAGGGACTCTATCCTTTTCGTCATTTGCCTTCTTCTGAAACTTTTCTCTCCTTCTGTCTGCCATCTTTATAAACATCTTTTCCTGCTCTTGCAGAGAACAGGTCAGATTATCTTCTCTTGCTTTATCTAAATCTATGTTACCTATAGTCAGGAAATATTCTCCCATATAACGGGTCACGTCACTTGTAGTATGTACACGGTTCAAGTGTCCTCTAACAGGAAGTTCAGAAAATACTACGTCATCATTTGAATAATAGTACTGCAAAGTGCTTCTATAAAACAAGCTAGCTAATATACTACAGGAGATTCCATAGGTCAAAGGTAGATGGTGGTATGTCACACCTTCAGCCACTGAAGTTGGTAGCTTCATGCAGACATAACAGTCCTCTATTTCCATAGCTTCTACGTAATGCACTAACAAGTTAGCAAAAACATTTAGATGCGTCCTGTTTCTCATTTTGTGAAAATGTAGTCCATCCTCATCTGGTGCTTCTAAATTAGGGTGTGTGTGTGTCAGTCCTACTCGTTTGTCTCGTCTTTCTAGGCTTCGTGGTGTTTCTGCAGTCTGTACAACCCCTACGTCTACTGCTTCGGGTTCAGTAGGGGACAAGTTAGGATTTTTATTTATCATAAAAGGTAGAAAAACTGTTAGTCCTATCCACATTACTATTAACATGGCTACACTACACAAGCATATTTTACAACAGGTTTTAAGACACCCACACCGGGATCTCCCAGAGACATTCGGATCAGACATTTTTAGCTTACAGGTGGCTTTTGCTACCCCTCTTCGTTTCTTTGCACCAAAGGCTCACTTCGTGGCTCTCTCAAGGAGGGTCTTCGTCCGAACTCCGATCAGCAATGGACTAGTCGTCACTGTTGCCACTGTGATGTGGTTCGTCTATTTCTTCCAACACAAAGTAAGTCCATTCAGGGCTCCGATACAGTCGGTTCTGTTTCTTTATTCTGTCGCTCTTTCTTAGCGATTTGCCTTGGGCTGCATTTCTTTCACTTTGAGCCCTTTTTCTGTCTTTCTGATTTTCTTCGACTGTCTTTAATCTGAGCCTCAATCTCTTGACGTATCTGGGTGCACTTCTGCCTCCGTGCCTCCCAGTGGTCGAGGAAACTTGGCCTTCTTCGTGCACTCTTTTTACTTTTTGATGTGGCACCTCTGTTTCCCTGCCTGTCTGACTAGTTCCAGGTCTTTCATCTATTTCTTCTGCCTGGTCGCTAATCTGTCCCTGCTCAGATTCAAATCGCACTTTCTTTTTATTTCTGGTTACTGTTGTTTCCGTTGTCTGAGCACTTGGATCTAGTTCTATCTGTTCCTGTTCATGCTCTTCGATCTCTTCGCTTACTTCTGCATGAACGTCAGCTCTAATTTCTAACTGTCCCTTTCCCACTTCTGGAGTTTCAGGAGAAGTTTCGATGTCTTGATCTGACCCTACTTGGCCTACGTCCTGATCAGGTGTGTTGTGGCTTTCGTTGACCTGACCTTCTTCCTCTATTTCTAACTCACCTGGACTATCCCACTCACTGTCTAAATAGGAATATTTCCTGGTTCGTATTGGATCATGAACCGGGTCGTCGGCGGGGTACCATCCAACGTCTCGACTTGTGCTCGGCAGTTCGATGTCAGCTAGCTCCGGACTCTCTTCTTCGGAAGCCTCTTCAGCTGCGCTGCCTTCAGCTCCAGTCGCGTTTTCTCCAGATACCCGCTTTGTGTGGCTGGCGTGGATCCACTTCGGTACACCAGCACACTTTACAGCAGTAGTAGTGACGAGGATCACTTGTCGTGGCTTTTCCCACCTTGGCTTCAGGCAACTGCTCCGGGTGTGTTTCTTTAACGTCACCCAGTCTCCGGTTTGCAGTTTATGCGCTGGAGTCTTTGGCCATTCGTCTTCTGTCTCTCCAATCTGCTGAGAGAGAGAACGCACTTGGTCACCCAACTGCCTGCAGTATTCTAATACCATATCATCAGAAATGCTTAGCAGTTTGTGTCCGGGTACCCATGCCTGTCGCATCACTCTTCCCATCAACACTTCATGGGGACTCAGGCCAGTTTTTCTGTTCGGGATACTTCTCAAACTCATCAGCACAAGGGGTAAAGCCTCTATCCAGTTCATCTTTGTGGAATCACACATTTTTCCCAATCTGGACTTCAGGGTGCCATTTATTTGTTCCACTACCCCAGAAGCCTCTGGGTGGTAGGCACAGTGCAATCTTTGCTTCATTTTGAATGCTTTACAGAGTTCCAATAGGACATCGTTGGCAAAATGCCCACCTTGGTCCGTTTCGATTGTCTCTGGGATTCCATACCTAGGTATCAACTCCCTGAGCAATAACTTGGCTGTGGTGAGAGCATCATTTTTCTTCGCGGGATATGCTTCCACCCACCTGGAGAATAGACAAACTATGACTAAGATATATCTATATCCTTTGCATTTGGGCATGGTTATGAAGTCTGCCTGCATTCTAACGAAGGGACCTACTGCCTTTCCAATAGTACTCTGCTCCACTACAGTCCTCTTTCCTGCATTGAATTGCTGACACACTAGGCACCTCTGGCAAAGCCTTTCCGCCTGGTTCCTGAACTTTGAATTACAGAACACCTTGTCAAACACCCGACACATTGCGTCTCTTCCCATATGTGTTGGTTCATGTATCATTCTGATCATGGGGTCGACCAAGCTATCAGGCAGTACAGGCAACCCAGTCGAGTTTATCACCACACCATCATCCCTCAGTTTGCATCCATTTTCTGCCCACCTTCCTTTTTCTTTCCTGTCTGTTGCTTGTTGCAACTCTTTTAATTCCTCCCACGTTGACACATTCTCAAACAACATAAATTGGCAGCTGGTTCCATCCCACAGCGCAATTTGTAGGGACATATGGTGTCGGGCACAAAACTGTGCAATTTGGTCAGCATACCTATTACCGGCAGTCACATCATCATTTCCAGATTTGTGAGCCGCACACTTGACCACAGCCAATTCTTTGGGTAATTGGATAGCTTCCAGTAAGTCATGCACCACCTTCCCATTTCTGATAGGTGTGCCTGAGGAAGTCATGAATTCTCTTTGCAGCCACAACTGGCCGAAGTCATGAACGACCCCGAAACAATACTGGCTGTCTGTGTAAACAGTTATTCTCTTGTTCTTACCCCTCTTACAAGCTCTGGTTAACACGATGAGCTCCGCCACTTGTGCAGATTTCACCTCGCGCATGTAAGATGCTTCTATAGTTCCTGTCAGTGTAACCACAGCATAGGCAGCACTCAGACTCCCACTCTCATGTCTCAAACACGAGCCATCCACGAACATTGTTTTATCCCCATCAAGTAGTGCTATTTCACGGATGTCTGGACGGGGTTTTGTGCTAAATTCAGTTAGATCGATGCAATTATGTTCCCCTTCCTCCTCAGCTTTTATATTCAGAGGGATAGGTAACAGTGTCGCAGGGTTTAGGACATTGCACCGGGAAATAGTTACATTTTCAGCACCAATCAATATTCTCTCATACTTAGTCAGCCGACTAGGTGTGAGGTACTGAGTTTTAGTTCTAGTCAGAAGGATGACAACAGAATGAGGAACATATACAGTGACGTGATGTCCCATGACAATGTTCTCACTCTGTTCCAGACTGACGCAAGTAGCAGCAACGGCTTTCAAGCATCCAGGTAATCCAGCAGCCACCGGATCTAGGGTGGCCAAAAAATAGGCTACTGGTCTTCTAACTAATCCGTGCTCCTGGGTCAGGACTGAAAGAGCACAATTCTCTCTTGTGTCACAGAACAGTTCAAAGGGCTTAGTGTAATCAGGCATACCCAATGCAGGAGCGGTACATAGACAGTTTCTCAAAGTTACCCAAGCATTCATGCTTTCACTGTCCCAATGGACGGGGTCTTCTACTCCTTTCTTTGTCATTTTTATCAGAGGTCTGGCTAGAGCCGCAAATCCTACAATCCATTGTCTGCAGTAACCCACAAATCCCAAAAACATTCTCACCTCTTTCTGAGTTCTGGGCAGTTCCATTGCTTTAATTATTTTGATCCTTTCGGTAGTGACTTTCCTGATCCCTTTTTCGATCTGGTGCCCCAGATACTTCACTGAATTTTTACAGAATTGCAACTTGTCAGGTGACACTTTATGTCCTCCTTTTCCTAAGTGATTCAGCAAGGCAATGGTGTCAGTGACACAGTCAGTCTGGGTTTTAGATGCCACTAACAGGTCATCTATGTACTGCACCAAAACAGACTCTCTTGGCAATACTAGGGTTTCAAGGCACTTTTTAAGTATCTGGTTGAAAATCGATGGACTTTCGGTGTACCCCTGGGGGACACGATTCCAGACATAGATATGGCTGTCAAATTCAAAACTGAAAAGGAATTTGCTTTCTGGATGTAATGGGATGGAAAAGAATGCGTGGCACAGGTCAATGACAGTGAACCATTCTGCATTCCAGGGAATCTGATACAGAATCACTGCAGGGTTGGGCACAATGGGACAGCAAGGCACAACAATTTGGTTCACCTTGCGCAAATCTTGCACCACCCGGTACTTTCCACTAGGCTTTTTGATCCCAATGATTGGCGAATTACAAGGACTGCTCATCACTTCCTCTATTATTTCGGCTTCGAGCAGCCTGGTAATTTCAGTCGCTACTCCAGCTTTTACTTCTGCACTCATTTTGTACTGTCTTGTTTTCGGGTACATTGCATTAGTTTTTATTGCTATTTTAACTGGGTCCACATTTGCCATTAAACCTACATCCTTTCCTGTGAAATCCCACACTTCTGGAACTACTCTTAACTGGAGCTCTTCCGGTAAATCCTCAACTGATAAAGTTTTGATATCAGAATCTTGTCTGACTAACATCAGCTTGTACAAACCGTCTTCATCGGGGGTCTGAATTTCGACGCCTTTTGGTGTGCAATAGATGGTACAATTCATTTTGCACAACAAATCACGTCCTAGCAGTTTCACAGGACTAGAATCACAGACTACAAATCTGTGCATTTCTTTGAAATTTCCTATAGAAATCTCCATTGGTTCAGTTACTGGAGTACTTATTATTTGATTTGAGACGCCCACTACTTGGATCGCTGTACTGTGGAATGATTGCGTTTCTTTCACTCTCAACTTCCCATACTTCCGCCCTCCCATCCTCCTGACCCTGATTCTTAAAATTCTGTCTAGGAGCGCGAGGTACGGGAGGTAATTTTACCTGTTGCTGGTTCTTTCTCGTCCCCTCTTTCGGTACCTGTGGATTTAAACCATTTACAGGGGCATTACCGGCCTGCAGGTGTGGACACTCGTCTCGCCAATGCCCTATCTGGCCGCACCCATGGCACGGGAACTTCTTCATGGCTTCTTCCCGACTCATTTTAGGTCTGGGCTTTCCTCCTCCCCCAGTAGTGGCATTCTGAACATTATTATCAGAAGTCAATTTACTTAACTGTTTTTCTTGCTGTTCAGCTAATTTCACTTGTGCCCACATGACTTTCTCCTTGAGGGCCTTCTTTTTATTTTCGATTTCATCTTCGCAGTATTTTGCATATTTCAGGACATCATCTATGGGCTTTCCCTGCCAACTGATTTTGTTATCTCGAATCCATTGTGAGATTTCAGGCCTCAATCCTAGCACAAATCTGTAACTGAAATGGGTCATGTCTTTCATGTCTACATTATCGATACCACTGTAAGTTTTGAATACCTGCAGTAACCTTTCATAAAATGAGTGCACCGTTTCATCACGTTCCTGGGTGGTTCTATCTATTCGGGTCCAATCTGTCTCCTTTGCTGGCACCTTTTTCTTAAGGTACTGTATGACCTGGTCATATTTCCTCATTACCTCAGGTGAAGGGGCTCCCGTTTTCTCATCTCTGGGATATTCATCATTAGGCCAATTAATTTCTATTTTACATTCAGTCCATAGGTCTACAGGGACCACAATGTCGAAAAACCCATCCAGGTCTTTCAGCAGACACTTCTGCACTTTTATGAAGCGTTCTACCTGCCTGTACCAATCAACAGGTTTTTCCGGCAATTTCGGGAAGTCATTTGTAAATGACACAATGTCCTGTCTAGACCAAGGGACATGGACATACTTCCCTCCCGGGACCTCTCTCATGGGGCACAATTTTTCTGTTGGTGTTACTTCCTTTAACACAAATTCTGAAGTCAGTGACCCAGCCCTGCTGCTTTCCCTTTTCTTTGCCCACCTGGTTCTCCATTTCCCCACCTCGCCCCACTTTTGCAGGAGTTTCAATAATTCTTTTACTTAGATCTGTTTTCCTACCACATTCAGGCTTTCTAAATCCTTGTCTGAAAAATCTACTCTGTAGGGTTTCTGAAGAATTTTGGAGCGACTAACATCAATTCCCATTTCGGTGGCTGTATCCATTATCTTTTCATGGAGCAACCTAGCACTCCGGGTAAGACTTTTACTGATAAACAGTAACTCTTCTTCACTATACGAGCTTAGGCGCTCAACTCCTACGTTCCCAGCCATCATTTCTTCTATTTCTATTCTCAATTTATATATTTCCAATGCTCTGGGTTGGGGAGGGGTCTCTTTCTCCAGCTCTTTTGTCCATTTGTCCAATTCTTCAGGGGAAACTAAGGTGGCACTCCTAATCCCAGTTGCACTTTCAATCAACACCTCTTTTTGTCTGGGCTGACTTCTTGTCCCTGCTATACTAGCCCTCGATTCTCTAATGGGCAGATCCATCAGAACCACAGATTCGCACTCACTCTCTTGATCCTCATCTATGAATACCTCCTTCCTCGGAGACGGGATGCTAGGAGTAGGCGGCATCGGAGTGATAACAGCAGGATGGAGATTAGTCAGGTCATTTCTATACAGTGGAATAGCTGGGCCAATAGTTACCGGAATAGTCAGAGAATCAGGATGGGGATGTATCTGGGCAATGGTTCGAACTAAGTCCTCTCGCTGTCTAGCCAGGGCTTCTTTCTCTTTTGTTCCCAATACCTTTTCGGCAGGATTGTCATGCAATACCTGAGGTACTAAGGACGGATAAATACTTGGGGCAGTTGGAATGACCAATCGAGGTGGACTTTCTCCGAATGGCTGATAATTCGGGACCGTGGATTTAGGTCTGCAAAATTCATCTCTTTCACTGGTTTTACTGTTTGTACCTGTTCCATCTGTATCACTGTCCCTCCTACATCGGGGATAATTTGAAAAGGGATTTTTAGAATGCACAGGCTCTGATTCTGCAACATAGGGAGGTGGACTTTTCATTAACAAATCTTCCAGGTGTTCATCTTCTAAGTCCCCCATAGGTACTAGGTGATTGGTCTTTTCTTTACATTGTCCTCTCCTTTCTTCCGCTACCCCCATCATAGGAAACAATCCTTCAGTCAACATAGATTGCCTCCACTGTTTCATTTTCTGCTCTTTGGTCTGCGCTTGAACCCTCGGATACCATTTACTCACTCCCTTATCCATCCGTGGTTTATCTCGCTCTGCAGCCTCAATCTCCCATTCCTCCAGAGCTTCGTACTGGGTCAACCTAGGTCTAGGGTGTAATTCATTCATGCGGGTCCTTAAGTTAAACAGGATCCGACCATTAAATGTACCTTCAACAGGGAATGCTAGGACTCCGTCCTCGGCAGTATACTTTGCCCAATTTTCTAACCAGACACAAGTGTGATACCCTTTATCAAACAACATGAAAGAAGCAGGGGTATTTGGCGGGGGAATGAGTACGCCTTCCCTCGTTCTGATGGGCTTGTCCGTTTTGAAAAAATTCTTAATTTTATCAGAAAGAGACATCTTCCTCTTTACTCCATACATCATGTGCGGTCTACCTCGTATAAGCTGATCCTTATAAAATCCTAGGTGCTTTGGATTCGGTATGAAATCTGGATACCACATGCACCTCTCCAGACTCGCTTCTAGCTCGGCTTGATTAATTTTGTTTACCTTTGTGCTTCCAATGCTAGCGCGACTTATTTTTCGCGCCACCCAATCAGGTCAGGAAGTACAAATACAGTTAACCAATGGGTGCGCGGCCTTTTTCGCAAGACAGAGTCTCACGCTTCGGCACTCACCCCTCCTTTACAAATTCAGCTCCACTACACACCCGCTGTCTTGACCAATACCAGCGCGGCACGGAGTGACGTCAGAGCAGCTCTCCGACTGACTCCCTCCTTCACAAGGTAACGGAAACTTTTTACTCTCTCTAAAGTGCGAGTGCACGTTTTAGTCAACAACACACAACGTTTGCCACTATGTCTGAGTGTCCTAAAGAGAGAAAAAACTTTTCTTTCGCTACTAGTAAACCACTTCTGTCTACTTTTCATTCACTCTGGATAGACTTCTTTGCCTGTCCCTTCACACTAGTAACATAGAACCCGTTATTCTTCTGACTCATCCACCTTAGTCGGGGATATGTACTGAGCCAGGATTTCACCAGCGAACTATCTTACTTACCAGACGAGCCTCGGAGACCCTACTACTCCTTCCGTATGCGACCCTTACTAGGTGATATCGCAATGAAAGTTTTATAAAGGACTCGTAGCTATCATTCACTCTAGAAACAAAAAGGTCCTAATTAGTGCTTCCAGTTATCCTTAACCCTGCACTAATTTCTCAAACCTAATGACTTCAACAGCTAACCGGATTCTGCTCACCGTTAGCTATAATACTTCCCCGGGGATTCGGACTACACTGAACATTCACAAACACTTTTGCGTTAATATAACATTTATAGCAGCAATGCAAAAATCATATACATTTACATATAAATCCTTAAAACATTTCAAAATTTTGAATCAATACAGTAAAAAATCAGCAGCACATTTTATTCACGGTTTGTTTATGAACTATCCTGTCTACCTAATCTAACTAGTCCAAACCATCCTCTGGCTGCCAGAAAATTACTGATAGAGTGCGCAGTTACCCCGGGTCACCCGTGTTACCAATTCTTTACACGCACTGGGCCCTGGCGTGAATACTTCATTAATAATTTGGGTGAAACCCGGAGAGGACTATTTGATTTCTCCTCCTGCACGCTGCTATGAGCAATTAAGGTTTGGTTTACCTCTGCTTACCATGTACCTGACTTACCACAGGAACAATTCTTACACCGGACCTGGAGCTATAAGGGAAAATTGTAGACAGGCCTAACATCAAATACTCTTTATAATCAGTACAATACTTTCCACAATTCTGTAAAATGACCACAGACACCTGAGGATGTTTAAAACTTTATATAAGTTTTAGAGAGAATATGACAAGGCAATAAGTGATAGACAGAATAATGCGTCTAACATCAAAATCAAAATCATAAAATAGCTATAGATAAGTGCTAAGACCATTTGAATATACGGGAAGACTAGGGGTAGGAATTTTAGAACAAACTAGTCACTGCAACTTTATACTAGGAACAATAGGACGTGGATGGGACCTAGAACATGTACTTAGCCTATGTGCACTAGGCTATTCTTGCTAAGATCACTGCAACCAACTAAAGGTAAGGGAAAAATTGGAACATACTAATAAATTATGACAATGGGCAAATTCTCTAAAGGTGGGGAGAGAAGTGGAACAATTCTAATAAACAATTGCATATAACTTGTTCTCAAGGGGATAGAGCAATATCACAGGCTAGAGTGCTTTATTAAGGAAAGAATGAGAGAGAGAGAGAGAGAGAGAGAGAGAGAGAGAGAGAGAGAGAGAGAGAGAGAGAGACGCAAACCCACAGGTTGATATTTACCTAGGTCTGAGAGTAGACTAACCCTGGCCACGGGTCAGTTGGAAGGACAGGGACAAGGACCCTCAGGACGGAATGCCAGAATGCGAGCAGGTACAGCTCACGGATAGTAAGGACAGGATACCCCTCAGGATTTGGGATCAGGACTGGGCTCACCAAGGTACGACCAACACCCACAGCTTCAGAAGCAACGCCAGCGTTACCCTTCTCCGCAAGTAATCCGCCAGTAACCCCGATTGGATTTTCGAATTTCCCAGCAAAGTGCTTCGCCAGCACTTAGGATTATTTCCACCCCTTAGGAGTTTGTGGAAAAGTATGGACAGAGTGCTCCACAGCACTTCAGATTGAGCACCTATAGAGTTCGTAGGGTCAGTGACAGGTCTGCTACTCGGACAAGTCGGACAATTTTCCTAAGCTAAACTAGGGCAGTTATACTGTTTTGGGGTCCCTCAGACCACCCACTAATGTTGCAAGTCCCACAGTGTGATTGGTCAGGAGAGGTGGTGCGGTCATTACCACCTCCTAGAATTCAACGTTCCCATCATAATTATTCAATTTTGCACACCTCGGGTTCACGTTCCCAGGCATAGGAATACAGAATACAATACAAGAGCACAGCATATAGCAACAGTGTATGACAATTCAAGGTGCAATCTTGCATCTTCGGGATGGGTTCCCAGGCGCATCGGGCTTCAGGAGCCAGCTGGCTAGTTTTAGCTTCTGCGCAGTTAGGACTTTCCCCGGTCACCTGACAGGGTTCAGAGGAGCCTCATCATGGCGTCGCTCATGCATGCCCCAGCCCACAAAGACGCGGTACATGAAAAGTAAGCGAGAACAAATTAAAATCACATATAAAATGATCACACTGTATACCATGAAAAATTCTAACCAACCCTTACTTTATAATGACTATAGCATTATGGTTTAGTGCGAAAAGACAGATAGGCTAAAGCAGCAGTAGCAAGCAGAATGCATGGTGAGAGACAAGCGGCCATATTTGCAACAGTGCGCATGAGCACAGAATCCCTCCAGATTGCGAGTGCGTCACATCACATGGGTATGACCGACGCATGCGCAGACTGAATTTCGGCGAAGCAGCCGATTTTAGTGCAAGCTTCGTTAGTATGAAACAAGACCTACAAGCAAGCATCCTGGGGACACCCGCGTGTTGGGAAAAACTCTTTATGAATGACGAACTATGGTGTTAATATGATTATGCAGTTTAGACAAGGGTTTTGTATACGAGCAAGGCGCTTTACATGAGAATCCCAGCTCCATCACCCTCGCTGGGACATTTCCCTTCAAAAAGGTAATCACCTTATCCCCACCATAGGTCCCCCAATCTTAATTTTATTCAGATCAACAGGGGCTGTTTCCACCGTACTAGCAGTGGTTGCAACACCTTCAGAACCTGATATAGGAACGAATATGGTGGTGGGCCTGAGTACAGCTAAGCATCTAATATGTCATCCCCCAAATCACTATCAGCATCACCTTTCCTTGCGATCTCCTCATCTACATTTCCATGCTTTCAATTTTTTAGGCTTTTTCTTAGTTATTGCTGTGTACATTCTAGCTCCCTCAACTACACATTTTCTTCCATCTTTGTTGTCTTCATCCCATTTAGCATCAGCATAATGACCTGTTTCTCTATTTCCTTTATTCTGATATCTGTATTTTTCTTTGGTATGACCTGCTCCCTCTGATGCATTGAATGCTTCAAACTGTGGGGGTCTAGGAGGCAGCTTCAACTCATGTAGTTTTTCCCCTCAAATTTTGATAATGTTTTTATCATATGTACCATAGTGTGGAAACCTCAATGCTCCTTATTTTCTGTGATCCTATGCCATTGACAAAACTATAACCATTGATAAAGCCCTACATTTTTCGCTTTATAATGACATGGCGGCCTACTTTCTAGTGGAGTCTCCTCGTCTTCACTAACAAAGACTCACACAACACCTCTGATTACATTTTCAAAAGCTTTAAAGCATATCTTGATTTCATCAATTTAACAATTAATGAACAAAACGTGAATCAGTTAAATGTAATTTTTTTTATTGTCAGTTCTGTGTGAAACAATATTTGCTTCCAATCTCCACAAGCACAATAAACTAATAACTCTGCTCCGTTAGAGATTTAAAAGTAGTTCATTCAAACAAGAAACAATCAGAAATAACACCTTCCGACTTCCCCACATACATACAGAGATGAAATCTTGACTAGCGAGAAATCACACTCACTTATATAGTTTCCCCTTTGAGCAATAGGTTCCACTAATACCAATAAATATTACTATGATCACTTTTGATTGTCCCTATCTCATTGTGCAATGGCACCTCATGAACCAATATCACAAAACCTTAGCTGACCCCTTATTTTTCTATCTTACCTATCCCAGGATCTTGGAATACTCAGAATCCGATAACAACTGCAACTGCTCAACATTAAATGCATAAGCACAATTACTGGAAACTTTACAAAAACAATTTGGTGCACAACCTGATACATAATCGCACCTTCCACTACTGCATCCTCCTTTAGATCTGCAGCCTCCTTCAGTCTTCAAATGTGGGCTTTGGACTTGTGGGACTGGGTAATTCTAAAGCAGGGTAATTATTTAATTTCTAGCTTCTTTTCTCATGTGACATTAGCTGTAACTCTGCAACCAGTTGACAGTGCTGGGATCTCTATGTCTCAGTCTTCACTGGTCACATGGACTGTTGTTAAGGAGAATTTAAAAGAAGCAACCATTTACATTAAACACCTTGAACAGTGAAGTCAATTTGGGATGCCACAACAATCAATAAAGAGTGTTAGTGAGTGAGTAAAAGGGTATTATCAACAGTTCTAATAACATTTAAATTGTTTGTTCAGTAAACATTAGTTTATTACAAATTCAAATAATCCATTCATCGATATTTCAAAACAAGATAGACTACTAAATTATTGAATATTACAAATAGAATAAAGATAATACAATAAGCGTGTTCCATAAACTATTTTCCCTAATATTATTTAATCATAAGAATGGTAATTTCCGATGGAGGCCCTATGCGAATAGTGCAACACAAGCTGACGAGGACTTGGTATAATGGGGTTATGGCACTACCAGCCAACCAGAAATATTACTAGGCAGCGCAGCTGACTACCATTAATGTGTGGGTTTTTCACTCCATAGAGGAACTGGCCTTCCGGATGAATAGTCTAGTGATGCAACCGGGAGGACATCATAGGGCTCTCTATAATATCCCTCAACAGCTTAACCTTCAGGGTCCAACTGTGATGGTGGGAAACATTTGGCACACAGCCACAAGGGACTTGGGCTGGAAGGAGAGGATTACACAGACTATGTGACACAGTAGTGCTGGGTACACTAGGACATTTGTCAGGCTTTGATACATGGGACCTGATTGGTCTCTCCCGATTGGGCAACTTTTGGAACCAGGGAGATGTTATTCCCCTTACAGATCTACAACGACTTTCAACTGAGGCCCCCTGAAACATACATACAACTACATGCAGGTCCGTCATGCCCTGAGGGGGGAGCTGCCGAAGGGAATAGTGTTCCTTGAGACTTTGCCCCTTGGGAAGAGATTACCTGATTAATACATGCTGTGCAATGCCACATCGCTGATGTGCCAGAAGTTGCTTAGCAATACACTGGAAACACTGAAGTGATTGAAGAAGCGATGGCTTGAAGAGCAGTTGCTTAGCAATACACTGGAAACACTGAAGTGATTGAAGAAGCGATGGCTTGAAGACTTGGGAGACCTGGAGGATAATGACTCAGCAGATGCCTTGCGGAGGCCCTGCCATCCTCTAGGGAAGTAGCCATACAGTCAGGTATTCTCTAACTCCAATTAAATATCCTCCACCGCACCTATTTCACACAGACCACACTGGTTAAAATGGGCAGAGCACTGGCAACTACTTGCTGAAAAGGTTGTGGTCGCACCAGCACCTTTAATCATATGATTTGGCACTACTCAACACTACAGGGCTGAGCGAGGTATGTTGGGATCCTCTCACCACCTTTCCAAAATGGTGTGTCTTAAGTGTCTGGAAGCACACGGACTTTCTCCGTATGGAACGAATATGGATCACCTTGGGTTGGCAGTGGTGTAAAGCAATGTGACTAGGTCGTGGATCAGGACCCCAGTTGGGAGACTGGAAACATGGATTGGACTGGTGCATGCTAGCTGAGAAAGTGGTGTATGAAGGATGATGTTGTCCCAGAAATGGACAAAAAGTGGGGTCACTAAAAAGAATATAGAGATAACATATGTGGAAGCTCAGCCCCCAACACCCTAAGTGATGAGTAGACAAAGACATTTTCACTGGGCCATGCTACGGGTGGGAAATGGAGTGGTAGGAAGCGTCTCTGATAATGAGGTCAAGGAATATTGCAGTGCTTAGTTATGTTTCATATACATCTTTATTCCTAATTAAAAGATATGGGAAATAAAGAACAGCAATTTCTTATTTAAACAGAGAAAAAGGTGTCAGTTCAGACACTCAATAAAGAGTTCTGGTGAGAGATTAGAGTGCAAAAGCATGACACCCTCACACTTAAGCAATAAACAATTTCCAAGCTTGAAAGTATTCTACGCTATATATCAGCAGACATATTTTGAAAGTAAAAGGGCTCATATGAGGATTTCTCCTGAAGAGAGGTAACCTTATGGCTCTTGAACATAGAGTGCAGCGTAATTCAGCATACTCTAGGAACAGACGCTAATATGAATATGTTAAAACTTAGGTTGTAACTATTGACGCATTCCCCATTCCCGGCATCCAATTGAGCAGGTAAACTCCATAGTTTCTTGCAATAGACAACAGAAACAAGTCCTTGAAAAGATGCTATGTCTACATCTTGTCGTTCAGACAGTCTGTTGAATGAGTGAATTAAAAAGTAGGCAGTTAGCGGATCGCAGGTTATAGGTGGGGAGATAGAAGCAAATTCTGCCCCACAGGTAACCTTCCCTGTATGATGAAGTGTTATTAACAAGATTCTGAGAGCCAGTGGAGGGCACGAATATGGGAGGAGACGTGTATTCTTAAAGGTAGATTGAGAAGAATGTGGGCTTCTGTTTTCTGGAATACCTGAAGTCTATTCACCAGGTATTCCCATATATAGAGCATTTGAATAGTCCAACCTCAGTTTGAGGAGTGCTTGGATGACAGATTTTTTGGCAGAAAATGAGAGGAAGTTCAGAAACATCTTTGGAATGCTAATCAGAACAAAGAAGGAGCCTACCACAAAATTAATTTGTGGTTGAAAAAATAGACAAATCAAATTTGACACCAAGTTTCTTGACTACTTCCCCTAAGGGTGCAGGGGGGGCATCATCAGGCTGAAATATCTGCCATGTTGCCGGGGAATTTTGACCAAGGAACAAAAGGGTTTGTTTCCAATGCACTTTAATTGATTGATGGTCATCCAGTAAAATACAGCCACTAGACAAGATTTAATAAATTCTCCTCCAATCTCCACATCCTTGTCACAGGAAAAAAGCAGCTGTGTGTATTCAGCATAAGATATCACTTTTGCCCCCAAGGTTCTGCCAATTCAGCTGGTGGTTTAATATAATTGTGAAAAATGTGGGGCTCAGGGTAGAGCCCTGAGGCACCCCCGCTGCAAATGCAGGGACTCTGGAGAGAAAGCAGGGACCAATACTTCTGCCCTCTGCCACTCATTAAGGATGCTAGTTAGTCAAGCCCTGACCTATCACTCAATCGACTGTAGACGCACCGAGTGAATGAGGGACTGGGTCAAAGGCTGTTGACAGATCTAACATGATCAGCACTGCCTTTGCCCCTGCATCAGGGTACCTCCTATGTATTCGGTGACCTCCATCAATGTCTCCATTCTAAACTTTTGTCTAAAGCCAGACTGGCTATAGTGTAGCAAGTTATTGTCTTCCAGATACTGGGAAAAAGGCTGGTTTACAAAGTTTTCAGGCAATTTAGACAGAGTTAGCAACGGAGATATCAGGATAGAGTTAGACTGTTCTTTGGGGTCTGCAATGGTTTTTTTTTAGCAGGGGGAGCATTTCTGCCTATTTCCAGGAATATGGTACTGTCGCGATAGCCAGTGAAGCATTTAGCACACTATTGACTAGCACATTGGTGACAGGTGTCCCTAAGCGCTAATAGAATGAGACAGCAAGGATCTGCTAGTGATCCTTAGTTAAGACTGCAAAAGGCTGCATGGCAATATAGACAAAACTAGGTAGTGCCAGTGTTTATATTCACTGTGCCCATCAAGCCCTCTTATATTTATTTATTTAAGGTTTTTGTAGAGCGCGTAGTCACCCGTGAGTATCCCAGCGCTATGCCTAGTCAGTCAAGAGGGGAAGGAGTACAGGGAAATGCCGAGAATTCAGGGGAACAGAAGAGTTTTCAGCGATTTCCTGAAGTGAAGGAGGTTGGGTTCTGCTCTTAATTTCAGAGGTAGCGCGTTCCAGTGTTACGCTGTGTTCACCGAAAAGCGACTACCTCCTGTGCGGGCTTTTTCACTCTGGGTACTACGAAGAGGTTCTCGTGGTCTGATCGTAGAGCTCTTGTAGGTCTGTAGGGGGTAATACAACTTTTAAGGATGGGAGGGCCTTCATTATGGAGTAGTTTGTGTGCCAGGCAGAGGGCTTTGAATACCACTCTTTCTCTGACTGGGAGCCAGTGCAGTTTCTTCAAGGCAGGCTTTGCTGATGCACTAGCCGGG
The DNA here is from genome assembly GCF_964263255.1 of Lissotriton vulgaris. Classification (NCBI taxonomy): domain Eukaryota; kingdom Metazoa; phylum Chordata; class Amphibia; order Caudata; family Salamandridae; genus Lissotriton; species Lissotriton vulgaris. The sequence continues at coordinate 449,133,281 of NC_141694.1, forward strand.
GTGTCCGTGAGCAGCTGGGTAGCAGCATTTTGTATTTTCTGTAGGGTGTGAAGGGTGGCTTCAGGGGCTCCCAGGTAGATAGCGTTACTGTAGTCCAACCTGGACACAATCAGGCCTTGGATCAACAGTTTCCTGGAGTTGAAAGGAAGCAGGGGGAGCACTTTCCTACATAACCTAAGAAGGCCGAAACAGGTGCCAGCTGTTTTCTTTGCCTGCGCTCTAAAGGTAAGGTCTTTTTCTAACCATATTCCCAGGCTCTTGACCTCCGTCTTGGGAAAAGGGGGTTCACCCAGACAGGTGGGCCAGATGTTCGGAGGTAGAGAAAGCCCTTTTTGTCCTAGGAGCAGAATTTCGGTTTTTGACCCATTAAGCTTGAGTGCTGAGTCGTTCATCCATTGGTGTATTTTGGAGAGGCAGCCATGTAGGTTGGAGGGTTCTTGCTTGGGGTGAGAAAGAGTTACCACCAGCTGGGTATCATCAGCATAACTGATGATAGTAACTCCAAATGGGGTGCCCACCTCCTCCACTGGGGCCATGTACACGTTAAATAACGTGGGGCTTAATGACGAGCCCTGAGGTACACCACACCGGAGGTGGATCGCAGAGGAGCGGCTGTCATTCTCCCAGACTTGGAAGGAGCGTTGGCAGAGAAATGATGAGAGCCATTTTAGGGCCTTGTCCTTCACTCCGATGTTTCCCAGGCGTTGAGTTAGAACCTGGTGGCTGGCAGTGTCGAAGGCCGTGCTGAGATCCAGGAGGATCACTGCCAATGATCCTCCTGTGTCAAGAATGTCTCTGGCCTTCTCCACTGCGGCAAGGAGGGCGGTGTCTGTGCCCTGACCTGGACGGAAGCCTGTTTGGGAGTTCTTGAGCAGATGGTTCGACTCTAAGAACAATGACAACTTTATGTTCACTAGTTTCTCAGTGCCCTTACCAATCCAAGGGAGGAGAGAGATGGGTCTGTAGTTTGCTAGGTCTTCAGGGTCTAAGGAGGGTTTTTTGAGACGTCCTTTAACGACCGCCGCTTTCCAGCTGGGAGGGACTTCACTTTGGGATAAGGAGGTGTTGATGAGAGCGGTAAGCGGGGGCACTATGGTGTGGGTGATTTTTTTGAGAAACCGTATGGGAACAGGGTCATTGGAAGAGCCACTCTTGATTGAGGCAAATGTTGCGGCTACCTCCTCCGTGGTAGCTGGGCCGAAGGAGTCGAGGTGCGGGGCAGGTGGTTTCGGGGAGGAATTCATCCGAAGAGGGGAGTTACCCTCATCTACTTCAGTGCGATCGGATTCGGTGGGGGGTAAAGAGGCAAGAATTTTTTTGATTTTTTCATCAAAGAAGGTTGCTAGTTTGTTACATTTGTCCTCCGCTGCATTGGAGTCCAAGTGCTTTACTGGTGGGTCGGGGACATGGAGGAGTTCTTTCAGGATAAGGAAGGTTTCCCTAGCAGAGCAGGAGGAAATTTTTATTTTTTCCTCATAAAATGCACTTTTGGCGTTACGGAGTGCTAATTAGTATGCTCTTATGGATGTCCGGTAAACGTCTTTTTTATTAGCAGACTTGTCCTTTCTCCATATGCGTTCCGACTTTTTACATTCCTTCCGTAAAGTGTTCAGGTCCGGGGTGTACCATGGGGCAGGATTGATCCTCTTGGTATGTTTGAGGGTGCTGGTTCGAGGAATGAGGCTGTCAAGAGATTAGATAAGCCAGTCATTGAATTCTGAGTCCGCCGTTTTGGGATCCAGGGAGGGGAGGGGGTGGATTCCCTTAGCTTAGCTTCCCAGTCTTCCGGTACAAGCTTGTGCCAGCGTCTAGTGAGGGTCCTAGCTTTCGGTGGTTGCATCAGAGTAATTTTAAGATGCCAATCCATGGGGATCAATAAGTGGTCTGTCCATGGAAAAGGAATAGGCGTCTGGGTTTTAAAATTTCGGATATTCGTAAAAATAGGATCCAAAAGCTGGCCTTTTTCGTGGGTGGCCTGTGAGTTCATGAGGTGCAGGTCAACCGAAGAGAGGTCCGTCAGTAAATCAGCTGCAGATTTGTCGGTGGGATCAAGGAAATGGAGATTGAGATCCCCTAGAAGAAGGAAATTAGAGGCTGTGGTAGCTTTCAAGGTGACGTGATCCATCAGTGTGCTGGGGAACTCACCAAGTGGGCCTGGCGGCCGGTAGACTAAAAGTCCGTAGAGAGAGATTGCAGGCGAAATCTGTATAGTGAAGTGGCAGCTTTCACAGTCTGTGATGTTGCCATTGTCAATCCTGCAGGTGAGGTGATCCTTATATAGGATGGCTAGCCCGCCTCCTCTACCGAGCGGTCTATTTAGAAAGCGTATTTGGTAGCCAGGGGGAACGGCATTGACGATGTCAAAGTCGTTGTTCGGCGTCAGCCATGTTTCTGTGAGAAACAGCATATCCAGCATAGAGTTTTGAACGAGGATGTTCTTCTGACTTTATGCCGGAGATGAGACTGGCTTGGATATTAGCGATTTTGTTTTGGAAATAGGAGGCCAGCTGTTCACACCACCCTGCAGATGATTGGTGAACTCTAGCACAGGCCGCAGGAGATATTTTCAAAATAGAGAATCTTTGCTTTTTAGACCTTTCATAATACTTTCTTAGTGCTGACGTGTATGAGATTTTGTAGTTGACTCTATAGTCTTTTCACCACAGCCTATCCAAAATCGTACAGTGTTTCTTCTCTTCTCTGAGACTGTCTGTAAACCAGGGACCTGACCGCTTATTTCTAGAGGGTACTCGTTGTGAGATGGGCACCAACTTATTGATCATATTTAGAAGGCAGCTATCTACTAAGCTGGTGTCCTCCTCCACTAAACCTGAAAGACAGGGAACATTCTCATCCAAAGTACAAATAAACTACATTTGCTTGACTCTGTGGAACACTCTTATCACATAAGGAGCTCTGACATGCTTTTTGTAAGACAGGCCATCTGAACATAATCAAATAACGATCAGTTCAAACTTGTGGAATAGGTACTCTATTCTGACGGTTAACATTAGCGAAGACTTGCATGCTCAGGACCGCTAGAACGCTAACTTCTCTTCCGTCAAGCGGAAAAATGGCGGCCGTTTGTTTATTCACTAAAACTGCTTGCAAGAAATCTGCAAGTAGAAATTCACGACCATCACAAAAAAAGGACAAGTTTTATATCTAGACACGCTGCTCTTGGTTCGAGCGCTCGAGGTCTTGTCCTGCGCCATTTGGAGCAGGTAAAGTGATATTCATTGGACTTAGACGGAGTCTGTCACTGACGATTATTGGTTGAGATGAGCATAATCCCACTTTTCTCTTTATCTAATGTTGGTGGACAAGAGGACCCAATAGGATTGTTACTGTTATCGTTGGAGGCAGTCGCTACATCCACTATTAGCTGTTTTGAAAGCAGTCACTACTCTTTACCCCCTTTCCTTTCTAGCAGTTGGCTTGAATCGATTACGAGAATGCGCTCATGTTGGCGTCTACTCTGTATATCTTTTGCAGCCTTATTATCGCCTACTATATGCTCCTATTTTCGAGCCCTGGGTTTCCCTCTGGAGCCTTGAGGGCCCCTCCCTGCTTCGTAATCCATCTTGGAGCAACGTTGGAAGCACCATTTATGCTTGTCGTTTGGAGTGCTATTAGTAGGATTTTCTTCTTTCTTACTTTTCACAAGCTTTGCTCCATTTGTATATGTTTTTTGATTGTTCTTGGGTATCTTTGAGCTTTTCATTGTTTATGGTCTTGGTGGCTGTTGGTCACACAGTTGTGCGGTCTCTATTCACTTGGCTTATAAGGTAATTCCTGAGTCCCTATCTAAGCTGTCTCCCTTAGCACGAAGGGTATGTGTGTGTGTTGTTTAAAGATGTGAGTGCATACTGCCTTGCTCGTGTCCGTGACCAGTTAGTATGAGTTTTACTTTTTAAATTGTTCTGTATTGTGGCGTATTATTCTCGCCCACAGATATGCTTCGCCAGCTATGATTTAGACTAGGACACTTGTCTAATACTGGGTTTTCGGATCTCGAGAGACCGTACTGACTACTGTATTTATGATATGCGCCCCGATGAAGGAAGCTCCTATTGGCACTGTTCCGAAACGCGCGTCAGCGCTTTTCCTGCATGTTTGATGAAATGCTGTTTTTGTCTGAGTTTGTATGTGTGGAGTGGTTGTGGAATGAGTTATTGGGTGATTGAATGAGTAACTGATTTGCGTGCCATTTTTTCTTTGCCCCATGTGTTCCTAGGCTGATGTGTTTTTTATGTGTATTTTACAAATGAGATGAACAAATGAACCATGTATTAACTTCAACTATTTATATTGGACATATTTTTCTATGAGAACAAAAACAAATATATAAAATAAAATTTGAAAACTATTAAGCTGTTCTGTGGGCGTTTTCTGCTAAGTTTTGGAACTTTTGTCCCTTTTATAATTGGCATCTCCTTTTCCATGTTGTTGGATATTTACTTTGCCCTGGTGGGTTATTCCCTCTTTATTCCGGTTAGGTTTCAGGGTCCCTCTTCTGTTTTTTGCGTTAGGTTAACTTAAACCAGTACAATATTATTTCTTCTCTATGCTTGTAATACCTATGTAGGATTACAATCCTTGAGGGATGCCAGGTACCTAAGTCCTTTTCTGAGTCAGCAATAGTGAGATTCATCAAAAAAGATAAGCCACCCGATAAACCAAGATCATATCAACCGATTAGGCTACTCAACTGCGATTATAAACTGTTTACGAAAATTATGGCAGCTAGAATAACTTACTCCGCCCAAGTAGTGGTGCATAGAAATCAGTGTGACTTTTTGCCAGGAAGAACCATGGCAAGTAATACCAACTTTCTAATCCAGCCAATTAATTACTAAACTAAGAAAAAGTCATGATTGATGCTGTGAAAGCTTTTGACTTAGTTCAATGAAAAATTCTGTTTGCTATTTTTCTTAAAATGTTATTTTCCTTTAAAATGTGTAAATGTGCTGCAGAACTTATATAGTAAACCTGAAGCTAAGATCATAATCACCTCTCATACTGCAGCGTTACTACAAATTAGACGAGGCACTCAACAAGGGTGTCCTTTGTCACCAGTGCTCTTCGCACTATTTATAGAACAACTTGCATCCCTGGTACGGCAAGATCCACAAATCAAGGCACCCCTCCAAGGAGGTCTTAAACTCCAACTCTTCGCAGATGTTTTAATTTTATACTTACACCGAGTCAAAGAAAATTCCCTTTGGGACTCCTCAATAGCATACAAAGGTACTCAAACCTCAATCACACCTCACTCATATATGGACTGTTGAATTTGCCAAAGAGTAGTACATAAATGTTTTATTCACCAAGTAAATGCATAAAAAAAGGTCTATTTTATATCTAGCAAGATATATCAAACCAACATATAAACCACAAGTGTGGCACAATCATAATCAAATATTAAAAAATATTTTGTAAAGCAGATCAAGTGGATGACTATTTCAATGTTCAAAATTATCATCAATCAAGATTAATGTTTAATTCACAATTAAAAGCATATATATATGTAGACATTTCATATAAAAGCATCACAATAGAAACATAACAAATAAATATCAAATAATGACCGAAGGCAACGCGTTTCGGTGGTAGTAACTAGTCCAAACAACCTTCTTCAGGCTGTCTTATGAAAATGTGTCTATATATATATATATATATATATATATATATATATATATATATATATATATATATATATATATATATTACCTACTGGCGGTCGCCAGTAGGTATATATAGTTAGGATTTTTTCCCTATGGGATTTCTGAAAATTCTATGCCTAATAACTTTTGCGTTCGTGGACGGAATTGGCTGAAATTTTCAGGAAAATGGCACATTTTGTTTCTGAGCAGACCTTGAAAATTTGGGGGGGTTTTGTGGAGGGGGGGCCGAGAAAAAAGGGGGGTCCCAAAACGCCTTTTTCCCATGTTAATTTCCATAGGGCGGTTGGACTCACTTTTAGCCCGAACGGCTGAATGGATTTTCACGAAACTTGGCAAAATTGTAGGGACTATTAGCCTGATGTGCCTTTGCTAGGTCTCAATATATGTGCTTCAGTGGATTTTGAGAAATTAACGTTTAAATCAAGATATATATCTGTAACAGCGCTCCGGGCAGCTATCCGGTTAGCGAACCTTTCGCGTAACGGAACTTTGCGATGAGAAGCTGATTGGCCCTCCGGTGTCTGTCAACATTCTAAACAGTCCGGAGCGGCCGCCATCTTGTCTCTCGGTAGGATCGAGAGACAAGAGGAGGCCAAAACAAAGGGGGGAAATTACCATAAGGGGGCATAGTAGATCCTCGTTGACCCCCTAGGTTTTATGTGGAGGTTTTAAAAGGGCCTAGGAGGGTCCAAAAAAAAAAATTTTTTTTTGCGTGGTAAGCGCCAAGTTCGCGAACCGGATAGCTTTCTGGGCAGCGAACTTTATGGATAAAAGAATGAAAGACTTTTCTAATACTGTATGTTAATTGTTTGTTGTTTTTCTTGTTTTTTTTTGTTTTCTTTATTTATTTATTTTTTTTATTATGATTGTGTTTCATACTTTATTACATTTTCTAACATTTCATTGTCAGAAATGTCATAATTTATTATAGGGTGTAATTGTTTTTCATTTTGAAGCAAGTTGTCTACTGCTTCAACACATTGTAGAAGTTCGTGGTCTCTACTGTCATCCATAAAGTCATCAAGTTTGTCTTGGCTGCTCTCCTTCAGTTCAATCGAAAATGAAACTTGCTGCTCGCCTTCCATTTTGCCTGAAATTTGGATTAAAAAAATATATATTAGTAGAGATAGGGCACTGTTGGGATTAATTTTAGATAGGCAGTTTTTATCAGTGAATTTATCTTTTGGCAGTGTATAGTATGAGAGTGGAAATAGGACTAAAAAAAAGTGTATGTGATTTAACCAAGACAAGCCTTACTCCATTGATAACTATAACAGAGAAGTCTATCTAAATACATTACTACTACAGAGGGATAGTGTATATGTAGCAGAAAAAGTCTACTATATTAAGTCATAGTGCACAATATATTAAATTATAACTTACCTTCACAAAGAAGTTGAAGTTTTTTGAAGCTATTGAAATAGGAGGTACAACAAGAAGTAGTAGTCAAAATGGCTGTGTTTCCTTCTCTCCCTTTATATATATACAGGTATATAACCAATTAAATGTCAGGTAATAAAAGTAGAAAATGAAAGTAACATTTTCATTGGTTGTCAATTCCAACAATTCAGATGTGTTTTGTGAAGTAATTTACCTCACGGTACTTGGAGAGGTCTACAGGCTAAATGGCTAAATGGAATTTCAATGAAATTTGTGAGAATGGAAGGGATTGTTATGTAGTATGAGCTAATCTATATTTGGTGAGAGTGTCTCTAGTCGTTTTTCTGTAAATTACTTTCCCGCCTTTTTTTAGGACCGCTTTCCGGGAAGCTGCCCGGTTAGCGAACCTTAAGCGTCACGGGAGTCCACCATTTTGTGTTTCGTTCGCATTAAGATACAAGATGGAGGGCAAATAATGTTTAGAATGGGTAGAAGGGGTTATGGTAGACTTATCTTGACCCCCTAGGTTTTCTGAGCGTGGCTGAGGAGGCTTATATGTGCGGAAAAAAAATTTTTTTTTAAAAAATTCCGCGAGGTTAGCTTTCGGTTAGCGAACCGGGTAGCGCTCCGGGGAGCGAAATTTGTGGAAAATTAGTGAAAAAAGTTAGAGAAAAATAATAATTGTGAGTGATCAGATGTAGGGTAGCTCTGAGAAGAGCTTTTGGGTTTATGGTACATTTAGGTACTTATAAGTAGGTACCAATGCACAGTCTTAAATTCAGAATGAAAATTCTGTTGCCCTCATCTGAGAAGTGAACTCCATCTCCTCTGTAGATATCTTGCATGTAGTAACGCAAGTTATTGTTGTACAGAGAGCCCATTCCATGGTCTCTCATGTAAGCTGAAACAGATTTGTTTACATGCTTCCTCGCTTTCTCAATTTGTGGACAAAATTGGTTGGACCACCTCCATTTCTGTCTTTGGCATATATTGGAATATACCAAGGCAGTTTGAGGAAAAAGTGCCATTAATTGCTCCAAGGTGTCCTTTAAAAGCATTTCCAGACCTACCCCTGTCAAAGTGCCCAAATCATTACCTCCACAGTGCACTATTAACAGGTCAGGTTTTGGCAAATGCATAAAGGTTTTCACCAATGGTATCAATTGGTGACATTTTAATCCTCTTTGGCCCAACCACTTAATTTCCACATCTTGTAAATTGAGGTTGTGTAAATTTCTGCTCTCAGCATACCTTTGAGCCCAGTGGATGTAACTATGTCCAACAATCCAGACGTTAAACATGGTGGAAGAAGGTTGTTCTGCAGTCAGATGAAGTGTGGTAATGAAAGGGCAGTTGAAACAGTAGGAGTTTCTAAAGAAAAAAAACTGTGGATTTACAATGCTAATGATTCATTAGCAGTGATTGGTGCATTTCCATTTCTGAAAACAGAAAGTTAGGGTGCATGGATGTGTTCTTTGAAAGATGTAATTTGAATGGTCAAGGAAGAAACATTTAATGAAAGATTGCACTGGATACGCAGGTGCACTGAGAGTTCAGAGTTCAATTGAAACATTGTTGTGTGAATTTGCAAACATGAGAGGTCTTCCAGGAGGTGGTTGCTATGGAAACAAGGCAGACAGGGCAGAGGGGGGAAGGGTTTTGATTTGAAAAAAGTGAGGGAAGAGGTATGATTGGCTAATATGAGAGATATGTGAAAAGAATATCTGTATTTCTGTGCTTTCAATAGCTGCAGCCTTTGGAGTGCATCCTTTTTCTTCTGCTGAAGACAATTTGGTGTATTTCTGAGACTGTTTTCAAAACTCAAAAAATATTTGCTAAGGTGAGAAAAGATTTATTTAATTTAGATAGAGAATAGTATGATTTAAGGAGAAAATGATGAAGAAAGCTGTGTTTTTAAAATGTGGTTTTGTCTCTAGTGATATACTAATAGAATTAGTTTCAAAGAGAAATTATAATTGCATATTTGGTGTAACATTCTGGCATGCAGTTACACAAGATATTGTAATACATGGAGGCCATTTCATGGTCTGTTATGTAAGCTGAAACAGATATGTTGCTTTTAAAAACGATTTAAGAAATCAATTACATTTCTGGATATGTACTGCTAGAGCTTCATAGGTTGTTTTGGGCCATATTTATAAGGTATTTGAGTGTCTAAGATGTTGTGTTCGCCTTTTAAAATGTAAAGTGTTCCTCATGGGACAAGTGTCTTGTAAATACGCTCCCACTTGTGCTTGGCAAATTTAGATTTTGATTATGGGAGTTACCTAGCCATGTTAATAGTGTCCCAAAAATGGTGCTAGGGCATTCCAGAAAACACTTTCATGTGTCTCAAGGACATTTTTAGTCATTTCTTCATGAATGCAGGTATACAATTGATTTATATGCTGTGTTTAAAAACGAATTTTGAAATGAATTAAATTTCAGGATATGTACTGTTAGAGCTTCATAGGTTATTTGGGGTCATATTTAGAAGGCATTTTAGTGTCTTTGAAGTTATTTTTCCCTTTTTAAATGGAAAGCGTTCCTCATGGGGCCCTGAGCAGTTCTTAGCCATGTTATTTAATAGGAAGTGGATAACATGGCTAAGAGCATTTGCTGGGAAATGCATGAATATCGCTGATTTTTCTGCTATATTCATGCATTGTGGCCGTTTTTTTTCACATTGCTTCATAGGTTGTTTGGGTTCATATTTAGAAGGCATTTTAGTGTCTTTGATGTTATTTTTCCCTTTTTAAATGGAAAGCGTTCATCATGGGGCCCTGAGCAGTTCTTAGCCATGTTATTTAATAGGAAGTGGATAACATGGCTAAGAGCATTTGCTGGGAAATGCATGAATATCGCTGATTTTTTTGCTATATTCATGCATTGTGGCCGTTTTTTTTCACATTGCTTCATAGGTTGTTTGGGTTCATATTTAGAAGGCATTTTAGTGTCTTTGATGTTATTTTTCCCTTTTTAAATGGAAAGCGTTCCTCATGGGGCCCTGAGCAGTTCTTAGCCATGTTATTTAATAGGAAGTGGATCACATGGCTAAGAGCATTTGCTGGAAAATGCATGAATATCGCTGATTTTTCTGCTATATTCATGCATTGTGGCCGTTTTTTTCACATTGCTTCATAGGTTGTTTGGGTTCATATTTAGAAGGCATTTTAGTGTCTTTGATGTTATTTTTCCCTTTTTAAATGGAAAGCGTTCCTCATGGGGCCCTGAGCAGTTCTTAGCCATGTTATTTAATTGGAAGTGGATAACATGGCTAAGAGCATTTGCTGGAAAATGCATGAATATCGCTGATTTTTCTGCTATATTCATGCATTGCGGCAGTTTTTTTTCACATTGCTTCATAGGTTGTTTGGGTTCATATTTAGAAGGCATTTTAGTGTCTTTGATGTTATTTTTCCCTTTTTAAATGGAAAGCGTTCCTCATGGTGCCCTGAGCAGTTCTTAGCCATGTTATTTAATAGGAAGTGGATAACATGGCTAAGAGCATTTGTTGGAAAATGCATGAATATCGCTGATTTTTCTGCGTTATTCATGCATTGCAGGCCTTTTTTTATCACATTTGCAAGCACTTCTTAGCCATGTTATCCAATGGGAGGTGGATAACATGGCTAAGAGCATTTGCTTCAAAGGTTGTTTGGGGTTATATACCATTTTTGGGAAATTATTAACATGCCTATCTAACTCCCATAATCAAAATCTAAATTTGCCAACCGCAGGTGGGAGCGTATTTACAATAAATTTGCACCATGAAGAATGTAAAATAGCATACTAGATACTCAAATAACTTATAAATATGATCCAAAACATCTTATGAAGCACTAGTAGTGCATATTTCCAGAAATGTATTGGTTTTCATTTAATGATTTACTTCATTGGTAGGCCTTCACATGTTTTTTTACCTTGGTTTTTTTTCAGTGAAAATCTTATCTGCAACCATGTGTTGGCCTCACCTCAAATAAACAAAACAGGTGATGGACTGAATGTGGATCAATGACACACATTCACCCCAGTCCAAAGATCTGGGCCTAAACAAACCTTTAGATAGGCTACATCTTATCGTCATCCTGAATTAATGATTTAAAATATTAGGGAGTGATTTATGAGTGTTGTATGCCTGTTTTGTACCATTGAGTGTCATTTTTGTGATGCAGTGCTGGTGGAAAATATTTGCTATGTTAAATAATTAGTACGGCATTAAGTTTTAGATGACTGTTATTTATTTACTGTTTGGTAATAGTGGTTAATAACATTTTATATTATATTTTTTCACAGATTCAACTGCAGATTCTTTCATAGTTTGGAAAATGCCTTCCAGAAGTCGAATACGAAAGGCTAGAAAACGTCAAAGACAGCAGGATGATGTTTTATTGCAGCAGTCCTCTTCCCCAAATACTTGTCAAAACACCAAGAAAGGTCCGGGTAAGAGCACGAAATCATTCTTAAGAAATATTTGTAGTAAAAAAAATTTTGCTCAAAAATATGTGTCTGTTCACAAAAAGAGAAGTAATTTAAATGGAAAGGAGAGACCCATCACAAATGTTACTGGTAGAGGAAGAGATAACTCTGTGCATGATAGTAGAAGGAAACAACAGTTTAGGGACATTCGACAACGAATGTTCCGTAATAGGATATTAGTTAATTTATTGAAAAATATTAAAAAGAAAGGCCAACAGAAAGCGGCATTTTATAGGAAGAAGAAAAATGTAGAGAAAATTATTGATCATGCTTTTGAAATCAAGCGAAAGTTGTTTATTTTGGTAATCAATAGAATTAGGAAACTAAGCAAGGTAATTTCTGATTTCAAAACAAAAAGTAGATGGAAGAGAGTAGTAAATCGTACTAACTTTTGTGAAGTTTTTTCTGGAGAATGGATGCATAGTTCAAGTTCTGAGGCATTTTTTAATGAGGAGACTTATTTTCAGGATAATGATTTGGTGCATGCAGTTGACATCAGTGGTCGAGCTTATGAAGTGAAGGATGGTTGTCCAGTTGAAAAAGAACAACTTGTGACAACAGAGACAGAAGAGGCGCTAAGTGATGAGGTTTTAGGAAGACGTCCTAAGGGTCCTGTGTACATTTGGAAGTGTAGTTCTATTTGCAGTGTGCGACAGGTTTCCATCAATTTGCTTTGTGATTTTATACGGACATTTAATAAGAAAAGTTTGAAGCAGAAAATGAAGTTGTTGCAAGATTTAGATCCTTGCAGAGTGAGACAAATGACAGGTTTGCGTGGTCATTCACTGGCTTGTCTTTCCAGGAGAGTATGCCAGAGTGTTTTTCATCATTTCAGGATGCTAGCAGTGCATCATAATAAAGTGAGAAAATTAGTGAGAATGTTGTATTATGCTAAGAGTCCAGCAATTATGCTTAAACAGTTATGTGCTGCTCTTTTGCATGGTTCTGAAATAGATGTGAAGAATCTTTGTGAAGAAATTGAGTTTTGTTACTTTGGTAGTAAAGATGAGAATGTTCAAATTGACCCTGAAGTAGAGGGTAATGTGGAAGATAATGTACAGGTTTCCAGTACAGATAATTTTCAGAAGGAAATTGCCACGTTTCAGATGAAATCAAGTGAGAGGCCTAATTTCACTTGTGTATGTTGTCGACGCACTTATTATAAGAATCAGACTAAGGTAGTGGATTTATATGCAAAAAGTGAAAGGGAAAATAATAGTGAATGGAAGGATTTAGCCACATACTTGATGGTAGAAAATTATTTTGATTTGGGATCGGATCAACGTGTGTGTACTTATTGTTGTAATAAATTAAACCAAAACCAGATGCCTGCTAGGGCAGTTCATAATAATCTGGAATTGGTTGAGATTCCTTCTGAATTGAAGGATTTAAATACTTATGAATCTATTTTGATTCAAAGTATCCATCCCTTTCAGGCTATTGTAAGAATGGAGCCAAAGACAGGGAAATTGCCTCCAGCAGATTTACAGAGAGGATTAAAGGGAAGAGTTGTTTATTTGCCTCTAGATTTGAACAAAAACATTAACACAATTGGAATAGAAAAAGTGGAAGAGGAACCTCTGGTTATCTTGGTTAATGGGGTTCCGACAAAGAATAAGAAAATATGGCAAGATTTAGTGGATGTTAGGAAAGTCAAAAAGGCAACAGTGTATTTGAAGAAAAATAATAAGTACTATAAGAATGTATATGTTGCAGAAGAGGAAGTAAGTGATGAAGAGGATAGCGATTTGTGTGCTGGCCAAATTGAGAAAGTAGAGGCCTCTAAAAGTGAAGAAATATATGAACATTATAGTGTTCATCCTTTGCATTCCAAGGAAGTGATGGGGAATGCTATTGAGTTGTTTCAAATGAAACAAGCCAAAGGGAGTCCCATTAGTGTTTGGGAGGAAAGTTTGGAAGCTCGGTGTTTCCCACAGCTATTTCCCACAGGTCAAGGAGGAAGATATGATGAGCGACCTCGTGAAATTCCTGCGTCTGAATACCGGACTTTACGATTGTATGCAGAAGATCCTAGGTTTCGGCAATGCATTCCCTATTTGTTTCATCTCCTGTTTGAAAGCGATCTGTCTGGACTGTCATATGCAGTGAACCACATCTTAAAAAGTGGTATACAGATGCGAAACATCTCGGCAAGTGACTTTATGCATAAAGTCAATGTCCAAGACAGTATTTTGGATTCTCACTTAATTAATCTCATGGCGTGTCAGCGTGGTACTAATGAGTACTGGTACCGTCGTCATGGTGACTTAAAATGTATGCTGAGGAACTTAGGAACTCCGACATGGTTCCTCACTCTGAGCTGTGCCGAGTATGGCTGGGATGACTTACTTGAATTTCTACGAGAGGCAAATGGAAATATTGAAAACATTGAATTCAAGACACCTGGAGAACTGTGTTCTTTGGATCCTGTGAATGTATGCAGGTACTTCAATCATAGATTTGAAGCTATGATGTCTTTCATCACAAATAAAAAGAATCCACCTCTTGGAGAGGTGTTGGATTTCTTCTGGAGAAAGGAGTACCAAGCAAGAGGTGCCCCTCATATACATATGTTGCTGTGGATCAAGGATGCACCTAAATTTGGAACAGATCCGGATGACTTAGTGATGAATTTCATCGAACAGTATTCTACGTGTGCTGTTCCAAACGCAACGGAGAAGAAAAGTCTAAGAGAACAAGTTCTACGTTTCCAAAGCCATCGTTGTGGAAAGTACTGTCGTCGTAAATTCAGAAACAAGGACAAGTTCTACACCAAATGTCGTTTCAACTTTCCACGACCGGTGATTTGTAAAGGAAGAGTGAACAGTTTGATGTCTTCGCTGCGACATAATGTGACGAGGAAATCACCCAAGAATACATACAATTTGAAAAGGAACGAAGAGTCCAAGTACATCAATGACTACAACCCAGTGATTTTGTCCATGTGGAATGCCAACATGGATATACAGTTTGTGGCTGACAACTGTATGGCTGTGGCTCGGTATGTGACATCTTACATCACCAAAAAAGAAAAGACCGAACTGAAGGATATGTGGGAGGACATTTCCCATGAAAAGAGCCTCAGCAAGAAGTTGTACAGTTTCAGTCTGAAGATGTTGTCGCATCGAGAAATCGGAGCTTACGAATGTTCTGATCGATTGTCTTCAGCAAGTCTCTATGCCAAATCCAGGAGTCTCGTTTGGGCGAGTCTTGGTCTTGCTGCAACGCGAAATCGAGTTCTAAAACCTGTTCGGGAAATTGAGTATTTGGCAGAAAAGGAACCAAACAGTACCGACATTTTGAAGACCAACATGTTGGATACATATTATCCAAATCGAAGCAGTCACCTTGAGAATGTTTGTCTATATGAGGTTCTCCAAAATTATATATTCAAGAGGAACATCAAAGAAGATATTGAGAAAGGAGTGTATGCTGTAATTGGAAGTGAGGGATGCCTGGTCAAGCAAAGAAAATGCCAATTAGTAAACCATCGAAAATTAAGTGGCGAATCTCCAGAAAAAAAGGAGTTTTTCTATTTAGCACTTTTGCAACTTTTCAAGCCTTGGCGTGCAGAAGAGGAACTGCTTGGAGATTTCCTCTGTTACGAAGACTCTTTCAATGCAGCCAAGGAGTCCATAGAATGTCCTGCTTTTTCTAAATATCAAGAAATGCTAACTTTGGAAATTGAGCAGGAAGCAACGATTGCAGCCGAGATTGCCAGAGACAGTTCTCAGGACAGTCAGAGTTCTGTTTCATTGAGTCAAGATCCACTTGGAGGACCTATTATCGAAAATGAAGCTGCCACTGCTATGAATGAAGTAGAAAGAGCCATGGCACATGCTCAGGAGGATTCAGTTAACTTACAAGACTTGGAAAAACAACTCAACGTTGAGCAGAGGAAAATATATGATGAAGTTACCAAGGAAATTGAGCACGGATTAAGTCATGAGAAGAAAGAGTGCTCGTGTACGTCGTTGAAGCCTGTCCGACTGTACGTGAGTGGAGAAGCGGGAACTGGAAAAAGTTTCCTCATTAAAGCAATCTCTTGTTATTTGCAGGAAAGGACTGAGTCATCGCTGTCTTGTGTTGTCACCGCTCCTACTGGACTGGCAGCACATAATATTAAAGGTATTACTTTGCATCGTCTATTGATGCTGCCGGTGGAGCATGACAACAAATTACAATACAACAAGTTATCTGGAGATGCTTGCTGTGAAGTTTCAAGAGTTTTGAGGAAAATGAAACTACTTATCATTGACGAAGTAAGCATGGTTTCCAATGTCATGCTTGCCTTTGTGCATTTGAGAATGCAAGAAGTACTTAAAACTGAATATGATGTCTTATTTGGTGGGAAACACATTATTGTTTTCGGAGATCTTCTACAGCTGACACCAGTAAAAGGTCAACCTGTGTTCAAAATACTCACGCATGAAGATACCAGGAAGTGCCTAGGGAGCATTGGCAACGTCAATATATGGTTAAACTTCAATTATGCAGAACTGCATCAAAATATGCGTCAGGCAAAGGATGAAGATTACAAGAATATTCTACAAGATATTAGAATTGGAAAAGTGACCGAGCATGGGAAAGAAGCTTTAAATGCACGGTTACTGTCAAATTTGTATCCCAAACAAGATATTGTGCCTGAGAATATTTTTCAGAAAATTACTGAGAAGAAATCCGGGATATGTCTCATGCCAACTCTTGCAGAATGTGCCATCTTCAACAACAAAATGTTGAATTTAGAAAAGCAAGAGATTGTGAAACTTGAAGCTATCGACAAATTAGAGCATATGGGATCAACAATTATTTTGTCAGACAATTTGAAATCAAAATTGGATTCATTAGAGAAGAATATATCTAAAACAGCGGGTTTTGAAAAGACTTTGAATGTGTGTTTAAATTGCCGAATTATTTTGAGAAGGAATTTACATGTAGAAAGAGGTCTGGTAAATGGATCAATGGGTAATGTTGTTGATTTTGAGAAATACAGAAATAGAGATGGAATAGAATTTTTAAAAATTAAATTTGATGGCATTGAGGAAGTACAGCAAATTGGTCGTTGTTCTGCTAGGTTTTTGCTTGTTAAAGATTTATATGTTCGCCGTAAACAGTTTCCTGTTTGCTTGGCATATGCGGTGACAATCCATAAATCGCAAGGTTTAAGTGTAGACTGTGCATTGGTGAATATTGGCAGTTCTGTGTTCAAGGAGGGTATGGCATATGTGGCATTGTCACGAGTTAGAACTTTATCGGGATTGTACTTGATTGACTGTGATGTCACAAACATTTGTGCGGATCTAGATTGTGTTAAGGAATACAATAGGTTAAGAAGAGAGTATGCGCCACATTTGCCTCAATATCCTTTGTTTGAGAAACGTGTGGTAGGCCGCAAACGTAGAAATAGCAGTAATAGTAGGGAGGTTGTTGCAAAAAGACTAAAAGTCAATGAACCGAAAATTGTTAGCAGAAAGAAAGTGGATTCTGTTGAAGATGTTGTCGGTTTTCAATTTGAAAACAGTTCTGGTGTCAACTGCTATGCAAATGTAGTGGTTAATGTTCTCTTTTCACTAGAGAGTTTAAAAGAACAGATTCTGTTGAATTCTGAACAAATTTTATGCTGTTTGTTGAATTCTGTTTTCGAGAAATGTAGCACTGATCGAACAAAAGTAGAAAGTGTGTCTGAAGTTCGTTATCTGTTAGATGAATGTTCAGGTCAAACAGACTTCTCTGAAAATAATCAGCAAGATTGTCAGGAGTTTTTAATGTATATGCTTGATATATTGCAAGTTGAGGGTGTAGATGTAGATCACCTGTTTGGGCTTTCTTATCAATGGCAGCATGACTGCGAGAACTGTATGGTATCAAGTACTACTAGTGTAGACTCAGAAAGATTTATATATTTAACTTTGCCAGACAGTAAATCAGTCTCCTTTAATAAGCTAGTAAATGCAGCGGATCACAACATGGAGTGTAGCCAATGTAAATGTGATATGATGTCAACATTATTTATACGTAGATATGGCCAGTATGTCATTTTAATGATGCAACGATGTAGGCCTGATGGAACAAAATTGTCAATTTTAATAAAAAATTTTGTGGCTTCTCAGCTGTCAATATCAGGGAGGACTTTTGTTACTGTAGCAATTATCTATCACGATGGTCCATCAACAACATCAGGACATTATACAGCTTACTTAAAGTCTGGAAACGGCTGGTCATTCTGTAATGATTCTGTTGTAACGTTCAAAAAAAAATTGCCGTTTGACCTTAAAAATTCTTACCTGGTGTTTTTAAAACCAAAATTTTAAGTAGAGGGAATGTAAGTCTGCAATGCTGTCTCGATTAAAAATTCAACTATATAAACCTAATGCAAGTAAGTCTGCTTCATAGTAAGCAGTATCAGTGTCATAGGAAAAGGAGAACATGACTGACAAAGAAGAGTAAGATATTAGTAGTCCAGGATTGTGAAAATAATCTCAAATATTTTATTTTTGAAAGTTGCGAAAATAGAAAATGTCGGGATTTGATTGGAAGAATTACAAGATTTGCGAATCGCGGCAACATGATTTGGCCTAGTGGAAACATGTGATATAATGAGAGAAGTTTTTTTTCTATGTAACATATTTCACGTATCGATGGAGGTTTTCTTTCAGAAAGTGGCGGGCTGAAAATATTTAAAGCACAACAGAGTGGATGCTGTTTATAGGAGATCCTTCGACGTTATTGAAAGTAAGTTAATTTTAAGAAGTTTTGAAATCAGATTTCTTAGGTTGTATGGGTTTTTTAAACACAGTCATTTTGATTGTGTTTTTTTTTCCCCGCTGTTACATGATGAATACCTTCAAGTCACTGATTTAAGTGAAATTTGATACATTCTGAGAACAGCAAAAATAAACCATTTAACATGTATAATTAATGTTATGCTTTTTGTCCTTATGATATACATTTAGAAATGTGTGGTACATATGGGTAAGGTGAGTTCTGTAAATATCAATTTTAATGCTTAGAGTGCTGTACTTCTGGGTAGTGTTTTTTTTTTTATAAAAAAAAGAGGCCTCACCTCAAAGAAAGCTCTTGAAAGCACACATCTTATTTGCATCCTAAAACAATCATTTACAATGTTAGACACAATTTTATTATGACTTTACATCTTTTTTGCGCTGCTATTGCATCACTATTGTGAGACATTAGCAGTGCAAGAAAAACATCATGTTCCAAAATAGGCCTCAGTTCAGCAACATCAAGATACAGTTTCTTTCGAATATATATCTTTAGGATTGTGTAGGGGACGTAGAGAAGCAGAGACTTCTGTAAATGTCAAAGTTGTTGAAAAACTGTTTGTTTTTGAACCTTTTCCCTTGTCTTTTATAATTTTTAAATACATCTTTTAATATTTTTTGAAATGTTTGTTCTTTGTTTTACAGATTGAAAGTATGAAAAAATATTTAAAAAAGGTAACAAGAATTATAAGGTAAATGTTTTCCACTCTTTTTACCCGCAATGCACTGCTGATGATGTCATTGACACTATCTCTCATTTACTCTCTCTAGCTGTCTTTCTTTTTACATTATTCTCTGATTACTTCCCTTATACTAACTCTTCTTTTTTTTAAAAAAATATTTTTTTAGTTCGCTTAAAGTTCGCGAACCGGTCAGCGAACTTGAAGCGAACCAAAAGAAATAGAGCTTGCCAGAGTGATAAACATTCTAGCAATTTTGTTTGAAAGGGGAGGTAGTTCTGAAAAGAACTGTTTTTTTTTGTTTTTGTTGTTTTATATTTTTTTTTTATTTTTTGAACATTTTTTGATTTTTTTGTATTTTTAGAACTGTTTTATGTTTTTTTTGTTTTTTTTATGGAGGGGAGACAACAAAAAACAGGCTTTCAAAACGGCTCAACTGGAGCAAAAAAAAGAAAATTACTTTTTGGGTGCATTAGGGCATTTATGATTTTCATATGCAATGTTCATGAGGTTGATACTCATGTTGCCATATGACAGCATTTCTCCACAGTAAACACAAGATAACTTTATGTGCTGGAAGTTAGGTTGGATGTTTGGCACAGTCTCTTGTGCCTCTCTTCCCGTCAAAGACAATGTGGATGTAGATCTTGCCACAGGAGTTGCCGTCGGATTGTCTACAAGATCCCTTAACTCAGCCCGGCTGTAGTTCAAGGGATGCCACCTGCTCATGTGACGATGCATTGTATAGTTCCCCATACTGTACTTCTTTTCTGTGCCTCTCGACAATCTGTAGTCACAGATGAGGCAGGTGGCATATTTTGCATTCACTTTCTTGGTTCCAGGAGGGATGGTGAAAAACTGCCAGATGAAACTGGTTTTTCGTTTAGAAACCCGGGGCAACTCATCAACAAATTGTTGTCCCTCTCTCTCCTCTTCTTCTTCTTCCTCATCTTCCTCCTCTCTGTTAGTCATAATTTGACTGGGTGGTCCTCTCTTCTTATGGGGAGGTGGAGGTGGTGGTGGGGGTGCACCAGCTGCAGCAAGAATGGAAGCCATTGTGGAACTTCTGAAAAATGGTCTTTCTCTCACCAAGATGAAAGTCAGAGTGAGGAAATAAGGAGGGGTTTACTTGATTTGGGGAAAACAAAAGTTCTGAGCCAATGAAAAGTGTTATTTTTAGGTCACATGACCTAGTCATACATCATTTGGAAACCAAAAGTGAAATGAACCAATGAGAAGTTTGATAAACAAGTCACATGACCTGTTCCGCTTACGTTACGCGGCGCGCGCCGCGTCCCAGATCGCTTCCGGTTCGCTGTCCGGAGCACTTCCGGGAGCGCTAACGCGACGCGTCATTAGACGCATTACGCGATAACGTGATACGTCGCGCTTCCGCGGCGCGTCACTGTTCCGCTAACGTAACGTTGACCGGTTCGCGTACTAGATCGCGGCATCAAGATGAGCTAACGGAAAGCTTCCCGGTTCGCGAACTAGAAGCGAAGAAAAAAATATTTTAAAAAAATTATCAATAAATATCTATATATATTTTGGGATTTAAAGAATAATACATTTTACAGCTACAGATGTTAGCTTTTAAAAAACCAATGAAATTCACTGAAAAAACCATAGGTTATAGACCATATATAGTTAGAAATTTGCATTTAAAAAACCATTGATATTCAATGAAAAAACCATAGGTTATAGACCATATATAGTTAGGAATTTGCATTTACAAAACCTTATTTTACTCGCATAAAACCATTGAAATTCCATATATAGTTAGTTGCGCTAACTATATATCGCGCACCCGCAATCCACTGCTGATGATGTCACATATTACATCATTCATGACATGGTCAGTGACATCACTGATGACATCACTGATGACATCTCAAATGACATCACTGATGACATCACTGATGACAACATCCAGTGACTGTATGTTTCTGTAAAGTTAAAATATGTCTTACATATTGAAGAATGAGTGGATGTATAAGTGTCTGGATGAAGGATTTAGTAGGTGCATGACTGACTGTATGAGTGAGTGATTAAATGTGTCTCACTGAGTGCATGGGTTAGTGACTAAACTGTCTTAATTTGTGCATCATTATGTCTGTTGTTCTGTAAACTGTTGCATGTGTTGATAAGTAGCTATATGAGTAACTATATGGGTTATTGATTGGTTGCCCAAGTATTTGTATGGGAGACTGAGTGTGTGTGTGGGTGGCTGGGAGGTGTATGACTCTGTGCATAGATGTGTGAGCAGTTGATTCACTAGATGTATGGTTTCAAAAGTGCACGTGGAAACAGCTGTATGGGCGGTTGACTGTGTGCATGAGTGTATTGGTGAGTGAATGGATATCTCAGTGCTACATGTCAAAGTAAGTACATATGTAAAACACAGTGCATGTGAGAGTTGACATATATAAATAACTGTGCATAAGAGCCAGTGAATGTGTGAGTGGCTGTATGGATCATTGTGAACTTGTATCAGGGATTGTATAAGAGAGTAAATATGTGTTAGTATATGTTTGAATAAGTAAAGTTTGTATAACTGTATAGTTGAGGAAATGGAGGTGTGATTGATTCTTTGCATGACTGACTAGGTGTGTGAGTAACTCCATGGATGAGTGACAGTCTGTGAGTGTCTGTTTACACTGATTGTATCTAAGGTTATATTAGAGTCTGAAGAGGTTTATCGTATTATCACATGAATGATATCATCAGTGATGTGATCAGTAATGTCAAATGAGATGTCATCAGTGATGTCATCAGTGATGTCATTTGAGATGTCATCAGTGATGTCATCAGTGATGTCACTGACCATGTCATGAATGATGTAATATGTGACATCATCAGCAGTGGATTGCGGGTGCGCGATATATAGTTAGCGCAACTAACTATATATGGAATTTCAATGGTTTTATGCGAGTAAAATAAGGTTTTGTAAATGCAAATTCCTAACTATATATGGTCTATAACCTATGGTTTTTTCATTGAATATATATATATATATATATATACATGTTGAATAGTTCTTGCCTCACGCAAACTAAGCATGGGCAAATTTTGAGAATTTGCAATTCGCGAATTTGCGGATTTGTGAATTCGCGATCCGCGAAATTCGCGAATTTGTGCGAATTTGCGGATTTTTTATTTTCTATGCCCCACTCGTGTTTGTGCCCTTTTGCCCTCTGCCCCAATCGTTTTTGTGCTCTTCTGCCCTCTGCCCAACTCGTTTTTGTGGTCTTCTGCCCTCTGCCCCACTCGTTTTGTGCTCTTCTGCCCTCTGCCCAACTCGTTTTTGTGGTCTTCTGCACTCTGCCCCACTCGTTTCTGCCCTCTGTCCCACTCATTTTTGTGCTCTTCTGCCCTCTGCCCCACTCGTTTTAATCCCCTTCTGCCCTCTGCCCCACTCGTTTCTATGCCCTTCTGCCCTCTGCCCCACTCGTTTTTTGTCCCCTTCTGACCTCTGTCCCACTTTGTGCCCTTCTGCCCTCAGCCCCACTTAAAATGGCGCCGGCAAGATGCCAGCGCCATTCTAAAATAGCTACAAAGTCAGCTTCAACAGGAAGCACTAATGGATAAAGTAAAGCAGGTGCTCGAGGTGAAGGTCAAATTAAGTTACACAATCATTAATCACCCCAAGTTTGGGGTGATTAATGATTGTGTAACTGAATTTGAGCTTCAACTCGAGCACCCTCTTTACTTTATCTATTAGTGCTACCTGTTGAAGCTGACTTTTGTAACTATTTTAGAATGGCTCTGGCAGCTTGCTGGCAGCTTTCCGGCGCCATTCTAAAATAGTTACAAAAGTCAGCTTCAACTTTTGACCCAATCCGTTCCGCTCGCGGATTTTGCGGGAAATTTGAGAATCTCTCGAATTGCAAATTTGCCGAAAATCCGCAAAATCCGCGAGCGGAACGGATTTTCTGCCCATGCTTAACGCAAACACGTATCCAACTTTTTCTAGCAGGAAAATGACAAAGAGTGAACCAGTTTTCTGGTGTCAGGTATTCATTGCTCTATTAGTGCAATTATCAACGATCGCCCAGCATGTCCGCCATGACGCCTTTCACCTCTCTCCAGAGGCTTGATCACATGACATGTTGCAAACACTAGAGAGGGTACTTATAGTTTAAAAAGGCAGGGAATAAGGGCCACACTCAGTGCAGTACATCTATAGAAACTGAAAACATATTTATAATGGTGCAATTTTGATTTAAATAAAAGACACAGTGTTTAAAATCAATGTATAACCATTATAAAAACCATTATATAAATATAATGATAATAAATATGTTCAAAAATCAGAGTGAGAATGGACACTTGTAACTGCGTTACCTAGGTTTCACTTTAAAAAACCCTCATAAACGCAATGGTAAGATCGTTAGCGGTATATCTTGATTCTCCGCTTTTACATATGCGTTATTGCATCATCATTGGGTTTATTAATTGTGCTGTATGCAGGCCTCAAGCCTGAGGCAACCTCTGGTTAACGCAATAGTGTCCAGAGATAGGTAATCGCCCTCAAAAATATTTTTTAAAAAGCCTACTACCTAAAGTAACTTTTAATTAAAATTGGGGGAGGGTTGTTATTAAAACATATACACGGGTATACTGGTAGATCGTGTTACTGGATCCTATTATACCACTTAAAAGACGGTATACATGTTTCTGCCCCACCTTGCCCAGCCAGGTCTATGGGGCATTCATCAGGACATAAACAATAATACTCACACGATTTCTGTATTAATTTAAATGGTTTTTGTGTAGCCACTATGTTTCTTTTGGAGGTAATGATGCACCTGTAAATACAGAAACATAAACAAAAAATGCTGGGTACCAGCGACGGCTCGTGGAGGGAGTTACGGTGGGGCAGGAGGGTGGGGAGGGGGAGGGGCAGGGTGGAGGTTGCTAAAAACCGGCATATGGATAATTGCAGGTAAGTAAACAATTTAATTAATAAAACAAATTTCGTAGCTCGCACTGCATTGCATTTTGCGATGCAAGGCACACTACGAAATTCGTTTTATTAATTAAATTGTTTACTTACCTGCAATTATCCATATGCCGGTTTTTAGCAACCTCCACCCTGCCCCTCCCCCTCCCCACCCTCCTGCCCCACCGTAACTCCCTCCACGAGCCGTCGCTGCTGGGTACGCATATAGTACACAGCACACATTTATATGTAGTTCTTTGCTCAATTTGAGTTAAACTGCAGTTAGCTCATTATAGCCTAAATTCTTACTAGGGTAATGTAGGTATGGAGACTATCGTGGTTCAACTATGTGAGGATGGTTGTTATAAAGGTCCTATTTCTATGATTGCAAGTGGTCCGTTTTGTCAGAGTATTCCGGTATTTAAAAAAATATGTGCATATTCACCGTGTAAAGTTACGTATTTTCAAAATATACAGGTGAGAAGTAGCGTTTTCGCCCGTTACCAATTCACAGTTTAGTATCATGGTGAACATTGTTACCTCTGTTAACTTTCATGCACGTTGCTTCAGGGGTTAAAGATACACTGATCCCAGGCTGTAAGTAAAGCAACACAAACATCATTTAGTTAGAGTTTTACTTACGCGCTGGAAATCTCTCTCGGGTGTTCAATTTACCCGTTTGCAGCGTTTCTGCGTCTTGTGCTGGCTCTGCCCCCAGACGTGGAATACACTTGCCGGGCATCCTTTGCTCTTACTACAAGCGAACATCAACATAGAAACAGGACTGGATTTAAATTGTAGTGTTATTTGTCTTTAGTCTTAATCGGTAAAGGTGAAATTTCAAATACTACTATTTTTGCCTGCCACTACCTTCACTGTTGTTTTGCAAATTATCTTTGGTCAGTTATTTTACGTTGGTGTCAATTGCATGTCAATGAAGCATGAGGCAATTATTTCTTTGCAAGCAATGATAAAAAGTGAGGACAGACACATGTGGTAGTTTCGGCCTTATATAACAATACAATAATTTCTGATCAATTATTTCGGTTATCTGTTTTCTCCAATTTTATATTACTCAGAGTATTCGTGTCCTGAAAGCTGTATACATATTTCCCTGATACAAAACCTTTGGACATCGGGCATCAAGGATTATATGTTCTCCTATGCCACCCTATTCATTTGCTATTTCATCTGGTGGTTGTGCAGGTTATCGTGGGGGTCATTCAGTTGTTTCTCAAGATTTAGCAAATTGGTGCCAGGGCACATCATCATTCAGTCCTTCCAGGTTCGTATTTAGTGGGTCTACCCATTTCTGTTCCTTTTCGAACAGGATTCTTTCTGCGTTGTGGGTTTTATTTTGTAACATCTCTATTACAGTCCATCTAAGATCTTCCACTTGATGTCCTTGTTCTACAAAGTGGGCACACAGTTTCGTTGTGTTCTTCTTTGTTTTGATATTACTTTTAGCCACATGGGTAATGGCCTCTTATTGGGGCCATACCCACATTCTTTGTCACTTCAATTTTTTTGTGTTTCTGTGGTCGTGTGTGTACGAGTATGTCTTTTATATTCTGGGTTCTTTTATTCGCGAATCTTGGTTTGGGCCAGTTTATTTTTTCCAGACGTCAAAATTCGCCAGTTCTTGTTGACAATTTTCTGTACAGCGTATGACGCTGGATTATATGTTGTCACACATGTCACAAGGACAGTAATTGGTTCTTTTGCTGTCGTTTGGAGCAGACATTCTCTGGGCTGATGTTTTGCCCTTTTCTGGCATTTTTCTATTATGGTTGGAGGATAATCTCTTTTCCTTCATGTCTGGCTTAGTTCTCTAGCTTGCTTGTTGTAATCGCCTGTCTTACTACTGTTCCTCTTGAGTCTTAGAAACTGACTGTATGGTAGGTTTTCTCGTAATGGTTTTGGATGAAAACTCTTATATGACAGTAGACTATTTTTCGCTGTAGATTTGTAAAATGTTTTCGTTTGAATTAGTCCATGCTCAACAAAGATTGTTATGTCCAGGAAATCTAGACTATGGTGATCTGCTGTGAAAGTAAATTTCAGGCAAACGTCTCTCGGTTGAGCCATTCAATGAACACGTTTACGTCTCTGTCATTCTTTTTGTTCTGGGGTTTTTTTATTTTAATTTTCCTCATACTGCAGCCTAGAGACTGCCTTATGATCAAGCTGTGCCTGTCAGCACTGGCACATAAAATCAAGTTTGACAGGCTGTATAAAGCTGTGCCTGTCAGCACTCACACAAGAAAGAAATATGGACAGGCTGTACAAAGCTGTGCCTGTTAGCACTATTATAAACCCTAAAATGCGAAACATGATCAGCTATCCCTTTAAACCAACTAAAGCGCCTGCACTGTGATACAGTGGTTGCCAGGAGCTCTGCTCCTTGTTGCCTGGATACTGGATGCACACCTCACCGCCTTGCCACGCACCAAGAGCCCAGCTGGGTTGTGCAAAACAGTCTCTGCGCCCCGAAAATACCAAAACCAAATACCGCAAAGGAGGCCAGCGATTCTTTTTGCTTATCTTTGGGGATGAAAGGCCAGAGAAACGGTTCACCACTAACCGAGAAGCAGAGCACAATGCCTTCACAGCGAGGCGTAGAATAGCTGCCGGCCAGTCACAGGTGCTCTCCTCATGGCAGCTCCACACCGCTTGTCACCAATGAAATGAAGTAACGTCGGAGTCAAGGTAAGTTTCTTCTTTCATTAAGTTATATAGTGAAAGCAAGGAGGGAGAAGCCGGCCAGGATCCAACTGTCCGCACACAACTGCCTCCCAAGCCTACCCTTCTGATTACCATGTTCCATGGAATCATGGAAAGTGGGATTCTTTGGAAACACAATGCAACACTACTCCTTTGTAATAAGGAATTACAGCTCAAAGGTGTTTTAAGGAATTCAAATACTAGTCTATGAGAGGCGTAGGACTCACAGTAGTGAACATTTTATTTCACTGTTTGCTACTACCAGGACATGTACAATTCAAAGGTACATGTCCTGTCTTTTACTTTCACAGCACTCTGTCCTTAATGGTACCTAAGGCCTACTTTAGGATTGATCTATGTGTAAGAAAAGGGGAGTTTAAGGCTTGGCAAGTGCTTTTAAACGCCAGGTCTAAGTGGCAGTAAACTGCACACACAGGCCTTGCAATGGCAAGCCTGAGACAGGTTTGAAAGGCTACTTGTGTGCCTGGCATAATCAGTGCTGCAGGCCCACTAGTAGCATTTAGGCCCTAGGTATATGGTATACCACTTTACAATGAACTTGTAGGTAAACTAAATATGCCGAGCAGGTATACGCCAATGCCACCAAGTTTAGGGGAGAAGCACATTTACTTTAGAACTGGCTTGCAGTGGTAAGGTGCTCAGAGTCTTAAGCCAACAAAATTAATTCAGCAAAAAGAGGAGGAATGCAAAAGTTTGGTGTGAACCTTTAGAGGGGGTCATTTCCTAACAATATTGCTGAATTTGTTGTCATAGTACAAGGAGTCTAAGCTTTGTCATTTCCAAAAATCCTCATTCCACGAATGCAGGTGTGGATTTCGCATTGAAAATGTTTCTTAAACCTTTCCTGAATCCGGCCCTTGAATCTCTGTCACTCTGGCTGGTGCTGTGCGGCGCTTCTGAGCCCGGGAAGCACAGACAAGTCTAGCAGACCCTACGTGCAGCCCTGTCTGCTGACGACTGCTGCTTTACAAACGGAGATCATTTCAGGCTTCTGTGAGCAGGGGACTCAGCTGTGTAAAATCCTGCAGGCCTTGATACATTATAGTCTTAGTTCATTTCACATCATAATTTATATTGTGTATGAGCGATTCCTGTGGTTATTGCTGCTTTGCGTGTAATATCTCCTATCTAGTCTTCAGTTCATTCCTGGCTTTTATCTTCTCGCTCATCTGGAACTAAATCAACAAACAGCCTGGCACACTAAATCACCTGCTTTCATCACGGATCCCGCCTGTATCTGTGCCACTCAGAAAAGGAAGAAAGGACGGAGCAAGCTACCTTTTGTCCAAGATGAGCAGGGACATGTTGTAATATATTCAGCGCGACAGTGTGAATACCGAAGAGCTGTGGCACAAAACACAAGTTGCGGAACATTAAGTACCAAATGGCGCTGCTGAAAACTGCTAGTTGCAAAAGAAAGCAAGCAGGAAGGAACATAAATAAGCTTATCTCTCATCACTTTACACACAGCTTCAACAAATATTGTGACTCCGGTCCGCATTCTGAAACAAAAACCTTGTGCAGTCTTTGAATTATTGAGCACATAACAGATTAGCAATAACTCCGACGCTTGATATGAGACTCTGCCACTAGAACAGTAGCGGCAATACATCACTCACACAGTTGTACGTTATAGATTATCTGGAATTAGTTTTCATTTTGTAACCTTACACTTTCATTAATCACTGGAACGCCTATTTACGCTCCATGTTTGAAACATTGCATAGAACTTGTCTTCAACAGAAAGAATATTCACAATTGTTAAAAGATTTAGCTGTTTGTGTGAGCTAAATTTAACATAAATCTTTTCAGTAATCTTACCATTTCGCAGACAAAATTAAATAATTGTAGAAGTAACAAAAATATATTTAGATTGTTGAAGACATTTACATAACTGATCCTTTGGAATATTAGTTTATCGTACATATATAAAATGATGTACAACAGAGAGGCGCAGAGGTAAGACCTCTAAACACAGAACTTATGGAAGAATGCAGTGAAAGGCCATGCAAGGGAACGGAGGCACCAGTAGCTTTGCTTCAAGGATACCCAAACCTGTTGATCAGGGACTATTCTTATTTAAGGAGCTGCTTGCTTTAATCAGAGTTGTTAATAGTTAAACCTTTACTTTGGGTCATCATTTCATTAAACTATTGCCCATCCAACCTGCCTGTCAGTTTCAGTTTCAGTTTAAGTTTATTTGTTTCATTAATTAAAATCTTACAAAAATGTGACCTTAGAGAAAATATCAGCATCAATACACATTTAAAACATCGTGCAAATAGTAAATGTCATTAAAAAGAGAGAGAAAAAAAAGAAGAAAAAAAAAAAGAAAAAAATATAACTAGATAACATTTTCGTTAAGACTTTTGGCAATCAGATTTAAAATTTTTACAAAAGCAACATTCATTGGTAGGTCATTCGGGTTTAAGCACGCCAATATTGCTTGTCTACAGGTTCTTATTTCTCGTGCATTAAACAACCTCCTGAGGATTAACCTTCTTTCTGAGTCTATGGCAGGGCACATACATACCAAGTGCACAATGTCTTCTTTTCCCCCCTTGCACAGTCTACATAACGTATGCCCCTCATTTGACTTCCAGGGTGGAAGATGACACAAACCTGGCCATAGACCAAAGCGTGCTCCTATAAATGTTCGCTTACTTTGGACTGACCATGCAGTATGAAGGTATGGTTGGACTTGTTTTTTTTTGTAGCCGTTTATGATTGGCCATGAGTGCTTACGTTTTACTAATAGAGCTTTGTCTTTTAGCAGTGATAGGTGAGTAACCAGCTTATTGATTGTTTTTTTAAAGCTTTCCTGCGTTATTGTGTTTTCCCAGATTGCTGATATTCCAAATTCTTCTTTTGCGATGTTTAGGTATTTCCACGCTTGCAGTTTCTGGTTATCTTTCACCTCTCTCCACAAAGCTATAGACAATTGATTATCCTGATCATTCTTTACTCTATTCCAAACCTTTAATATTTGGCCTTGCCGGACATATAGCTGATTGTTCATACCGAATTCCATCCTTATTTGCGCTTGTGAGGCATTACATGGTAGGGTGAATAATATTTTATAGGTTTTTGCCACAGCATTGTTGATAAGTACGGCATCCTTCCCGTTTAGCACTTCAGCACCATATGTTAGGGATGGTAGTAGCTTGGCAGCTATGATTTTTAACAGTGGCCCGTATGACAGTGCAGATAGATTCTTTTGAAGGGTTCTAAATGCCGCAATCAAGCTGTTCGCCTTCCTTACAATATCTTCCCTTTGTGGTACAAAACTTCCGGTCTCATTAAAAAGGACACCGAGATATCGATAACTCTCCACTTGCTCTAGTTGAGTTTGTCCCAGCAACCATTTAATCTTTTGTCTTTTTCTTCCTGTCACAACCATTATTTTTGTTTTAGTCTCGTTTATTATCATTTGGTTATCCTTTGCATATTTAACTGTACGATCGATCAGTCTTTGCAGTCCCACTTTTGTGTGGCTCAGCAACACCACGTCGTCTGCGTATAGCAAGTTAGACATTTGTTTTCCAGCTACCCTAGGTGGATGTGAGTTTACCTCATTTAATGAGTTAGTAAGATCGGCCACAAATAAGTTGAAGAGTAAAGGTGCAAGCACGCATCCCTGCTTAAGGCCACGAGTCACCAGTATTTTGTTGGTCAGAGCTCGGCCATCACCTATCCTCACCTTGACCCAGTTTTCAGAATATAATAGCTTAATAGGAGTCAGTAGTGAGCCTGGGATTCCGTAGCCCTCGAGTTTTTTCCATAGGAAGGATCTATTCACTAGGTCAAAGGCCGATCTGAAATCGACAAAACAAAAATAAAGTGACTGTTTAGATAAAAGTGTCTTATCCATTAAAACTGATAAAATTAACAAATTGGTTGTGGTGCCTAAGCCCTTAACGAAGCTGGTTTGGTTTGGGGGAAGTGTTGACTTTTCCTTGACCCAATCTATCAAGATTGATAATAAGAGTCCTGCGAATAACTTGGCGTCCGTATCTTGCAGCGTGATCAGGCGATAATTCTCCGGTAGTTGCCAATTACCCTTTTTGAACACGGGCGATATAATTGACCCTCTCCAGGATTGTGGTATTTGCCCTGTGTGGATAATTTCATTGAAAACCTTTGTCAGATAGGTGGCCCATAGTAGGGGGTCCTCTTTGTAGAGGGCAAAAGGGATACCGTTGGGGCCCGGAGCTCCATCCTTTTGTCTCTTTATTAAGTTTGCTACCTCAGAGATTGTGAAATTTATCACCTGATCCGTTTCAATTGGTCTTTCAGTGGGCTCTTTGTGGCCCCCACCGTTGGTAACGGATTCAATTTCGACGAAAAGTTTTTTTTTAAGAAACCTTACCCAGTCCTCTTCTGATATTGGCGAGGCTATTACATACTTGTTTGGTCTGTTTATTTCGTTAATAATTTTCCAAAATTCTCTGGAGTTTGGTTGGTTACTAGCGTAAAAGATTTTTGTCCATAGCTCTTGTTGGGTTTTGTTTTTTTCAGACCATATTAATTTCCTCAAATTACTATTCGTATTTCTGAGTTGTATCCTGACATCTTCATTATCCGGCATCTTGGTTAGTTGTTTCCTCAATTTGTTACGGGTCCGCCTCACTTTTTTAATTGTGTGTGGAAGATTGATTTTGTTATCACTTTTTATTTATTTTTTTTCCCTAAATTTCGAATTCTTATTAGTTGTGTTTTCGTTATCCAACTCTATTGCCTTTTCGGTAAATTGTTCCCAACATAATATTGCCGATTGTGTTGCATGCTTTTCAAAACATTCAACTGCCAATTTTTGGGCCCTTTTTTCCACAACACAACCTGCCTGTCGTCCAAGGTACATTCAAAGCAATGTGATTCGCATACAAAGGGTGTGTAATATCAGAGGTTTGCCACACCTACCAGCGATTTCTTTCCAGGTGCCAGAGGATGGTGATCAGTGTGTGTTCACTGCAGTGAATGTGATGTGATGTGATGTGTGAAATCTTGCTTGATCACGGAGGAGTGCAAGCCACAAAGAGACCTTATGGCTTCAAACAGGTGATGGACAAATAAGGCCCATTGTGAGAAGTTGGCCTGGTATATAATGCTCACTAGTTCTAGTGATCACTTTGTACCATGCCAAGCAACCCTTATGATGATGGTTGTAATTCAACCTTGTAGACCAGTTATCCTAGTGGTAACGTGGACAAAGCAGTCTTAGGCTAAACTCTGAAAGGCATGTGAAGCCAGCTGTTATACCATACACAACCCCCTTGAATACCAAATGAAAGGGACACCACACAGATATATATTGAAAATATATATTGATTTATTAACTATAAAATCCCCTGGACTCTTTATGAGCACAGAAGCACAAGCGTTAAATCACAAGACAGTTTAAAATACACAAAAGTTGCACAATATGGATGAGCCCTAGGGGCCACCTAAACCATATACTAAATAAGTGGTATAAGGGATACCAGGAGGAAAGTGAAGAGGCCTAGGGCCTTGGGAATCGCTGGAGCTATTCGAGACTGGAGTTAGCTAAGTCGGGAAAGGCCCACGGGACTCGGGTGCAGTGTCCAAAGTGCACGCACTTCTCAATACAAAGTCTATGGTGCGTAAAAAGCACAAAGTTAGAAAGTTAGGAACCTTCCGAGTGACCTACGGAGCTGAAACTTAAAACACAGGCCCTTGGGATGTGTACCAGTGCAGGAGCACCGGCGGAGCTGAGTTACCTCACCCACAGGAAGCGGGTGCACAGGGTCGAAGATGTGTCGGGTTTCGTCACGCTGGTCGATGGTGCTTGGAGCAGGAGATGCTGCAGGCGGCTCGATGAGAAGAGTTCCGGTGGATCCAAGGGTGGATCTGTAGATGTGAAGACCTGAAAGCAGAGGGGACAGTGTTCAAAGTCACTAGCCAGTGACTGCCGTGGAACCAGAGTGGAACCAGGTGATGTCGGGTGCAAACAGGCGTTGTCGGGTAGCTTCTTTCTGCAGCCACGTGGATACCCGGGGTCGAGGACGTCCAGGAGTCGGTCACGAGCTGTCCCACGTAGGCTTCTCGCTGTTGGCGGTGTCGGCGACCTGATCGGAGCAAACAGGCCTTGGCAAATGCAAGCCACGCAGAAG
This sequence comes from Lissotriton vulgaris, assembly GCF_964263255.1. Taxonomy (NCBI): domain Eukaryota; kingdom Metazoa; phylum Chordata; class Amphibia; order Caudata; family Salamandridae; genus Lissotriton; species Lissotriton vulgaris. The sequence continues at coordinate 449,166,107 of NC_141694.1, forward strand.
TTGAAAGATGCTGTTCACTCGGACCAGCAAGGTCAGAGCGGGTGCTCCTTTTCACAGGAGCTTGGGTAGGTCTGGAGCAACCAGACCTGCTGTTTAAATCTTCGGGTTCGTCGCCAAGATGGCCGCTGGCCGCGTGGCTAGTGGCCGGGATGGCGCGTCGAGTGGCACAATGCAAAAGGGCCCCACGCAGATCGTGGAGATGCTGGAGGGCTGATCTTCGGTGCAAGGGCTGCTCGGTGGTGGGGGTTCTCAATCCCCAAAGCACAACGTCGAGGATGCCTCAGAAGCTGCGCAGTCAGCTTTTCGGGTGTCTTTCAAGAGGTCCGGTCCCACGTCACTCGGTGCCTCCACGGGTCCCTTCTTTGCAGGGACTGTGGATCGGGCTCTGAGAGGTCTGGGAATCTGGTTCTTGTCGGGCTCTGGGCTCGGGCTCCGGCGGGAGGCGGCGGCAAAGCAGACGTCGAGTTGCTGGTTGGTACCTGTGTTCACAGGGTGGTCACTCCTTGGCCACAAGGGAGATTCTTCTTCAGTCTTCTGTGCAGCAGAATGTCGAAGTCCAGTCTTCTTCTTAGTTTAAGTTGATTTCGGGATGATCTGCTGTGCAATGGCACTGCTCCCCCTCTTATTCCAATCTAGGGGGTGGATCACCTACTAGGTCCCTCCTCTGGGAGGAACCAGGAAGGGGGGCGGTTACACCCCCTTTCCTTTGTCCAGCTCCGCGCCAAGACTGGGGCTGGAAGGCCCCAGAACCGGTTTGGGCTGGCCTATGCACGGGGACACCTTGTGTGCCCCGGGCATGTCTGATTCTATTCAGCCCTGTCCTACCCAATACACAAAATCCTGTCTGGGGTGGTGCTCGCACCTCCCAAGGCAGGAAACCCTTTGAGCATTATATACCAGGCCAACTTCTCACATTGGTGGCAGCGGTGGGATGTTACCTCACCCACAGGAAGCGGGTGCACAGGGTCGAAGATGTGTCGGGTTTCGTCACGCTGGTCGATGGTGCTTGGAGCAGGAGATGCTGCAGGCGGCTCGATGAGAAGAGTTCCGGTGGATCCAAGGGTGGATCTGTAGATGTGAAGACCTGAAAGCAGAGGGGACAGTGTTCAAAGTCACTAGCCAGTGACTGCCGTGGAACCAGAGTGGAACCAGGTGATGTCGGGTGCAAACAGGCGTTGTCGGGTAGCTTCTTTCTGCAGCCACGTGGATACCCGGGGTCGAGGACGTCCAGGAGTCGGTCACGAGCTGTCCCACGTAGGCTTCTCGCTGTTGGCGGTGTCGGCGACCTGATCGGAGCAAACAGGCCTTGGCAAATGCAAGCCACGCAGAAGTTGAAAGATGCTGTTCACTCGGACCAGCAAGGTCAGAGCGGGTGCTCCTTTTCACAGGAGCTTGGGTAGGTCTGGAGCAACCAGACCTGCTGTTTAAATCTTCGGGTTCGTCGCCAAGATGGCCGCTGGCCGCGTGGCTAGTGGCCGGGATGGCGCGTCGAGTGGCACAATGCAAAAGGGCCCCACGCAGATCGTGGAGATGCTGGAGGGCTGATCTTCGGTGCAAGGGCTGCTCGGTGGTGGGGGTTCTCAATCCCCAAAGCACAACGTCGAGGATGCCTCAGAAGCTGCGCAGTCAGCTTTTCGGGTGTCTTTCAAGAGGTCCGGTCCCACGTCACTCGGTGCCTCCACGGGTCCCTTCTTTGCAGGGACTGTGGATCGGGCTCTGAGAGGTCTGGGAATCTGGTTCTTGTCGGGCTCTGGGCTCGGGCTCCGGCGGGAGGCGGCGGCAAAGCAGACGTCGAGTTGCTGGTTGGTACCTGTGTTCACAGGGTGGTCACTCCTTGGCCACAAGGGAGATTCTTCTTCAGTCTTCTGTGCAGCAGAATGTCGAAGTCCAGTCTTCTTCTTAGTTTAAGTTGATTTCGGGATGATCTGCTGTGCAATGGCACTGCTCCCCCTCTTATTCCAATCTAGGGGGTGGATCACCTACTAGGTCCCTCCTCTGGGAGGAACCAGGAAGGGGGGCGGTTACACCCCCTTTCCTTTGTCCAGCTCCGCGCCAAGACTGGGGCTGGAAGGCCCCAGAACCGGTTTGGGCTGGCCTATGCACGGGGACACCTTGTGTGCCCCGGGCATGTCTGATTCTATTCAGCCCTGTCCTACCCAATACACAAAATCCTGTCTGGGGTGGTGCTCGCACCTCCCAAGGCAGGAAACCCTTTGTCCAGGCCACCATCTGCCGAGTTTCGGTCAGCAGCAGGAGGCCAGACTTGTGTCTGTGGTGGCAGCATCCATTTTGTGATGCTGAGGCTCTGTTTAACTTTAACCGGGGTTAAGGCTACACACATGTCGTGTCCCTCTAGAAGGGTGGAATGCTATCCCCGTCGCCAGAACTGGCGAGGGGATAGTATTCCAATTCGTATGACACCTTACTCGACATGTTTTGATAAAGCCAAACCAAAGATAGCATTTAACCGCGAGGATTATAATGCACTTAAGAGTATATGGTATGGCAATATCCCGGAACAGCTTAGGGAGTGGTTCCCGACAGCTGCAGACAGGCTCAGCTCATGCTAGAGCACCATCTCACATATTTCCAAGCACTCTGCCTCCAGGATTGATGAGGCCTTCCATAGGAGTGGCTGATAGGAACATATGTGTCCAGTTTAGGGTTAGGCACAGGCATACTGTACCTAAGTAAGAGGTGGTTACACCGACTTACCCCAGCTGAGTGATCAGCCAGTTGTGTCAAATATGGAGGCCAGGCCAGGGGTGGCACAATACATGCTGCAGCCCCTGGTAGGCCTTGGCTACACCTATGCCCTGGGTACCTATGGTACACTGTTACAGGGGCCTATAAGGTGAACCAATTCCAATTGTGTTATGCACCTAAGGTACATGGAGTCCATTTTAAGGAGAGAGCAATCAGCCTGGGGCCCTGAATAGCAGGATCCCAGGCCAACTAAGTCAAAAACCAGCTAAACACCAGGCAAAAAGTTTGGGGGTAACCATAGTCAGATATCCACCTTCCTACACCCATGCAATGCAGCGTGCCTTTCATAATTCATATTATATTTATTTATTTATGAACTATTCATTCATTTATTAATTCATGTATTTATTTATTTTGTAATGTGCTGTAAGTTGTCTTTGGGTCACCTATGATCAATATTGCCCAAGTCTTAGGTTCCTTGTGTTCCATAGCATAGGGGCTTGAACTCTCGGTGTCCTTTCTCTGTGTTTCATCTGTCTGAAAGCTCTTCACGGACAAGAAGGTACGCAGACACTCATTTGAGGGACCTATTATGCAGGAATTTTGGTGAACTCATTTGTGAACACGTTTGTGGAACTAGCAAGTCCTTAGCACCACTATGATGTCTTTTGCAAAGAGCATTGCCACTGAGGCTTGAATCCGACTGGAGTCGGCCTAGTTCTTCAAGGCTGGTCCTGTTGCATGTGTGTGGATGACGAGCTGCTGATGTAACATGGTATGGTTATTACGGTTTGTGAGCTGTTCCTGCACTAGAGGTCCAAGTCTGACATGAAAAGCAAATATCTAAGCATGACTTAAACAGAGAAAACTAAAGGGCAAGAATGACCGGAGGAGTGAATTTATTATCAAACATATTTTAGAGTCTTCTAACAAGAAGTTGCAACTACACACCCAGCCATTTTGTCCTGTACTAAAAATTGAGGATCGTCGGGCAAAAAAAGGCACTTGTTTCTTGAAGCCTTTTGACTTGCTATACCTGGTTCAGTGTTTGCTAGCTGAATATTATTCCAGCTAGAGGGCCGGTTCTTTCTACAAATTTAGAAGCAACTTTTTAAGAAAATAGCTTTCCCAAAGCAATAGGTAAATAATAATGGGATAAAAATCGTCTCTGCTAAGGCGCAAAGAGTTCTAGTCCATAGGGATTTCATAAACAAGCACACCGCTATATCAACCTAAATGCAGTGGGTATTTAAGACAATAAATATATTAGCTTTGTTGTAAACAGTGACACGTGTTTCTACCCAGCAGTTACTTGAACTTGCTATGTTATCCTACCTAATATACTGCTGGTTAAGCTCAGTTTAAAATGCTTAGGAGAAGTTAACCATGCCCATTGCTCATGCTGGCTCAAGACAATGGATTATAGGATACTGCGTAAGTTCTTTGAAGGATTTCTACCAAACATTTGAGCCACAGTTGTGAACATGATCATGGAAGCTGGCTTCTTCACACATTTGAAATAATATTGTTATGTTGTTCATAAAGCCCACTTCACTGATAGCAAGAGTGATACTCCCATCAGCAGAATGGCGAGAATGCTTAGAATGGTGGCACTGACACTCGCAGCAGGGATGGTAGCACCACAACCAAAGACATTGCGTATAACGTTGGTGTGAGAGTGGTGGACTCAAGGAATCATGGTCAAATCTAAAAATAGAACATGAAGTGCTATCAGTTGAAAACTGATAGCATCCCTTAGGGCACACTGTATGGCGATTCTTGCCTCCAAAGTTTAAAGAAACAGGATTAATGAGTTTTCTTTGAACAAAGGTTTTCATCCATTGAATTCAATTTAGTATGTTAATCCACATACTCAATATGTAACATTATATCCGAAATTATTTCTCTTGCTCCAATGCATTTTGGACGGTTGTCCTTCGTTGGGGAGCATCTAAAAGAACGACATACAAAAGAACCTATATATATTCCTTGCTTGCTAAATCAGGTATATACATGTGCCAAAAAATCAAACCCCGTGTGATGCAGCAACAAGCTCGAAAACATGATTATGTGAGATCTTGCTGTTTAAATGCGTCAACAAAAACCCGTTCTAAAAACGAGTGAGGGGTGAGGAGTGAACGCTAATAAAGTATTAGACAACGTGGTGAAAAAATATAATAAAACGTGGTAAAGGTTTGGTGGTTTAATAAGTGAAAAGTTCCCCAGATGGGTGCGGCTCATCGTAACAAACTTAAATGCGAACGTTCTCAAGTTGTAGTGCGTATTAAACCCAGCGTTACAAACGGCTGACATAAAACAACTTAAACGCTAACGATTTCGATGCTGATTAGTAACAAATATTCTGTGGACTTACGTTCAGAGAAAAGCCATGGCGAGTTCGTTCATGCAAGTTCAAAAAGCTCCGCAATGGGTTAGGTGATTAGACGCGGAAGTGTAGATTAAATCGGATGTGTGGGTCACGTGATTAAAACTAAACCTAAACAAAGGACTACCGATCTGTGGGAATAGGAAGTGGTGACTTAAGCAAGGTAAACAATGTGATATTATACATAAAAACAAGTAAACTAAAATAAAAGCATCATCTAAAGCAGGAATAATTAAAGGTACTTAATATAACAACAAGGAGAATTGTCCAGAACTGATAATCCCAACATGGGGATGTCTGCAACAGTAGTTTATAGATAACATGAGAATTCTATATGTTCATTTAATCCATATGGCTTCATAGATTGAAGTCTATATATCCAATAATTTTCTCTTTGGAGTAAATGCTTGTTGTTATCTCTTCCCTCCACTTTGTTGATAACTTCCAGGATAGTGTATTTCAGTTGAGAAACAGAATGTGCCAGTTATTATGTTGTGCCAATTGTTGCAATTGTTACATGGTCTGGTACCACGAGATTGAAGATCCGGTGTTTTAGTCTGTTTGAGGATTTCTCCCTCAATGGCCGAGGTACGCATAAATGAAATGTCGGAGAGATAATAACTGGCACAGAAATAACACACCCCATGAAAGAACACAAAATTCACCTACAAGTCACTGCTACCTGCGACACAAACAATTGTGTTTATCTTTTAAAATGTCCGTTTTGAAAAACCTATGTTGGCAAAACGGAGCGCAAAATCAAAGTACGTTTAAACGAACATAAGTCTAACATCCGCACCATGAACCAAAAATCAACAGTAGCAACCCATTTCAATGAAATTAAATATTCTGTTTCTACATTAGCTAGTTAGGTGAAAAGGTCGGAAAATTAATTGAATAATTATTGACTATAAAATTCATGTATCTTCTATGCTGTATGTTTTATTCCAAGTAGACCTTAAAAACGAGTCCTCCTTTCCTTCTTTTAAGATCACCATAGAGTTGCAGCTGGTCATTAGAGCAAGCGATGGTGGGGCGTCACACTCACACACGGGTGCACTCAACCATATCCATGCATTGACAAACACATTCGCCCCCATTCCCATCTTGCACTGACATATACACTTATATTCATACATAGACACACACACACATACACAAACGCAACAAGCATTAAATCAACATATAGCACATTCCTTCTGCAGCGTGCCTGGTGGGAAATCTCGGAAGTTCCAGGAGGATTGGGACTGCTGCCTTCCCTTATTGGCTGACCTTAGGTCTCTTTATGTTGGCCAAAAGGCGGGGGTGACTCCTCCTCCCTTAAGGACAGGCTGCTGCTGCCTAGTTATCTCTATGCTGTTGGTAAAAAAGCTCTGTGTTAATTGGTTTTTGGCCCCTAAGTGTGGAGGCTTTTCCGCCCCGTGCTGAGCCATTTTCATGCTTAGTCCTAAAAAGTTATCCACATTTGCATCTTTCTCCCCACATGTTGGACATTCTAGTGATACCCAGGGTATGTGGATTCCCAAAGAAGGAACAAAAAAGTACACAAATATTTCAAAATGCCTTTTTTTCATATTTGAAAAATGGGGATTAGTGCTGTACAAGTAAGCATATCTTTTGTTTCCTATAAATTGTATCAATTATAGGTTTGCTGTGCTAATCTCACCGGGTTTCAGTATCAAGCTTGTAAGCAAGGGAACGGTTCACATTCAAAGTCTTCAAAAAACACAACTTATCTTAAAACCCTATTTTACCACAGCTTTTCCATTTTTCTGAGTGGAAGTCAATTTTTCTTATTTCTTGTGTTTTCAACTTGCTTTGTTTTCTTGATAGAAGCAGGTATGAAATTCAGAAAGGGTTCATTTGTGGGGATCACTCAAAGTTTTCTCAAAGGTACTGCAAGAAATTGTGTTACAGGTTGACTGGGGTGTGTGTCCTGGTCATGCTGCAACCACAGTCCTAGTCAGGGTAAGACAGAAGCAACGCCAAATTCCTGGTAGTTTGGCACGGAGCAGTCCAACTTAACTTAAAGGCAATGTGTAAAGTATTTGTGTAACACTTGAGACAGCAAAACAGTGACAACACCACACAAAAAGAATCCCATACCAATCTAGTAAAATAAAGATTATTCTGATAAATAAAGTAAGACTAAAGTGACAAAAAACAATTAGTAGAACCAGAGATATTGAATTTTACTTTTTTGTGTGAAATAACACCAGGAGGCATACATCATCAACTGCTGATATCTGGTCGCACCGGACAGGGGACATAGTCACAAGTTCAGGTCAACTGCGATGAAGCATTGGCCAGCTACAGGAACTCAGTTAGGTTCACTGAACCAAGTTCCTTAAATCCTGGTCTATGAATCCATTTCAAAAATGTGTCACCCAGCCGAAGCAATGCATCAGTTCCAAGGTGTGGTGCTATTGCAGTGTGAAGGCCTATGCGTCAGTGCCAAATATCTCATCAAACTGGGCTTGCGATGCGAAGTCCACGTCGAGGATGAAGCCCGCAGTCAGCACAGTGCATCGGTTCCAAAGAGCTGTGAGGCTGCGATGCAGAGTCCGTCATCGTTGTCAAGTCTGACATCGATGAGGGATGCGAGGGCCTGTATTAAGGATGCATTGCACAGGGATGGTTCCGAAGATGTTGCGGTGACAGTGCGTGTCTTTGCCATGAATCCAATTCACGCAGTGGCAGGATGCATTAATTCTGCTCAGGGATTCTCCGCCCAGCATAGGACTCGGGTTGGTTCTGCTGGAATTCAGAATTGCCAATTTTTAATCTGACTTTGTTAGACCTGTCAGCCCTAGGGTGGTCTTCCCCTACATTTTTTGCCTTCTTTGCCTCCTACTGGACCCATATTTGTGTTGGAGGTTAGGACTCTGTGCCCCTTACAACTGCTAAACAATGCTGAGTTGCAGGTGCTCTCCCTTTAAAACATGGTGACATTGGAATAGAAGCTACAGGCCCTGCTACTGCAGTGAGGCCTACCCTTCGTTTACATACTGGTAGTCTGCCTGGTCTGGGACTTTTTTGTTACTGTAGCCTTTTGTCCCCGGTTGACAGACAGGTAGGAAAGGGAACACCCCAAAGCCTCATTGATTTTTCCAGTGATTTCCAACCCCTGGATTCTTCCAGAAGGTGTCACCAATGCCGGTCACCTGACTTTACCTAGGGTATATTAGGGAGGGTCCTAGCCATACATCCCTGTTACACTACTGGACCTGAGGACTCTCTGCTGGAGTGAAGGCTGCTGTGCTCAGAGGATTGCTACACTACTGAGGCTGACTGCTCCTTGGAATTGCTGCCCCAAGTTAGTTGAGCTGCCCTGCCTGCCTGCTAATCTTGCCATGCCAGAGGGGATCCAGGAATACCATCACCGGAGTGTCTCCACCCAGAGGCTAACTAATCCCCTGGTCACTGTGGGGATTGTAAAAGCCACAAGGACTGTAAGGACTGTCTATCCCCCTGCCTGGAAGAGGATTCATACGGATCATCAGTTTTCCTACTGCCTGAATTGCCTCTGCAGCACTGGGAGTGGGAGACTACTTCTTTCTCCCCTAAATCACTGCTTCTGCTTGAGGACCCTCACTGTACTGTAAAGCGCTGTGTGCCCGAGGACTCACTGCCTCCTTCTGGGCTCCTGGACAAGCTGTAGACTGCAGGTGCTGTGGGGAGAGAAGCGCTGTGGCCCAAAATCCCTGATGCTGGCCCGAGTAGCCCTATTGCAACCGACACTGCCAGCCCTGTTGCCCAGGAATCACTGCTGCGGCCCGGGACCTGAATGTGCTGGGAAGTGCGCCATAGCCGGGAGGTGCTGTGGCAGTAGAATCGCTGGGGGCCAGAGATCACTGCTGCCACCCGGGAGCCTGGAGAAGAGCAGCGCGGGCTTCCCTCGTGACATCAGGAGAACCGCGCTGGGATTGGTGGAGGTGCCGGGCTGCCCCAGCATGTAGAGTGTCATTGAGCGCAGCCGCCCTGGGATTGGAGTAGGTGCCGGGGCTGCCCAAGCAAGTAGAGCATCATTGAGCGGGGCCGCTCGGATTGGTGCCGGCATGGGCCGTTGCACCAGCAATGGCTGTGTCACGCGGGAGGCTACGCTGAGATTGAAGGAGCACGAGGCATCCCGATCTATCCCTGCAACCCGCTGTCTGCCAGAGAAGAAGAGCATGAGACTGTATCCACCCCCCATGTAATTGCCGGCATCGGCCTGGGAGCGTGTGAGACCGGCTGAGTCAAGGGGGAGGGGCAGAATTGTGTGAGCGCACTCGCGGCCTCCCGCCTGGATTAACGGAGGGCGGATGGCTGGAGTTAAGCCTCCCACCTTTGGCCATTGCTGTAAAGACCGGGAGTTAGCACCAGGAGACTGCACCAGGCCGGTCTGGCCCGTTAGTGAGCATTCCTGGGGACATATCGCTACTGTCAGTCATCCTACAACAACCATTGGGCACGAAGGCAGGGCTTGAACTGATAGCGCCACTAAGGGGGCCCATTCTTAGCTCAGATCAGAGCTTATTGGAACTGGGGTTGCTAGACTGTTGAGGGCTCCTTTCCTTTGCTAAATCTACACAAGAGGGACCCTGAGAAACCAATTCTAAGGGAGCATCCAAGCAGGGAAAAAGTAAACTTCAAAAACATCAAAGGAGGTCCCCAGCTATACTTTAACAGATAGGACAATAGTTCCAAAACATTGAGAACATCCACCCACAAAACAGTTAAGCAGAAAATGTATTTATTTTTCATATATTGGATATTTTATCATTTTTTTGTAGAAAAAGCATATACCAAATTTAAATCCATAGAAATACATCAGAAATATTATACGACACATAAAATGCACAAGCCCAAACCCAAAGAAACCTATCCAAGATATCACATACAAAAATATATACACACTATGTCAACAGCAAACACCATAAAAAAACATGCACAAAAGGGAATAAACAATTAATCAAGAAAAAACAATAAATCACCCAAAAATAATGAAAACAACCAACATTACATAAAGACATCATGTACAATAGAGTATTTTTTAACAAAAAGACAAAAGAGAACAAGAAAAGCGCCAACACACGTTTCGGAAACTAGACAACACACATTAAAACTTCCTTTATCAGGGAGCACATTTATATATTTTTAGATCCTAATTAGTGACCTGAAATTCGGTCATCAGAAGACTAGTAACATCACACAATGTGTATGGCTGGGCTGAGAGCGTTTTCTCTGGGGGAAAATGCTAAGAGAAAAATACAAAAAAATTAAAAGCAGAAAAACTGCAGGTCACAATTCGAGCAAGGCATTCTTAAGTAATCATACACTCATCCAAGAACAAATCAAGGAAGACACTTATAAGAAAAAAGGAAATTTACAGACACACAGAGAGTTATTATACAAATATAACTTTCATGTCTTCAACATAAACCTTATAGCCCAAAAACCGACATGTCAATAGTCCCAGATAGAAAAATATATATATATATACATATATGAAGAGGAAGCCACTACCTTAAGCAAACTAGATGCACTGGGAAGTAATATTAAGGTAGGGTACCGAGGAACAGTTGAATGAGTTTATCTTATGGAGCAATTTGTGTGATCCTCATCTAAAATTTAGTACCAACATCAGTACTACTAAAATTGAATTTTTGGATGTCTGGATTCATGTTTCGAACCATCTGATCAAAGTCTCTCTTTACAAAAATCTTAGGGCACGGAATACTCTCATTTTTTATGAGAGTTTTCATCCCCGGAGTCAGAAGAACAGTATTCCGTTTAGCCAGTTTTTAAGACTTTGGCGTAATTGCACTGATATTACCAACTTCGAGATCCATGCTTCCCAACTTAAGACCAAATTCTTGCAAAGGGGATATCCACACAGACTGATCAAAGAATCGTATAAAAGAGAGAAATATTTCAACCGTGAGTCCCTTTTGTGCCCCAATACAGAGAAAAAGGACCCTAAGTTGGTGGTGGTTACCACACATTCGAACTTCAAAAACAAACTGAGGTATGTCATAAACTCTCAATGGCACATTCTCAATGTTGACAATGCAGCTGAAAAATTGGAAAAACAAATTTTTGCTTTTCGACGGAACAAGAATCTCAGAAATGCCCTAGTTAGGGCGGCAGTATGTCCAAAAGCTGGACTGGTCCAGAAATCTATCACTGGTACTAACCCTGTTAGTGGCAGCCACAAATGTGGCAATTGCCACGCATGTGACTCTATCATGACTATTCCCGAATTGATGTGGGGCAAGAAAATGTTTCTTTTCAAAGAAATGATGAATTGCAGGACGGCTAACGTCATCTACCTCCTATTGTGCCCGTGCCAGAAGAGTTATGTAGGTGAGACTGGCAGATAATTTTGTATCCGTTTTAGCGAACATAGGTCATCTATTCGCAACAAACGGGTGGGAGCTCCTCTGGTTCGCCATTGGAATGAGTAGAAACATACTGTTGAAGATCTCAAATGGCTTATTCTTGAAAGGGTCATTTGTCCTGATAATAGTGACACCGCTGCCCTTAGAGGCAAGAGGGAAGTATTCTGGATTTTTACTCTCCAGACAGCCACCAGGGGTTTAAATGAATGTCTCCCCTGGGAAAATGCCATCATATAACTGGTGTCTGGGATCTGATCAGATATTCCCCTATTGCTGTGTTCTTTTTCTTTATTTCTTTATGGATGAGCTGTGGATGCTCTCCTGGCCATATATTTGATCACATTGTAGGTATTCTTTACAATCTTTTTTAGGTTGGCACATATATTTTTTGGCTTATTCTGTGTAATTTCCTTTGGTGACTATTATACAATGTACTGTTTTAGCCGTTTTTCCTTGGGCTATAAACAATAAGGTATATTTTATTGTCCCCTTTTTGTGGCTCTTGGTTGTATCGTTTTTTGTTTACACTCATCATGTTGCTTACTTTCAATTGGCGACTATTGTGAACAGGAATGGCCCCGATGTATGTCCATTTTTTGTGTTTATTTGGGTTATATGTGCCGGATGCAGGCACTTTGTAATGTACAAGATTATATTAATATGGCCGCGGCTTTCCATCGCATCACGTAGTTCAAACTGCTGGTTTAGCTGTAGTGACGACTGGTGTCTCTTTTGTTTTATTTACTTGTAGTTATTTGTTCCAGGCACACGTACATTGTAAACGTACGTTGTGATTTCAATATGGCCGCGATCCTCCGTTCTATTCTGGAGTGCCTCAGCCGGTCTAGTTGTAGCAACTTTCACATGTGATTGGAGTTTCCAATCACTTAGCCTCATTTTGTCTCATATATATAGGAGTGGTGTACTGGCACATTTTTTCCGGTTCTTCTGACAACAACGCAGAGGCTTTAATTGTTTTGCCCCTCTAGTGTGTGGACTTCACTATTCTAACAAGGTAAGGGTGTTTATCGGAGGCTTTTCACTGCCGGGTTTGGTAACCCTCCAAATGGTTTCCTTCCTCGCCCTAGGCTTTTCACCTGCCGCCCTGATTCATTTTATATTTCCTTACCTACCTTCTGAATAATTCTTTGTCCACTTTATATTTTTTATCCCTGTATTTTGTACTATTTTTATAGGCTTCAAATCATTCCCAATTATGGATGCTCCTTGATAGTTATTGACGGCTCGCTATTTCCAAAAGGTCGTGTGAGAAGGTAGGTTCTTTAAGGAGTTTGTGTTGTTTTTCTCTTGACTTTGCACATTTTTGAATCTGGTGTTAGTATTGCCTGTTACACCTTTGGATTCCGTCCCTGTATAGGTTACATCGTATCCTGAATTTTATAGGAGCTCTGCCGTCCCCTTCTGTTTTTTGACCGGCTTACATTTTCTGAAAACTCTGGTTTCATTGTGTTTTTGAGGGAGCTCACTACATAGATCTTAGGTGAGAGCAGTGTTTATTTTGCGAACAGGTCTATGCATGCTAATATTTAGCACTGGGTATAAAGGTGTTGGTTTTTCACCTATTATGATTTCTACCCGGTAGACTCATGTGTATTTTGTTAATTAAGTTTTTCTTACTGTGAATGGATTTATTGCTGGATTGTAATTATCCCTGATTATGTTTTGTCTTCCTTCTTAGGTACTAACTAGGATGCTTATGCCCATCTGGCAGTTACTCAAGATCTATCTCTACTCTTACTTATCTTATTATTACTTCCCAGTGCATCTAGTTTGCTTAAGGTAATGGCTTCCTCTTCATGATGTATCTCTCTATATATATATATATCTTTCTATCTGGGACTATTTACATGTTGGTTTTTGGGCTATACGCTTTATTGTTGAAGACATGAAAGTTATATTTGTATAATAACTCACTGTGTGTCTGTAAATTTCCTTTTTTCTTATAAGTGTCTTCCTTGGATTGTTCTTGGATGAGTCTATGATTACTTAAGATTGCCTTGCTCGAATTGTGACCTGAAGTTTTTCTGCTTTTGATTTTTTTGTATTTTTCTCTTAACATTTTCCCCCACAGACAGCGCTCTCTGCCCAGCCATACACATTGTGTGATGTTACTAGTCTTCTGATTGCCAAATTCCGGGTCACTAATTAGGATCTAAAAATATATAAATGGGCGCCCTGTTGAAGGAAGGTTTTTTGTGTGTTGTCTAGTTTCCGAAAGGCACGTCTGCGCTTTTCCTGTTCCCTTTTGTCGTTTTGTTGAAAAATGCTCTATTGTACATGATGTCTTTATGTAATGTTGGTTGTTTTCATTAATTTTTTGTGATTTATTATTTTTTCTTGATTAATTGTGTATTCTCTTTTGTGCATGTTTTTTATGGTGGTTGCTGTTGACATAGTGTGTATATATTTTTTATATGTGATCTCTTGGATAGGTTTCTGTGGGGTTGGGCTTGTGCATTTTATGTGTCGTGTAATATTTCTGATGCATTTTTGATGTATTTCCATGGATAAATACATTTTCTACTGAACTGTTTTGTGGGTGGATGTTCTCAATATTTTGGAGCTATTGCCCTATCTGTTAAGGTATAGCTGGGGACCTCCTTTGATGTTCTTGAAGTTCGCCTTCCCTTCGCTAACAGAGCTGGAAGGTGGAACAGTCCCTATACTAATTTTACCGAACAGCCCTGAAACTGAACTGGCGCTTATAGAGTCATCCTAAAAGACTGAACAGGTGATTTCTATGAACAGCCTCCCAGAAAGACTTTCTGAGCATGAAGAGACAGTTTCTACCAGCCTATCCTGGAACAGAGCCCACAGACTCATTTACCTTGATGAAACTTACCTCAAAGCCATTATTACTGAAAGACTGAGATTACCTATATGTGGAGCCTTACTATACAGAATCTTGCATAATTTTCAGATAAAGATACTTCTTACTTCTTTATAAAAATCGGTGTGGTGTCCTTTTGTGAATATTTTTACTGTGTCAGTTGTGGTGTGTGTTGCACAAATACTTTACACTTTGCCTCTTGCGATTTGCCTACCTGTTCTGCGCCAGGCCACCTTGTCGGAAGCGGTGGACCCTATATGGACTAGGGCGTATACCCCTGCCAATTGGAGACCCTGGTTCTAACAGACTTTACCATAAGTTAGGGTTTTAAATTCCAGAGACACCAAACAAGTTATCACTTCCCATTTGGAAATTGCTTTATAAATTATAATAAGGCAACTCTAATCTTATTCCTTCGGAGAGCTAGGCCTTGCGAAAGTGAAAAACAAATGTAAGAGTTTTTCACTACCAGGACATGTAAAGCCTAAAAATACATTTCCTACTTTTTAAATATATTGCACTCTGCCCTCTGAGCTGTCCAGGGCGTACCCTATGGGTGACTTATAAGTATTAAAAAGGAAAGTTTGGGACTAGCAAGTTGTTTATTTTATTTGGAATCACAATAGAGAGTGAGGAACTAGAGTAGCTAGTTTACTTCCCCAAGGGATATGTAATGATCAAAAGGAGCAAGCTACTTTGATAATGTATGTGTATGTATGGGAAACCCAATTGGTTTTTATAAAGGCCCTCACCCACCAACCTAGTTGATGACATGCTTAATCATCGCCCCCCCCCCGATGAACCGAGTGTGCCTCAGGTGTGCTTCAACGCCTGATTACAGCTGAGCAGGTTGTGTTAAGTGAGTGTGCAGTGAAAGTGTTTAGAGTGGGGTTTTAAAATACTGTCCTAGATGTCCCAAATGGTTAATTTATTAGTGGGCCCTATGCAGGGTTAAAAACAAGGCTTTGGGACGTGGTTGGAGGGACTTATGGTCTCCAACGTCCAGTGTGGTCAGCTAGTTTCAGCCAGGCCTTTTAGTTAAAACTGGCTTTTGTCAGGACCTATGTGTGAGAGGGTGGAACAGGGGACTAACATGTTGTCAGCACCCTTATGTTAAGCACACGCTAAGGTGCTATAATTGTAAGAGGAGGTTTTCCTCGCAGTTTGTACCTGTGAAGGAAAAGAACTGGACAAACACATAGACACATAATATTTGGAACACGTTGATTAAAGGCGCATAATGAGTGATGGCGAAGCCTGGTGCTTAATATGTGGACGAGTCAACTGACAGTGAGATGCAGTAGTGTTGGATTGTGTGGCAATGGCCAGATAGTAATACTATGCATTAGAGGTGCTAGTACCTGCAGGCGAAGAAGCAAAATGCTGTGATAACCAAGGTAAAAAGGCATTTCCATTAAAAAGTGAGAGCTTACTTCCTAACTTCAAAGGACAAAAACCATGAGTCTCTGGCGGGGATTCGAGACTCCTATGCACTCTGGGGGGTATAGAGGAAGAAAGAGCTGGGTGAGCAGTTAAGGAGAGAAAGGCTCGCTGCCAGCGGTACGGAATGCACACTCAGGAGTAGCCGGTGGCTGTGTACTGGTGGAGGTACAGCGAGCGAACTCAGACTCCCCCACTTACTTGGCATTGTCTCTAGATCCTCTGAATCACCTGGTGTGTCCGGCCAGGAGCTCCGTGGATGCGGGATCTGTGAGCCGGTGTGATTTAAATACAGAGTTAGCGCCGCAGCTGGTGCTCGTTCATGCGGGGCTTGGCTCCCGTGCAAGTAGTGTCAGTGCATAGCATCTGTAAAAATAGGAAAGACAAACACAGAAGACATACTCGTGCTATGTGCGTTCTATGTCTGCGATTGGTAAAAGGGTGGCATTACAAAAAAGCAAAGGATCTATTGGCGTGGTGTCAATGGCAATTCGCTACGGTGGTGCTGTCATTCAGTCCAGCGGCTGGTTTCCATTACACAAGGTTGTGACATGTACCAGCTACTGGGCAGTTAGAAAACATGAAATAAAGAAAAGTGTCTGTGGGATAATGCTGCCCAGTGGCTGATAATAAATGTGGTAGTAAACTATGTTACATGGAATCCGAGTGTACTATTAGAATAAGTACTGCCCGGGATTGCCAAGTCTTTACAATTATAAGCGCGTGGTATCACTGGCAGCTAGGGTAGAGAGGTGCTGTCACATGATTAGTTAAAGGGCTGGTAATTGGTGTGGCAGTTGGCTTTATAGCACAGTGATATGTCAAAAGTAGCACAAGCAGCTGTATATCATGCATGTGGCTATTAAGGTTATCTAGCGGTATCAGGAGTGTGTGGTGGGGCTAGCTGGGGATTTCAAGTAGGCATGGTCAATTGGTTGTGCACTAGTCCTGCAGAGGTAATTGTATTCAAAGGAGGTCATCAGCGACTGAGGTTATTCCATTGTATGCTGTCATTCAACCCATGGATGTGGGTTGACAGCCTGTAAATCCAGTGTTGTTCTTTTGTAAAAAGTGTCTTTTCGTTGTTGGTCAGATGGATAGATATTTGTTCAATGACCGTCCATTGCATATCTTTGGGCATGTGCCCTTCTTGTAGGTAGTGGTCCATGAGTCTGCTGTTGGTCGTCTTGCAACAGATCGTGCTCCTGTGTTCTACAATCCAGGACCACACTTTTCTAGTGGTCATGCCAACATATCTGAGTTTGCAAAGGCACTCTATGAGGTAGATCAGGTTGGTAGAGTTAGAGTTGGTGTGTTTCAGTTGATGCCATGTCTTGCCAGGCTCCAGTTCAATAGTTTTGCTGTGTCCTGTAAGGTGACAGACGCTGCAGTCACCACAGGGGTAGTGCCCGACCACCTTGAGTAGGCCCCATGCTGTGTGTAGAGTGTTTCTTGGTGGGGGTGTAGTGGCCCTGGGGCGAGTTGACACTATTCGGTCTTTCAAACTGCTAGATTTTTTGTAAACAAATAATGTTTGCATCCAATTTCTGTTGCCTGTGTTTAGGATCCTCAAATTTTTGTGGAATATTTTGGCCACATGGTGGGATATACCATTATATGTTGTGACACAAGTTATTGTTTTTTTTGTCTCTGGTCATATGGGTCCTAGCGCGCTTCCTGGTGTTCTCAATTATTTTTTTAGGGTATCTTCGTTCTTGTAGTTTTGTAGCCAGGTCGGCCGATTACTTGTGATGGTCTGCGGGGGAACTGCAGTTGAGTCTTATGCGCAAGAACTGTCTGAATGAAGATTCTCCCTGAGGGGTCGCAGATAGAAGCTCTCAAATTTGAGCAAAGATTTTCTTGACGTTGGCTTGTAGTATGAGGAGGTTGTGAGTGTGCCTTCCTTAGCTTCTATCATGAGGTCAAGGAATGGTAGTCTCTCTTTGCTGGCTGTGCTGGTGAATTGTAGGAATGGGTCTCGTGCATTGAGCCAGTTGAGAAAGCAATTTGAGGAGTCTTGTGTGCCAGTCCATATCACTAGGACGTTGTTGATGTAACGATACAAACAATGGTTGATTTGATTGTGCACTGCTTGTGGTTTGTCTTTAGGATGATCGAAAATACTGTGCTCCTGGGAATCACTCCCTGCCCATCGGTGGATTAGTCTGATACCTCGGTAGCAACTCCACTGTTATGGGGTGTCTCCCCGGGCACAGGTTGGTGTGCTGTAGACAACAGCTACATTTTCAATAAACAGCTCTTTTCCAATTTCCTTGTTATATTGTTTCATTCTTTAATGTGTTAGTTTCACGCATTTTTTTGTTGCATTTACAAATGGTACTTCATGTCCCATAATACTGTGTATGTATCTCAAATATTCATAAATCCTCACTTCTCCCTATGCATTTCGGCATGATGCCGTCATCAGGGGTTCTCTGTGGAAAATGAAGGAATGATATGCGTTTTAAGCACTGGGCTTGCGACCCAAATAAAAATATCCACCATGTGATTAATGTTGGGTTAGTAGACAAGAGTGCTCCATGTCCGCAATCTCACCTATTTGAAATAATATGCATCTGTTGAGCTTTCGAGCAGAAGTGCGTTAAACATTAAGTTCACCCTCCGCCTGTTTCGCGTTCATGCTATGCAGCTATTTCAGCAGTGGTGTTAAACCTTGTGTGCCGTTTTCACATTGAGTGTCACGGATGAAGCTAAATGCTTTAGCGACTTAAAGGTGTTGTGTTATCCGGTCCAAATGTAAAATGTGCGCTAGGTCTACATGCATTAAACAATTTTAGCTTGTTAAGCAACAAAATCTCTCAAGGATTTCAGGTTGTGTTTAACTACGGATTCAGTACGCGCTTATCGCTATACAAGCCCTACGCCGCTTCAATTTAACGGAGAACGACGCTTACCGGTGTTATGAGCGTGAGGTGTTTCCATGCTTGATTGTTTTTGTGAGTGTACTGGAGCTACCCAGTAACGTTAGGAGAGTGTATGTGCGTGTCTACGTCCGGTCATGTGATCGGAACAAGGTGATGATTGTTAGTATTACGCGCTGTGAATAAAGATTGAATTTCAAAACGATTGCTGGTTACGTTACAGGTAAAGGATGTCACATGGATAAACAACATGGTATTCTTTCTAGAATTATGAAATAAGTCAATAAGAAGATATGAAAAAGTACTACATAATCACATTTTCAGTATAACCCAACTAAAATATGGGAGTCAGGATATAAAAAATGAGTAAAAAATAAAAACATTCTGATGCTTGTAAAGATCATTGCTAGCAGTCCGATGGGTACTTATTGTTTAAAAAAAGGTCATAAAAAATATAATAAAAAAACAGTCTTTCACTTGACTGAGGTGGTGTTGAGCCTCAATAAAATGGGATGCTACTGTAGATTTTACGGCCTTAGTCCTGACGTTACTTTTGTGTTCATTCATGTGTGTTTGTAATTTTCTTTCTGACTGGCCTATGTAGGCTTTCCCACATGGGCATTTTAACATGTAGATAATATTGGATGTGTCGCATGTAGCGTTGACTTTTACATGCACTTTATACCCTTTCATAGGGTGGGTGATATATCCTCCTTGAATAATGTTGTGGCAATTGTTACAATTCCAACATGGGGTATTGCCGCTATATGATTTTTTGTCAACTGTTTTAGGTGGATGCCGAATGACTTTCATTATCAAAGTAGCTAGCTCCTTTTGATCATCACATATCCCTTGGGGAAGTGAACTAGCTACTCTAGTTCCTCACTCACTATTGTGATTCCAAACATTAACGGCAGCATTCAGCTGTGAGAGACTCATACAACATGGTGGAAAACCAAAGGCTTAACTTTCTCTGAAAATGAGATTAGTGAGTTGCTAGCTGATCCTCCCTTCTCGCTGGACATTAACATTCACAAACTATAGCCCAAACCACCGACTGGGATGCACTCACAGAGTAAAGACACAACAGGATTTGCACCATCCTACATGGTGTCATCCTAACAGAATACCTGCACACCAACACAGCCCTAGGGGATTTCTGGTCCCCAGTGGCCCTAGAATCTTCCTGGATGATGCCACCTTCAGGAAGGACAGGGCGCAAATAGCGTTGTATTGCACAAGAAATTGGCTGTTGCTCATCATCAAAACCGCCAAACGCCTCTCAGATGCAATGATCATTGATATCCAGGCCACTGAGACACCCTTCAGAACCACCATCATTTCATCCAAAAAGAAACTGGAGGAGTCAAACAAGGAACTCATGGTAAACAAGGAATATCTAACACAGGCGAAAATCACCAAATTCCAGAAGGACCTGAAGAAATTCTGCTACACCAAGATCTACCCATACTCCGATGACAACTACACGGCCCCACAAAGACAGGACAGACCATCAGACACATCAGGGGACAACACCTACATGTCAAGTGACTGGAGCACAGGTTCGTCCAGACAACAAAGAAATAGAGGACGGGCACAAAGATGGCAACAGCCATGGGGCACACAACACCAACCAACCCCAAACCTTGGACCTCCTTTGCCCATCCCCACCAGAATCCCTATTTTGGCTGGCCACCACTATATCATCAGGTCCCGCAAGCCTTTTTTGGACAACACCAGAGACCACCTTTTTAAGGCCAGGGTAGACGATCCAGGGGCCGCAGAAGGAGCCAACAACAGGTACACTGGTCAGACGCAGATGGCCTAGTGAACGCCAACACGAGACGCAAAATGAAAGAAACACAACCAGGATCGAGCGGGAGCCGCTGGCTACTCCCCAGCAACCCCCATCCCTTGTCTTCAACCTGTCCTCTTCTCCACTAACCACAATGGAAAAGAAGGTACTGAACGAAGGACTTTCCTTCGTCCCAACCAAACGAGTGTACAAATTCCATCTCCACATTGAATTAAATGAGTTTTTCAGAAAACTAAAGCTCATAGCTTTCTTTGAGAAGCAACAATCATCTGACAACATGGAGGGCACCAATGAAACTGGCCTAAATCTACTTTCATACCCCCACAATCTAGCATTCTGGTTGAAGTAACAACATTTGAGCGAGCAGTCTACAATGAAGTAGAAAAAATGAAACAGCCTGAGACTTTCAAGAACCTCTCCAGACAAGAAATAGAAGCCTTACTGAACCTCCAGGATAACCCTAACATCACCATCAAACCTGCTGACTAGGGTGGAGGAGTAGTGATCCAGAACAAACAGGATTACACTGCAGAATGCCACAGACTCCTGGTGACAGACACAACTATAAACGCCTCACAGAAGACCCATTGACGCCCTGCAGACAGCAATAACCAACCCGGTACTAACAGCTGAGGACCACAACCACATCTCTAAACAGGAGGCATATTTGCATTGCAAAAAAAGACCAAGAGTCCCCTACTTCTACACAGTCCCTATAGTTCACAAGGAAGCAAGACCACCACCAGGGCACCCCATTGTGTCTGGCATCAACTCATTTCTTGAGCCACTCTCCAGATTTTGTAACTTCTTCCTGAACCCTTTGGTACAGGAAACCTCAACCTATTTCAAGGATACAAAACATCTTCTATCCCTAATTAGGGACAATAGCTTTGATCCCTCAACTACTAGTGGGATTAGACATTGAGAGCTTATATAGGAGCCTCCCCCAAGATGCCTCTCTGAAAGTACTTGATGAGATGCTCACCAGATTTTCCTGGGAACACTCCACCCCAAGAGAATTCATCCTAGAGTTTGCCAAAATGGCGCTTAAGGAAAACTCTTTCGAGTTTGAGGGCACCTACTACCTACAAACCAATGGTACCTCAATGGGCAGTGTTTTCGCCCCAAGCGTGGCGGGGCTCTACGTGTATCACTTTGAACTAACACACATCCTCTCAGCCACCACACCTTACAAAGACACTATATGTTTCTGGCGTCGTTACATTGACGACATCCTAATGATATGAACTGGCACACAAAACTCCATAAACTGCTTTCTACACTGGCTCAATGCAAGACACCCGTTCCCACTATTCACCAGCACAGCCAGCAAAGAGAGCCTACTATTCCTTGACTTCATGATAGAAGCTAAGGAAGGCACTCTCACAACCACCACATATTACAAGCCAACGTCTTTGCCCAAATTTGAAAG
The DNA here is from genome assembly GCF_964263255.1 of Lissotriton vulgaris. Lineage (NCBI taxonomy): Eukaryota > Metazoa > Chordata > Amphibia > Caudata > Salamandridae > Lissotriton > Lissotriton vulgaris. The sequence goes on from NC_141694.1 coordinate 449,188,003, forward strand.
CTTTCATCCCCGACCACTCAGGGAGAATCTCCCATTCGGACAGTTCTTGCGCATCAGACGCAACTGCAGTTCCCCCGCAGACTATCACAAGCAATCAGTCGACCTGGCTACAAAACGACAAGAATGAGGATACCCTAAGAAAATAATTGAGAACACCAGGAAGCGCGCTAGGAACTAGAACCGAGACACACTCCTGGAAGAAACCATACGACCAGAGACAACAACACCTCTAACTTGTGTCACAATATATAATGGTATGTCCAATCAAGTGGCCAAAATAATCCACAAAAATTGGAGGATCCTAAACACAGGCAACAGAAATTAGACGCAACCATTATTTGACTACAAAAAAAATAGCAGCTTGAAAGACCAACTAGTGTCAACTTGTCCCAGGGCCATCACACCCCCACCAAGAAACACGCTACACACAGCATGGGGCCTACCCAAGGTGTTCGGGCACTACCCCTGTGGTGACTGCCGCGTCTGCCACCTTACAGAACACAGCAAAACTCTTGTCTGGAGCCTGGCAAGACATGTAACCAACTGAAGCACTTCAATGATCAGGGGAGGCAAAGAGAAGCTTGTGAGGCACTCGGCTTCCAATGGCTAGTATACAAATCAAGGGGGGAGTGGACCACTTGTCCTGTGTCACCAGGGTCACAAATTGCGTGGCTGGTCTTCGTTATAAAAGAACCATCATATACGGACTCAGGCGTCGGGTGGTAGTTGTTGGTTCTCCGCCTATGTGTACCGTAACAGCATGATCATTGGGTCTTTTCTCAGTAAGTTATGCTGTTCTCCACATGGAGGAAGACCCGCTGGTTTGACAGTAGTGGTCAGAGATAAGAAGGGTTGTGCAGGTGTTCAGAAAAGGTGAGTTAAAATTCCTAAATTCAAACCTCTTGTATGTTATTCTTCAGGCATGTAAAGTTGGAAATTAAAAGAGGAACTTCGTGTGTTTGCAGACTTAGTTACTGGTCTAACGCACTGGTGATTGATGTCAATAAGGTCAACATGTTTCAGCCTCTTGGGACCTCTAGAGGCTTTCGTCAGGACTGTTGAGATTAAGAACCAATTGTAGTTCTTAAATGTAAAATTGGTGATATTGTTTTACTCACCAACTTTTGCGGTGTGGGTCAGATCTATTCTGGCTGAACCTATAAAAGAAGATAAGATAAGAAAACAGGCAAAAATGCATAGTGAAGACATATTACATCATTGTGATTAGCATTTGTCTTTAGATGGCTGTTACATGGTCTAATGTAGTCTTGTCCCTATTGGATCCAATTAGGAATAGGGTACTTGTCAAGATTGATGACTTAACACTTGTGTAATGCAAAACTGGAGGTGTGTGCAGCAGAGCAAAGGATAAGAACTCAGGCGTTGGTGCTATTCTTATTTGCGTGCACTTGAACAGTAGTTAACTGCCTTACTGTGAGTAAAGAAGATCTGCACGTGTTATTTCAAGAAATTGATGTAAATAAAATGCATCGGTACGACTCAGTGGCCGGTATATGAAAGCGAGTTTGTTTATGGAGCACGCTTAATAGCACATGTAATAGACACAATTGTAATTTTCAGTTGGTGAGCAGAAATTGTAGTACAGCGTCTACTACTTGAATGTATGAGAATTAGTGACACCAACTGGGATCCAATTCTTTAAAAACAAAAAGACATAATGAGCTAACATGAGTGCCTTTATGCAGAAAAGATTACACCTGCATCACTTTTTGAATTTACGAGGAGACTAACGCTCATACATTATAATTATGAAAGAATGCCTCCTGATACCGCTAGATCACCTTAATAGCCACATGCACGACATACGGCCGCTTGTGCTACTAGTGACATATCACTGTGCTATAAAGCCAACTGCCACACCAATTACCAGCCCTTTAACTAATCCTGTGACAGCACCTCTCTACCCTAGCTGCCAGTGATACCACTCACTCATAATTGTGAAGCCTTGGCAATGCCTGGTAGTACTTGTTCTAATAGTACACTCGGGTTCCATGTAACATAGTTTACTGACACATTTATTATCAGCCACTGGGCAGTATTATCCTACAGACACTTTGCTTTATTTCATGTTTTTCAACAGGCCAGTAGCTGGTACACGTCACAACCCTTTGTAATGTAAACCAGTCGCTGGACTGACTGACAGCACCACTTTAACGAATTGTCAGTGACACCACACCAATAGATCCTTTGCTTTTTTGTAATGACACCCTTTTACCAATCGCAGACATAGAACACAGGTAGCACGAGTATGTCTTATGTGTTTGTCTTTCTTATATTTACAGACGCTACTCACTGACACTGCTCACACGGGAGCCACGCACTGCCCAAACAAGCATCAGCTGCGGTGCTAACTCTGTATTTAAATCACACCGGCTCACGGATCCCGCATCCATGGAGCTCCTGGCCGGACACACCAGATGATTCAGAGGATCAGGAGACATTGCCAAGTAAAGGGAGAGTCTGAGTTCACTTGCGGTTCCGCCACCAGGTCACAGCCACTGGCTACTCCTGAGTTTGTATTCCTTACCACTGGCAGCAAGCCTTTCTCTCATTAACTGCTCACCCAACTCTTTTTCCCTCTGTACCCCCCAGAGTGCATAGGAGTCTCGGATCCGCGCCAGAGACTCATAGAGTTTGTCCTCTGAAGTTAGGAAGTAAGCTCTCTCTTTTAATGGAAATGCCTTTTTACCTTGGTTCCAACAGCATTTTGCTTTCTTCGCCTGCAGGTACTAGCACCTCTAACGCATAGTATTACTATCCGGCCATTGCCACACAATCCGACACTACCGCATCTCACTGTCGGATGACTCACTCACGTATTAGGCACTCATTATGTGCCTTTAATCAACGTGTTCCAAATATTATGTTTCTATGTGTTTGTCCCGTCCTTTTCCTTCACAGGTACAAACTGAGAGGAAAACCTCCTCTTACAAATATAGCACCTTAGCGTGTGCTTCACATAAGGGTGCTGACAACACGTTAGCCCCCTGTTCCACCCCCTCACACATAGGTCCTGACGAAAGCCAGTTTTAACTAAAAGGCCTGGCTGAAACTAGTTGACCACACTGGATGTAGAAGTCCATAAGTCCCTCCAACAACGTCCCAAAGCCTTGTTTTTTAACCCTGCCTAGAGCCCACTAATAAATTAACCATTTGGGACCTCTAGGACAGTATTTTAAAACCCCACTCTAAACACATTCACTGCACACTCACTTAACACAACCTGCTCCACTGGAATAAGGTGTCAAAGCATACCTGAGGCACACTCGGTGCCTCGTGTGGGGCCCGAGGATGAAGCATGCCACCAACTAGGTTGGTGGGAGAGGGCTTTCATAAAAACCAATCGGTTTTCCCATACAGACACATACTACACCAACAATGTCAAAGTAGCTAGCTCCTTTTGATCATTACAAGTTTTTTTTATTTTGCCAGGTTCAAACAGCAGTTTAAACTGCATGCACAGGTTCAGCAATGGCAGGCCTGGGCTATGTTCAAAGGGCTACTTTTGTGGGTGGCACAATTAGTGCTGCAGGACCACTAGCAGCATGCCACATTACTATGGACTTATAAGTAAATTAAATATGCCAATTGGGTATAAGCTAATGTTACCATATTTAAAGGAGACAGCACTAGCACCTTAGCACTGGTTAACAGTGGTAAAGTGTGCAGAGTTCTAAGGCCAGCAAAAACAGGGTCAGAAATAAATGGAGGAGGAATATAAAATGTTTGGGGACAAGACCACCCTCAGGCTTACAGGTCTAACATGTACTCTGTGACAGTTGTTTAGACTGAGACGTGAGCTTTTTCTGCTAGTATTAGGAATGAACAGTACTTGAAAATACTTGATATAATTAATTGATCTGAGAGCAGCACTAAGAAATAGATTCAATGCCATTGCCTGTTAAAAGCACCTGTTCACGTTTTTCATAGGCTTGGATAGCTTCCTGCTCAAAACGGTGAGAGAGATAAATTGAAACTGTATCTAATAGTTCAAAATATTGTTGGGGATAATCACTACGCAGCTTTAGTATTACACTTATTGCTGAATTCACAGCAGCTAGTAGCTCTGACATTTGCAGAAGCTGCAGACCTTGGAGAGCAATCTGAAGACCTAGGATAGTTTTTCCTCTCTGAAAGTGTGCCATAAAACCAAGAGCACACACATCACCAATTGACTTTGGATAATTGGTTCTAGGGTTCCCAAAACAGGTGCACAATTATCCATTACTTTTTATACAGCTTTGTCCAGCGTGTTGGACACAGTAACACATTGCAAGGCCTTCAACACTGTGCTCAATGAGGTCTGATAATATTGTAAGGCATGCCATAGATTGCCAAAACAGATACCCCAGTTATTGGTCATAAAGTAGTGCATCTTCCTTTATGGAACATTTGTGTGCTGTAGCAGCCTGCATATCCAGATTTGTACAATGTGCTCCAGAATAGACATAAACAGCATTTGGTTGTTATTCGCGTATTAATGCTTGTGTACCATGGTATTTCCTTGACATATTTGCTGCACTATCATATGTTTGTGCTCCAAGCTTTGACAGATAAAGGCCATGGCAGCATAAAACATCCTTTACAGTTGTAGCAATTGCAGCACCAGCAGTATTACCTGCCTGATATAGTCCATTAACATGTTCATGAGGGTTTCTTGTTCCTGACCAGATATATCCTGTGTGCCATCAACGATAACTGCAAATCTATTGCCACCAATATTTGTATGAATTTGATTTTGAGGGAAACTCCCATTGCTGTCATCATGACCTCGAAGTGCAAGGCTTTATTTTACCAGATGAGTTGTAGTATGAATTATCTTTTTAACACAAAGTCAGGCTTCTTTCTGTTTTTGGACTTGCTGTGATAACTATTGGTTGATATTAGTTGGCCTGCTCTTAACTGTGCTGGTTGGCTCAGTGCATATAAATGAGCATAATTATTCTGATGCTTTTTGAACCTTTCTTTTGCCTTTTACCAGTTGTTACAACCAGTGCTGTAACATTCTTCTTCTGTGTTCCTGTAAAGCTCACTTAATTTCAGTGACGTACCTTTTGCGCAGTGAGCCTAGCACTCCTGCCACACTATCGCTTGAATGCAGCCAGGGGGTTTTGGTGGCTACTGATGCTGCATTTCCTTCTGCTCAGGGACTCTGGAGACTTACCATCAGGTAATAGTTCAGATGAGCCAGAACTCAGCCTGTGGACTTGAAGTTGGAAGTAGTGCTGGTTACTCAAGGGACGTACGGTGATGGTCAAGTCCATTATTAAAATTGTGGTGCAACTACATGAAACTTAGGGGCTTGAAACCTAGGGGCTCATTAGGAAATTGGGCGGATCACCACCCCCTGACATATTACTATGGCGGGGGGACCGCGGCAGACAGATAGACCGTCCGCCGCTCTTCCGACCGGCCAACAAGTTGCCCTGGCGGAAAAGAGTTTAATATGGTGGCAGTGTCTGTTAGACACCGCCATCCATATTAGGATTGGGCGCATACATGCCTTTCCATGGCTGCATTGCCGGCACGGAAAGGCATGCGGGGATTGCTTGCGGGGGTCTGTGGCGGGACCCCAGGGACTCTAAGGGAAGGAGGGTGCACATGGGGGGTACCTATGGTACCCCCCTGCAGTTCCATGCACAACCTGGCAGGCTTCGCACAGTGCCTGCCATGTTGTGCATGGAACTGCACGACATGCCTTCCTGGCATTGTGGCGGGAAGTGCTGAGTGCACCGCCCGCCACAATGACAGGAATGCAGGGTGCACCCGGCACTGTGGCGGGCGCATCCTAATGGCCCCCATGGGACCCCGCCCTTATGGCGGGCGGTCCCATTTCACAATAGAATGGTGGGCCTAATGGGCTCCTTAGTCTTCAATAGCAGTATCCTAGGTCAAACCATCAACAGGCTTAAATCTCTACACAGTTTCAAGGGCAATTGGGTATGGTGAAACACAGAACAAGGAAACAACAACGCATGTACCTGTTTAGTGTGAACGTGTATGTATGTGTGTACAGTGAACATGTGACATATGCATGGTATAGAATTCTGTGTATGCGTATGACTACTGAAGTCTAGGAGATCCCTCTTGGAAGCCCTTGTTTAGCAGGGCACAAGATGGACAGCGATGATAGTTTTCAAATACTAGATGTTTGTCACCTGCATTCCTGTCACTGGAGGGTTAAGAAACTCTAATCCATTTCAAAGTATAAAACACAATGCAAAAATGTTTGTTGTTTTATCTATGGGAAGAGCAATTGCAGATGGATGATATGAGTGCAGAGTAGACTTAAACCACGTTATCGTGTGCAAAAAATAAAAGTCTGATGAAGTAAATTTGCAATAAGAATAAGCCTTGTGTGGGATGCTTGCAAAAATTAGATGCACAGTGTTTGTGTGGAAGAGATATGCTTACCAATGTGCAAAAGCCTGCTGTTCGAGAAACATACAAGATGCTCACAGAGGATACGTATAGTGAAATATGCAGCATCAGGTTTGAGGGTAAAGCTCAGATATGAGGTGTTAATGATGCAAACCAGAGACATTGTTTGTTTGTGAAGTTCACAAATCAATGCAGCAGATGGAAGGTCAAAAACGAGTAGTGGGATGCACTAAAGCACACAAACTTGTTATGTGGGAGGCTCACAAAAAACAAACAGCACATTGTATAAAATGCTCAAAACTAGCAAATATGCATTTTGCTAAGATTGTTCCAGCTAAAATATTCAGCATTTAATTGAAACTATGATTGAAGGCATGGATGCCTTACTCAAGATTTTTGATGATTTATTTACAAGTGACATTTGGAGAGTTGCATATTAACAGGGAAGCAATCTTTGGGGAATTGTTATTGCTGCAGAGATAAGAAGTTTCCTGGTTTGGTAGCTCTGATACGGACATCACTTTCTCGCAGACTATGTATGGTCAATGTGTTTGAATTTATGTTAAGAAACTCAGAGGAAAACAGTCCCTTTCTGTGATAACATAGTAAATATTGGCACCAGAGGGGAGGATTAGTGGTTCCCTGGCCTCTTTGAGGACAATATGTGCCCTAAAATTACAGAATTTAGAGATGTATATTTTGCTTGCTTGGTGAAGCTCCAATGAAGAAGTCATTGATGTGGTGGACTGCAATCACTGAGACGTGGAGGCGTTTTTGATTTACTGTGCCACTGTGAAACATTATTTTCCATTTTTTATGGAGTAGTGCATTATATATACAACCAAATAACTTCTTATTTGTGGCTATGGTACTTTATGGCCTTGTGTATTTAACCAACTCTTTCTAGAACTGTATGACCTGCACTTAGGCTGGTGATTTGTGTCTTGTGCGCTGAATAATGTAGATCAAGTTTACTATAAGTAAATATCACATATATGTAATCCTGGAACTTTTTAGAAGTGGGAAGAGTGAGATCCGGCGGCAGGAAGACCCTGTATTTTCCTTTTGACCAGCTTGACAGTAAAGAGCACTTTTTGTAGGGGGAGCTGGGATAAAGAAGACATTGAGAAACAGTACTTGGGCCATGCTACATGATAGGGACATACACAAGAAGAAGTAAAACTGGCACTTGGCGACCAAAGAGAAGCAAGGAAATGAGAGTGATGATGAAGTCAACCAATGGGCAGGCTCTTAGCACCTTAGCTAAACAGAATGTCTCACAAGCAACGGCGCCTATGCTGTCACGTGAGACCTGGGTGTGGGTGTGGGTGGAGGGACGGGGCAAACAGTAAAAGACATGAATGTTCCTGCCAAATATACTTAAGGACCTAATACAATTGACAGTGCCCCTAAACATGTGTAACCTACCTGAGGGGAAACATCCTTTACAAAAGAGTCTTTTCACAAAGGTAATTCTTTTCTTTAAATAACATTTCATGTTATTTTTTGGGAAAAATTGAATTTAGAGTTTAGAGATGGAGAGAGTTAATTGGAGTTAAGGATGACTTAAGGTTCAGAAGTTTGTAGAGGCAAAGGGAAGTAAGGGTGACTTTAGGGATTTGGGGTGAGTAGACTTAACGGGAGGTGAAGGTGACTTGAGGGTTCAGTGGGTATAGATAAAGGGAGGAGAGGTGAGGGTGACTTGGTTTTTCAGAGATGGGTAAAGGCAGGTGGGAGTGAATTGAGGGTTATGGGGTGGGCAAAGATAAAAGGAGGTGACAATGATGTGATTGAATAATATAATATGGTACGGCCTGTCCTTGTACAGTTTGGTATGGTATGGTCTTATATGGCATGGCATTTTATAGTATGGTATGAACTGTTATTGTATGGTGTGACCTGTTAGTAATTAATATGGTATGATATGGTATGGATTGCCATTGTATGGTAATGGTATGGCCTGTCATTGTATAGTATGTCATGGTATGAGTTGTTATGGTTTGTTATTGTATAATATGGTATGTTATGGTCTGTTATTCTATATTCTGGTGTGTTATGCCATGGCCTGTTATTGTAAAGTAAATTATGGTACGAGTATGGTATAGCATGCTAGTGAGAGGTACAGCCTTTGAACTAGTAACAGCAAGCATACACATGCATTTAGGCAAGTGCCAATATTACCAATTATTACAGTTTAAAAACATATAACTCACATTTGCTTTACAAATTGGGAAGGAAGTCAGCATAACAGAATTTTACCACACAAAGACAAGCCACAAGCAAATGCACCCTCAGTGAATGGTTCCAATTTAATAAGCTGTGTTGTTGTTTTGTTATGTAACTTGGGCAAGACTGGCCAGAGAAAAATGGCTTACTGGAACGTGACGCTTTGAGAAATCTGAAACGCAAACAACAAATTGCAGGAGTGGCAGGCCCAAGACAACAAAAACAAAAAAAATAGATAGAGTGACATAGGAGTGTCTAAAAAGGACATGGGAAGAAACAGTAGACAACCACAAAAAAGTGCAACAATCCAAGCACAAGCATTACTTGGTCCATGCTCCATGGAAGAAAACAAAAACATGGAAACGAAAGGAAGCTGTCATGCATAGACATGTTCTTACAAATGAAAAGGATGAAAATAAGAGTAACATTGAAGCCAGCTAATGGTAAGTAGTGAAGGACTAAAAGCGGATTTTAAGAGGTTTTGTTTGGCCGAAAAGCAAATAGACCTTTAAAGCAATTAACAACATGCCCAACATTTCCCTGGCTAATAATTATTTAAGGTTGCAACCTCTGATTTGCTCATGCAATAGAACATTAGTGAAGGTGGTTGGTTTCATCACAACCCAGCTTCAATATTTTGCAGTTGTATACTCTGCAAACTTAAAGGGTTTTTCATGAGGACCTATTTCGTTTGAAAAGGTCACATTTCTTTTTTAGGGAAAGAGGCTCTGTCTGCAGCTCCACACAGTTGTCTTTTGCTCCTATACAATTCCATGTTCATTTCACTTCTGCCGTATTCCTGCTCTGTGCACTTTGCAATAGCAAGTGGCATGCTCATTCTACGCTAGGCATCTCTATCCTGCCCCCAGAGCCCCTATCCTTCCCTGTATACATCCATCATTCCCTGTGTCTTCACCTTATCTGAGGCGACCCCATCCAGCCATGTGCTCTTCATTGCTAATTGAAGCACCTCCATTCCACCCAAGTCTTGCCTGCAGCACCCCCAGTAGTTTCATTACTTCTGTCCTCACAGTTCAGCTGATGCATCTCAAGCAGATATCACCCAAACAAAGTCTATTCTGGCATTTCTCAAGGCTAGAAATACTCTTCAGAAACGAATACCACTATTGTAAATAAAAAACTTAATTTGAAAACTTTAAACTGCAAAAAGCTTCATGACTTGAACATCACATCTAGTATCTAATTGGGTGAATTTTTCCCTACAATGACCCCTACTTTTTCATGGTGCTTACTCCAAAATTTCCAATGCAATGCCCAGTTGTGGTATTGTCCAATCTAGATGCAACTGCCCTGGCAATGCCTCGTTGGAGACGTGCCCTAGACGGTACAACAAGAGCCAACAAAACTGCTGAGAAGTTACACTGTGTGCATCATAAACTGACATTTTTCAGGTTGGTAAAAAATTGCTTGTCACAGTCCCCTATTCCACTTGTTGTATGATGTGTTAATCTTAATTTATGATACAAAGTATTATCTGTGCGCTCCTGGAAGTCTCGGAGATCGTTAAAGAGGTGCTGGACACGGGAGGCAGGGTGATGTTAGTCATGCTAGACCTGTCGGCGGCGTTTGACACCGTCCCCCATGAGGATCTCCTCACTAGGCTTCATGACATCGGGCTAGGGGGGACGGTGCTCAACTGGTTTCGTTCCTTTCTGGCCAACCGCCGCCAGACGGTCTGGGTCCCACCCGGATCCGCCGAGATGCCGCCACTGGGAGTCGGACTGCCTCAGGGCTCTGTATTGAGCACCACTCTATTTAACATCCTTATGACCCCTCTGGCGACATTGGCGGAGTCCTACGGGGCCCGGATCGTCTCTTATGCTGACGACACCCAGCTCCTTTTCACCTGTCGTAAGAGCGAAGAGTTCGATGGAGAAAGGATCCGTGAGTGCCTTGGGGCTGTTTTTAGCTGGTTCTCACACAACAGCCTTAAGTGCAACTCGGACAAATCTGAAATACTATTCTTCGGATGCCCATCGGAACCAGATTGGCAGGGATGGTGGCCTGCTGACATGTCCCCTCCCACTCAGTCCTCTAAGTGGGCTAAGAACCTGGGAGTTAAAATTGACAACGAGCTCTCGCTCAAATCCCAGGTTTCTACTCTCACGGGAACATGTTTTGGGATTCTCAGAATGCTGCGCAAGTTCTTTCCCCTTCTCTCGGAGCAACATCGGAGGATCACTGTTCAGGCACTCATAGGGTCCAGATTGGACTATGCAAATGTCCTATATCTGGGCCTGCCTGAATACCTCCTCCAGCGCCTGCAGGTCACCCAGAACGCTGCTGCGCGTGCAATTTTTGGCCTGCACCGCCGCACTAGTGCCTCCAATCTCCTTGTATCCCTTCACTGGCTTCCGGTGCGGAAGAGGATACTGTTCAAGGCCATGACTCTTGCCCATAAGGCCTTGCATGGCAATGGTGCCAAATATCTTCAGAGGAGGCTGGACTTCTATCGACCTGCACGATCCCTCAGGTCAGAAGCTCTGGCTTTGGCTCGGGTGCCACGCATCAAAAGGGCTCGGCTAGGCGGCCGGTCCTTTAGTTTCCTTGCTCCTCAGCTATGGAATTCTCTACCGGTGTCCTTGCGAAACACCGCAAATCTGCTTGTCTTCAGGAAAGACTTAAAAACCTGGCTGTTCGCTGGATAATTTGTCCCCTCTTTTAGGCCCCTGCTCTTTTACTGTTATGTTATCCAGCTCTCTTCTTTGGTCTGGAGCTCAAAGCGCCGGGACACTCCTTTGGAGTAGCCGTTGCGCTATATAAGTCCCATTTTAACATAACATAACATAACAATGCTTAGGTTCAGAAAATGTAATGTATAATTGATAAAGTCCATAGGGTGTTTGCAACCCAGATGCATGAACAAAAAAGTAGGATTACGTAGTACAGAGGGGTACACCTCACAGTCCTACAACTCTCATCACTGCCCATGGATGTATACTAAATAGCCTGCAATTGCCAGTTTTAGAGGTACCACATCAAATTGTGCAAGGAGGTAGAGAGAAAGGTGGAGGTCCCAGAAGGCAGAGGTGTGGGGGTGAATTGGGTGATGCTATTGCTCTGAGGGCGAAGTTACGCCCTCTGGACAGGCATGCTTGGGAAATCTGGAACAGGCGGTTCCAGACTTTGCAAGTCTCACTCACTAACAGAGCATAGAAAGAGTGGGCCACTTTCGTGCCAGGCGGCATTTTGCTCAAAACATCTACAGCATCAATGCAAGTTTAAAGATACAAGAGTAAAGCCAGTTCAAGTGCATCACACTTCTCATTAGTGAAGGCTTACATTAGAAAACCAGATATAGCATGTGGTTCTTCCTAGATTGTATCTACAAAGATACTGGGTGTGACTAGTAACTGTTGTCACGTTACGTACAGTGCTCTGACAACTTCAGCACATGTCCGTGCTACATAAAAATCTCAAAAATAAAAAGAATGCATGTCTTCTGGTATTTAGATAAATGAGTGGACCCAGGGAGAGACCCATACCCCTCCCTTTCTCTCTTCCACATCTCAGTGAGATGGATGATCCTAAGATCAGTGAAGTAAAAGTATACTGACAATCTTGGACCTGGTCATCAAACAGCATGAGACATGTGAGACATGTGTCACCTTAAGCTGTGACCTGCATAGGCGATACTTTCTCATTAACAAGTTCAATTGTTGAGGGGTGCACTGTAAATGTTTATAGAACTTTGCATGTGCCTCTTAGTAGCCACTATCTTAATAGCAGTGCCTGAACAGAAGTTAGATTGAATGACATGTACAGGATCACACTATATTGAGTGAAGGTGTAGGGGGAAAAAGAATCAGAATAAAAGGTTTCGCCCCCACACCGACTGTAGTGAAGACCTTTTCTTCTCCTCTCATTAAACACAGCAATATTCAGACACAAGAGCAATAAATAAGGGACACTCGCAGAAGTGTCAAGGGAAATGACTTCCATTGTCTTGGAAGTGAGCAACTAGAATGTGAGTTAGTCTGAGAAGGAGCTGTCGTACAACAGGTTTTTAAACAAACTTATCACATCTTCTAAGCCGTGCGGATAACAGAATGCTGGTGAAAAACCTGCAGTCTCACCTAAACAAAGAAAAAGCAATGAAAACAACACAAAAGGTGAACTGCCTACGGCGCAGCAGAGCAGACCCTATAAAAAGCCAGGACATCCTAATTAAGATGTGAGCTTCATTGAGTCTAGGTTGCATAGTCTATATCTTTTACTATGTGATCTTATGTTCCGAGGTGAGGTCCATGCTACTTGAAACTGCTCAAAATAAAGCTTTCTACAAAACATTTATCTTTGATCTTAGAAAGAGATAGCCTTTGAGTAACTGAATTGTGCAGCAGCTTTTCAATTTAACCAACCGTGTAATCCTAGGCAAATACTGTGTTTACCAAATCCTCCTTACATTGCTTCTTCAAACCGTCCTGCTGCCTTCAGGGGTCAGCCTTTAAGGCAAGAGGTAGGTGTTGTAAGTAAGATCTGGACACTTCTAATTAGGTTACATGTAGTTTTATTTAAAACACAGCTGAGCGCACACCTCGCCAGCTGACCAGACCATCAACTGACAAGAGGAGAACACCCCGGTACAAGTTAGAACACTCACAGGTATTCTGAGAAGCTGAGAAGGTAAGAACACGAAGGAAGGGCTAATGGCCACTGTCAGCCATGTTACATGAGCAACTAATTTACAACACATCTTCCTTCTTTACAGAGAAAAAGGAAATAAATAAACAAATCACAAAAAATTAGGCTTAACGTGTGAGAGACAACAACAATAATCTTTAAGACAGATAGGAGGTCTACAACATCTTGAACTATTTTTAGTTGGCGAAGGCAAAGGAGTGTTTAGGGGTAAAGAAAGTCAAGAGTGAAGGGTGAGGTGGGAGACATCACCCAAAACAACAAACAGATATTACCACCACCTACTCCCCTTAGACTGACAAAAACAGGAAAAGACAGTCCACTCTCTCCAATCTGTCCTTGTCAACCAAAAACAGGAAGAGACAGTTCACTTACTTCAATCTGTTTCTGTCCACCACCGCATTCCACTGCAAGTTAAAGATGAACAGCTCAACAGATGCCTCCATGTTTTAGTAACAGATTTCTTTAATCTTAAATTGTGAGATCCTTAGAACTCCAACAGCAGATACCACAGTCCTGGTACACTTCGAGATTTCCAAGTGAAGTACCGCATATGATGTTATGATTTTTTATTCTTACTTGAAGTACTTCAGACTGACATATGATCACAATGTCCTTTAGTTCTATTGTCGATTTGATTCTGGTCGAGTGTGGACATTCTGTCCTGGTTGTGAGTCGCTTTGTTCCAGTTCAGGTGCACTTTTACTGGTTCTGGGCCTCTTCACAGGTTTTAGTCCTCATACACCGCTTCTGGACTCTCTGTCTCAGTTTTTTGTAAGGTTCTTGGAAGTGAGCACTGTGCCCAGTGTTTTTTTTTCACTTCCACCTGGTTCTGGTTCGGGAACCTTTGTCCCTGATGTAGGCTCTCTGCCCCGGCTCTCCATTGTGGTTCTGTGACCATTTGCCCCTCTTGGTACTGGTTCAGGGACCTTTGTCCATTGCTAGTTCTGTGACCTTTGTCCCCTCTGGTACTGGCTATGGGACATTTGTCCATTTCCTGTTCTGGGACCTTTGTCTATTCTGGTACTGGTTCTGGGACCTTTCTCCATTGCCGGTTCTGGGACCTTTGTCCCCTCTGGTACTGGTTCTGGGACATTTGTCCATTGCCGGTTCTGGGACCTTTGTCCCCTAGGGTACTGGTTCTGTGATCTTTGTCCTTTGCTGGTTCTGGGACCTTTGTCTCCTCTGGTACTGGTTCTCTAACCATTTCCATTACTGGTTCTAGGACCTTTGTCCCCCTCGGGGGTTGGTTATGGGACCTTTGTTCTAAGATCACAATGCAGTTAGCATTGTCTCGTTTTGAGGAGTTTTGCCGCGAACATGAGCTTGTGGTTAACGTAGGGAAGACTAAGTTCATGGTGCTCCATGGGGCCAAGCCCGTTAAAGCATGTGTTTTTATGGGTGGGAAACCTTTGGAGCAGACTAATGTCTTCATCTATTTGGGTGTCACGAAAAGCTGTGTTGGGCTCCCCAAGTTAAGATCCTTGCACTGAAACATATCTAATTAGCGGGAGCATTGATTAAGGAACATAGACTATCTCAAACTAAGCCCATAGCTCCAGTGGTCAAAATTTATATGACTAAAATTATTTCTGCTATTCTATATGGTGCTGAAATCTGGGGTTTCTGTAACCCGACTGTCGACAGCTCAAAATAAATTCCTGAGGTCGGTTGTGGGCCTGCCCCAATCTTCCCCCCGTATTCCACTGCTGTTTGATTTAGGCTGTCATAGTATTCAGGATATTGCCCGTTATAGGCCATTGGCCTTCTGGAGGCATCTCTGGACTACTCCAGAGCTCCCCCTCTTTGCTAGGGCTTTGTCCGAGGTAAGAGGATTAGATCGCATGCATAGGATCCCGTGGCTGACTGGCATAAAGTTACTCATTACTGATATGGGGATGAGGGAACTTTGGGAGAGCCCCGAATCGGCGGAATTTCCCTCAAAAGAATCCTATTGAGCAGCTTATTGGGAGTTAGTCAAAATAGGGAAGTTTTTCTCTGTTATTAGCCCTGCTTTGTCCAGAGACTTTCTAGAGCTAAAAGATGAACCCTACCTATAAAGTTATTGGGACCTCATATCAAAGCCATTAGACCGCAAGATTTACCACCAATTCAGAGTTGGGTCATTGCCGCCCAGGAAGTTTACATGTAAGTGGCAACCAGGAATTGGTGATAAGTTTCGATTTTGCCCGGATCGCATTGAAGACATTGACCACCTTCTATTTGTTTGTCCTGTCTACAACAAACCCTGCAGCTTGTGGCTAAAACCAGTATGTTGGTCCTTAGGAACTGGCTCTGCGATGGTTGCTAAGAGGCTGTTGAAATCTGGCTTCAATAAGATCTCTATAATAGGAGTAGCAAAGTTCCTGAGCTGGGATTGGGTTTTAAGGATGAAAAATGGGTAGCCTACTAGCAAAGATACTTCCCCTTGGGTTACTGAATGAATTATGTGGAATTATGGATTTTTATGGATTTTTATGATGTGTATAAAGTCTTGTGCAAGTTTTAGGATTTGCTTTTAATATGTAGATATAGGTATTTATTTTTTTAATTCTACTGGGAAATTTGTAAGTTTTTCTTATGTCGTGTTAAGGCATATATTTGGTTTGTATTTAACTTTATTCCTTGACTTTCTGTCTTTTAAGATGAAAATCGCAATAAAGACTTCTTTTGATGATGATGATGATGATGATGACTGACCTGCTTTTGGGCTAGCTGTCCTGGTTCTGGACTCACTCCCTCATTCCTTAGTTTTCCTGATTATGGAGTTTGAGTCCCAGTTCTATGTTTTCTGTCCTGTTTCAAATTAGGTTCACATTTCACTTGCAATAGTTATCTCCAGGTCAACATTGAAATACTGATTGCTACTTTCCAACTTTCCCATTTGCATTTCTTCTCTTTCTATACTTTTGAATATGGCATCTCTTCTTATGACTTTAAGTCAGATTTTTCTATCATATTCCTCACTTGCTTCAGATCTGCTCTGTCAAAACAATGGAATCAGATGATTCACTCTCCTGCCCAGAAGAATATGATGGCTGCCTAACATGTTTTTCCAATTTTTTTTCCTCGTCTCCCTTTTTTTAAAAAAATGATTACATCCACGGTCTCAAACTCATTTTCAGATGAAGAATCACCAGGGCACTCCTTTTTGCACTTCTTCAGCTTTCTGGCACAACTCTCTGTTGCCGCTATGATCCCATCATGTACTATCTGGTGAGGCTTTGCTTTGCTTTGTTTCATAGAACACTTTTGTCTCGCACGTGCAGAAGGAAATGCGTGACACTGTTTTATCCGAAACCGGCAGACTGAATGTCCAAGAGCAGGTTAAACTCTTACCTGCATGACTGATCTATCATCCCATGCCTGCAGACCACTATCTGGTTTTCCAATCTGTTTTCCGCCTCTGCAAACCATTTTAATCACAGCGCAGCAGAGCTGCGATGCAGCGAGAAAACAATCACTGATAAAAATGGTGAACAGTCAAAATATCGAGTCCAAAATATTGTGTTTCCAGCTTCATCCCAATAATTATGTTATTAAGTATATTCATGAAGCATGGTATTTTGGAGTATTACATTTGAACCTGCGATCATTGACAATCTGAATCAGTTTATGTGTTTTTCATTATTGTGTAACCTTTCGGCTTTGTTTTTATGTCACTTACCCTCTCCTACACTCACTGCACACCTCCCCTCTCCACTTTCCAGGGCACTACACTAAATTTGCAAGTGTTGTATCAAGAATGTTTGCCTTAATAATTGGCTTAGCTTCATTGTAATTAAATACAATGTTAGCAGATTGACTTCCTTGTCTTCATAATTGATTTATCTCGATGTTTTGCAAATAACTTTCTGTGTGATTACTGGGACCCCTTTCTCTCAGCAAAATATCGAATGGACATAATATCGAGTTTAAAATATAGAATGGACAAAATATTGAATGGGCAGAATATAGACATCAAAAATATCGTTTTTAAGGTAAGTAATGTAATATCGAATGTTAAAAATATAGAAAGTTAAACAGGGCCGGACTGGGAACTGAAAGAAGCCCTGGCAAATTTTGCCAGACCAGCCCCCGTCCGGCCCGACCGCCACTAGGAGGGTTCGGGGGGGTGAGGGGGGGGGGGGTTCTCCACCCAAGAAAATTTTGGAAAACGACAGACCAAAATGGTGAATTTTACAGCACATTTTTCATTACATATTCAAATTGTATCAACTTTCAAAGCACAGTAAATAGTAGATGATGACCTTAAAGAACATCAGGTTACCCGCCCAGTCATATGTACCCATAGACATTCTTTCAGAGAGCACTAAAATAGACACAAGTACTGAATCAGAGAGAACAAAGTAAAAGTGAGGGTAACATTTTGTGGTTTCTCTGATAGAAATGGGTACCCATAGCAAAGAAGACATGTCACAAAGACTATATACATGGGCAATCACATGCATGGCCATTCTGTTATGGCATAGTTGTTCTAGAAGCAAGGATAAGTACATATGTTCAGCTGCTTTGAAGTGACAGGTCATGACTGCATGTTTGGGGGCATGTCTGGCTGCTAAACGTTTTCATATCAAAATGGTGAAGACTGCATGCAGTCTCATGGAGTGCACCATAAACATTCTCTGTTCACTTTCACTCCTGCATTGTGTGCATTGTCTGGTGGCACGACCTCCCAGGAAGACCCACACACATACACTTCACATTTGGGGACTGTGGCTGTCAAAGCGTTTCATGTAACCGTGTGTAACAATAAAACAACACTGCTTGTAGGTTTGTGTGCTGCACTATTTTAAGGGTAATGGAGGGAGAGAATATAGGTAAAGGGTAACGAGTTTACAGAGGCCTATTGTATAGTACCTATATGGAATATAACACTCCATAATTGCAGACTCTGGTCTGCAAGGCTGGCTGCACTGTACCAAAGACAATATTCAAACCTGTATCGCCAGGTTCTAAAGTCAGCAGCTCTAGGCACCCAGTCACATTTCTTACACAGTAGGAGAATGGAGTTTATTACAGTGGTGTTTGTTTAATTGACTCTTGAAGACTAAACGGCTGGAGTCGAACAATGCTGATTAGATCCTGTCATTTGTAGGTGTTGCATAAACTATGTAGGAATTGCATTACACAGTGAGATATATTCCCAGTTTACCTGTCAAGGCATAAATAGATGTGAAAAAAAGAGTTAAAATGAGCAATGCCTAATAGGCTGCCAGTTTTCAGCAGATGCCTGAACCAGCAGACCAAGTGGAATTAAGTAATTTCTGCTTCACCTATTTTTTGGCAAAATCCTAACACTGTGTCTTGTGAAAGAACAGAGACAGTGAGGTTTTGTGTTAAGGTTGGTTCATAATTGCTTTCTGTATATTATTATGGTAACCTTGTGTTCATATAAGCATCATCCTACAGATCTGAGAGCTTTAACCCTCCTGAGTAGCACAATGGCTAATTGTGGTTGAAGTACTTAATAGGATGTATACATTTAAAAGTTTTAAGAGAGAAAATACAAAAATGTACTTTTTAGACTTTAAGGTAGTACATTTTACATTTCATAAAATAAGTTCATTAACTTACTGACCTGTTGCACCAGCTCAAACAAGCTGCTGAGATCGTATGCACTGCACTTAGCTGGATTAAGGAATGACAATAATAGGATTTAAAAAAGGTAATTACTTGCTCTTATACAAATATTATTAAAAAATAGGACACTGAGTTGGTGAACACAACTGCATTTGGGCTTGTTCATTAACCCACTTTGATGTTAGAGATTTATAGAAGTTAGCAGAAAAGTTAAATGCATTAAAACAGAGCACTTACAATAATACACCAATTAGAACGGTTTTCTGCCAGAGGTGAAATGGTAGAAAACCGATAAACAGACATATGTGACAAAGTGCTAATTTACAGTGAGCCAAATAAATGTTCACTATCAAACGACACTTCCAGTTTACCAACTCCAGTTTCCCCACAGGCGGTGAAAGGGTCGAGAGGCCAAGTAGTAGCGAGGGGTGCTGGATTCCAGTGGTGGCTGGTGACATATGAAAGTGGTGACGCATAAATGTTCACGATGAGTGGCTTGTGGCAAGACCAATCGTCATAAGCGGGGCTGCGGGGTGGGGGAGGGCAGTTCGAGTCTCCCCTGGAGAAAGTTTTGAAAACAAGAGTGGGCAAATGGTGCATTTTCAAGCAAATTTCAGAAAGCAACGAGTTTAATAAAGAGCTTTATAAAACTTGCAATATGTAAAGCATACGTCTTTAGATATATTGCGGGTAATAGTAATTAACACATAACATACAAGCACATTCGCTGCCATTCATTCCTGTCCAACATAAATAACATTTACAACTATTTTTTAGAAGATATTCTATAACTTCTTGCAAGTAAAAGCCACTTCAGTTCTGCATCGTATATTGGTAATGTATAAATTATAGTATAAGGAACAGATATCAAATGCAAACGCCCTGAGATGGTCACAAAACTAGCATCAAAGGCAACGCAGGAGCCTCGTGGGATTTTCCTTTCCGAAAGTTTACACTACAGTCAGAGGTCATACATGCTACTTTGAATTGCCAATCTGCTCTGCTGGGCTTGAAAGGATGCCTGGCCTCCACCTTGGGGGTGCCCAGGAGTGGACGCCTCACAGGGAAAGCCAGGATGGGTTCCACAGCGGTATTCGTACAAGCGCCTTGAGACCCTTGCGGGTGAGTAGTGCGCTATGCAAGTATCAATTTACTGTTTACTTTTCTGTTCAGTACTGGTTGCCCTTTCACTATGACCAATGCAAAAAACTCAGGATGATGCTGCTACTGACCATTGCTCTTACAAAAAGTTGTATGTACATTACTCCATTATACCAATGCATAAAAGACCTGTACACAATAACCCTGTAAAATACCTTTAGATGTTGAAGCTGCACAGATGGAGGCTGGTAGAGATGGAGGATGGCAGGGTGTCCCATGCCCCTTGACAGCTGTGTGTATAGCCCTCTTTTTTTTTTCTTTTTCTTTGAGAAGCACCCTGGCTGCGCACCCTGCGCACCCTCCTGCCTGTGAATGACAATTACCAGGTACCAGGACTGCCATCGGTGCCAGCTACAGAGAGAGGCTGTGCACTCCTCACACATTACATGCAATACACATAGGGGAGATATGTGGCCTAGTTCTGGGGAAAGTTACCACAGACGAACAAGGAGACCTCTATGGTAATCATGGCTTCCTCGCTTGATCAGCTCCTAGCAGCCACGATTAAAAATTTGGAAGCAGGCTAAACACAACTCTTGTGTGTAAATAAACATATCTCAAAATGATTCACTTTTGCCATACCACATACCATTACATTCAGATTTTGACACAGCTATTTGTGCGCATTACAGACAGATGCTCGGGTGAAGACGAATGTTGCACTGTTTGGCACACACAAAATTACAATAAAAAGCCATAGTGAAGCTGCGCCAGACACGTGGGACAGGCCATGCTGTATCTGTCTAAATGGGGTTGCAATTGGGCACTTAATTTGAAAACTAAACAAGACACAACTAGCTTTGTGCGCACACAGACACAGCTCCATCCAAACCCGTTTTTAAGTAAATAAATCCGGCTCTAATTTAGAAATCTCAGCA
The DNA here is from genome assembly GCF_964263255.1 of Lissotriton vulgaris. Taxonomy (NCBI): domain Eukaryota; kingdom Metazoa; phylum Chordata; class Amphibia; order Caudata; family Salamandridae; genus Lissotriton; species Lissotriton vulgaris. The sequence goes on from NC_141694.1 coordinate 449,208,915, forward strand.
GTGCGGAGTCATGAATGATGAAACCATTCTTCCTATTTATAGAGTAAGGGTTTCCAGAACTTTAGCAAAGACCTCGTTGTGTTATCCCTGCTTATTATTTCCCTGGCTCCACTGCGACCCACTTGTGATTGCAGCAGGGAGGTGGAACGCTTTTTACACAGAGGCCGAGCAGGGGCAAACCGCCCTCCCCGGCCCAGGCAGCCCTATTCTGGAAAAGAGTCTTACCTGGTTTTCTGGTTTCTGGTCAAAGTTAGGTCGACCGGTCGAAACATTGGACAACGCCAGCAGCTTCTCTAACAGGATGGGGGGCCGCAACAGGCTGGACACAGGAGCAAGCCAGGGCATCCCACTTGCTTCCGGTTTCAAACTGTAGACAACGTGCTGTTTTAGAGTTGAGTGAGGTTTTCTACCATAACCATCTCAGTACAGCCTTGCTCATTTCGCTAAATAAACAGATTTTGCTACCTCACCTGCTGCATCTGAGTGCTACCTCATTACAACCACAGGGTTACTTCCACATGACAGTTGTTGACAGACATTTTTATCTTGCTACAATTAAACTTTGCATGCATGCACGTGCTAACCTGACCGTCTAGTGTGTCATCGCAATCACTTTACTTCGAGTTCAGAGACTGCAGCGGGACCGTCCGTGATAATCCTTCCCTCACAGCTCGCCTCTTAGAAGACGTCACCAGGGGCAGGCCACCTCGCTCCGCACTGCCTCAGCCCTCCGCCCTCCGCCCTGGCCCCTGCTCACAAGTCACTCACAAAACTAAAGAGGCGCGCAGAGACAGTGCATCATTCTGCGCTCTGCGCACAGGCACCGCCTCCTCCTCCTGAAAGGTTGAAAGGTTAGGTTGCAAACCCAGGGCACGGGTCAATCAACCTTGCTGCTGTCGGGCTCCAGTCTGACTGAGTGACTGTGTCTGAATCTGACATACAGACTTAGACAGACAGTCAGTCAGACAGTGAATTCTCTCACGTGTTACAACACTCACGGTCCGATGGCCGGACTGAAAATCGGCCCCAAAGCCACAAAACCGGCCCCCTGTTGGAAAACCGGCCCCCACCCCATCCAGCCTACCGGGGGATTGCCCGGTGTCCGAAATCACCAGTCCGGGCCTGAAGTTAAAATATCGAAGTATATAATATAGGTTATTAAAATTATCGATTTTTTAATAATATCGAATTTTTTATAGTGTTTTTTATGTTATTATATGTGTGAAACGTGTGTATTTATGTTATAATTAATTTTAATTAATGAATTTTATGTTTTTAATTTTTGCGTAATTTAATTCTGTAGCGAGTTGTGGGTTTATAGGGGAATAGGGTGGGAAGTAATTTAATTATAATTAATTAAATATGTAAATTTATTTATTGGTATTAATTGTTTATTAATTGTTAATTAATTTATATTTGGTAATTAATTACATTTTAATTGGTAATTAATTTTAATTAATTGATTAATTGCTAATTATGTTAATTTTACTAATTGTTTTTCTGTAGCGGGTTGTGGGTTTATAGGGGAATTGGGTGGGAAGTAATTTAATTATAATTAAATATGTAAAAATATTTATTAGTATTTATTTAGAATTAATTGTTAATTAAGTTTTTAAGGGTAATTAATACAATTTTAATTGCCAATTAATTTAATTTAATTCATTAATTGCTAATTATGTTAATTTTACTAATTTATTTTCTGTAGCGGGTTGTGGGTTTATAGGGGAATAGGGTGGGAAGTAATTTATTCATAATTAATTAAATAATTGCATTTAATTAATTAATTGTATTTAATTTGAATTAATTGTTAATTAATTTTTAATTCTTAAATAATTAATAGTTAATTTGTAATTCATTTGTATTAATAGGTAACTAATTGTAATAATTAATGTTAATTAGTCATTTTAATAGATTCATTATTATATTATATTAAATTGGTAATTACTTTTAAATAATTTTTTATAGATAATAATTTATATTTTTGTAAATAATATATGAAGTATTTACTTTCCCTAATGTTGCATTCTCTGGAGTGGGAATAGTAATTTTAACCCTTATGGTATCCAATGCTTTCCCTACTGTTGCACTCTTTGGAGTGGGAATAGTAATTTTGACCCCTACGCTATCCAACGCTTTCCCGACTGTTGCACTCTATGGAGTGGAAATAGTAATTTTTACCTCTACGCTATCCAACGCTTTCCCTACTGTTGCACTCTTTGGAGTGGGAATAATAATTTTTACCCCTACGCTATCCATCGCTTTCCCTACTGTTGCACTCACTTGAGTGGGAATAGTAATTTTCACCCCTACGCTATCCAACGCTTTCCCTACTGTTGCACCCACTGGAGTGGGAATAGTAATTTTAACCCCTACGCTATCCAACACTTTCCCTACTGTTGCACTCTTTGGAGTGGGAATAGTAATTTTTACCCCTACGCTATCCAACGCTTTCCCTACTGTTGCACCCACTGGAGTGGGAATAGTAATTTTTACCCCTACGCTATCCAATGCCTTCCCTACTGTTGCACTCTTTGGAGTGGGAATAGTAATTTTAACGCCTACACTATCCAACGCTTTCCCTACTGTTGCACTATTTGGAGTGGGAATAGTAATTTTTACACCTACGCTATCCAATGCTTTCCCTACTGTTGCACTCCTTATAGTTGGAATAGTAATTTTTACCCCTACGCTATCCAACGCTTTCCCTACTGTTGCCCGCACTGGAGTGGGAATAGTAATTTTTACCCCTACGCTATCCAACGCTTTCCCTACTGTTGGACCCACTGGAGTCGGTATAGTAATTTTAACTCTACGCTATCCAACACTTTCCCTACTGTTGCACTCTTTGGAGTGGGAATAGTCATTTTTACCCCTAAGCTATGCAACGCTTTCCCTACTGTTGCTCCCACTGGAGTGGGAATAGTAATTTTTACCCCTACGCTATCCAACGCTTTCCCTACTGTTGTACTCACTGGAGGGGGAATAGTAATTTTTATCCCTACGCTATCCAACGCTTTCCCTACTGTTGCATTCTCTGGAGTGGGAATAGTAATTTTTACACTTCCGCTATTGTACGGTAATATTATTGGATATTATTTAATTATATTATGTTACTATATATATATATATGTTTTAACAAATATGATAAAACATTTTTTTTATAACTTTCATTAATTAGTTAATTATTATAAGTTATTTTAAGTATTTTTAAGTATATTTTAGTAATTAATTTTTAATATTCATTTAATTTAACATTGTTTTTAATAAAGTTGATATTTTTATAAACTATATTTTAGTAAACGATATTTTTTACTCTATATTTTTGTACTTACCTGTTTGTAGATACAAACTTGATATTCTGTCTGTCGATACTTTGTCAACGATATTTTGATAGTCGATATTATGTCCCTTGATATTATGTCAGTGATCAGATAAGAATACTTTGAATTGTGTCAAGGTAATGCCTCTTCGTGTCGCCGTAACCTGGCAACATTTTGATTATGCAGAGGTCGTGCAAGCAGAAGGATACATGTGACGCTGTTGCCTAGGAACGCTTTGGACATGCAAAGACCACGCATGCAGGAGGAAGCACGCGCACTCAGTAACTGACTCACGGTTTAGAAGTGATGTCAGGAGTGCCTTGTAAATAATATCCTTTTCTTCTCGTTTTGTGTTAATTATCGGTTAACACTCAGGCCTGATCCTTGCCCCCGAACAACACCATAAGGCTGACTCACTGTTTAGCAGAGATTTCTTCTAGTTTTGTGCTCTATATCAGTTAACACTGGGGCCCGACCTTTGCCCCCGATCAACACCATCAAATAACACTGGGACCCTATATGCCCCCAATCAACTCATTGAAAAATGTCAATTATTACTGCCAAACAATGGGATCTGATCTTCGCTCTGGCTCAGCATTTATGAATAATAAATAGAACTTCTTGTAATCAGTTTAGATGACGCACTCAGGAAGGGACACGCACAGACCAGCAATTGACTCACGGTTGGAGCAAGTGACATGTGAGGTACTTGCTTCTTCTTTTCTACTCCTTAGTTTCATTTTGTTTTGTAGTTTTGCCTCGTTTCCCAGGTTTTTTGCTTCTTATGACCACCTTTCTGGCAGCAGATGGATGGACCGCCGTGGGTTATTGGTGCAAAGTGCTGCTCAAAGCTGTGATGGTTTCCTCTCTGGTCTGGTCAGCAAACTGGGAGTAGCCAGCAAAACAAATTACCCTTTTTGAACAACTTTTGGCATGGTCTTGAGAGGGTGAGCAGGCAAGAGTGTGGGCTTTCTAAACTACAGTTATCAAAATATTTGTTGAAAAAAAATTACTTTTCCCAGGCAGTCTTTAAGGAGTGCTCACAAAACTAAGGTCTGTCTGCTGAGGTTAACCTTCCACAGGATTTTTTGTGGTTCTCTCCAAGAATTTTATTGTGCCTACAACTTAATAACATACTTGAAATAATGGATCTAACCAACTTGTCCAGGTCACTCCCAGCTTACATCATTTTTTCATCACCCTTCATTTTGTGCATTCCTAATGCAGCAGCCAGGGCATATGGAATTTTACTCACTCCATATCTGGTAACTAAATACCCTAGATGATAAAAACACATCACATAGATCACATAGCCCCCATTTGCTCAATTTTAAAGGGAGCAAGCTGCCCAAGGGGAATTATGGCACGCCAAATTTATCTTGTTGCCAGGTAATGGACTGACTTGGCAAGCTAAAAGCTGGGCATATACTAATGGTCTTTTTAATGAAGGTTTTATTTTTGTTCAAACCAGGCAGGAATCACTGGACAAACGAGTGTCGCTCACCTCCAGTGTCAAGTGCTGTAAATGTGGTTGAAAAGGGGGCCCCTGATGCACTCTGCAGCACTGCACTCAAGTGCATCCTCTGTCATGATGCTTACACTGCACTTTTAGTTTTGAACACCGAAGTGTAGACAGGGTCCCCCACCAATAACAGCTGCCATAAAAGGACCACAGGAGGTTGTCATTACATACAGGCAGGCTTCTAGTCAAATAAAGCTGCCTGTGGATTACAATATGCAAGTGTAATTGGTCCTGCCTTTCACTCAGGCAGCGGTACTCAGTTCTTAGTCCCTGTGTATGTCACCAGTATCCTAATATCCACTTAAACTGGTGAAGTGGGGGAGTAACAAAGCCATTGTAGGTAGGGTAGAGCTGAGGAGGGGCACGATGCAAATAGAAATCAACAAAGGACCTCTCTCCCTTTGCCATTAGAAGTGCAGACTAATTCCTGGAGGGTTACAGCATTGTTATGCAGAGGATGGGTAGCGTCTGTGCAGTCACCTTTATGCTGTGTCCCAGATTTACTTAATGACGCAAACCCGGGGAACCGCCAAAACCGTACACCTCCCCAGATCAAGTGTAATGAGGAGAAATATTTATTTTCTCCTCGTTATTTCCTCTATCTATGTGTGCTGCATTCTGCAGCACATTTATAAAGTGGACCACACCTCTCTGGATTGTTTTTGTGCCGGAAGGTGCCCCTTTCTGCACAAACAAAGTCCTACATGCAACGTAGACACACTTGCACTATGGCGTAAGTGTGTCTGTATTGGCGGTAGGCAGGGAATTGCGTGCAAGCCCTGGGGGGAAAGGAGAGGAATGCACTGTATTGGATAAATACAGTGCATTCCTACCCTTTGACCCTGCCCTTTCTCATTGGTGTAGGGTAGCACCAATGTGAAAGGAAACTTTCACAAGTAGACCAGAAGACAAGAAGACTTGCTGGGCTGTCCTATGGACCTTCCACATCAATAAGCCCTGATTGTTTACTTACTCGTAAAGTTGCACTAAGGTGCTGTGCAGCAGGATGCACTACCTGCTCATGTGAAATATGGGTGGAGAGAGTATATTTGGGCATTTGGCAGACACCCTGGGTGAAAATCTGAATGGCAGTTCTCCCTGTCGGGTTGAACCTCTATTATATGCACTTGAGTCTGATTAAGCAGGCACTGTATGGATGAATTCCTCTTTAAATCTTTTACTCTTGTAAGATGAGAGTTGGTTTTACAAACTATATATAACAAACTATAAAGAATCAGTGCCTTTATGCTGGTTATGACATTGCAGACAGGCATAGTGTAAAGTGTGCTTCTTAGCAGAAACACATGGAGCAAACTGACCATGGTGAAATGTGGAATGAGTCTGAAGGGCTCATTACTATATTCAAGCAAGACTTGGATACTTTAATTAAAGAAGCAGTAAATTCTACTATTTAAAAGCCTCTAGAAAAAGGCAGAGACTAAATACAGATGACAAGTCAAAATCCGAGGATGGCCCGATGGGTAAATATGTTAAAGGACAGCACATGCAAGATCTCTTAAAGCACATAATTGAGATTCTCAAACTTGACCAAAAGCAACATCAAGATGAAGAAATGTTTGCCCAATATCCAGCCTCTCAAACAGATTCATTACCTTTTCAATATGTTTTAATGAATTTGCCATTAAAAGAATGGAGATGAAGGAATATAAAATCGATACGATATAATGTTGTCATAACATATCCAATATATATCTGCAACTTCTATAATAGCCCCTTGTAAATACACTCGACCCATGTAGATCTCAAGAACCGGGCCCGAATTGAGCAAATGCCATCTTGGTTTCATTTCCCGAGGCCTCTTTCATTAGTAAGGAAAACACGTGACATCCTGCTAAGAGGAGAGTCTGAAAGGTCGGCCTAGGCTATGATCAGAGCATTGATTCTAACTGAGGAAACCCAAGGTCACATCTGCTCTTTCGTGTAGGATGAGCACATTCCTGCAGGCGCCATGCCTGTACTCCCATGCACCAGAACGAAAGGGAGGCACCTTTACTGACCTACCCCCGTAATAGCTTTAGCAGAGTTTCAAACCAATCTAATGTGTCTTATATGGGTGTGCCTGTTGGTCTCTCTTAAACTGGTACTTTTCCATGTAGGGGGTTTCTATGAGGTATGTCAAAAGTATTTATGCACTGTTTTGAATGTGATCCCGCAGTCTCCTCTGCACACCTTTGTGAGCTGTGACCAGAGGCAGTCTCCCCTGTACAGGGCGCTTTGCAAAATAAACGATTGAACCATTTCTATTGGCGACTGATTTATGTATGGTAAATGAGATATATGGGCTATTGGTAAGTATAGCTCTATGGTATATTTTTCTAGTACTTCAGAGAAATATTGGCTAATCCTACTCCCCTCAGTTTTTGTCTAAGAGCTATAGCCTGCAAAATGTTGATGAGAAGTTTTCACAAATAACAAAGATAAATTCTATGTTGGCCTGTGTAGAATGTTACATCTCTCTGGCATCTGAGGATGAATCGCTTCCCCACGCAGTGGAAGGGAAGGTGGAAGCAGTATTTAAAAGGTCATATGCAACAGCACATTTTTCATTCATACAAACACTTATGCAGTGTAGCAACATGGGCTAACTTAGGAACTTTCACATTTTGATTGCCTGCTTAAAGAAAAAAGAAATCCCATTGAAATGTTTGTAAAAATGAAATTTTCAGCTCAATTCTTGACGGATAACATCTTTGATTCTGAGGGCAGCAGCCACAGAATCTAGAGCAACCACAGCAGGGAAGATATCAATCAATCAATCAATCAATCAATCAGAACATTTGTAAAGTGCACTACTTACCCGTGAGGGTCTCAAGGTGCTGATGGGGGGGGGGGATGCTGCCACTGCTCAAATAGCCAGGTATTGAGGAGTCTTCTTAAAGTTAGGAGGTACTGGGTCTGCCGTAGGGGGCTGGGGAGGGTGTTCCAGGTCTTGGCGGCAAGGTTGGAGAACGATCTGCCACCGGAGGTTGCTCTTCGGATGCGAGGTCCTGTGGCGAGGGCAAGGCAGCGGAGTGGAGCTGGCGGTTAGTGTATAGAAGCTGAATCGTCTGTTGAGGTATGCTGGTCCGGTGTTGTGGAGTGCTTTGTGTGCATGGGTAAGGAGCTTTAAGGTGATCCTCTTGTTGAAGGGGAGCCACAACAGATCCCTTAGGTGGGGTGTTATGTGGTTGCGGCGACGGATGTCGAGGATCAAGCAGGCAGAGGCGTTTTGAATGTGTTTGAGTCGTTTCAGGAGTTTGGCCGAGGCTCCCGCGTAGAGGGTGTTTCCGTAGTCCAACCTGCTGCTGACGAGTGTCAGGACGTGCTCCGCAGGATCTGTTCGATGCTAGTAAGGGTCCACCTCCAGACGTTACCAACACTCTGAGTATAAAAATACAGGGTGTTAGAACCATCAGACAAGGGATAAAAAGGAAGAAAAGGGTGGGAACGGCTGGGAAGGAGATCTGAAAAGACAAAAGACACAAGGTAAGACAAGATACTCAACAACTGACTACTCTCAATAATTCTCGCTACAAGTATCTATACCTGGCACATAACGGAAATGAACCTCTTCTAGTTCTTTAGGCCACACTGCAAAACAATGGCATGTTAGGAGAAAATCAGTAGATGAGGACTGTTACGTTTCATCTCTAAATGCCCTTTATATGATTGCAACCATAGCATACCATAGACTCCTGCCGGACCGTATGAAAGTGTATGGATTTTCCCTTCCTTTCCAATGTGCCAATCATAAGGGAAACAACGTAGGCTATTGTCTATCCTTCCAAAAAGTAAAAGATCAAATAAACGGAAACAAGAAAAGGACCCTTAATAACTCCTTAAAGGTTTTTAAATGTAAATGCAAAAAGGGCCCGTGATAATGCTTGACAGACGAGCAAATGAAATTGATACAACTCTTCATTCTCTTCTTTGAAAAGAAAGCAACAGAAACTGGAAACACGTAGTTGCGACCGCTACTGCGCTCCAGCAAGAAAATGATATACAGTGAGAATACCAACCGGCAACACCTGGTTGTGACCACCACCGTGCTCCGGTCCCAAGACTCAATTGAATTCACCAAAGGTAGCGCGCAGTTGTGACCACTACTTTGCTCCTAAAACTCTCAAGAAACTCCAACTTAGTAGAATACGAAAACGAGGTATTTTCCACCTCCTTTCTCTTTGCAAAAATGAAGGGAAACAGTAGCGCGTAGCAGAAAACTACCGCGTTCTGCTCCAAAGTCTCACAAACGCCGGTAACAAATATATGTATAAGGAAACAGCAGCGCGTAGCCGATAAATACAGCGTTCTGCTCCGCTCAGAAGTCCGGAAAGGATTACTCACAGAGGCAGACCGGCACGAAACCATACCCGGCAAATCCTTCATGCTCCGAGGACGCTCTTCCTACCTCGAATTTCAAAACAGGAACTAACAGAATTACGTACATCCTCCGATGCGTGAGGCTCACCTAAGTACATTCTGCCCCATGGCCTCCTGGGACTCGTAGTTTCTACACATAAGGCAGGCGCAATAGGGTCCGACCTCACAGCGAGGGCCTGGGTGACCGTTCTTCTTGTTTCTGTGGGGATCCATCTAAGAACTTGCGGAGCATGAGGAGGGTTTTGAAGCAGGAGGATGAAACAGCATTGACCTGTTTTGTCATGGAGAAAGTAGAGTCGAGGATGACCCCTCAGCTGCATGTGTGGTCTGTGGGTGTTGGAGCTGTTCCCAGAGTGGTCGGCCACCAGGAGTTGTCCCAGGCCGATGGGGTGGAGCCGAGGATGAGGACTTCCGTCTTGTCTGAGTTTAGATTCAGTCGACTGTTCTTCATCCACTCAGAGATGGCTTTCATTCCTTCATGGAGGTTGTTTTTGGTGGTGAGGGGGCGAGGGTGTTGGCGCAGTTGTCGATCCATTGCCTGAGGTTGCGGGCGGCGGTGACGGGGTTGGTGGGGTCGGCAGGTGGGCTCCAAGCAATGGTGGTGGTTAGCTGGTCTTCAGTGACTTCGCTCCAGCAGCTACGGGGGATCTGTTGGGTGCGGTGGTGCGTGGTGGTTTTCCGGAAAGTGAAGTGGATGCAGCAATGGTTGGTCCAGTGGAGCTCAGTGGTGTGATTGAAGGAGGCATGGGTGTTTGCGGAGAAGATGGGGTCAAGTGTGTGGCCGGCGGAGTGGGTGGGTGTTGTGATGAGTTGTTGGAGTCCGAGGTTGGCGAGGTTATAGAGCAGGGTGGGGGAGTTGTGGTTGTTGTTGTTCTTGAGGTGGTGGTACAGGTCCCCAAAAAGGATGTAGTCTGTGGAGGTGAGGACTTGTGTACTGACGAGGTCGGCGATGGAGTCGCTGAACTGTGGTCAGTGTCCGGGGGGTCTTTAGACAAGGGTTCTTCTGAGAGTGGTGTTGGGATTGGTGTGGATCTAGAAGTGCAGGTGTTCGGCAGTGCTGAGGGTGTCGTCGGTGTTGGTCGAGACTCTGAGAATGTTCCTGTGGATGATGGCGATTCCTCCTCCTACTCTGTTGGTGCGGTCCCTGCGCGGATCTGGTAGCCATTCGGGATGGCCATGGCGAAGTAGGTTGCTGAGGAGGGGTTCAACCAGGTCTCCGTCAGGAAGGGGTCGTCTGAGGAGGTTGAGTTGAGTCGGTCTCAGAGTTCAACGGTGTGTTTGTGGGTGAAGCGGGTGTTGGGAAGAATGCATCTGAGGTAGTTGGGTTCTTTCCTGGTGGGTGGATTTGCGGCTCGGATGGCAGGAGAAGGTTCCTTGGGTGCGCTTCAGGGCAGCTAGGAAGCAGGTGTGATCATCCGATGTTGAGTGCGTGGAGGGTGCTGGCATCGTAGCCGCGTCAGGTGTTCGTGGGGGCCAGGAGTTCTAGTGCTGGGTGTGGTCCTGGCACGGACGGGCGCAACTGAGCTTGCCTTAGGCACGCCCACTGCATGAGGACGCACAGCGGCTGCCATAAGAAGGCAAGGTGGGGGGAGGAGCAGCTGGGAGGTGGTGGGGGGGGACAGAGCGGCAGAAACGGGAGTGAGGAATGGCGAGGGGTACAGAATGCAAAATATGGCACAGAATGGCACAAGAGGGGAAAAAGGAGGAATGAAATGAAGGCTAAATAAACAGTGACAACAAAAGCAATACAATTACGCTAAGGCAAAAGTGAAGCGAGTGGGGGTGGAGCCGCGGGGATGCAGCAGCTGGAAAACCCACAGGAGGACCGGCGAGAAGGAGAGAAAGGGCACAGGGCACAGAATAGCACAAAAGGGTGAAAGGAGGAATGAAATGAAGACAAAATAAACAATGATAACAAAAAGCAATACAATAACAGTGTGCAACCTACGGCCTACCACTGGCCCCCAGGGATGAGGCGCAGGTGGTAGCCTGCCGGTGGAGGAGGGCCTCGAACTTCCGTCAGCAGCAGGTGGTGCTGTGCAGCATGGGGAGCGACCTGCCTGAAAAGAGTCAAGGGTTGCTCCTATATTCCTATACACCTATAGTTGAAACATTATAAGATAGACCAAACTCGAAGATCAGTAATTCAGAAATTGCCATTTATAGGCTACAACTTATTTGGCACTGAGGTCAATGACATGTTCAAAAGGTCTGCATAAGAAAGGAAAATGTTATACCCATTTAGAACAACTTCTGAGGAGAAAACTTTCCAACAGTAAAGGCTGTTTCCTCAAAACGTTCCTCTATAGACAAGACTTGAGGTTGATTTTTAACAAAACCTGGTCCCAGCAAAGTACAGGAGCTCAAAATCAAAACGTCTGAATATATGGAGAAACAAGACTATGGCAGAATATCAAATTTCCTTTCAGAATGGGTGAAGATAGTGAAAGATCAGTGTGTTCTTAATACCATTCGAGCAACAGAGTTCACAATTGTTCGTCCAATAAGTTAACACACCACTACACAAACTGGAATCAAGAAAGTAAGCAATAATATCAGGAATCCAAAGACTGGGACAAAAAATAGCAACCTTACCAGTTCCAACTGCATTGAAAGGATCTGGCTTCTACACCATAGTTGTCTTGGTACCAAATCCAGAGGTAAAACACCAAGCAGGCATTGGATTTCAAAGCAATGAACACATTTGTCCTTTACACAGCATTTAGTATGCTAAGTTTACAGTCCTCTCCTTTTAAAGGGAGATTTTATGGCAACATTCTACTTGCAGGATGCATATTTCTCTATACGATTCATTCTTGCAGTCCAGAGTACCTACGATTTGTGGTTCAACAAGATTATTACCAATACAGAGGCCTGCCATTCCACCTCTCTGGCACCCTTTGTTGCATATCTGAAGTTGAAGAACAAATGCTTCCCTACATAAGCGGTTGGTTTATTTGTGTTTCTACTCTATTTAAGGTTCGAACCAGTTTCGAGACAGGGCATTTGGACAAAATATGGAGTTGTGAATATCGGGAGACAGAAATATTGGGAAACAAAGATTGTGATAGAAACATATTGTGATGCAGGAATATTGTTGTCAATAATATTGTTTATTTTTCAGGTGAGTAATATCAGTATAGTTATTGATAATATCGTTTTCAATAATATATTTGTAAACAATATAGTTTTTTTAATTATCTTCATGTTTTTAGTCCATATATTACTTTTATGTGTTAATATTGTTTGGATAAGTGTTAATATTTTAAAATATAGTTTGTAATTTTAAATGTTTTTAAATTTTGAATGTAATTGCTAATATGAATTATCAGTTTTGTGGCGGGTTACTAGGTTTGGTGGTGTATAGGGTGGGAAATTAATTAACTAATAACAATTACCAATGAATTATTCATTTGTTATTGAATTTCCTATTAACTACATACATTTTGCTTAATAGCTATATTGGTTTTCGATACATTTTAGGTGTGGGCTGCTGGATTTGTAGGGGTATTGGGTGGGTAGTTAGCCAAGTTAAACGTAATTTATTTTTCATTATGAATTATTTAATTGCTTCTTAGTTTTTATAAATTGTGTAATAACAGTATATTTCAATTATATTTTAGGTGTGGAATGTTGGGTTTATAGGAATTTAAGGTGGGAAGTTACGTAATAATTAAATAACAATGAATTATGTATTTGTTAGTAATTATTCAATTGATAATGATGTACATTATGTAATACTGATTGATTTCAATTACAGGTAACTGGGTGTGTAGGGGTATAAGGTGGGATGTTAATTAGGGCATAATTAAAAGAGAATTCCTCATTGTTATTTAATTAGTTGATTGATTATTAAGTCTCTAATATTTTATATATGTATTTACTTAAGTTATATTTCAAGTGTGGGCTTTTAGATTTGTAGGGCATAGTGTGGAAAGTTAATTAATACACAGATATACATTTTTTTTAACATAACTGACTTCATTTTCTACACCAAGAAACCTGCCAAATAGAGAGAAATCTTCCTGCAGCACCTATACGTAACCAACACAACGAACATGCCATATTGATCCAAATTCACTGTGTCTCCTTCCCAAACGTTTGGCAGAGAACTGTCCATATCCATTTCCAGAAATGGAAACATCATAATACAAGCCTAAGAACGGTCTGTTCCGAGGCTTGTATTAGGATGTTTCTTTATCTTTGACAGCTACTTTCTCCCTCTGCACCACCATGTCATCTGCTTTCAACCCCAATCTACCGCTCACATCTACAGATAATATCCCCACACTCTCTCCTCACCCAATAGAACCTGTCACTCCCCGATCCCAATGCACCAACACCACCTACACACCTCATACATCCTATCTAATCCTTATACCCCATGAAACTATAGTTATATAACTCATCGATCAAGACCCACTTCCCCAGCACAATCAAACCAAACAACCTCTCCTGAAACTTTACAGCCCTCTAACCGTTTCAGGCTAGATCCATCCTTAGCCCCCACTCTTTCTTACGATGAATATCAATCTACCCCACTCTCTGTCCAAGAGTCAACCAACTCCTAACTGATCACATTAATCACCTGTCTAGAACTTAAAATCAACACTATACTGGAAGAATTCACCTTAATATAAAAAAACTGCTTCAACTTGCTTCCTATTCACAAAACTATGGCACTCACTTAGGGTGTTGTTACGTTGTTGGTCGGAGTTGCCTTCGGCCGACACAGTCTTCTTCTCAGGACTGACAGTCCTACGGTCGGCAGTTCCGACTACCTGATTTCTATGCAACTGTAGACTGTTCGGTCGGATACTCACATTCCTCTATGGGAGCTTGTGTTATGGTCTTAATACAGTCTTTCATAAAGAAATGAGGGTGTGTGTAAAATCCTGCACCCTGTAGCAGGCACCCTATGGTGCCTGCCACACAGTGCATGGATTTACAGGACAGCACCCTAGGTACCCCCCCCCCCTCGGCCACCAACCGTAGGCTGAGGGGGCAACGGGGCCCAGCTAGCTTACGACTAGCGGTTAGAGGCTTTCCGACTAACATCGTAATCGGCCCCTAATTGTTAGAATTGAGGTTTCTGGTTCGCAGATTATACATCCTGTCAAAGCAGGAGCCACAATCTACTCAGTGTAAGTCAGATACACAAACTAAATTAACCTGTGCTCGCCATCTTGTCGCTTGGCACAGAGCAGTCAGGCTTAACTTAAGAGGCAATGTAAAAATTATTTGCACTTAAAATACAGTAACACAGTGAAAACACCACAAAAAGACTCCTCATCAGTTTAGAAAATAGATTATGATAATCTGAACAGGACATGACCAAAACGACAAAAATCTAATAAGTAGAAGTCAACATATGAATTTTAAAAGATTGATTCCAAAACAGTGCTTAGAAGTCACTAGCAGTCAAAAGGCTACTTGAGATTGTGAGGGAGCGGTACAAATCCAAAGCTCAGCCCAACCACAGTGGAGAGCAGGCTGGAAACAGAACCCATGCAGGGTCTGCTAAGAAAGTGCCTTGTATGGAGCTAAACGTTGACTTCAAGAGCACGATCAGTCTTTTCAATGCAGTTGATCGATGCATTGGAGTCGAGCCTTGCAGATGGTGTCAAATGAATGGTGCTGCATCATCATTGAACCTCACTGTCCGGACCCATGTTGTCATAGAATTGGAACAGTGTCAGAGAACACTGCATCAGTTCAGATCAGTGCAGAGGGACCACCTTGTCCAATTTCTTTAAAAAAACTGCTGCAAAACCCACTTCAGAGGCCAAGGACCGAAGAAGGCACCTCAGAAAGGGTAGGAATCACAGACTGTAAAGTCCAGCACCACTAGCAGAGGTGCAGGAAGTCTTTTGTGTCTCTGAGAGTTAACAAAAACAGGAGGCAAGCCAGCAAGCCCTTGGAGAAACTTGGGTTGAAGGATGTAGAGAGCAAGCCCAGTCCATCTCACTCCCAGGCACGAAGCAGCAGGTATTGGCCCAACATAGCAAATCAGTTAACTAAGTGGCAGTCCCTCCTACAGCACATCTGCTCTTTATCCAGGCTGGATGTCCTTGGTTCCAGCAAATTTCTGATTTGTTGGTGTCAGGGATCCAGTACTGACACCCAAATGCGCCTTTGAAGTGGGGGATACATCAAAGATTTATTTTGGAGATTACAAAATCCCTGCCTTTCCTGCTCTGGCTCCAGATTCCCTACAGGGGGGTATGTAGCTCTCTGTCTGGGGAAAGGCACAACCCTATTCAGGTGAAAGTGTCATCTCCTTCCTCCCAAGCGGTTAAATGACAAAATATCGAAACCACAGATATTGTGGGATATAAATATTAAAGACAATAATATTGTTATCCTATATTTATAATGTAAATATCGAAAGAAATATCCTTATACACTAATATCAAAGATAAAAATAAACGGTTTTTAATATAAACATAGTTAAACATACTAAACATTAAATATATTACAATGAAACAGTGATTTAATATTGTCAGGACAAAATGGAACATTCAGGGATCTTTAATAAAGTATTTTATAACAAGCCATTAGCCCACAAGAACAACGGATGTGTTATTATTAATTCAAGTGTGCAACACCCACATGGGTTTGAATGTTTGTACCCTAACTACAAGATCCATTATGCCATGCAAGAACTGTTCACATGAAGCCAATAAAAGGATATAATTTTGTCAAATTAATATAGTGGTTTGACATTAAATGCTGCACTTGTTGAATGGCAGCACGTGATCAAGAATGCAATATTCTGAAACGGGTGAAGCTCAATGCTAGGTGCAAAAAATGTCAGCTTATTTTAAGCTCGGAGCATTGCTGATTCTGCAGGCTTTGTGCTTTGGACAAACTCTTGAATCCAATTAAACAGTGGTCCAAGCTGTGGAGCCTGCACCGCTGTAAGGAGAAAGCGGGTGTGTGTGTTCTTGCAATTTTTGGGACTAAACAGAACATTGATGGGGCTTTAATGAAGTATTTTATGACTAGCCTCCAGCCCACAAGGGCAATGGATGTGATAAATATGAATTCAGGAGTGCAACACCCACATGGGGTTGAATGTTTTTGTCCATACTAGAACATTTAATCAAAATATTATGATGGTTTGGACTGAAATAATGGACTTGTTGAATGACAGCCTATGATCAAAGATGTAATCATCTGAAATGCATAAGGCTCAATGCCAGGTCCAGCAATTTCAAATTGTTATCTGCTCGGAGCCTCAATGAGTGTGCACGCTTTGTCCTTCGGATAACTCTTTGGATGAATCTCCACAAACCTTTCCCAAAACATTGCCTTTTTGGTTCAGCTGCTATGTTGGAAGTTTGGGCGTGATTCCTCAAGTGGGGGGCTGAGAAAATAATAAGGAAGGTCCCAAAATGTTTTTTTCCACATGTTAAGTCTATGGGGATTTTAATTATTTTTAACACGACTACAACCTGAACTTCTTAACGGAATTACACCAAATTTGGCAGGCAGCTAGATGCTGGTCCAAAAAGAGTATATTTTGTTATTTGGTGTAAATTCATTCAGTACGTTTTGAGATATCTAATATAAAAAATATAAATACCTGGGGACACAAGTCCTTGAAGAGGACTCGCAGAACCTATCAAATTTGATTAGCTGTCAGCACTTCCAACAGGAAGTGTTGGCAGCCATCTTGGGGCACAGTTTGAAGCCAAGTCCCAGAAAAAAAGTATAAAAAACAAAGAAAAGGGGGCAGTGTAGGATATGAAGGGGAGGGCGTCCCACTGGAACCCAACAGCATTTTAAGAGCTTTAAAAAAAAAAAATCAATTGCCATGGTCTTGTGGTTTGATCCTTGAATCTGTGTATGTTTTTCTTTAAAAAGACGTGTAGTCTCCTGTGTGTTTTTTTTTAAAGCCCCCTGGTGGGACAAATCCCAAGGGCATTGAAGAGGGGGGCTCATTTGGCCTCCCTCTTGGGCTTATGCCAAGCCCAGGGACTGCCGCATTCTACGGCTGTAAACAATGAAAATGCAGGGAGCCCACACAGCACACCCCGAGCCCGGGTGACCGCCACCTCCCTAGGGCAATGAATAGTGTCAATTCCGGGCATGCTCAACTCCCCAGGGGACCACCACCTCCCTTGGGCACATTTGGTAACTAAACTGCGGTAGGCCCTATGTCCTCGCATGTTGCCCTGGGGGCCACTATCTCCCTGGGCACCTAACTGGAATGAGCGGGGCCTGTCTGGATCCCCTGCAGCCATGGGGACCATAACTGCCAGGGGCACATACATAGTTAGCAAAAAAATCCAGGGGAGGCCCTACAGCCACCCGTGGTGCCCTGGGTACCATCATCTCCCCTAGGCACTGATTAGGAATGCTGGGGGCCGCAAGGCCCCCCAGCAGGCCAAAGGACCACAACCTCCCCGGGGCTCAAATAGATAATGTGTGGGGGCTCTATTCCCAACATGCAACCCCGTGGACTGCCACCTCCATGTGGTACAAAAACAGGGATGAATCCATTGCGGACCCCAGGCCCTTGGGACCACAACCTCCCAGGGGCTTACTTAACATTAGAGGGGGGCTGCATGCCCACCCTTGTGGAGCCCTACATGCCCTGGGGACTGCCCCCCAGGGATGGCTTCAACAATGTCCTCGGATGCCTACCCCAGGATACTGCAGTTTGCTATGGCATGGCATAGTACCACTCCCACCAACCCATAGCAAACAATACTCTGCATTCAGCAAGCAAACAGTGCTCTGTGTTCAGCAAGTGAGAGCAAAAATGCTTCTTGAAAGCAGAGCAGTGTCTGTTTTCCTCCTAGCTGTGAAGGGAGCAGGAAAACAGGCATTCCTTTGTTACCCAGAAAGATGAATGTCAGCAGTTCCCCGGTTCCCAAAGCAATGCCGGCTAACACAGGAGGCAAGGAGCCGGCAAGGACCTTGGGGGCTTTCAGGCTCCCCCCGTGGTCCCCATAAGAGAGGCTAGGCCCACAAAGGGGTGCTGCACTGTCCCACTTCCCCATTATTAAAAGAATATATGCCCCCTTTCTCCACCAATCTGCAAATGCACCTTTTGATGCCCTGCTGGTGGGTGGATTAGGTCCCCTTGCCTCCATATGGCCTCAAGACAAAAGTAAACTTCGACCCCCAAGCAGCAGTGTGCCAAGAGGTGGACTTTTCACATAATCTCTATTGAAAGGTAGCATTATTAGAATCAGACAAAGATTAAAACCACATCGACAAGTGGGCCAATTTGTGCTAATCGAGAAAAGGCATGTGTGATGTAAATATTACAATTCTAATATTTCCCAAGTCTTGAGCATGTAAATCAGTACCTACATGTTGGCTTCATAGCATGATCCAAAGATAAATACATAAATAAAAACAGCTGCAACATCATAATGAAAATGGTCTCTGGCCCAGGAATGTGTAAAACTCCTATAGGTTTGACGTAGGACTTAGGTCTACTAGGTCTCTATCAAATATTTTAGACTTAATTTTGAGTGCCAGCTAGCTCAGAGGTCACTAGAAACTTTCTCAAATAAACAAGAAGAGATTAGTTTCTGACAACCACATAAACATGACAACTTTGTTTCCCCAAAATAAAACGTATCTTCAGAGTCGTGGAAACAATAGATAGATATTTTACTCAGTCAATCGTGCATGCTTCGTTTCATCAGAGGTGCAGAGAAATAGAGAGATGGGCATTTTCAATAAAAGTATTTATTGAACAGTCTTCTTTCTCATGAGGAAGAAATGAACTGCTTCAATCGTAATACTGGCTGTAAAGTATAATGCATACAGCAAGAGTATTATAAAATAATACTGTAAAAGGATGGTATGGTTTCTAAGCCATACAATACATACATAAATAAATAAATACTAAAGCATACTCAACTACGCCTACCCCGATGTACCTAACCTAAGTCAAGTACGAGGGAAGAAGTAAGTCAATCAATCAATCAATCATGGCATTTGTAAAGCGCGCTACTCACCCGGGAGGGTCTCAAGGCGCTGGGGGAGAGGGGTATGTTACTGCTCGAACAGCCAGGTCTTCAGCTGCTTCCTGAAGGAGAGATGGTCTTGGGTTCACCGAAGGTGGGTGGGGAGGGAGTTCCAAGTCTTGGCTGCCAGGTAGGAGAAGGATCTTCCTCCGGTGGTGGCTCTTCTGATGCGTGGTACGGTGGCAAGTGCGTGGCTGGTCGATCGTAGCTGGCGGGTGGGCGTGTAGAAGGTCATGTGGTTGTTGAGGTACTTGGGGCCCAGATCATGGAGAGCCTTGTGTGCGTGGGTGAGGAGTCTGAACGTGATTCTCTTGCTGACGGGGAGCCAGTGCAGGTCTCTCAGGTGTCTGGTGATGTGGCTGTGTTGGGGGATGTCCAGGATGAGTCATTCAGAGGCGTTCTTGATGCATTGGAGTCTTTTTTGAAGTTTGGCTTTGGTTCCGGCGTAGAGGGTGTTCCTGTAGTCCAGTCGGCTGGTGACGAGTGCCTGGGTGACGGTCTTCCTGATTTCAGTGGGGATCCATCTGAAGATCTTGCGGAGCATGCGCAGGGTGTTGAAGCACGAAGATGAGACGGCGTTGACTTGTCTAGTCATTGACAGGGAGGAGTCCAGGATGAAGCCCAAGTTGCGTGCGTGGTCCGTTGGTTTGGGAGCGATGCCCAGGGCCGGGGGCCACCAGGAGTCGTCCCAGGCGGAGGGTGATGATCTCAGGATGAGGACTTCCGTCTTGTCTGAGTTCAGTTTAAGGCGGCTGTTCCTCATCCAGTCGGCGACGTCTTTCATCCCTTCGTGTAGGTTGGCTCTGGCGGTGATGGGTCGTTGGTGAGGGAAAGGATCAGCTGGGTGTCGTCGGCGTAGGAGATGATGTTGAGGTTGTGTTGGCTTGCGATGGCTGCGAGGGGGCTCATGTAGACGTTGAAGAGGGTTGGACTGAGTGAAGATCCTTGTGGTACGCCGCAGATGACTCCGGTGGCCTCGGATCTGAACGGGGGGAGGCGGACTCTCTGGATTCTTCCGGTGAGGAACGAGATGATCCACTCCAGCGCTTTCTCTCTGATTCCGATGTTGCTGAGGCGCTTCACTAGGGTGCGGTGGCAGACAGTGTCGAACGCCGCAGAGAGGTCCAGGAGTATGAGGGCTGCTGTTTTCCCATTGTCGATCAGGGTTCTGATGTCGTCGGTGGCTGCGATTAGGGCGGTCTCGGTGCTGTGGTTGGCCCGAAACCCGGACTGCGAGGGGTCGAGGGATCCGTTCGTCTCAAGGAAGGAGGCAAGCTGTTTGTTGACGGTCTTCTCGATGACTTTGTCCGGAAAAGGAAGGAGCGAGATCGGACGGTAGTTCTTGAGGTCGGTGGGGTCCGCCGTTGGTTTCTTCAGGAGTGCGGTCAGCTCAGCGTGCTTCCAGCTCTCCAGGAAGGTGGCGGTGTGGAAGGAGGAGATGATGATGTCTCGGAGATGGGATGCGATGATGGCGTCTGCTTTGTTGAAGACCTGGTGTGGGCATGGGTCGGTTGGTGATCCGGAGTGAATGGAGTTCATCGTGCGGGTGGTGTCTTCGGTGCTTATCGGGGTCCAGTTGCAGAGGGTGGTGGTGGCGGGTGCTGGTTCCGTGGTAGGGTGCGTGGTCTGTGCGTTGAAGCTGTTGTGTATGTCGGCGATCTTGCAGTGGAAGAACGAGGCGAGTGAGTTGCAGAGTTCTTGCGAAGGAGTGATGTCGTTGTTTCCGGCGCTGGGGTTGGAGAACTCTTTGACGATGCAGAAGAGTTCCTTGCTGTCGTAAGCTTTGTTGTCCAGTCGTTCTTTGAGTGCCGTCTTCTTGGTGGCGCGGATCAGCTGATGGTGTTTGCGGGTGGCGTGCTTGAGGGCGGTCCTGTTGTCTGTGGTCTGGTCGATCCGCCAGGCTTTCTCGAGGGTGCGGCAGTTCTTCTTGGATTCCTTGAGTTCGTCGGTGAACCAGGGGGTTTTCTTGCTGCCGGGTCTGCTGGGAGGGTTCTTTAGTGGTGCGAGGTCATCGGCACAGGTGGTCAGCCACTTGGTGAGGTTGCTGGCTGCTTCGTTGGGGTCCGTTGTGCTGGTGGGAGTGTTCTGGCTGAGGGAGGCGGTGAGCTGCTCGGCGGTGATCTTGCTCCAGCTTCGGCAGGGAACCTGTTGCGGGTGGTGGTGGGTCGTTGTTCTTCTGAAGCTGAAGTGGACGCAGCTGTGGTCGGTCCAGTGGAGTCCGGTGGCGTGGCTGAAGGAGATGTGCTTGCTGGATGAGAAGACAGGGTCAAGCGTGTGGCCGGCGTAGTGGGTGGGGGTGTTCACCAGTTGCTTGAGTCCGAGGTTGGCGAGGTTGTCCAGCAGGGCGGTGGTGTTTCTGTCGTTGTTGTTCTCCAGGTGGAAGTTGAGGTCCCCTAGGAGGATGTAGTCGGCGGAGGGAAGGGCGTGCAGGGTGATGAAGTCTGCGATGTCTTTGCTGAATTGTGTGCGTGGTTCCGGTGGTCTATAGATGAGGGTGCCTCGGAGGGGGGTCTTGGGGTCAGTGTGTATCTGGAAGTGCAGGTGTTCAGCGGCGGTGAAGGTTTCATCGGAGTTAGTCGAGATGCGGATGGTGTTCTTGTGTACGGTGGCGATGCCTCCTCCCGTCTGGTTGACGCGATCCTTCCGGGTGATCTTGTATCCGTCCGGAATGGCTATGGCGATGTCGGGCGCTGAGGAGGCGTTCATCCATGTTTCGGTGAGGAAGGCGACGTGCGGTGCTGTCGCGTCGAGCAGGTCCCAGAGTTCCACGGCGTGCCTGTGGACAGAGCGGGTGTTGAGCAGGATGCACTTCAGGTGGTTGCTGCTGGTGCTGGCTGGACTTAGCGGGGGTGGTGCAGGTCCGGTAGCAGGTGAATCGGCAGGCTTGTCAAGCGAAGGGTCCGTGGGTGCGTCTCGGGGTGGCTCGGTAGCAGGCAGGGCTCCGGCCGGCATTGAGTGCGTTGAGAGGGGCGGCGTCGTAGGTCTGTCATGTAGTCTTGCATCGGAGGTGGGGACCAGGGGTTCTGGCGCTGGGCGCGGTCCAGGCGCGGACGGGCGCAGACGGGCTTGCCTTTGGCATGCCTTTGGCGCACAATCGGCGCTCCCGCTGTGCGTGACCGCTGCGCGTAGCCGTGGGCGTCATAAGAAGGAGTCGGGAGGGAGGAGCAGCTGAGTGGCGGGAGCGGGGCGGGGCCACAGGGAGGCAGCGGTGGGAAAGGAGGACAGAGGGCGGCTCAGTCGCCCTGTGAAAAACGCAAAGACAAGGCTGCAAAGGAAGGAAAAACGGGGGCACAGCGAGGAAACCAAGGCAACAGAGGTTAGGCAAGCGAGGCAGTAGCAGGGGTGTGTGGGGGCGACCTCGCCTGGTTACAAGCTCTGCGGTTGCTCCCTGCACCTCTGCACTGTCCTCTTTAAGAAGGAGCCGGGAGGGAGGAGCAGCTGGGTGGCGGGAGCGGGCGGCGAATGGGCAGGAGGGGGGCGGGCCGCAGGGAGGCAGCGGCAGGAAAGGAGGACAGAGGGCTGCTCAGCGGCGGCTGGGTCGCCCTGTGAAAAACACAAAGACGAGGTCGCAAAGGAAGGAAAAACGGAGGCACAGCGAGGAAACCAAGGCAACAGAGGTTAGGCAAGCGAGGCAGTAGTAGGGGTGTGTGGGGGCGACCTCGCCTGGTTACAGGCTCTGTGGTCGCTCCCTGCACCTCTGCGCTGTCCTCTTTAAGAAGGAGCCGGGAGGGAGGAGCAGCTGGGTGGCGGGAGCGGGGCGGCGAATGGGCAGGAGGGGGGCGGGGCCGCAGGGAGGCAGCGGCGGGAAAGGAGGACAGAGGGCAGCTCAGCGGCAGCTGGGTCGCGCTGTGAAAACGCAAAGACGAGGCTGCAAAGCGAGGAAACCAAGGCAACAGAGGTTAGGCAAGCGAGGCAGTAGCAGGGGTGTGTGGGGGCGACCTCGACTGGTTACAGGCTCTGCGGTCGCTCCCTGCACTTCTGCGCTGTCCTCTTTAAGAAGGAGCCGGGAGGGAGGAGCAGCTGGGTGGTGGGAGCGGGGCGGCGAATGGGCAGGAGTGGGGCGGGGCCGCAGGGAGGCAGCGGCGGGAAAGGAGAACAGAGGGCGGCTCAGCGGCTGCTGGGTCGCCCTGTGAAAAACGCAAAGACGAGGCTACAAAGGAAGGAAAAACGGGGGCACAGCGAGGAAACCAAGGCAACAGAGGTTAGGCAAGCGAGGCAGTAACAGGGGTGTGTGGGGGCGACCTCGCCTGGTTACAGGCTCTGCGGTGAGGTGTGGCATAAGTTTAGTATTCTTTGCCAAGAATCTATCCAAGATTTCTGTGAGGGTCTAATCAGCTCCAGACCTTGTTTTAGAATGAAGGAGGTCTGGTATCTCTCTGTCTCAGGACTCGATTTCCCAACACCCCGCACGGGTACCTTGGAAACACTGGAGCTGGATTTCTCAGCAAGAGAAAAGACAGCGTCTCTCTCAGTGCATCAGCTGGAGGGTCGGCTTCCTTCGGCACTTGCTGTAGCAAGCTGTGTCGAGCAAGTAAATAGTCGAACTGCTCCAAACCACTGTGTGTTTGCTAGGGCAGGTGTGGGCATATGTATACCTTGAAGGTGCTGAGTTTGATGTAAAGTGGGACATAATAAAATTATCAAAGAATCGCAGTTCTTTGAAAACTCCATGAATTCTTGGACATATCAATATTCACGCAAGGGGAAGTCCCTAACTGCTGAAGCAGAGTTTTCCAAGAAATTGTTGTGGCTTTTCGGAACTAGTGGAAGTATCCATGCCAGTATTTGGACTGCATGGGCTATGTCTAAATATGGGTATGATTTCTATGCCTATATAAGGACAAGAAAATTTATACCTATATAAGGGCATGAATCGGTAAAATTACACTAGGGTCCTAAAATGCTGTACAGCATCTCTTTAACCACCAAAAAGCTTTAGAGCAAAGAGGTCACACAAAGTTGTCCTTAGATTGTTTGTGTGCTCAGTGGCTCACACTTTTGTATCTCATATCAACTGTTTAAAAACACAATCGTACCATTTCCTACAGATGTCACACAGCAAGCAGTGTAGAATATCAGGCTTGACCACAGACTAACTGAAGAAAATGTTCACCTACCCTACAACCAACCAAGAATGAGTGGGTGGAAGCTAATGCCTCTGGCCCCACAGAACATTGTTCCAAGGCTACAGAATACATTTCAGAGAAGGGAAACCAATCCCATTTGATGACCTGCGCTGACCTTGCTCCACACCCAGAATGGCATTTAAAATGCTGTACTTCATGTCACTTGCTTAAACTGGCAGGAAAGTAAATGTTGGCTTGGAATGGATTGCGGTGGGAAGCCTGTTTGCTGAGAAACCTGTATTTGTTCTCTCGAGCTCACCTCTTATTACCACCAGTCATCCATCCCCTTAAAAAGATATAAGTGAAGTGACACCTCCACTCTCTCTCTCGTCCCTCTCCTTTGCCAAATGAATCCAACATCCTTGAGATATGTAAATGCTTTTGCATACTCTTTGCAACCACACAGAGGAAAGAGAAGCGGCTTAGCAGCTAGAGCTGAAAGCTTTGGACCTGAGGACAGGGTTCGAGACCCAGCTTTGGATCAGCATCATGTGATCCTTGGCAAATCACAAAATCTCCCTATGCCTTTAAAAAGTAATTTGACCTGGCTCACAAGTAAAGTGCCCTTGGTCCAAGTTTGTGCTATACAGATCTTCATAAAATAAATAATATACTTGTCGCCCTCTTGTGGCTAGGTCTCCACTGAATATAAACGCCAAATACAGTCAAAATCTGCACAATACATATTCTAAGCAGAAGTGGTGCTTACAGTAGGATTGCTTAAGCCTGTGCTTTTTTGACATTTGAAATGGTAAACATGATCCCCAAGTAGATATGCTATAGAAAGAGAAACAGTTAGGTAGATAAATGTAAGGCTTCGGAAATAGGGGACTTAGGGATGCGATTGTAGTTCTCCACTTGATCAAAAGTGTGAGATTCCGTGAAGATATTCTAATGGTGCTATAACTGAAAATATAGTGATTAAGAAGAGGGTGAACAACAGTATTTAGTGCAATCTAAGCAAACATTAGTAATGGATTGGTTTTGCCTATGTAATTAATACCACGCTGTTTTTCTCAATCAGTGTCCAGGATGAAGGAAAGAGCTTCTTTACAAACATCACAAGAGTGGAGAACATGTAGCTCAGGGGCAAGAGCTGCAAACTCGAGAGCTGGGGATCCCAGTTTGGAATCGCGGTGGTGCAACATCCTGTGATTCTGGTCAAATCACTTAGAGGTTGATTACAATGCAGCTCGGAAGGCTCAGACTGATGATTGGAGCCTTCCGAGCCGCATAGTAATGGTCAGAAAAGATTCCGAGCAGTCATTCTGGCTGACTTCAGACAGGCACCCGTCCACCAGTTGGAATGCGGCAAGTAATCTGAAGAGCGGGCCTTCCCACCCTTTAGATTACAATGACGGTTTCCGTCATGGTTTCCATGCTTGTCTGTCCGACATGGGGACCATGCTGGAAAGCGTCTTTGGCCTGTTGGAGGCCGAAGGGGCACTATTGATCCCTGCACCTGTGGCAGGCCCCTTGAAGTGCCCGTTATGGGGCACAGGGATTAACTGCACATCCCATTTTACTATGGAAGCATGCATAACGGCTGGTTTATGGACGGAATGCATGCTCTCATAGTACAATATAGAAATGCGGGCAAACAATGTTTAGTCGCATCCTAATGGGAGGACAGGACCACCGCCTGGGTGTCGGCAGTGCCATGACCAATGCAGTGTTGGGCAGAAGTGATTCCACCCGTCATTGCAATGAGCCCCTAAATCTAATCTAGTGATAAGGGGCACTATATAAATCTGCTGCAAGACAAAAAAGCAGAAAGGGGCAGAAGTTTATGCAGAAATAGTTACACCAAAGCAATGTTCTAAGTATTTCAGCAACTGGAAACTGATAGGAGAAGCAGATGAGGAACAGGCATGTTAAATGCAGGAAAATATACTACAGCCAATTGAAACGGAAGAAAAGTAAGTGGCAAGCACAGGAACTAATGAAAAGCCAGGAAAGAAAGGGAGCAGTATGTAAACCTCTTGTAAGTTTATATTAAAAACGATAGATTTCACAAGCACAATGCTATTGAAACCTAAAAAATCTTAGATATTCACTGAAAAAAACAAAGGTTACAGGGGCGGTATATTTAGGAATTAGCATTTAAAAAATCTAGAAATTCAGTGACAATAAACCAAAGGTTACCGGCATGTTATACTTAGGCTGATGTTTCACTGGTACAAAACCAGAGAAATTCAGCTGTTATAGTTATTTTGCTAACTATAACTTGCGCTTTGCAATGCACGAGTCTGTTCAGGCAATGAGGGTATTTTGGGTTTCAGGGATAATGGATATTCCTTAGTTTTACCTTGAGACATGCTAAAGGAGTCTTCCTGTGCAATCTCTTGATTTATCCTCTCCTCTAAACTCCCTGCTCTCCGGCTATCTTCACCAGCAATAACCCCTTTAGCGACTAAGCCATATTGGGCCGAGACTAACCCCTCAGCACCTAGTTCCACAGTCAACTTTTCCTGCTGGGGGTTTTCGGACATTTCCAGAGTTTGATTACTTTTAGCCCGCATTCCAAGCTCCAGCACATCTTCATCCAATGTCAGAGTGCATGATATTGGAGCTGAGCCTCGACAAGCTTTTTACGAGCATTCGGCCCTTGCAGTTGCTGAAGCTGTCTTCATCTGAGTCATTCCAGTTTTTGACCTAGGGCCTTATTTGAGTCAACATGAGCCATTACATTGGCAATCTTTACATACTTCCCCATCATAACAGGGGACCAGGAAGCTGAACCACAGTGTTTTTTCCACCTTGTATAAGGGGGAAAGCTATCCCGCTAACATCCAGATACGCGTAGTTGTATGCTGAGTACTCTGCCCTCTTCTTTTTTCCAGCCTTCTTCTCACTTATGCATAGTAAGCATTACATTTAGCGCCTGCCGATTGGCATTCTGTGCATTAAGCTCAATAGCAGCTGTCAGCAATTAATACTTCGTACAGTTTCCTAGAGGTTTTGTTCAGAGTCCAGACTACTGCAAACTGGGGGATTCTAAAGATGTCCCAGCAGCAACAACAACAAAAACCCTGGGGAACTACAAGGAGGAAGCAAAAGCATGGTAGATTACATGAATATGGTTTAGCGTGGTGTAATGCTGAATATATTTCATATTTACTATCTTTCTCTTACTCTTCTCAAACTGGCTTTTTATCAACTATACTATAATTGATGATATCCCTGATCTTTTCACGCAATAATATATAAGGTATTTATGCTGCTTGCTTTTTGATATCTGCTATTGTTATCTTTTTTTTATCCATATTATAATGTCATGTTTCTTTTGCTTTTATCCATTCTCTAATAAAACTATTTAACAAAGAAAGAAAGAGGTTTTGTTCCAATATGTCAATTCTGTTGTAATAACAATGCATGCACGTGCAACAGGTTGGGGAGCAGCAATACAGGGGTGAGAATTGAGCAGGATATGACCACATTTAGAGACAATTTGATCATCTAAAAAAAATGAACTCAAAGCAGTATAATGTGCCCTGTAGGGTTTTTCTCATTTTCTTTCGCAGAAGGCTGTCTTAGTCAGAACAAACAACCAGGTGAAAAAGATTTACTTCAATTGGCAGGGAGGAACAAAGAACAAAACACTAGCACATTTTGGATACGTGATATCTACCTGGCCAGAGAACAAGTTAGTATCCTTGAAAGCAGTTTAAAGTCCAGGATGGACAATATACAACCTGACAAACTCAGCCAAGAATTCTAAATATGTCTCACTTCACAGCCTGCAGGCATTCAGGTTAGTGGTGGATTCGTTTTGGATGCCACAGTGGATCTTTTTGCATTCCCAGGCCATGTCTCTACTGCCTCAGTATTGTTTATACCATTGGTATCCAGCTGTATGGGTGGTTGACATTCTCTCAATTCAGTGGCCTACGAGGTATCTTTATGATTGTTTTTTTATGGAGTTTTAGATAGCGCAAACTTGACCCGAGAGTATCAGGTATCAGAGCGCTTTACATAGCACCAGTTGTGTTACATGGGGGCACATTATTTTTGTAGGCACTGGGAGATTAAGTGATTTGCTCAGAATCACAGTCCTGGGCAAATCTGGGGAACCGAGTCCGGTTCCCCAGATTTTAGGTTGACCGCCCTCGACCGCCCTAGCTGCTTGGCCAACTCCTCTCCAATACCATTACCAGCAAAGGTGTTGGGGAATATCCAGTCAGAGAATATGGCAGTGATTATTATTGTGACACTCTGGGCTCGAAGAGTGTGGTTTCCTCTATTGACAAGACTCTCGATAGTCCATTGCCGCAGACTCCTTTACGACCTTCCATCTCTTCTGTTTTCATTGGCAACACAAAAGCAATTGGGCAATATACATCTAACAGCTTGGAAAATGACAGGGCAGCCTTTTAAGGACTTAAGGCTTCAATAGAGGTGGCACTAGATATTCAAACTGCAAGAAAATAATTTACATTCGAAGCATATTCCAAACATTGGTTACATGTCATGAAATGGTGCCCTTAGAGCGCCAAAATCTGTGATCAGTTTCAAATCTTAGACTTCCTGAAGGATGGATTTTTTCTGGGTTCAGCTCCTGTAGCATTGTTAGTTCAGTGGACAGCCATAAGAGCTTTTAGAGAATCTTCTTCTGACATCTCAAAGTGTATTCCTCTAGCAGCAACAGTATTAAAAATTTTCCTGCTAAGAAAACCAGTTGTTTAAAATCATATCCCAGAATTGGACTTGTCAGCAGTGTTGGAAAGGTTTACAAGTACCCTCGTTTGAACCATTAGACTGTGACGATGTCTCATGGGTTTCTTCAAAATTGGCGTCTTTGTATTTGCAACCACTTCTTCCGGAAGATTAGTAGCAATGTGTTCATTGGTGGTAATTAATTATTCCTGCTTCACGTTCTTACCAGACAGAGGTTCTTAGGCCAGATCCCAAAAATAAGCACAAAATACAAGCGAAGTTCCATCTCTCGCGAAAATAATATTGCCACCAAGGAGTCTCTAGACCCCCATTCCTGTTACCTTGGATAATAAAAGGGATATCCAAATCTATAAACTAAAAACAAAAGATTTTAATTAATTATGTGCCCTTTTTGTATACCCAATGGAATTGTCATCAGAGGTTAAAAAGGGATTATCTTCCACACTAAGGAGGTGGGTTAGACAAGCAATAATGCAAGCCTACTTGTCACAGATGCTGAACTACCAAAGTCAATTCAAAGCAGGTCAAGAAGAGCAGTTGCCACTTCATGGACAAAGGTAGCAGGGACTTCACCACAAGAAATTTGCAGGGCAGCAACCTGGTCCTCTCAAAATACTTTCACATCACATTATCATTTGGACATGTGGACAGGTGTGTCTTCTAATTTTGCTTCTGGTATTCTTAAAGCTGCAATTGAGTAATTGAAGGAATTATTAAGTCCATGTATGGCCTCTGTGAACATGGAGGCGTCGTTTCTGCTTTACTATATCCTCTTTGAAAATAGAATGGGACAAGGAACACTTACAAGGAGATCATGATTTCATTATTTTCCGGTAAACTCTATTAGCCTGAGTTACTGTGCTTGCCATTCCAGTCGGACCCTCACTTCCTGTCTTCCTAATTCAAAGCACTCCCAATATCAAACAGTTTGTTACAGGCAGGATGGCCTGAAGGATTGAAAGGCATTTTAAAATCATAACTGAACCTAAGTAAAGAATTACAAAAAACAGACCTGAGATAAAACGCCTGTAAAGAGTTGCTATGAGGTGGGACCACCTCAATGAGTATCTACTGGGATGAGAAGTACAGTAACTCGGCGTAATGAAGTTTACCGGTAAATAATGAAATTATTCTGCATACAGAGAATAAAAACTTCAAAAACGTGCGTGAGATTAGAAGGAAATTTGCCAGGTTGAAAGTTCGCGCTGGAGAAATCTCTGTTTCGTAATGGGATATGCCAGGGATTCACTAATCAGTTTTCATATAAAGGCCGCCATGGAACCCAGAAGTTAGAGAATTAAAAACCCAACACAGTAGAGGCTGATGAATCCAATAAGAAAAGATAAGAAATGTTCTCAGTGTGACTCAGGTGAATTGCATTACTGCAGAGTGTATCGGGTATGTATGACCAGAATATATAATTCATTTCTATCACGTAATTGTATTAATATTATCACCTTCAAGACATGCTTGCCGTTCACTCGAGGGCATTCACTATCGTATTCATTTGAATCGTTGATGTGGCCTTCGGTGTTTTCCATTGTTCCTCATTCATTTAAATAATTGTATAAAAGTACTCAATATTATACTAAATAAACTAAAGGAAGAAAACATCAAGCTTTAAATCTAGCCATCCCCAAAACAGAACAGAAACATGAGAATGTGAAGGGGCACTTTTAACCTGCTTACTCGTAAAAACAAATAGCAAGATAGTGAAAGCACTACTAACTGCCAACTGAAGGTTTTATGGGGCCCATTTTCAAACGGAGAATGCCCCCCCCCCCCCCCCCAGAAAAATTCCAGGGTGATACACAACCTGCCTTTTATGTTTGCACTATAATTAATCTGTAGTCCTGTTCGCAAGGTTAAAATTAGATTAATGTAAATCTGTACCATCCGAAAGGCGAAGGTAACAATTTGAAGATGGCCATCAAACTGTCTGTCCTGTGTTTTCCATATTTAAAAGAAACATATTTGTTTGCCTAATTCGAGTGTCTAGATTGTAATCACCTGTTGGGGGTCCAGCCTAGGCCCAGGAGGGCCAGCTCCATGTGAACTTTTTAGAATTACCTCTGTCTATTTAGAAGAGTAACTCTTGCATGGTTTGAGACTTCCTGTTACCACGCGATAGGCATCCTTATCCATAAACGCTGCATGTAGTACTAAATACAGCCTACCGGATTGTTCTCACTAAGGCTTCTCCAATGAGTAGCTCTTGAGCTACAGGTACCTCTCCAGCTACTTGTAAGTAGTTCTCCTGCATGCAGCCTAATTTACAAAATCGGAAGCGTTTCTTTTGTTGAATTCTATAGGTATACCAACATTTAAAAGCATGTAGTTGAGATGAAAATGTGTGTCTCTTCAGAACTCATAAGCTGATATTTTGAGAAAAATGGTTTAATTTCCCAAAACTATTTAAAGTTGGTAATTGAGTGATCGAAATCAAAATGTGTTGGAGAGATTTACTTTAAATTGTTAAAACGTGCATGTGCTTGTTTGATTGATTATGTAAATTTAATTGATTTTTTAATTATATGTTTGTTTGTCTTGCTTTTATGAGTAAATACTCGAATAAAGCACTTTTTGAATTGAATTGATTTACTCCCAATAATATTACCTTGGTGCTACTGTTGGAATTGGCTGTCATTGCAGCAATCCCTGTCATGTGTTGTCCACTTAAAGACATTCCACGTGACAAACCCTTTTTACATTATGGCTGGCAACAATGCTTGATGCACTGAAGTGCTCACTACTGGTAATCTTTGCCTACGGTGGCCACTAATGTAATCTTGTCTGATGCAATAGTTATGACATTGCTTCTAATATTAATAGTTCAAGAGGATTGTCATTAACCATAAATAGCTCTTGTTACAGAAAAGGATGGAGACCTTTGTTCTAAATATTGTTTTAGTAATTTTTTGTGCTCATCACGGTAGCTTACACTTGTGCTAACAGCTTCCCTCAGCATACAGTTCTAATTTAAGAACATCCAAATGTATGTTGTAGAGGACCGCTTATGTAATAAGTGGTGGTGAGGGATATAATACGGTTATGATTATAATGAATATGGCAGCTGCATAACACTGCTTCCAACGCGGTGGTGGTAAACATCCACATATCGTGCACAAATAGGTGCAGTAATGAGAACTGTTCCTAAACTATATACTGTTGTTAAAAATAGAGTTTTATTTGACACAATATCTGCAGATGCGCAAAGAGAATCACCACTCGAGCTCATAATATACGGTATACTTGTGGTACATCACAGCAAGTTTTAATGATGTGTCTACAAAAGTGCTGAGTCTGGTAAAAGAAGCCAGCAAATAGGCTGCACCCAACAAATAGACTAAAGAAGGAAAGGGCAGAAGGGACGATAGAGTATTTAAATTTCAGCTTTCTCCTCACTTTCTTGAAACCGAGCACTCTACCAGCTGATTATGTAATTTTTATTCTAAAAACACTTTTAGCTGGCCTGGATGGAATTTTAATTCAAGAACAAGTCAAAATAAAATCGGAAAAATCATCCGCATTTTGAATTATTTAATCTTTTAAAAGAAAATTATAACAAATAATACATGATAAAAAAACATCCAAATTACACTAGATTTCACTAATCTAGCTCTAAAGAATTTTGTGAACCAGAAGCAGGCCCTTACACATTATCAAGACACGAGGTGGCCAATGTTCCATGAAAAAGGTGCCATCACTTCTTAGATAACCTGAAAACAAAGCCTCCTCAGCATTTCACCCTTTTCTGTGCGGAGATCCCTTCAGGCAGGGAACCCGTTTCAATTTAACAAGATGAAATACCCTGACATCCCATCTCAGGCTCTACTTACCAGGGGCTATATTATACATTGTGCCCCCGGTGGAGCAACAAGCATGTTTTCCTGCTTTGGGCATCCCTGGGGCACAATGGCATTACAGAAGTAGCAGCAGACTGGCACACTTGCAGCACACTGCTATCACGAGGGGGCGTTCCTTCATTTGCATGGGGGCATGGCCCCATGCAAATGAGGTATCACTTTGCCTCTGCACCCACACTGTATTAATGAAGTGGGGACAGAGTCAAGCATAATAATAATTACAATAATAATGATAATAATAATAAATAATAACAGAATTTATAAGAGCACAAACAGCTACCTCAAACAGAGGTGTCGCAGCGCTGAAGGAAAGACAGAAAGTGGGAAACCGCTAGATCGGCAGGTGTGAAGCAGACTCTCACTAATGGTCCAGGCTAAAAAGCATGCCTTTAGAGGCGCACTGAAAGTTCACCACAAAACGATGGCACACTTTCAGTGCGCCTCCTAAAAGCAGCCCTCTGAGTCACACACTACACCCGCCTGCAAGGCGATCTCTAATCCCCCTTGAAAGTGCAGGATGGATGCAGCTGCACTGTGAAAAATGGAGCAGATTTTAAACAGTTGCTCTGTATTTCACTTGAATTCGCTGCAATGTTTGCACCTTGTGAAAGGTCTGCCATTGCGCAAAGAAGGAAAGTGCGCCATCTTTATAATACAGCCCAAGGTGTCTGCTGTCTGAACTTAATCACTCGGTTGGGAATGCCCCGGTTACTTACCGTAATCTTCATTACTCCGAGTCCATGTCTTCCTCGCCACAGTATTCACATATGAGCCTCCGGCTCCACACAGAACTCCAAGTACAAAAACAGCGCTCCAGTCTCCCTCTCCCTCCTCCAAGATGGCCCCCAGTGGCTCCAGCCAATCCCATAAAGGGACACAGAAGCACGACCTGAAGAACCAAGCCGCAGACTTGAATCCACCATCAGGGCCGGGAGGAAAGGGAAACTATATTGTGGCGAGGAAGACATGGACTAGGAGTAATGAAGATTACCGGTAAGTAACCGGGGCTTTACCACCTCGTCCTGTCTTCCTCGCCACAGTATTCACATATGAGCCGATACCAAAGCAATCAGCTTCATGTAAGGAAAAACAGACCACACCATCAGTGTAGCGAAAAACATATTTTAATATACAGAGGCATAGCAACCAAAAGAACAACCTCTCAAGGAACCCCCGCAGACAGAACAGAAGAGGCAAAAGAAACAGAACCTCCACCCCAATCTGGAGGCGGTAATGGGACATGAAGTTATGTGGTGAAGACCACGTAGCAGCCCTGCAAACATCCTCCAAGGACACCCTTTTGAAAGAAGCCCAGGACACAGCAACAGACCTGGTGGAACGACCTTGAACAGGAAGGGAGGGGACCTCAGAAACTGAAGCATATGCCAACATAATGGCCTCCTTAATCCAACTACTGATTGTGGAGAGAGAGGGTTTCAGGCCCTGACGCGACAAACCAAAATTGACAAACAAGTTGTCCACTTTACAAAAGGAAGACATGCGTGACAAATAAATCAATAAGGCACGACGAACATCCAAGAGTAGCAAAAGGGATTCCTCAGCCAAGGAAGGATCAGGACAAAGAACCGGAAGAACCACTTCAGCAGACCGGTGAAAATAAGAATCCACCTTAGGAACAAATGTAGGATGAGGGCGCAAGACCACACGGTCTGACAAAACCAACAAAAATGGGGCAGAACGAAGGAAAGCACTCAACTCACCCATTCACCTGGCAGAAGCAATCGCCACAAGAAACACTTCCTTGAGTGTTAAAAATTTCAAGTCCACCGACTCCAATGGTTTGAAAGGAGCCAACTGCAAGGAATGCAAATTCAAAGGAAGGTCCCAAGGAGGAGGACACATGATAGGACAGGGGCGTTGGAAAGAAAGAGACTTAAACAGTCTAGCAACCAATGGAGAAATAGAAACCAAAGGGAGGACATGAAAAGCCGGAATGGCGGCCCATTGAGCCCGAAGAGTCGAAATGGCCAAGCCCAACACAAACCCATCATTTAGAAAATCCAGAATGCGAGCCGGATCCAAAGAATCCAATGACAGCCCACGACCAACACACCAAGAAGCAAAATTATCCCAGTGCTTGGCGTAGGACTTAAGCGTAGAAGGCCGTCGGGACTGTTAAATAACCCCAGCCACAGTCACAGAACAACCCTCACGTATCAGAGAATCCCTCTCAAGAGCCAGGCCCGCAGACCCAGGGAACGGAACACAGGCAGCAGAAGAAGAGGACCCAACAGAGGATAAGGAACGAATGGTAATGCCCACCCCGGAGATACAGCCAATTCCAACAGTAGGGGATACCAAGGGCGACACTTCCAACAAGGAGCAACCAGAAGCATAAAGGACCCCTCCCTCTTGATCTTCTGCAACACAGCTGGAATCAGGGGAACAGGGGGGAACGCATACACCAGACCCTTCGGCCAAAGGAACGAAAGCGCGTCCACTCTTCAGGCATCCCGGCAAGGCATAATCGTGCAAAAGCATCGGATCTGGGCATTGTCCTGGGATGCAAACAGGTCCACAATCGGACAGCCAAACATCACCTGCAACCTCATGAACATCCATTGTGTGAGGGACAAGGACCCCATGGAAGGAAAAACCCGGCTCAGACAATCCGCCACAGTGTTCTCCGCGCCAGGCAGATAAATGGCAGATAGGGACTCCAGATGCAACTCCGCCCAACAACAAATCTGACGGCTGAGGCAACTGAGTGAGTGAACCTTGCACCCCCCTTG
The DNA here is from genome assembly GCF_964263255.1 of Lissotriton vulgaris. NCBI lineage: Eukaryota > Metazoa > Chordata > Amphibia > Caudata > Salamandridae > Lissotriton > Lissotriton vulgaris. The sequence goes on from NC_141694.1 coordinate 449,244,551, forward strand.
ATGGTTCACATAAGACATGGCAACCTGATTGTCCGTTCGGATCTGCACGTGGTGACCCCGAACAAGATCCGAGAAATCCAACAGACCCAGAAGGACAGCCTTCTGCTCCTTGTAGTTGGAGGAACATGACAACACCGACTGAGACCAAATCCCCTGAGTCGTCGAATCCCCCAGAGTAGCACCCCATCCCAGCAGGCTGGCATCGGTAGTGACCACGCGGGTGGGAACAATCAGAAAGGGGCGGCCCCTGAATAGATGCCCGTCGTCCAACCACCAACTCAGGACCACCCGAACATCCTCCGACATAGGAACCAGAACACCCATATCGAGGGAACAGGGGTCCCAATGCGAGAAAATGTGGGACACCACCGGGTACATGTGGAGGCGAGCCCACGGCACCGTCAACAACGACGCCGACATCAGACCCTGAACCCTCAACCACAGGCTCACTGGATGATAATGCCCCACCAACAGGGCACGAACGGCAGACATCAGGGACAGAATCCTGGGAGGGGGCAGGAAAACCATCCCCAACTGAGTCTTGAACAGAGCCCCAATGAAAGTCAATTCCTGCGCAGGAACCAGGGAGGACTTCGGCACATTCACGAGGAATCCATGATGCTCCAGGACATGGCACACCCTCTGGACATGTAACTCCGCCTTTGGAAGAGAAGAAGCAGCAATTGAAATGTCGTCCAGATACGGAAAAACACTAATGCCCTCCCGTTGTAAATGTCCAATAAGAGGAGCCAGAATCTTAGTAAAGATCCTGGGAGCAGAGCAGAGCCCAAAAGGTAATACCTCAAACTGGTAATGATGACCCTGTACGCAAAACCGGAGAAATCTCTGAAAGTCCGGATGAACAGGAACATGCAGGTAAGCATCCCTCAAGTCTACTGATGCAAGGAAATCGTCCTGAGACACCAGAGGAAGGATCAATTGAAGTGAAACCATTTCGAACCGCTGGTGAGGGATGAAAGTGTTGACCCACTTCAGGTCCATCACTGGCCGAAGATCCCCGGAGCGCCTGGACACCTGGAAAAGTATGGAATACACACCCTTTCCCAACTGATCGCTGGGCACAGGAATAACCGCTTTTTTGACCATCAGGGAAGCAATGCCTTCCAAAAGCGCCAACTTTTTCACAGGATCTCTGGGACAAGGAGTGGCCCTGAAACAGTCTGGGGGTGTCTGGGCAAATCCAATGCGCAAACCTTCCTAAATCACCTGAAGCACCCATTGGTCTGACACAGTCTCCCGCCAAGATTCCATGAAGCAAGCGAGGCGACCCCCAACCGGACCCACACCAGGAGCGATCCAGTCAGGATTTGGAAGCAGGAGCGGAGGAGGTAGACGCGCCGGAGAACTGGGATTTATCAAAGGAAGGAGCACCCCGGCCACGCCCCCTACCACGAAAGGGCTGACCAGCCCGACCCCTCTTAGAAGGACCAAAAGACCTCAGTGAACCAAAGGCACGGAACCTGCCAGGACGTGCAGGGAGCAAGTAGTTTACGGTCCTCCGCCGTCTTCTTCACCATCTCGTCCAGAGGCGAACCAAAAAGCTTAACCCCAGAATAAGGGATCTTCATAAGTAAGTTTTTTTGTGCAGCATCAGCCTTCCACGAACGGAGCCATAACTGTCGCCTCGCAGCCACTGAAGACCCGGACGCCGAAGCTGCAGCCCCCAATGAATCAAAGGAGACATCTGAAAGCAGACAAACCTGCTGCTCCATCATCGCCAGGGTAGAAGAAACATCCTCTCCCTGGTCCAACAATTCCGACAGAGACTGAAAATCCTTGAGCAAGGACTGGATAGTGTAAGACGAATAGGCCGCAGCCCTGATAGAAAAATTCTCAGCCGCAAAAGTGCGCTTCACAGCACCATCCACTTTACGGTCAACCGGGTCAGCAGGAGAAGAATCCTCCGAAACAACAGTCTCATGTGAAGATATGCAGGCCAACAAAGAGTCAACCTTCACAGAGGCAGGGTATATCACCGCAAAATCCTGCAGCGGGTATCTCTTACTCAAGAAACGCGGAAAAGAACCTTTGTCCACATCCTTCCATTCATTCTCCAAGACCTTTAACACAGAAGAATGGAGAGGCAAAGAATCAGGCTCAGGACGTTGATATTGTGAAAACAGATCGTCCTCCAGAGGCACAACAGAAGCAGGGAACACCAAGTTTTCGCGAACGTGACCCAGCACCTCCTTTAGGTCGGCACCTTGCACAAAGCGACCCCTGACATCAACCTCCTCTTCATTCTCAGAGTCAGCAGAAGCAGTGCCATCAACCCTCGCCCTTTTCGCAGAAGGGACAGGCACCTGACCCTGCAATGCAGCAGCCACAGCAGAATTGATCATCTGCAGCAACAAGTCCATAGACGGGATCTGTATACCAGAAGCCTCATCCAAGGGATCAGGAGCATCCAAAGAACCACTCTCCATGTCAGCCATACACATTTCAACAGTCGTAAAAGAGAAAAACACAGGCAATGCACAGGACAGCAAGCCTGGTAAAATAAGGCCCAGAGGTTGCTAGGCAACCATAAACCAATCTCCAAAAGGAATAAACGTAATGCTATGAGCCGCGGGCATGCGCAAAGAGAAACACAGACACACGTGGGTGTCAGGAACACTGGAGACCCGAAGGAGCCCCCGCCGCAGCCAGTGAATCCCGACTCGGCAGCAGGTAGGAAGAGCCCAGGAGCCACCGGGCCCCCTACAAGGGCAACCGCAGCAACATCAAAATAAACGCGAACAGGAGCCTCCGGCCCCCAGAGCAAATGCAACCGGCCGTGCAATGTCCGCTCAGCAGGACGAGCGGCCGGAAAGGAGAACCAAACAAACGGCAGAGCAGGACTCCAACAGAGAATTGCGGGGTGCGTCCAGTATGACACGATGCCGAAGAGGAAAAAAAAAGGCCCGAAAGTCCGCTAAAGCAGGACGAGAGGCACGAAGGCAGAAGAATGGGGAAAAAAACATACTTAAAAACGACAACCACATAGCGCAAATAATAATATGCAGTAGCTACAACGACTTCCCCCAAACTAGATACCAAGGACATAGGGGGACTGCTCAAGCAGGATCCCAGCCCTACTCACCTGACCAGCAGGGAACACAGCACTCGGAGAAGTGCAGAAAAAAAGAACAGGTCGTGTTGGTGCTTCTGTGTCCCTTTATGGGATTGGCTGGAGCCACTGGGGGCCATCTTGGAGGAGGGAGAGGGAGACTAGAGCGCTGTTTTTTGGAGTTCTGTGTGGTGCCGGAGGCTCATATGTGAATACTGTGGCGAGGAAGACAGGACGTGGAGGTAATGAGAACACACAAGTGGCTTGAGTTTGGGCTATTATTATGTACTCTATAGAGGCGTGCATATACATTAATATGCAAGCAATGGCTCAGTTAGAGCTCCACTATTGTTCTAACTATAGTGTATGGAGTTTCTGCTTTTCCTTCATTTAAGTCCGGTGTAGTTTTACCACACAGAATGGCAATATTTTCTCGCACAGGCACCATGGCACTGAAAAGAGATGTTCCTTTGACAATGAGTTACCTTTCTAGTGGTTTCTTGTTTTCCTCATGACTTTGAAAGTGAATAAATGTTGGAAATATTTTTTTGCTCAAACCAACTTCATCATGAACACCTACATGCAGAATATACGGTATTAACCATATTGTTAAATAGAAAAACCGGAGGTTCGTAAAAATAAGACGAAAAGATGGGGTTCTAATGCCATCTGCTATTTGTACCTTTAGTACCTCGACTTTAAATATAGTGCATAGATATGGCGATTATTGCTGAAGTTGTCAAGTGGCATTTTAACTTTAGAACATACAAAGTAAACACCAAATAGCTAGAGTCGAACTTGGCACTTTGCACAGCAGAGCATAGCAGGGCAAACGGAACGCACTGACCTCGTCCTCACGGAACTCCAGGACCTCGGACCCCTGCAGGCTACTTTGTTCTCCCTCCCGCCGCCGCAGCACATCATCTTGCGGCCGCCGGGTGGAGGGAGAACTACGACCCCCAGGATCCTTTGCGGCTGTTGCCGCGAGTTTGGCGCCCGGAGGCGCACAAAAGTGACGAGGCCCTCGGGGGAGCGGGCGAACTTGGCACTTTGCACAGCAGAGCATAGCAGGGCAAACGGAACGCACTGACCTCGTCCTCACGGAACTCCAGGACCTCGGACCCCTGCAGGCTACTTTGTTCTCCCTCCCGCCGCCGCAGCACATCATCTTGCGGCCGCCGGGTGGAGGGAGAACTACGACCCCCAGGATCCTTTGCGGCTGTTGCCGCGAGTTTGGCGCCCGGAGGCACACAATAGTGACAAGGCCCTCCGCGTCGCGGGACGCGAGCGGGACGCCCGGGGCTAAGCCCGGGCAAAGGGCGGGCCCTCTACGGCCCTCAGCGGCAGGAAGAGGCTGCAGCAGGAAGAGGCTGGGCTGGGCCATAAATGCTGCTGAAATTTGCTGCAGTCATCATACAAGTAAGACTTACTCTCCAGTTCCCCTTAATCTGCTGTTTAAATATTGGCCCTGTGTGAACATTGTACACTATGCCTAAGAAATCGGACGAAGTTCAGTCCATCACCATAAATAACTATCTGGTGCAAACTGTCAAAAAAATTAACATGCAGAGAAGAGAATCCTTGGGATTGAGCCAATCCCCCGATATGAGATGTTTGTCACCTACTACATCTACTTTGACCGACGACATCACCTCGCAAGAAGTTCACTGCGTGGAGATTTCCAGCTGCCCTATTTCCCAGGGTTCAATTGACATATCTATTAATGTTACCCCAGCACTTGAGGGACTACACGAGGAAGCTGAGGGTAATATAGACATGGATACTGAACTTGAACTGGAAAAACAGATTAGCGTATCAGCTGATGAGCATTCTCCCACAAGACACGGTCCTAGGCCAAGACGACTTTGTACTAAAAATCCACCAAAGAGGGTAGGGCTTCACTCAGGTGCAAAAAGAAAGAGGGTTACTACCCCTAAAGCTAAGCAAGTGATTAGCGATGATGATGATACACCAAAACTATCTCTTGAGGATGCTTTTTATGAAAAAATTACAGATTTCCTCGAGATAAAAATTAATACTCTCATCAAACCCTTAATATTAAAAATTGACAAGTTACAAGCAGAGGTTAAGAAGTTGAGTGGACTTCACACTGGGGTTGCTGGTGGGATAGAAAACATTACCACGCTAGTTACACATCTTAGCGATAATATATTGGGAAATGTTGTTGGAGATGTTGTAACTGAAAATGTAGTAAATCAATTACCAGGGGAGATATTACCATCTCAACCATCAATACCCACTGTTAACAGCGAGGGCCCCTTGTCAGTCAACATTCCCACAGATATAATCCCTCAGGCAAATACTCCCTCAGTGCAAATTCACCCATCAGACCCTCTACAATGTTTAGTAGAAGCTACACCTGTGGTCTTAGTTTTAGCAAATGTGCCTCCATTGGAAGAGGGCATAGTGGAAAGCCCTACCTCCCTTAGTAGTAAGGCCCTACACTGGCTGACCAGTAATACACGTTTTGCACCAGGGGGAAAGCGCCATCTGGCTAGTGTCATTAAGTCAGTAACCAGGGTCCCTTGGTTGGGAAACCGACCAAAAAAATTCAAAGGGGACTGTGTGGCAGTGAGTTTTTCAACAAATGATGTCCTTCCCAATATCCTTGCAAACATCTTTCCCCCCCAACGCAGATGGGGTACTGTTGTTCCCTTGACCTTAAAGTTCTTTTACGGTGAACAGCAGAATGTTACTTATCCAAGAACCCCAGCCCCAGGATGGGATAGTAACTGGGATTCGAATTTTAGATGGGATCAGGACTCTAGGCAAAACATAGCCGCTCACCACCATTATCCAGGACATTTTAACCCAGTTGCTCAACCCCTCCAATTGTTCAACCGCTACGCTCCATTATCCTTTATGGATCAGAACGATTGACTCCCCCCAAGACAAGATAATACAGGTGATGGCCCTTTGCCTGCTCCCAGTTCATTAGCACAGAGTTCCGCAGGAGTCAGAGTTTGCAAAATTATGAGTTGGAACATCGCTGGTCTTAGAGCCAAATTAAATGACAAGAACTGGCTGGACATAATTAGTTCCTACGATGTTCTTGCTTTCCAAGAAACTTGGGAAACATCAGACAGCTTGGTTCTGGATGGTTTTTCCCACTTTTCGGTACCTGCGGACCCTAGTAAAGCAGGAAGGGCGAAGGGGGGCTTGGCTATATATATTTCTTTAGATCTCCAAGGAAAGCCAAGACACATTAAGTCTAACTCCACTAACTGCTTAGCGGTAGAACTATCCATGCCAAATTCCACCCCCATAGTTTTAGTTAATTTTTACAATTCGCCTGTCAGTCAAACTATTAACGAGCATTTGGCAGCTTTAGAGGAATTCCTGTCTATCCACAGTGAAAATAGTACATATGGGTATGAGGTGATCCTTATGGGAGATTTTAATATTCATCCTTGCCAAGTGGATTGCCATGTGGAACAAGAGGATTTCTCTTTTTATTCCTCTCCACCACATTTTGAACATACACCACGTGAACAGATGTTAGAATTGCTCTTAGCCACTTTTAACTTGTATGAGTCATCCTGTTGCCCAACAGGCCCGAGGGTACCGACATACGTAGGCAATAACACGGGCACAATCATAGACTATATTTTTTTATCTTCTAGTTTTCTACCTGAAGTCATTAATTACAAGGTAGAAACTACAGTTTTCAGCGATCACAATCCTGTGATTTCAGAGATTATATCTCAAGGAGTCTTGGGAAAAAGAAAGGCCGATACTTTATGTGCGACAGATCTGGTCTTAAAAGACCAGAACCGTAGACTAAAGTGGGACCAAGTGATCCCTATCGCCTTCCTACAGGAAACCCTGGCAAAAGTAGAGGGGGAGGTTGCAATTTGTCTGGATAATAAGAACCCTGGTCCCAAACTGATTGAGGCATTTGACGCCATTTGCCGTGAGGTTAACTTAGGTCTAACTGTAAAGACAAAGGCAAACATGATCAGGGGCCCCAGATGGTTCGATTCAAACTGCTCTAAGGCTCACTCAATTCTCTTAAAGGCCTTAAAAAATAAACCAAGAGATAAAGCACAGATAGCTTTGCTGAGGAAGCAATACAATCATACTATCAGGCTTAGGAAACTTGAGATAAAAAATTACGCCTGGAGTGAATTATTATTGCCCGAAACACAACGAGATAGCGCTAAATTTTGGGCAATCATAAATCATCCATATTTTGCTGGGAAAGATAACCAGAGAGCAGACTGTATCATACCAGACGATCAATGGGTGACACACTTTAGTAATATCTATAGCCACCCTGATACTCGCTTAGATTGCGAGATATTACCTTTGCAATCATCAATGACTACAATCCCTCCTTTTACCCCTGATGAGGTTAAGAAAGCGATCAATGATACACTCTGTAAAAAGGCACCAGGGCCCGATGGGGTCCCTGCAGATTTTTTTAAGAGCGCCCCAGAATTTAGCACCAAGATCCTTACAAACATTTTTAACGTTACAAGGGACCTGATTTTTCCTATTAGCTGGACAAAGTCTACCATAGTACCTATTTTTAAAATGGGACAAAGGACAGATCCGGCCTGTTATAGGCCAATCTCCCTTATAGACTCAAGCGTTAAAATTTTGGGGAGAGTCCTTTTAGGAAGACTGACCCAGCTCATAGAGAGTAAGGGAAATTTATCAAACACTCAATATGGTTTCAGAGCAAAACGGGGCACCATAGACCAATGCCTAAACCTGGAACTAATTTTAAATAAATATGTAATTGCCAAGGGGGGCTCTCTGTACATGGCCTTTATGGATCTCTCGTCAGCTTTTGACCTGGTCAACAGGGGTAAGCTGTGGGAGATCCTTTTGGTCATGGGCATTGACCCCCCCTTGGTCAATTACTTAGCGGAACTACACAGGGAGCTCAAGACATCGGTCAGGGTGACTAGGGAAGGAAGATGTACTTGCCACTTCAACTCGGAGAGGGGGGTTAGGCAAGGATGTATCCTTGCCTCCCTCCTCTTCACTCTTTATATAAGCGATCTTGAGAAAGTCATGGCCGCATCTCACATCGATATTCCACGTGCAGGCGAGACAAAGTTACCTGTCCTCCTGTACGCGGATGATGCGGTCCTACTAGCTCGGTCAGGAGTGGCCCTAAATAAACTCCTCTCATCCTTTGGAGATTTCATGACCTCGTTGGACATGAAAACTAACACAGAGAAATCCCATGTGATGATTGCAGGAGCAGCAGGTAGGAAAAGAAAGACCAAAACATTTTACTGTACAGGGAAAGAGGTTAGGAGAGTCCCAACTTTCCCATATTTAGGTGTGACCTTTGATGAAAAGGGCACTTGGGGCCCCCAGCAATCCGTCAAAAGCAACGCTGTTGCTAGAGCGGCTGCAGGGTTGCTCGGTTTTGCTAAGAAATTAGGTTCCCGTCCCATGGAAAGCATCATAAAAATTTACAAAGCAAAATGTGTGTCCATTGCCCAGTATGGATCTGCTATTTGGGGGTATACCAGCCATGATAAAATCCAGAAAGTAGAAAATAAATTCCTGAGATCTCTGCTTTCAGTCCCCCAATCGACTCCCACTTATGTATTATATGCAGAGTTAGGTTTGGGCTATATAATGGACTCTCTAAAATTAGCCCCTGTTATTGGATGGATGAAAACTTGGCTCAACCAGGAGCTTACATTAAATCATATTATCTTAAAAGATTGTTTAGCCCTGGATAGAGCCTTATATATCCCATGGATAAAATTTGTACAAACACAGTTGACTCTTGCTGGACGCCCGGAGCTTTTTTCCTCTCCAGACTTAATAACTCAAGATGATCTTAAAACAGTAAAAAATACCCTGACTGAGTTGTATGTTCTGGAGAGGGAAGCTACAGAGTTAAGTAAACCCACGGTAAGGAAACATTGTATGTTGAAATCTGGCCCAGGAATGGAACCATACCTCCTCCTGGTAACTAAACCATACCATCGTTTCCTTTTAACGAGATTTCGTTTTGACCTGATCCATCCTATCTTAGGCAATTATAAAACTTGGAGTAGACCTGTTGATGCTGAACCATGTGACTGTGACCACTTTTCTATTCAGGACACAACACACCTTATTATGTTTTGTGAACATTATATTGATATTAGAAAAAAATATCTGTTTCCAATCCTGCGTAACCAAGGTTTTACCCAGGTTAAACCAGCCATAATATTTCTGCAACTCCTTCCTAATGCAAAAGTTGTCTTCCATGTGGCTAGCTTTTTAGTCGCTGGAGCACGGATAAATAAAAACCGCACTAGAGTTAGGCACCTTACTGACCATTGAATAATGTCTCCCATTTTAAATTCTAATTCCTTGTCTTCCGGAGGGTCTCTTTTTAATATTTTTTTAATATTTCTTAATATTTATAATGCATTTCGTTTATATATTGTGATTTTAAAAAGTTTTTTAAAGATGTTTGATTATGTAAATTCATGTAAACTCATGTATGAATTTGTGCTCTGATGAATTGCTATACATTTATGCTCGTTTCTTTTATGATTTTTAATAATCGAATAAAGATAAATTGACTGACTGACTGACTGAGCTAGAGTCGAAAGTAGAGTGTCTTGATAATATATTAATAATTTAGGGCACCTACAGACATCTCTGGATGCCAAAAATCTATTGTTTCTGATACGTTAAAATAAATTCGGATAGTGGGCTCTTTGAGCCAGCCACTTGTTTGATCGAACAGCTTTTTTATCGAGCTAACTTCCCTGCTTCTTATTCAATTGCTTTTCTCACGATTCTTTGTTTGTCTCGCTCTGGAGCATTTGATTCAACACTGTCCTTCCATTGCCAGCTTTCACAGAACTACGTTTCATTACATTTTCATCCAGCACTCTATAGCAGTGAATGTGTTTCTGGCTCGGTCCATTGTAAGCTGTTTCTCCCCTAACATCTACCCACAATCTGTGTTGTTGGGTCCTTGCCTCAGAGCTATTCCTATGCACCTCCAACTATTTCTAAATGTGAACCTCCTACCCCATGCCTCTATTGCTCCCTACCTCCCTTCCTTATGTTATCTTTATCATATGTAATCATGTATTTATTTATCTTTGATGGAATTTCCTGCAGCTGTAATTTGCTGCCGGGTTGCTCCTTTCTTAACATGAGTTGCTTTTACTCCCATTGTATTCACTTGTTGATTACCATCGCTAGATAGGTGCCTGGGGCCTCATTTATGAAAAGTGACGCATCGCTGCGTGAAAATAGCGATGCATCACTTTTCACTGCGCACTCCTTGCGACACCAATGATGCGTCATATTTAATGTATGACGCATCATGTCGCATGGACTTACAGATACGTCAGTATTTCTGACGTATCTGTAAGCGCAAAAGTGACGCATTGCTGGAGTGTGTCACAAAAGTGACGCAACTCCAGCAATGCGTCCTTTCACATGGGGAAAGCCCCGGGCCTTATTTATGAAGGCCTTGCGCCACCGGTGCGTCACTTTTTCCCATGTTAAAAGTGACGCACCGGCGGCGCAAGGCCTTCATAAATAAGGCCCCCCATGTGAAAGGGCTTGCGTCAGTCTTACGCCTGCTGTGAGGCAGGTGCAAGATTTTGACGCAACAGCATCCTAAAAGTGACGCAGTGAAATCTCATAGATTTCACTGCGTCACAATTGCGAGGCTTTTTGCGGGAGAACGCCCCCTCTGCATACATTATACCTGATGCAGGTATAATGTGGCGCAGGGGTTTAAAAGTGACGCATCTACCTAGATGCGTCATTTTTTAAATATGGCCAACAAGGCGCATGTTTTACGCTGCTGGTGCGTCACAAAAAGTGACGCACCGGCGGCGCAAAACTGGGGCAAGGCCTCATAAATAAGGGCCCTGCTGTCTAACAGCACTTAATTAAACAAAACATGCGATCTGCGTCATGCAGTGTACATGCACGGTATAATTGCAAGGGACGCCATCAAAGCATGACTCTTAAGCCGATGTGCCCATACACATCTTTGCACTTTTATTTTCCTTTTTTTGCCAAAGCTGCTTTCGTCAGCCAAGATGCATTTTTTTCTTTTTGCCAATAATGAACAGAATTGCCACAAAGCATTTGCAAAGCCAGAGGTCTGCTTTTAAAAGGCGAGACTGATTGGCTTTGGCACTGCTTGTTATGTTTGATGTATTTTGGCCTCTAGACATCGAACCGATTTTCGAAAGGTGTATGAAGAGGGCAGGGGAGGCACTGAAGTGAGAAGACAAACTACTATGTCATTAAAGGCCACTTCTGGCCTCCAGAAAAAGAGTACTCTGTATTTGTGTGATCTTATTGCTACAGTTCAGTGGCCTGGCTACCACCAGCCAGCGATGCATTGATTTGCCTCCAGCCACATCCCGTGTGAAACATCCTTGATCTACACAGTTTAATAACTAAGCAACTGTTCCAATCCTCTGCATGAATGGTGAGGGGTCCTTTCTGTGCAAAGGCCACACGTGGACCTTCATGCACACGGTTGGTTTGGCATTTTGCAATGATAGCAGAACCATCACTGTATACAAGAGACAAGAGGACTGCATTGCTGCATTTGGCCATGAAGGTAATCTCTGCTTTCACGAATTCTCCTGAAGAGCTTTCACGTTTTATTAAAGGTCCTTGCACCCAAGCTGCCCAGTGCATGTCCTCCATTCCCCAGCACTCTGAACGAATCCACATATGCCCAGGGCCGGACTGAAAATGCAAACCAGCCCTGGTAATTGAGTCTGACCACCCACGCGGGAAGGGGGGTATGGAACGTGGAAAATACTGCAACTGTTTTTGGTATAGGGGCTCGATATTGCAGCATTGCTGCAAAACCAGCCCCCTGTACCAAACCTGGCCCCCACCCTTCCGGGAAAACAACTAGTGCCCGCAACGGCAGTCAGGCCTTGCATATGCCTGATAAAAGCATTCACACAGCCAACATTTTGGGCTCAGGTCTTCAGGAATAACTCGTGAATATAACATAGATCTGTTAATGTTATCTGTTGATGTCTCTTTTAATATAGTGTCTATGCACATTTGCTAACCATGTCAGTCAATCAATGAACAAGATTACTAACAGTAAAAGTACTATATGACAGACAATGGAGAGTGATGGTTAGAAGATTTTCGGGGTACAACACCTGTGGCAATAAGAGGAGGATACAAAGTGGGAGTGACCAAACCAATTGAATGCACATTTGAAAGGTTGAGGCAAGTTACAGAGAAGGTACACTGAGCTGAATAATCAATCAATCAATCAATCAGTGGTTTATAGAGCGCACTACTCACCCGTGAGGGTCTCAAGGCGCTGGGAGGGGTCAGTTTTGGGTCAGTCAAAGAGCCAGGTCTTGAGGTCCTTCCTGAATGTATGGAGGGTAGGGGGGTGCCTAATGTTGATCGGGAGCTCGTTCCAGGATTTTGCTGTGATGTAGGAGGAAGCTCTCCTGCCGGTTCTGTTTCTGCGGATGCGGGGGACCTCTGCCAGGGCAAGGTCAGCAGAGCAGAGGCTCCACTCGAGTCCGCGGAAACACACTCGGTCGTTGAGGTATTTGGGTCCTATGTTGTGGAGGGTTTGTAGGTGTGGGTGTGGAGTTTGAAGGTGACCCTCTTCTCGACAGGGAGTAAGCGGAGGCTTCGTAGTTGTTGGGTAATATGTTTGTGGCGCGGTGTCCCTAGGACGATCCTTGCTGTGGTGTTCTGGATGGTTTGGAGTTTGTGTAGAAGAGTTTTCTTGATTCAGGCGTATAGGGCGTTGCCGTAGTCTAGTCTGCTGGTTATGAGTGCATGGGTATAGGGCGTTGCCGTAGTCTAGTCTGCTGGTTATGAGTGCGTGGGTGACGGTCTGTCTGCAGTCGGGGGGAACTTTTTGAAGGTCTTATGGAGGATGCGGAGGCAGTTGAAACTGGTGGACGCGACAGCGTTGATCTGGCGGTTCATGGAGAGGGAGCAGTTGAGGATGATGCCGAGGTTCAGAGCGTGGTCTGTCCGGGTAGGTGGGCTCTCAAGGGTGGAGGGCCACCAGGTGTTGTCCTAGGCGGAGGAGCAGGGTCCAAGGATGAGGACCTTGGTCTTCTCGGAGTTGAGCTTTAGGCAGCTGTACTTCATCAAGGCTGCTATTCTACTCATTCCTTCCTGGAAGCGTAGTCTGGTGATTTCTGGGTTCTTGGTGAGGGAGAAGATGAGTTGGGTGTGGTTGGCATAAGATACGATGCTAAGCGCTTGCTGTCTGATGATGGCGGCGATGGGGGCCATGTAGATGTTGAAGAGCATTGGGCTTAGTGAGGATCCTTGGGGTACTCCGCAGATGATGTCAGTGGGGTCGGAAAGGTAAGGGGGGAGTCTGATCCTCTGGATTGTGCCGGAGAGGAAGGATTGGATCCTGTTGATGGCACATCCCTGTATTACCGCATAGTGGAGTCTGCCGGCTAGCCTGCAATGTGAGACGTGTCAAAGGCTGTGGAGAGGTCTAGGAAGATGAGGGCTATAGTGTGTCCCTGGTCTAGCAGCATGCCGATGTCGTTGGTGGCAGCAAGGAGGGAAGTCTTGGTGCTGTGGTTGCTGTGGAAGCCAGACTGGGATGAGTCTAGGATGGAGTTTTCTTCAATGAAGGCCGTCAGCTGGGCGTTCACAAGTCTTTCTGTGACTTTGGCTACGAAGGGTGAGAAGAGAGATGGGCCGGTAGTTCTTCAGGTCAGTTGGGTCGGCTGTAGGTTTCTTGAGGAGGGGTTTCACCACAACACGCGTCAAGTCGTCTGGGCAGATGCCGGGCATGAGGGAGGGGTTGATTGTTCATCCTAGTTCGTGAGCGATGACAGCGGCGGGCCTGTGGAAGATGTGAGGGGGCAGAGGTCAGTTTGGGCTCCTGAGTGCATCTTCTTCATGGTTGAGGAGATGAGCTCGACGGACGCGGGGGCCAAGGAGGCGATGGTCGGCTTCTCTGCGGTGGTGGGTGGTGTGGTGCCATTTTCCGCTGGCTCGCTGAAGTTGTTGTAGAAGGCTTTGATCTTCAAGTCGAAGTAGGAGCTGAGTTTGTTGCAGAGTTTCTGGGATAGTGTGATGTCAGTGGCCTCGCAGGGGGATTTTGCGAACTACTGAATGACGTTGAACAGTTCCTTGACGTTGGATGTGTTGGTCTTGACTTTAACTCTGATGAAGGTCCTTTTGGTGTCCCTTATACATTGGTGGTAGTCCTTCATGGCGATCTTGATTTTGCTCGATGCTTCCGTGGTCTTCTGGTTCCTACAGGTTTTTCCAAGCGTCTGCAGGAGCGTCTGGCTTCTGGGAGTTTGGTGGTGAACCAGGCGGTCCTCAGTGGGCATTGTTTGGTGGTGCGGCAGAGAGGTGCTAACTTGTCAGCGCTGCAGGAGACCCTGCGGTTAAATTCCCTGGCTGCGGAGTTGGTGTCAGTTGTGGCCTTTGGGGGTCTTGGAGGAGGGCAGAATTCAGGTGTTCCTCGGTGACCTCACTCCAGTTCCTTTGCAGCGGGCATGGGGAGGGCTTTGGTGCAGTGGTGGTGTTGAAAGTGAAGTGGACGCAGTGGTGGTCTGTCCAAAGTGGCTGGGAGGTGTGGCTGAAGTGAATGTTTGATCCTCCAGCAAAGATGGGGTTGAGGGTAAGGCCCTCTCTGTGGGTGGGAGTACTGATGAGCTGCTTCAGTGCTAGGTTGGCGAGGTTCTCGAGGAGTGTGGTGGAGTCAAGGTCCTGGCTGTTTTCGAGGTGGATGGTCAGGTCCCCCAGCAGGATGTAGTCCATGGAGGTGTTGGCGTGGGTTGCAGCAAGCCCGGCGATGGTGGTTGCGGGCTGGGCGCTGGGTCCTGGCGGTCTGTAGATGAGGGTGCCACGTAGCGTGGTCCTGGGACTGGTCTGCATTTGGAAGTGGAGGTGTTCCGTGTTGGAGTGGGGGTCGCTCGTGCTGGATGTGGAGAGTCGGAGGGGGGTCTTGTGCATGATGGCGAGACCTCCTCCAGGGCGGTCCTTTCTCAGGATCTTGTAGCCGTCAGGGATTGCTGCGGCAATGTCGTGCCGGAGGTGGCGTTTGTCCAAGTTTCTGTGAAGAATGCGATGTTGGCAAGAGGATATCGATCAGGTCCCAGATCTCTATTGCATGGTGGTGTAGGAAGCGCACGTTGAGAAGGATGCAAGTCATTCGTTAGCTGCGGGTGTCTTGTTGACGGTGAAGGATCTTCGGCAGTGTCCGCACAAGGGTTGTGTTGGGCGAGAATCTTACGCAGCCGGTGTGGGATCCGGGGTTGAACACGTGGAGGGCGGTTGAACCGTAGTGGTGGGGACTGGGAGAACCAGGGTTCCTGGTGCTTGTCACGGTCGGGTCACAGACGGGCGCAGTCAGACTTGCCTTAGGATTGTCAGCGGCGTGACCGCGCAATGGTCACCATTCTGTAGGGAAGGGAGCGGGAGTAGAGGTGGAGGCGGGAGTGGGGCTGGGTCAGGGGGCGGGCGGCAAACTATCTAGTAGCGGCGGTGGGGACAACGGTGGACTTAGCGGGATACAGCGGGAAACGACAACAGTGGGAAAAAAGACTGCAGTGGCAGAAGTGCTAGATAAACAGGAAATACCCAGCTTACTAAACGGCAAAAAATAACCTGAAACAGAGGCAGACGCATGGCTCGAACTCTGCTGGTGACAGACTGCGGGTGTGTGAACAACCGGCGGAGCTTCCAAGGGGAGAGTGTTCCAAGCAGGGTGGTGTTAGAACTGGGGGTCTCTAACAGGTATAGGTAGGCACCTTTGTCCAAGTAGGGACCTTGGCTTCTAGTCAGGGTAAGGGGGATACACACTTTAGATAACCATTGCTCACCTCCTTTATAACTTGGCACAAGCAGATATGCTTACCCCAAGGGCAATGTGTAAAGTGTTTGTACTCAAAAAACAGTAACACAGTGATAAATACCACAAGTGGACACTACACCAGTTTAGAAAAATAAAGTTTCTTTATTTAAACCTAGCAAGACCAAAACTACAAAAATCTGCCATACATGTAGTAAAATAGCACTGAAAAACAATTATATTAAAAAAAAGCTAGTAGAAAACAAATAGCTCCACCTGAGGCTATCACAATGTCGTAACAGAAATACATCCAAAGTACAGCACCGACCATGAGGTGCGTGGCATTGATCACAGAGTCACACAGACCCCCAAACAAACAGTACCATATGAAATTAAGTCTATGATGATGCACGGCATAGAGGAGTTGAGGCGTCGGCATCAAGGCCAGCTCTTTGGCTGCCACAGGTGAGGCAATGCTTTGTGTCCGCGAGGAGGCGACATGACAAATCCAGGAAAGGGGAGGCATAGGTTCCGGTGAGAAGATGCAAAGTCGGTGAGTTTGTGGAGTCACCCTTGGCAGTTTTCGGCACTGCGATAATGGGATGCAGGCGTTGGCGGTGACCGTGTCTGTGTGAGCGCAGGCATCGGGAAGGAAGAGAACTGCAGGCATCTGCAGGTGTTGAAGGGTGTCAGAGCTGCGGTGCTGGCCGGGCAGTGCGTCATTCACTTCACATGCTATGCCCCTGGCCTTGGTGCAGGTTGCGGCGTAACAGCAACATCACTGACAGCATCAGAGATTGTTTTCTTTGCTGTGCAACACCAAAGCTACCATTGTCAGGGACTGGAATTGGCACCCTTTTGAATGCAGGATTCTACACAGGAGTCATGGGGCTGGTCAGTGGGTTCCAGGTAAAGTTTTTGCATCCCATGACTTCAGAACAGGAGGCCAGCACACACAGGCCCTTGGACATTCTTCTTCAAGCAGGTTTATCAGCAAGGTTCCAGTCTTCATCCTTTCCTTAGCAGAAGCAGCAACAGCTGGCTAACCCCACACAGCATCCAGCAAAGGGGCAGTACTCTTCCTCAATGCTCTACCGCTTTTCTCGTTGGCAAAGGTTCCTCTTGAATTCAAAAGTGATTTAAAGTTCTGTGATTTAAGGTCCACTACTTGTACCCCATTTTGGCTTTGTTCTCTCATGGCCAGGGTCTCCGAACCCAGTCCAAACTAGTTCGGTGCAGCATGACCAGATGAGGTGGAGACAGCATTGTGCAAGGGAAACTGTCCCTATTCAGGTGCAATGAAAACTCCTCCCACTACTCTAAATGCAGCCAAGGTCTATTCAGCTCCATTTCATCCATGAAATGCCGGGCACACCTCAATCCCCCCCCCCAGTGGCTGTCGACAGTGAATGCAAATCCCCCGGCCCTGTCAATCCAAGACCAGACAGTCAATACACAAACCAGCAGAGGCACACAGAATGGTTAAATGAGAAAATGCCTACTTTCTAAAAGAGTAGCAACAAGGGGTTTGGCCATAGGCCGCTGGACAGGACAGTAGTAAACTAAGAGAAGGGGGGCTGTTTGTCCTAGCCATCACATTCAAATACTGCTAAACCAATTTAACAGACTAAAGGCTATCAATTCAATTGATATGGACTAGAAGCATTTATTTGCTACTTTGCCCTGTGCACTTTACTCCACATTTAATCATGGGTCAGGTAAGTGTGGATATGTTTAAATCAAGAACAAATTATTCTAAATTTAGGCAACAAATAAAACAAAGACTTACAAACGTTGTGATGAAACAATGTGATGTAACAAACAATACATGAAGCATGATACATTTATCTAAACTCACAAACCACGCACGCAACCTAGGGGTCATCCTCGACTCCACCCTCTACATGACGAAACAGGTCAACGCCGTCTCCTCCTCCTGCTTCAACACCCTCCGTGTGCTCCGCAGGATCTACAGGTGGATCCCCACTGAAAGGAGAGGAACGGTGATTCAGGCCCTCGTCAGTAGCAGGTTGGACTACGGAAACGCACTCTACGCAGTAGCCTCGGCCAAACTCCTGAGACAGCTCCAGCGCATCCAGAACGCCTCTGGATGCCTGATCCTCGACATCCCTCGCCGTAGCCACATCACACCCCACCTGAGAGCCCTGCACTGGTTCCCGGTCAACAAGAGGATAACCTTCAAGCTCCTCACCCACTCACACAAGGCACTCCATAACACCGGCCCAAAGTACCTCAACAGACGACTAAGCTTCTACACCCCCACCCACCAGCTCCGCTCCACCGACCTCGCCCTTGCCACAGTCCCCCACTTCCAAAGAGTGAACTCCGGTGGCAGATCGTTCTTCCACCTCACCACCAAGACCTGGAACACCCTCCCCATCCACTTATGGCAGACCCAGGACCTGCTGACCTTCAGAAAACTCCTCAAGACTTGGCTTTTCGAGCAATAGCAGCATTCGCCACCCCAGCGCCTTGAGACCCTCACCGGTGAGTAGTGCGCTTTACAAATAATATGATTGATTGATTGATTGATTAAACGTTATAATACCAGTCTTAGTTCACAAATGGAGCAACTACTAGGACAACCTTTAGCATAAAAATTGTGTAACAAATTCAAGGAGCTGCTACGCACAGGGAAAAGAGAAACATTAGGCCCAGTAGTGAGACAATTTACATAACATTTTTACTGGGGAAAACCTAATTAAAAGCAAATGTCTCTGCGTTGTGTAATGCCGACGCTTTTCGATTCCCAAGGTGGTTTGTGGGATTCTCTTCAGGGTATGAACTGGTTTATCTAAGGAACAAGAAGGCGGTAAGAATTATACACGAGGATGGAATCTAAACTTCCCAATTACTCAAGTTATGTGGTGATTTCTCAAAAGTCCCAAACAATCAACAAGAGAGTAGGGTATAACTGTTGACTCTCTTACCCCTAATAATACTGTTCATAAACAACAAAAGATTGAAAAGACAAAATGCGACCTCAAACAATTCAAGTAAGGGTGAGACAGAAGGGAAAGAAAGGTGGAACCACAACACAGATAATAAAGTGTTTAAGAACCCTCACTCACCAACCTGGTGGTGACATGCTTCATCACTGGGTTCCCACTGGAAGGACCTAATGTCCTTCCAGTGTGCTACAATGCCTGTTTGCAGTGGAGCTGGTTCTTGTGTGTGTTGAGGTGGTGAGAAAGACCCGATTGTGCTAAGTGAGTGCAAAGAGGTATTATATCAAAAAAAGTGTGAAGTTATGACTGTCAGCTATTTTATTAATAGTCCAACCAGTACTGATTAAAAACAAGTGATGAATAGACTCATAGGGTTAGTCTCATTTATTAAAGACCCATAGTCCCCAGTGAATTCTAAACAAATTTGGTCGACATGTTTCTGCTTTAGGAGCCCGAGTCGCTCAGCATTCTTCAGGACCAGTAGGTGCACCCTGCCGTGAGGATATTAGTGTTAAAAAGAAGAAAAAAAGGGTTTCACTTATACTCATGGCCAATAGCTGTTCAGGCCCACTCAGCAATTTGCTGGGGCCAAATACCTGTAAGGAGAAATGTGTGTCAAGTTAAACAGAACATTTCAATGGTTATGGTGAAAAATACATATTATATCAATCCCTCCCTTCACCAAAATACACCCGTCCCTGTGGTGAAGTTTGAGGAACTGGTGTGTATGTTATTTATTAAGGCAGACACTTTCTGCTCCTAATTTTTTAAATAACAGGTAACTTAGTCTATCTTCACAGTCAATTAGCATGTGGTAGATACGCATATCTCATTCTACCACAGTAGTTATATGGTGAATGTGATCTCCAGCGATTATGTTTTAATTAAACCTGGATGTTTTTTTCAAACGAAATCAAGCCAAAAATGCATTGGATAAAAACAGAGTCTCAAAGGACTCCATGGGGTAATTGGATAAAAAGTGGAAGACAGACAGCCAAACTACAAACTCACAAGAGGAAGTCGATATTCACTCTACATGGGCTGGCACGGCAGGGGGTTATTTTCACGTTGCATATCTGTAAATAAGTCAGAAATACGATCAGCATTAGTATGTCGCTTCTAGATGCCCCAATCTAAAACGAGCTCATGTTAAGGAGTCCCGTCTTGGGGATCAACAAATGCGTTGATTTGTTGTAAGTTTAGACTAAGTACTTACTTTAAAGCTGACGGCTCCCCGCAGACTACCTAGTCTATCACCACCGCGGCCCGACTGAACGCCGAGTACGGGTGCTGCAGATAGACGTAGCGTCCGCCGGGGTCATGTGACATCACCACGTGATGTTATGTTTGTGGGCTCCCTAGATACATCTTAAGGGGGCCGTGCATTCCTGTTCTCGTTCAAGTTATTCAAATGAAACATGGTAGGTAAAAGAGCCTACGTGAAAAGGTTATGAAACCATATTGGTGCTCGTATGCCCTAATTCGGAATAGCTGGCAAAACAATTAGCATAACGGGCAGGCTGGGGTTTCTCACGGTATAATTGTGCTTATCTGAGCCAAGTTCAATAAAGTTTTATTCAAGCAACAAATGAGCATCGACATCTAGTAATGTGCTCCTGGGGTATAGTACTGAGACAGGCAATTCATATTACATTCTAAGATCAGAAAGAATGTTTATCAAACGCTGAGTTAGTGCATACTGTTAAACACATAATCAGCAAAGGGAAATAGTAGTCCTTAATTAAGGAAAAAGTTCATAATAGCTGGTATTAATTCCTAGGGTTGGTCATACTGCTAAAGTAATAATCCATCAGTTCGATGATGATAACTATCAGTGGATTGATTAGAAGGTAATCTGTAGGAAAAGGACTTATGTTCTATGTTAGAGAAATACCCAGATGCTTTTCCCTGTGGGTTGATACGATGTATTAACGTCTTAGTACAGAACCCCACGGGATATCATCGTTAAGTCCCAGGCGATGGCTGGATAAGCGGTGGATCCATCGCTGTTCCTTCTCAAAGAGATTTTTTTCATCACCAAAGACATGCTCAAGAATGGTCCAACGCATGTCATTTGGCGTGTGATTTTTTTCAATGAAATGATTTGTGAGTTTGGGCGCATTTCATTTACATCGAATACTGCTCCGGTGTTCACAGATCCTGAGTTTGACATGTCTGGTGGTCATACCAACGTAGGTCAAACGGCAGGTACAGGTAATTAAGTACACTACGTTGCTGGTGTTACAATTGGTATGGCTACATTGTTCCCACTGCTTGCCAGGTTATATATTCAGGAATTTGGTGTGGGTAGTTAGGTGGCAGATGCTGCAGTCACCGCAAGGGAAATGGCCCGTCACAGCCAGGAGCCCCCAAGCAGTCAGCACTGTTGGTTCTTGGTTTTTCTGTTTCTTAGCTGGGCGGATGTGGACTAGGGAATCTTTTAAACTTGTCGCTCTCTTGTAAGAAAAGAGTGGTTTTCCCATTTTAGTCGATTACTCGTCACGATTTTCCAGTTCTTTTGTATACTGCGGCTTACCACGTTGGACAAACAGTTGTAAGTGGTTACGCAAGTTAATGGAACTTCCTGTGATGTATTTTTAGGGTATGTCTCCAAGAGTGCGTCTCTGTTCTGGTTAGCGCCCTCTTCTGGCTTTAGTAGAGAATCCTTTTAGGGTAACCACGCTCCTCCAGTTTCTCTGTCAAATCATCTGCTTGTCTCTTAAAATCACCCAATTTGCTGCAGTTTCGTCTTATGCGGAGGTACTGCCCGTAAGTGAAATTCTCCCTTAAAGGGCGAGGGTGAAAGCTGGAGAATAACAGCAAATTGTTTTTAGATGTTGGTTTATAATATGTTTCCGTTTGGAGCAAATGGTCCTGTTTGTTGATTGTAATGTCACGAAAGGTGATACTTTCTCTGGCATACTCGTGTGTGAAACTCAAATGAGGATCACAGGTGTTTATCCAGGTGAGGAAAGGGAGTAGGGAAGCTTCATCTCCTTTCCATAACATCAGGACATCGTCTATATAACGTTGCCATAGAACGATGTTAGTGGAGAAAGGGTTTTCAGGGGCTAGAATGTGCTTTTTCTCAAAATTGTAGACATACAGTCCTGCCACCGAAGGGGCAAATGTGCTGCCCATGGAAGTCCCTGTTATTTGAAGGTACATCTGATTTTCATATTCAAAATAATTCCTCTTGAGAGCCAGCTTGGCACAATCCACCACAAAGCCTCTAGGTACTGTGAAATTCCAGGTGTTTCGATCAAGAGCCTCTGCTTCCACTTTGATGGTCTCATCCTGTGGTATGCAGGTATAAAGGCTCTCGATATCCAGGGTAACTAGGAAACTTGGTTCCTCTGGTATCTCAATGGTGCGTAGCATGGCTAGGAGGCTTTTCGTGTCCTTGATATATGTTTCTGTCGATTGAATTATCGGTTTCAGAAAGAAATTGCAATATTGCGAAAGTGGTTCCAATAATGACCCGATCCCAGAAACAATTGGGCATCCAAGTGGTGGCAAGATGTTTTTGTGCGTTTTCGGCAGCGTGTAAAACTACGATACTTTGCCAGTTGAAGATGTAAGGAAGTCGGCTTCTCGTTTTGATAACCAACCATCACCTTCTGCTGTAGAGACCAGTTCTAAGATCTCATCGCGAAGGCTTTCAGTAGGATCCTCTGTCAAAGCGGCATAGTTATTGTTGTCATTCAGTAATCTTCTGCATGCAGCATCGTAAGCTGGCTTATCCTGAACCACTATGCCTCCGCCCTTGTCGGCACTTTTAATCACAATTGTGGAGTTTTTCTTCAGTGACTGTATTGCCTGATATTCTACTGCTTTTAGATTTTTAAAAACAGTGGGACAAGTTAGAGATTCTACTTCATGTAGTACCGCCTGCTCAAATGCCAGAATTTCTGGTGGTACGAGGTGAGAAGGGGGTGTGAAACTAGATTTCAATTTGAAAGGGGTGTCACTTTTGATTACTTCAGTGAGTTCAGTATCTTTATTTTCAAAAAAACTCTTCAGTCTTAATTTTCTGAAGAACTCATTGAGCTCACAAAGTAATTTGAATTTGTCAAAACGTGGGGTCGGTATAAAACCCAAGCCTTTTTCCAAGGCAGCCTTTTCAGCGTCATTAAGTCTGTAGGAAGATAAGTTTGTCGCAAGGCTCATTTGTTGCTTGGGCCTGCTCTCTGTTTCCCCGTCTTGCTTTGAGTGTTGTCCCCCACTGTTTCTGATTGGTCCCAGTGGACCTGGTCGGCTCCCTTGCGTTTCCCCCTGCCGAGTTGGCCCTGGTCTAAAAAAGCCTGGCGATAGCCATTCTGCAGAAAATGAGGAGGAGGGGCAAAATGTGGGTTCCACCCCATCATAGGTGGTGCAGGTGGTGGGAAGGGGTTGTTTTGATAAGGTACTAATCCTGGGTGTTGGAAATATGGTGGCCAACCTTGGAAAGCAGGGATAGTCTGATTCCCGCGACCTCGTCCGCGGCCTCTTCCCCTGCTCCCTCTTTTTGTATTCCCCCCACTGGAACCACTCGTATTAGAATCTGCTGAGGAATCTGAACTGTAATCAGTCGCTGTTGGTTGGACATATTCTGGGCTGGCATAGGGATAGACTCGAGTATAGGACCAGCGTTTCAGGTCTTTTTGCAGTTTCTGTGCCATGGACTGAGCCAGGTTTGCCTTATACTCGTTCTGTTGCCTATTTAGCTCATCCAGCTTCTTTTTAAAACCTGTCAATGTTGCCTTGAATTGAGACTCAGTTGTTTGAATTTCTATAAGAAGAGTTTCGGACAGATGCAGTTCTGTTTTAATAATCAGAATGCCCCAGTCCCTGGTGCAGTGCCACGCAATCTGCGACCACTCCTTGCGGAACACTGCATCATCTAGAAAGATTCTTGGTGCATTTGTTACAAGTAGCCCTTTTGGTGCTGCATTGTTAGTGAGATACTCTTTAATCATTGTACCGTGTAATATGGCCCTAATGCGGCTTCTTTTAAGCTTTCCTAACTTATCCCAATCCTCTGTCTGGGAGATGGTTTGTGCTAGTAATATATCCGAAAAAAGGGAGTTATCCCCTAAGAGGGCATTAACTTCCTCCTTCGAGAAAGAAAGGCCTATGTCATCCATTGTCCCCGTAGCTTGAAAGAATTTCTTCTTTCGAAAGAGTGCAATGCTTGATTAGAAAATTCTTGCAGCTGTACGCTGCCTAAATCACAAACAATCAACAAGAGAGTAAGGGTATGACTGTTCACTCTCTTACCCCTAATAATACTGTTCATAAACAACAAAAAAGTGAAAAGACAAAATGCGACCTCAAACAATTCAAGTGAGGGTGAGACAGAAGGGAAAGAAAGGTGGAAGCACAACACAGATAATAAAGTGTTTAAGAACCCTCACTCACCAACCTGGTGGTGACATGCTTCATCACTGGGTTCCCACTGGAAGGACCTAATGTCCTTCCAGTGTGCTACAACGCCTGTTTACAGCGGAGCTGGTTCTTGTGTATGTTGAGGTGGTGAGAAAGACCCGATTGTGCT
Organism: Lissotriton vulgaris; assembly: GCF_964263255.1. Classification (NCBI taxonomy): domain Eukaryota; kingdom Metazoa; phylum Chordata; class Amphibia; order Caudata; family Salamandridae; genus Lissotriton; species Lissotriton vulgaris. The sequence continues at coordinate 449,268,922 of NC_141694.1, forward strand.
AAGTGAGCTCAAAGAGTTATTATATATTTTATTAATAGTCCAACCAGCACTGATTAAAAACAAGTGATGAATGGACTCATAGGGTTAGTCTCATTTATTAAAGACCCCTAGTCCTCAGTGAATTCTAAACAAATTTGGTCAACATGTTTCTGCTTTAGGAGCCGAGTCGCTCAGCATTCTTCAGGACGACTACATCTCGATGCTTATTTGTTGCTTGAATAAAACGTTATTGAACTTGGCTCAGATAAGCACAATTATACCGTGAGAAGCCCCAGCCTGCCCGTAATGCTAATTGTTTTGCCAGCTATTCCGAATTAGGGCATACGAGCACCAATATGGTTTCATAACCTCTTCACATAGGCTCTTTTACCTACCATGTTTCATTTGAATAACTTGAACGAGAACAGGAATACACGGCCCCTTTAAGATTTATCTACGGATACCACAAACATAACATCACGTGGTGATGTCACGTGACCCCGGCGGACGCTACGTCTATCTGCAGCGCCCGGACTCGGCGTTTTAGTCGGGCCGCGGTGGTGATAGACTAGGTAGTCTGCAGGGAGCCGTCAGCTTTAAAGTAAGTACTTAGTCTAAACTTACAACAAATCGACGCATTTGTTGATCCCCAAGACCGGACTCCTTAACATGAGCTCATTTTAGATTGGGGCATCTAGAAGCGACATACTAATGCTGATCGTATTTCTGACTTATTTACTGATATGCGACGTGAAAATAACCCCCTGCCGCGCCAGCCCATGTAGAGTGAATATCGACTTCCTCTTGTGAGTTTGTAGTTTGGCTGTTTGTCTTCCGTTTTTTATCCAATTACCCCATGGAGTCCTTTGAGACACTGTTTTTATCCACTGCATGTTTGGCTTGATTTCGTTTGAAAAGAACATCCAGGTTTAATTAAAACATAATCGCTGGAGATCACATTCACCATATAACTACTGTGGTAGAATGAGATATGCGTATCTACCACATGCTAATTGACTGTGGAGGTAGACTAAGTTCCCTTTTATTTAAAACATTAGGAGCAGAAAGTGTCTGCCTTAATAAGTAACATACACACCAGTTCCCCAAACTTCTCCACAGGGACGGGTGTATTTTGGTGAAGGGAGTGATTGATATAATATGTTTTTTTCTCCATAACCATTGAAATGTTCTATTTAACTTGACACACATTTCTCCTTACAGGTATTTGGCCCCAGCAAATTGCTGAGTGGGCCTGAACGGCTATTGGCCGTGAGTATAAGTGAAAACCTTATTTTCTTCTTTTTAACACTAATATCCTCACGGCAGGGTGCACCTTAGGGCGTGCACACCACCGGAAGATCACACTACTGGTCCTGAAGAATGCTGAGCGACTCGGGCTCCTAAAGCAGAAACATGTCGACCAAATTTGTTTAGAATTCACTGAGGACTAGGGGTCTTTAATAAATGAGACTAACCCTATGAGTCCATTCATCACTTGCTTTTAATCAGTGCTGGTTGGACTATTAATAAAATAGTTGACAGTCATAACTTCGCACTTTTTATATATAATACCTCTTTGCACTCACTTAGCACAATCGGGTCTTTCTCACCACCTCAACACACACAAGAACCAGCTCCGCTGTAAACAGGCGTTGACGCACACTGGAAGGACATTAGGTCCTTCCAGTGGGAACCCAGTGACGAAGCATGTCACCACCAGGTTGATGAGTGAGGATTCTAAAACACTTTATTATCTGTGATTTCTCAAAAGTACCTAATTGAAAAGAAAAATAAATTTGCACTTGGCAGGCGACAAGAGGCAGGCTAAAATGTGGATGGCATGATCTGCAATGAGAAAGGATCCGCCATCAGTCATAAACATGGTTTGGTAAATGTAAATATTCTCTAACTAGAAGAACAAGAAAAGGCATTTACTTGCGGCAGATGGGTGCTGCTTTTCAAAGGGTATAAGAATGCTTGCTGTCGGTTAAATGGAAACCTAGTTGTACTTAGGTTTGACGATATATAAATAGAAATGAGAGCTACATCAATAGAGTGTCTAAATTGATACATTGTAGCTTTGTGGGCTAAATGCAACAATTACTTTTGCCATGCCAGCAATGTTTTCTTTAACAATGCCTTTCAGCTCTCAGTTGGTTCAACGTATAGCAAAAACAACGCCGCAGCACTGCCAATTTCACAAATCGGTAAAAAGAGTTGCTTCCTTTACATTTCCCACAGAAACGGACCGCCTCGCATCTCTCTGTGTCAACAAAAAAAAAGTGTCATTCTACAAAAAAAGAAGAATTTAGCGTGCCCATGTGTGAAAGTTTGCATAGTCTTACTTGCAATCGGCTGTGAAGGTCATCAAATGGTGTCTCATTCCCAGTTTCTCTCTTGAGAATGCTTCAGAGTCACAGGAATTTAAAGAGTGACCTGATCCCATTGCATTATGGTAAAGTGAGTTTGTGAAACTATTGAAAATGAGCTGTGCAATGAGAAAATTATAATCTAAGGGAAAGATAGAGCATATATATCTTTTTAAGGGTTTGTGTGTATCCTGGTATTAAAAAATATATACCTGTTTCCAAAAATATTTGATTTATGGTGCAAACTGGAAATGCAAAACCTGGACTGGAACTGTTTTAGCATTTACCAATTTCTGATATTTCATTCAGTCCTTTAAACTCAAGTTTGTGGTGATTGGAGTCAATGAAGTGGTTCAACATAGGTGATGAAACAACTTTATTTTTTATCATTGATCGGTGCTGCGCTATGCGTTGACGAATCTCTTGCATAGTTTTGCCAATGTAAATTATTGGGCAGGGAAAAAACAATTGTCTGTCATAAATGACGTTTTTTTGTCTTACAATTGTAAATATGTTTTCTTGTCCACTAAATGTCATTGTGTATAAAGTCAATACCCACTATCAAGTTACTACAATTCATACAGGCACCAGATTTATAGTGGCCTGTCAACAGCTTCATATTGAACATTGTTCTGAGATCTTTCTTTTAACTGGAAAGGGGAACATCTGCCCATACAATTCTTTGTCCAATGCTCATATCCTTCTTCATAGCAAAGAGAGGATCATCAATCCCAAGTTCAGAATTCTCGATAAGGTGCCAATTTTTCCGTATAATTGACCAGAATGCATTAGTGTGTGGTAAATATATCGAGACACACACCAACTTCTCCATCCTGAGTTTGACTTTTTTGATAGGTAAAGACTCTTTTGGTGTACACCATGCCTGTTTGAATGCATATTTCAGCCGTTCCTACATCTGCTCGCAGAACGCCTCTCCATGTATTTGGAAGATATCATTACAGGAGCCGTTCCTGCGGATCCTGACAAGTAGCCCATAAGGAAGGTTATCTATGAGGTTCCTAGGGTGGAAACTGTGATAATGCAGGATGGCATTCTCGTCTGTCACCTTTTTGTGAAGCGTAGTAGCAAGTTTGTTCTGATGTTGAACTGACTGAGAGCTGAAAGGGATCATTTATTGGATACTCTATTGATGTAGCACTCATTTCTGTTATAGATCATCAAACTAAAGTACAACTAGGTTTCCATTTAACCAACAGCAAGCATTCTGATACCCGATGTAAAAGCACTGCTCGACTGGTGCAAGTAAGTGCCTTTTCTTGTCCTTCTAGTTACAGAATATTTACATTTACCAAACCATGTTAAAGACTGATGGTGGATCCATCTGTGTGTTGGTGGAATCAACCTGGAGACAGCTAGATTGTACTGCATGCTTCATTCATGCATTTTCAAACGCTTTCTGTAGCCCATCCAAGCTTTAACATAAGCATGTGCGGTCAATCATATTTCACAACAGGACTTCCAATGCATTTCGAACCCATCAGGTTCTTTGTCAGGGGTCGCTGTAAAAGATAAAAAAAATACACTTAGCCAACCACTCTAGAATGTAACCTACTCAGTGCCTAAAGAAACAAGAAAATGTCATCCATTAAACTAACCCGAAATCACCTCCGTTAGCCACCATCATGAATACCCAAAGAAAAAACCAATATGAAACAACTGTATGAAAAAACATCTCATGTGCTGAACCTAATTAGTGCCTGAGAAAACTAGTATTACCTCTTAAACTACCCCTTGTGCATTCACAATTAGATAAAACCCTCTCCCATCACGCAAAACAAACTGCCCCCATTTACCTCATGAAAGCCAAAAGTGGCATAATGACCTCTTCATGCCTCCCTTTGTTTTCAAAAGATCAATTGCAATGCTCACTCCCTCCTGGGTTGCTCTTAAACTGCTCACACAGGTGTGCTTTATAAACCATATGACTGCCAAACTCAGATAAGAACATGCTCTTTACAAAAGTCATCACTACTACAAATCCCATAATGCATTGCCCCCGCAATATATAAACCCCAAACGGATTCACCCTAGACAGTGAAAATCTAAGTAAATACCACTCATATCATAGAAAATAACCTGAATGCACAGCAATACATGAGAGAAAACGTGATGTATGAGACATAACCTTGCCTTGAAGTTGATAAAAACCATGAGTTTATCTATAACAGTCCGTGAAATGTATAACATCCGTCGAATGATCGAATCCACCATCCTTCCAATCAAAATAATTTACTGTTCGTTCATCAAGTCCATGCAGGATCTTGTATGTATGCCACTGCCTCCAGAGTGATGCTCACTTTTATTCAATTAAAACTTTACTTCCATCCGTGAAACCAATTGGGTGCAAACACACTTGGGACGATTAATGCATTGCTACGCAAGTGTATGAGTGGTGAATGCACTCCTTCCCGTATTCTTCTTTAATTTTTTGCTGAAACTGCTGAGTACCTGCGTGCAAGCAGCGCTGTGAATCATCTCATCACAGCATATCAAAGACACTGAAAAGAGGTGCAGCTTTTTGCAGCCCCAGCTGCTGCACTGCTACAAAGAGAAAAAGTGTGACCATGTGTCATATGGTGTCATATGGGATAAAGTACCCCTTACCATATTGCATGTCACCTTGGAGTTCTGTAATATTATGAGGGAACTTGACCTTAGGCCTTGTTCCTCTACATGATCTTTTAACTGTTTGGTGAGTTGCAATATCCTTATAATGTATGGGAGGGGGTACTTTATCCCATATATAATAATAGTTGACCCAAACCCCGCTGGATAAAATGGGTAGCACTGTTGTCTTTATCACTTAAATCTATCACAGCAGTTCCAACCACAAAGCTGATGATGCATGAAGGGGAAGAATGCAGTAGAGAGCTGAGGAGCAATCGTATTATGTACATCCTATTAGGATGTGATTGTGTGGCGTGAGATATCAGTGATGACTATGGACTTGCAATCGATGCTATACGATGAGCTTGAACAGGTTACCTCCGGCTGCTCTGTCTATGATTCATTCTTGAAGAGCTATAGTTAGGACAAAACACCATGAACAATACTTTATGTCTATGGGTAGCCACTATAAGTAGGTTGAGGTGCAGTTATTCATTTCCACAGCTTTCTGTGCTCTCTATACATTCCTCAAAAATAGGCAGAAACATCTATTGAAAGAGATAATGGCTGTTAATTTTCCATACTCACCATCCTTGGTCTATAAAATGAAGCTAACAATTATGAATGGCTAAGGAGTACTGACTTCACTCTGAAAGCTAGGAGCATGTGCAGACCATTCTGTTAATCTGATGCTCGGACAGCAGAATGGGGATGGATGCAGACAGTTGCACTATCTGTTCCTTGCTGATACTACAAGACCATCAAAAGAACAGAGACCATTCAGTGAGTTGCACAAGACCATATCACAATCCATATTACCTACTGCAAGCTCCAAATTCCAATTACATTGCCATTAATGTTGGCACTGTATTAGGGAAATCAGTACAGCTAGAGGGTATGCAGACTAGTAACCTTGGGCCAAAGAGCATGGAGGCAATGAAGTAACACGTAGCACTGGAGATGCTGGGGCACAGAAAGGGGACAAGATGTAAAAAAGAACACAACAATATTGGGAACAAATCAAAACATGCACCCCCAGTCGAGAGAATTGGGTTAATTCGATCATTCTTTTGCTCACCATGCCACCCCAGTTTCGACCAGGCCATATGCAAATCAGTCTTGATCCTGTGCTTCATGGGACGCGTCCAGCCCGAACTGCCAAGCCAGGTCCTCCCGGGACAGGAAACAAGCACCTAGGACTGGTTTCAGGGTTTTACCTCTCTTCAGCCAGGATAGCTTGATTCCAGGGGAACAGTAAGCCCAGGACCCACGTCTGGGCATACCCGGTGCACCTAGGGCAAGAAAGCAAAAGAAACACAATTGATGGATGGAATGAAGAGTAAATCAAAACATTCACCCCAGTCAAGAGATCTGGGTTAAATCCATCATTCTTTATCTCACCATGCCAACCCAGTTTAGACCTGGCCATATGCAAATCAGTCTTGATCCTGTGCATCATGGGAACAGGCCAGCGTGGACGGACTGCCAAGCCAGGTCCTCCCTGGACCAGAAACAAGCATCCTTGGACTAGTTTCGGGGTTTCACCCCACTTCAGACAGGATAATGATGGATTAACCCAGATATAGTGACTGGGGGAGAATGTTTGCATTGTCAGCATTCTATCCATCATTTGTTTGCTGTAACACTTTTCGCCCTAAGTGGGATGGGTATGCCCAGAGGTGGGTCCGTTGCTCACTGGGACACTGGATTCAAGCTAGCCTGGCTGATGAAGGGTGATATACCCTGAAACCGGTCCCAGGATGCTTTATTTTGGTCCAGGTAGGACCTGGCTTGGCAGTTCAGTGTGGACTGTTCCCATGAGGCACATGGTCAAGACTGATTTGAATATGGCTGGGTCCAAACTGGGGTGGCGCAGTGGGCAAAAGAAAGATGAATTTAACCCAGATCCTTTGACTGGGGAAGAATGTTTGCATTGTCAGCATTCCGGCAATCATTTGTTTGCTTTAACACTTTTCTCCTTAAGTGGGATGGGTATCCCCAGACGTGGGTCCCTTGCTCACTGTGCCACTGGATGCAAGCTAGCCTGGCTGATGAAGGGTGACATACCCTGAAACCGGTCCCAGGATGCTTGTTTCTGGTCCAGGAAGGACCTGTCTTGGCAGCTCAGTCTGGACTGTTGCCATGAGGCACATGGTCAAGATTGATTTGCATATGTGAGGTTCCGTGACAATTGTAAGTGGTGTTTTCGACTCGCACGAATATGGTCGAGTCTGGTATCTATGAACCGCAAATGACGAGTTTGGTGGGAGTACGTGTTTTCGCTATGCTAGCCTAAACTGTTAGTTTGTGAGGGGGCGCTAGAGGGCGCCGGACAAGATGGCCGCACTTGCGTGAGGCTCTGTCGGGACCACATAATATTCGTCCATTAATCCTACAATCTTCACAGCCTGCACCCTGTAATCAAGCTGGGGGGGCCCCGCTAACATCGGGGGCCTGTTGCATACCTTTTGTCCGGAGTCCGAGGCTATCCTGAGCACACTTGGGGGCGGATCACTCCCCGCCGGGAGCCTGCTGCCTGCAACACTCACGTCTCGTGGGACCGGCCTACCGCTGCTGGCCGGATTGGGCGCCCGCTGGATCCTGAGGCTGCTGCCCTGTGGAGGAGGGGACTGGGACCGGCGGAATCGAGGCGGAGGCGGAGACATCCTGCAGTGTGTCCCCGGAGAGACGCCGGAGCAGAGAGCGGCCTGGACCCGGCCCTGCCGGAGTTGGTGAGTGGGGCGGGGCGCTACGCAAGCCCGGGGCTGCGGAGGTGGCGCCGGGCCTGTCGGGGCCGCGCCGCGTGAGCCGATTCTGGTGGGGGCAGGGCGAGGGGGTCAGCAGAGTGACAGAGCGGAGCGGTGGTGACTCTGATAGCAGCGCGCTCGCACCCTGGTCAGTGGCTGCGCGCTAGTTTGTCCGCTACTGCACTGCTGCCTTTCATGGCCATGTTGGATGCCTGAACGTCTGTGTGGAGCCCGCCAAATTGCTCATTTACACTGCGGACTTGAAGCTACCGGACCCCGATTGGTGTGCTGTGCCCCGAGGCTGGAGGTGAAGGCTTGCTGAGGGGGGCCTTGATGAACATAGTGCTACTGACTGGCAGACCCCGATTCACAGCACCGGGGGGGGAGCGTTGAGGCCGCCTATGATCGCTTGGGGGTGCTGATCCCTGTCGAGTGCGGAGACCCTGTCTGAAATGCGGACCGGTACGCTGCGGTGGGCTGAGACTGGTGAAGGCCGCCTGGTAATTACAACAGACCCACTCTGCTGACCTCGTCTGGTACATCGGTTCTGCTAAACTGTGTAGTTGACTTTGCTGTGTGATTTGCCACCATGGGCCGACCGGAGAGGAACCAGCCGAAAATCACATTTGAGGCAAAAAAGACTGCGCTCATGACCTCCCAGGCTCCAGCTGACACTGAACAGGGGGGGGCTGTGGGGGGCACCCCGAATCTGGAATCCACGTTGGTAGCTATGCAAAAAACCCTACAATCCATAGAGGGCACCATGGAATCAGTCAATCACCGTCTCGATCAAATGGCGACGCAATTTGACCGCCAAAACGAGTGAATGGGGGAAGTGGAGCAGAGGGTGTCTGCCACGGAGGACGGGCTGGCCACTGTCTCGTCTAAAGTATTCAGCATGGAAAGGGTGCTGGCGGTCATACAGGCGAAGAACGAGGAGTTGGAATGGAGGTCCAGAAGGAACAACGTAAGGGTCACGGGCCTGCCGGAATCCACAAACGTAGGACGCATGGAGGACTATATGGAAAGGATGCTCATTGACATATTTGGGGCGGATCAGGTGTCTAGAGTCTTCATAGTGGAGCGCGCCCATCGCTCACTGGCCAAACGTCCACCGCCTGGGGCGCCGCCGCGGCCGATTGTAGCCAGAATTCTGAACTATAGGGACAGGGACACTATTCTTCGGCTTGCCAGGGAGAAGGGCTCCATTGAATATCAGGGCAACAAGCTTGAGTTCTACCCTGACTTCACCATGGCGGTGCAAACAGCCCGTAAAGAATTTGCCCCGGTGAAACAACTGCTGAGGACTAATAACGTTGCATACGCCATGTTGTATCCTGCGCGCCTCCGGATAGGGCCGCCGTCGGATAATAAGATTTTCTCTTCCCCCAAGGCAGCAATGGACTACGCCAAGAAATTGAAAAAACGCGCCAAAGAGCCGGACGGGAGACATGTAGCTGAGGATGAGGGGCAGGATGAGGCCGCATGAGCTGTTTTGACTGATTGACTACGACAGGGGCGCTGCTGGGGGGCACCGTGCTGAGTTTTCCCCCGCGGCCTTTCATCTGCTTTTTCCTTAACAAAGTTGAGGAGCCCACTGAGGCCTGAATTGTTTAAGATCGAGAACATGGACATTGTGGAAGGAGGGAGGAGCTGGCGGGTGGCGTCTCTATGTCTGCTGTTGCCTTACGATTGGCTGGCTCTATCCCCAGTGCACATGATTGAAAGCTTGGCCGGATAGTGGGCTCTGGGGGGGCTCATACTAGGGCTGCCCTGCGGGATGGCAATGCTTTCAGCTGCGTCTATAGCACTATTGGTTGTGGGCACATCAGGGGCTCTCCTGGCAATGTACTGCAATTTGTTGGCTCACTACTGGATGTATTGATTACGAGATCAGGGTTGTAAGGTTGGAGATGTTCTTATTGAGTATGGTCCACACTCCCGTCACTTCTTGGCGGGAGAAGTGCGCCACTACGCCCCCGATATGGGAGATCCCCACACACTGTTGTTTGAATTGTTGGGGGTTGTGCAGAGTTGGGTTTCGGGATGGCTTTGGCAAATTGGGTACGCTGAAGTGGGTGGTGGGATGGGGGACGGGGATTTGGGGGCTGTTGGGGGATTGTTTTCTTTCCTGGTCTGGGATGAGGGATCTGAGATGCTGGTAACATACGCTCGACTCCTCTGGTTGAGAGTCGGCTTTTTCTACGAAGATATTCCTGTCGCTTATGGTTTGCGGGGTGCAGAGGTGAGGTCTCTGGGGTGGGCAGGGGGGATGCTCTATTGGCTTTTGGGAGGCTTACAGAATTGGAGATATGGACAGGGAGGGTAAGGTCACATGTGTAACTTGGAATGTGCGGGGTCTTAATAGGCCACAAAAGACAAGACAAATGCTTGCATTTTTTAATCGACATGGCGCACAGGTGGTATTCCTTCAGGAGATGCACCTTCAGGGCAGGGCGGCTGAAATGGTGGGCAGACAGTGGGCGGGGGTGCGACTGGCCACTAAGTACTCTTCCTATGCTCGGGGGGTGATGATTCTGATCAAGAGAAATATACCCTTTGAAGTGGTACATGAGGAAATTGACCAGGAAGGAAGGTTTATTATTGTACAGGGCAAATTATGTGGTACGCTGATTACTTTGCTCAATGTGTATGGTCCAAACATTGATGATCCTGATTTCTATATTATGCTCTGGAACAAACTTTATTTGCTTGCACCGTCAGCTATCTTATGTGGGGGGGATTGGAATGTCACGCTGGATGCAGAACTGGACAAGAAACAAGACAGACCTGTTGTGCGCAAGAAAGCGGCGGAAGCGGTGTGCGAGGGTATGAATGGGCTGCAACTGCTAGATGTGTGGAGACTACGTAATCCAACTGCGCGAGTGGGTACTTGCTACACTTCAGCACATGATACATGGTCGAGACTGGACTTCTGGCTGGCGACTAGGGATGTGAGTGGTTGGGTGGTGGGAGCTACTCATTTGCCTCGCACTATCTCTGATCACGCACCTGCTACACTGGTATTGCAGATTCCATCACATGCTCCGGCCCCTTTCACTTGGCGACTCTCTCCGGGGATACTGACCGACCAGGTACTTTCTGAGCGCCTGGGACAGATCGTGGAAGAGTTCTTTGTTAACAATGTGAGATCCGTTGAAGATATGAGTACGGTGTGGGAGGCCTTTAAGGTGACGGTGAGAGGTGCATGTATAGGTTTAAGGTCAGGGGTGCTCACGTCCATCAGGGACTCCATGTCCAGGCTGGAAAGGGAGTTGCTGTCCCTCGAGCGACGGCTAGAAGGGGGTGCGGAGGGCACGATACTTGCAGACATCAGATTGAAGGTCACTGAGTACAATGAGTTGGCGGAGCAGGAGGTGAAATTCTTGGCTAAACACGCTACTGCTAGATACTATGGAGAAGGGGGCAGGCCGGGGAAGGGACTGGCGGATCGCATCAGGGATCCATGGGCACGTCACTGCACGGTGCAAGAGATCGTGGACCAGGGGGAAGTGGTGACTAACACTGAAGGTATCTTAGCTTGCTTCTCGAAGCATTATGCACAACTCTATGAGCAGAGGGACACGGCTGACGAGGAGGAAGTGAACCGGTACCTAGAGGGTGTTGCCTTGGTATGGCTCTCCCGAGGTCAGCAAGAATTCCTAATGCACCATATTACGGAAGCTGAATTCAGGGACGCCATTGCGGCACTTCCGAATGGGAAGGCGGCTGTCACGGATGGCCTACCCTCCGAATTTTGTAAAAAATGTGCGGATTTACTGATTCCACCGCTGGCGCAGGTCTTGGAAGAAGCCAAATAAATGTGATTCATATCGTCCCCTCTCACTTATGAATACTGATGTCAAAATCATTGCCAAAGTGTTAGCTACAAGACTGCGTCTCCTCCTGCCAGTCATGGTTCTGCCGGACCAATCAGGTTTCATCCCCCTCAGGTCCACGACGCATAATCTGCGGGCACTTTTCGCAGTATTACATCTGCTTAAGCCAGACCTTCCTGCAGCTGCAGTCATGCTTGACTCGGCCAAGGCCTTTGATTCGGTGGCATGGAAATATATGCTAACCGTCCTGCACCGGATGGGTGTGCCTTTTTTTTTCACTTCACTTATCGCTCTATTGTACACTGCGCCCACTGCGAGAGTCAGGGTCAACGGGCATGTATCCTCTTCATTCCCGATCCAGAGGGGGACAAGGCAGGGATGTCCTCTGTCGCCGCTATTATTTGCCATCATGATGGAACCTTTGGCCTGTATTCTGCGGCAGAGGTATGCGGAAGCAGCGTTGAAGTTCCCCCTCAGATCTCTGGCTGTGTCGATGTATGCGGACGACATGGTCCTGTATGTAAGAGACCCGGCACTACATCTTGAAAATATACTTCGCGAATTCATCAAGTTTGGTCGACACTCCGGGCTGACTATAAACTGGGACAAATCGGTAATACTTCCACTCACGGACGCGACTCGCCAAATCCCGCTGGAGTTCCCTCTGGAGTGGGCGACGGAGTCGGTTCGCTATCTGGGCATCTGGGTGCATAGGGACTGCCAAGAAGTCATAAGGGCGAACTATGGGGTAGCCATCTCCAGGCTGGAGGATCAGGTGGCGAGATGGACTCGGCTCCCTCTGACACTCGCTGATCGAACTTCTTTAATTAAAATGGTAGTACTGCCGAAATTTCTTTATCTATTTGTGAATATCCCTGTCCCGTTGAAGTCGCACTATTTCGCACGGCTGAAGTCTCTTTTGATTTCGCTCACCTGGGCCGGCAAGAAACCGCGTGTGACTTGGGATGTCATGATCAAGCCGCATGCACTGGGTGGGTTCGCCTTGCCGGACATGAAGCTTTATTATCTATGCGCGCAAGCGCAATTTGCTAGTTACTGGATAAATGCTCCGCCGTATACACCACATGTGGCGCTTGAGGCTAGTGCAGTCTTGCCATATCCGCTAAGGGCGATGATAGCTAACAAACATTCGGTATTCGAGAAGGGGGAGATCGATACTGTGCGACGCACGGCATCCGCTTGGGAGGACCTTGGTAGACGGGCTGCCAGATTGCCGTTATATGCTCCGGCTATGCCACTACTGTACCACTCAGATATTTCAGTGACCAGTGAGATCGGGGGATTGCAGGTTTTGAGGGAAGCTGGAGTTCAGACCATGGGGGACCTCTTTCCGGGGGCATCTTTTCTCTCTTTACAGGCCATGACAGCATGCTCCACTAACACAGCTATGACTACCTTTGTTTATGCACGCTTGAGGGCAGCAGTACGAGATTTGTTTCTAACGTATCCGGCGGAACCATTAACGCTTTGGGCATTGCAGCTGCTCTACACAGCCAAAGATAGAACTAAATTACTCTCTAAACTTTATAAGGCTGCGCAGGAGGATGAAGGAGGAGGGGCGGTCTTGGCCAGGGCACGCTGGGATAAGAGCCTACCAGAACCACTGAGCGATGATGAATGGGAGGAGTGCTGTAACATGACTGGGGGATGCGTGATTAATGGCAACTTTCGCCTTCTGCACTTGAAATTTCTGCACCAATGGTATTACACGCCGGTCCAGCTGGTCAGATATGGGCTCCGGGCTACTGCCCAATGTGTCCGATGTGGTGCTGACAATGCCGATTTTATACACCTGGCCTGGGGTTGTCCGCGTGTGTATGACTTTTGGAGGGAGGTGACTGAGAGACTGACTGTCATGATCTCCAGTGAGGTAAAACTAGACGTGCGTCTCTGCCTCTTGGGCATTGCTTCTGGGGTAACAGCACAATCGAGACGGCTTGTGGTCCTGGCTTTACAATTGGCTAAGAGGAGGGTCGCTATTGGGTGGGGGGGTAGAAGGGCGCCTAATGTGCAGCTGTGGTTGACTGACATGGCCTACTGTAGAGACCAACTGCACTGCTACTATGAGGGGCTGCCAGAGAAATCTCGCCCGCGGGATGTGTGGGGTCCGTTTACGCTATATGTGCTGTCACTGGACGATTCTGATAGCGAAAGGAGTGAGATTGTTGATTTGCCGGGGGGGGACCAGGAGTCTGCTTGAATGCTGCCTCACTATGTGTGGTACGTCCCTGCTACGTGGGGTGTATGGCTAGTGGTACCCTTTGGGATTCTCGCATTTGCCCTGAGAAATGATGAGACTTTGCTACCCTTTGCTGCTCCGTACTGATGTGGGTGTTGTAAGAGAGACTGTGGGGTGATGCCCACCTCGTTCATATACTTTCTGTACCCTATTGAACCGGCTGACATATGGTCTATACACATGCTAGATTTGGAATAATCATTAGGACCAGGATTGAGAGGGTTGGGAGGGTGTTGGGGTTGGTTGTCGGTTAACTTTGTTTCTGCAAAAATTGAAAAAAGACCGAGATCACGTAAGGGCTATACGGCCGGAATTGATAGTGTACCTTGGACACTGCTTCTGGAACATTTGTGGTGCCTTCATGGGCTTAGCATACACTGCATATGCGTTTGAACTGAAAAGGTGTATTGTCTAGCCTGCCTATTCTGTGGTGCATTGATTGCGGCCGGCCCTATAAGTGGGTTGTAGGCACACCGCTGTGTAAATGAATAATGTACAATAAAGGTCTACCAAAAAAAAAAAAAAAAAACTGTTCGTTTGTTTCGTGGGTTTCTTCATCTGAACCCACGGGTTCCATCTTAGATACGGCATCCATTTTGTTTCTTGCCCTCAAGTAGCCAGCTACGGACGCTGTCCGCTTCGCGACCCTGGGATTCCCAAACTCCTGCGGAAGACACGTGTTCCTTTGAAGGTGTCTTTATGATGAGGGGGATGACACTGTAAGGCAGACGGCCCCGCTCGAGGCACATCTGGCCGTGCCGGTCTATTGTCTCAGTTGTGCATTCATTAGGCACGTCCCCTTTGATGCCTGCAACTTGTGTTTCCTGATACCACCCCTTTTACACCCTTTTCGATCTGTTCACTGTCCTCGTCTTCCTCTGCACCTGTTTCTGTCTCTTCCTCGACTCGTTTACTACTGATTGGAATGTACTAATGGTGGGAAGATGTACTTTTATAGTTGGGAACCGCCAAATGTTACTGTAATTATGTTCCGGGCCCTGAATACATGAAAGCGACCCCTCATGATCTTTACGATGGGAACCAGGTTGTAAACCTTTGTGCACCATGTTATCCTATGCTTGAAAACTGTATAAGAAGAGCGATCCACAGATACAAGTTGAAGCAGTTTCCGTGAACTTACATGCTATGTACTTCTCGTGACTTCTGTGTTCCCTGCAGTAAATAAACCTCGAATCTTTGACGCCGAAGGAAGTGTCCCGTGTCTCTGTCATTTGTACGCCGGAACAGGTTACCCACGAAGGTTTTAGGTGTTATCCCTGGCACCGCTGAGTCTTAGAAAAACCCAGTCCTTCAGTTGGCGCCCAATGTGGGGCTGCATCAGCGGTACCGGTCCAAAGCCCGATGATCGTGAGGAACTTCGTGTGAAATCTCCGAGGGAAGGTGCACCCCGCTTCATCGATCCTGTTATCGAAACAAGTGGCCCGACGACTTTTCCCGCCAAGATCCCCGCCTCCTGCCGGCTGAAACGGACTGCTGCCCTGACTGTAGACCTGTTTTGGCGCCTGGCGTAGACCTTGGTACAGCGAGACGATTGACAGCCCTTCCTGGTGACGCCATTGATCTTTGAGTTAAGTATTTGTGGGTCGCTCCCAGAGTCCTTCTTTGTGGGTGCTTAGTTGTTGCATGGTTCCATTGCATTTGTGGTTCTTGGTATTTTGTTCTTTGTTGTGATATTTGACGTCTGCAGTCGCCAAAAACCGAGGGTTTTTGCTCTTTTCAGGGACATTATAATCCTATAACCCTTGACGTTTGTGAAACTCAGTTAGTGTGCACGATGCCTGGCCGTAGTACTTTGTTTAGTTGCTTTTGAAGTTGTGGTGCGGATTCCCGACTGGAGGACTCGTGTCCGATACCTCCGGTTGGAACTCCAACTTACGAGTTGTACAGTCGACACGGTTTGGGTCCAATTACATTTAATGAGTGTTGGGTTCGTTACACTAAAAAAGACGGTGTCCTTAGTTGGCCACCTCATGGTAGTTTTGAGGCCCCGATTTTAGATAATCTTGAAGCTAAATTGTTCCAAAGAAAAGCAGGGCCGGCCATGTTTGATTCCTTTCGGTTGTGGCGTAAAGAAGCCAAGCAGAAAGAAATCAAGCATATTAAACGTAATAAGAGAGAAGGAATTGTTACAACGGTAAGAAACGCTGAGCAGTTCCAGGGAGATAAGGAGGAAAAGGAAGTTTTCGATAGATTGCAGCGCATGACTATAGATAAGTGTTACCCCGCTTTACCGACGGGTACGGATAAGAAGGAGGAAGCAGTAGAAGACCCCTTGTTGTCCTATCTCTTGAAGTCACCACCTCCGTATGCACAGGGTACCGCAGTTCCTGTGGTTCCCCCTGTCCCTGTCACTCCACCTGCTCCTGTTCCTGTACCCCAACCTGTTCCCGTTCTTCAACATGTTCCTGCTCTTCTGCCTGCTCCCGTCCCTACTGCTCCTCCGCTTGTACTTCCTCATACTCCTGCTCCCGCTGTTTCTACTGTTCTGGTTACTCCTGCTGTCCCTTCTGTTCCTGACACTTCTCTTGTTACCCCGTTGTCTTACTCTTCTACCCCATCTGCTCGACGTCGTGTCCCTTCTGTTGCTGCTAACTTCTTTACTTCTCTTGGACCGATTCTTGAGTCCGCTGGTTCTGATGCTCCCCAAAGACGAAGTCAGCTTCCTGGTGGTAGGGAACGTGACTCGCTATATAATATGGCGATGAGTTGGATTAGATACCCCCTTAGGAATCCTCCGCGTGTGGTGCTTGATACGTTTTCTCAATTCAACAAACCGACACAGAGGTTCGTGTTTGAGGAAATGTGCAAGCTTTTACGTGATCAAATATCAGCTGATGCGTCTGATGATGTATTGACTGCTCTAACTAACCTTCAGCTCCAGTTTGCGAGCGGAATAATGGTGGGTAGCAATGTTCGACGTGCTGTCGAGCAGTTGCTATCTTTTCGTCCTTCTATAATGCCTCGGGCATTGTTTTTAGAAGACATTGAGGAACCGCTAGCAGCGCCTGGTCAGTATCCCATGCGCGAAGTTCCACCAGTGTGGATGCCAGGCAACCCTGGTGCTGCTCCGCCGATCCTGCCACATTTTCAGAGATTGTGGATACATCTTCCGTGGAAACGATCGGAAGTTTTGCAGGTTAAGCAGACTTTGCCCGATCCTCGCAAAAATCCTGCGGGGTATTACAAAGAATTATCTCAGTTAGTAGATGCTACTATCATGAATCTTGCCAATATCGATATGTTGTTCGGTAACGTAGTTCCGCAACCGGTTTGGGTGAAAATTCGTCAAGAAAATCATGCGGCAGAGCTAGGTGGTGATTGGGCTGCTCTTATAGCGGCGGATACACGACAAGTTGGTGGGGCTAAGCCTGAGCAGCTCATTACTGATCTTCCCCAGAGAATTATTACTCTTATGAAAACACTTATGCCAGCTATGAAAGTTAACTGGGACAAATTGTCTGCTTGCAAGCAAAAGAAGGACGAAAGTGTCTCCGATTTCTTTACGAGATTTGAGGAGGCATTTATCGATCACAGTGGTCAGGATATGGGCACTGAGGGAGGTCAGAGATTGTTTGTGGACAAATTTGTGTCGAACTTGTTGCCGGACTTAAGCAACAAGTTAAGGAATTCAGAGAGTGCGTGGGCTGTTTCCACTTCTGCTCAGATATTGGCTACGGCCCAATATTATGAGAATAGAGAGAAAGAGGAAAATGATTTTGCTGATAAAAAGACAAAAGAGCTAAAAACGAAAGTGTTGTTGCAACAAGCGTATCCTCCACGTTCGAATCAGAATGATTCGCAACAGCGGAATCGATCGCAGTCTCAGTCGAATAGGTCGCAATCACGAAATGACTCCTCTTCGCAGAGATCTACGATGGGGTACAATCAGTGTGCCTATTGTAGGGGAGAGGGTCATTTGAAATTCGATTGTCCAGTTTTGCGTGATCGAAATAGTGGTAATTCATTTAGAGGAGGTCGTAGTGGTCCTCAACAGGCATCATGTGGTAGAGGCTGCGGTGCTCAAAATGATCGTTCTAATAAGTCCTCCGATTCTAATAATTGTTTCGATCAGCGGGGATCATCGCAAGGAAGGTCTGCGCAGTACAATGTGGACGATTATTACGTTGATCAGGGCACTGACGACGGTAATTACTAGGACAGCCATAGACAAGGAGAGGGAGTAGTATCAGTTCCGGTTGATCAGAGAGGGCCTTACGTCACAGTTGCCACCTCGGGCGTAGTTGAGCCTTTTCTGTTGGAAACTGGTGCAGCGAAAAGTTCCATCATGCATTCAAAACTCCCTGGCGCACCTTTGTCTGGCTTAACAAATGTTTCCGTTGGATTCTCTGGCGCCCCTGTTAGCAATCCGGTTTCGCGCCCTTTGCCCCTTGCAATTGGGCCTCGTGAGCTAAAAGCTCCTTTGATTTTGACTACTGGTTGTGGTGAAAATCCTTTGGGCTTGGATTTGCTGAAATGACTATATGCGACTTTGTATTGTTCTCCTGCGGGAATAAAGCTTACATTGGGCGAGAAAGTTGTCTCTCCTATGTACTTATCCATCGACAAGCTTCCACAGGAATTGAGTTCTCTTCCTGCATCTTTGTGGGCAACTGGTCCCAATGACGTGGGCCTGCTTGACATCTCCCCTTATGTTGTTCACTTGAAATCTAATGTGCGATTGCCACGTATTCCCCAGTATCGTATCTCCCTTGATGGTGAGCGAGCACTGTTAGCAATCATCTACGATTTGATTGAGAAAGATGTTATCGAGGAAACGTGTGCAATAGCCCTGTTCTGCCCATTCTGAAGCGCACTGATCCATCAAAGCCCCCTGTTTATCGTTTTGTCATCGATTTACGGGAGGTGAATAAAATTGTGATTCCTCAGTTCCCTGTGGTGCCCGACATTACGGCTCTACTGACTCTGATTCCAGCCTCTGCATCTTGGTTCTCGGTGATCGATCTGAAGAATGCTTTCTTTAGCATTCCGATTGCTGAGGAGAGTAGGGACCTTTTCGGTTTCTCTCTTGGTGGCCGCAGCTTTAGGTTTAAACGCGCTCCTCAGGGCTACTGTGAGAGTCCATCGATATACAGCCAAGCCTTGAAGGGCCAACTTGATGCGTTTGTGTTGCCGGCCGGTGCGGCCTTGATCCAATATGTCGATGACTTATTGGTGGCTGCAGACTCTCAGGACGTTTGCAAAATTGCTACGGTGTCGTTGTTACAGCATCTCTGTGACTTCCATCACAAGGTGTCACCTTCTAAACTGAAATATTGTTGCCATGAAGTAACCTATCTAGGTCACTTATTGTCAAAGGAGGGAAGAAGGTTGACCCCAGAGAGAATTGCAGCGATTGCTCGAATGACTGTGCCAACAACTCAGAGAGATGTGCGTGCCTTTTTAGGTATCACGTCATATTGCAGGCAATGGATTCCAAATTTTTCATTGCTAGCGAAACCATTGGTGGCTCTTACATGCAAGGATGTTCCAACTCCTTTACCATGGACGGAAGAATGTCAAAAAAGTTTTTCTGAATTGCGTGACGTGTTGTGTTCGGCCCCTGTGTTAGGTACCCCTGACTACAGTAAGCCGTTTACACTATACGTTCACGAGAGGGAAGGTTGTGCGTTGAGTGTTCTAACGCAACAATTTGGTGGTAAGCAGCGTCCATGTGCATATTTTTCCTCGACCTTGGACCCAGTAGCTAGAGCATTGCCGAGTTGTTTGAGAGCAACAGCGGCAGCTGCGGTGTCCATCCGACAATCTGCAGGATTGGTCATGGATAATATGCTTACGGTGATGGTTCGGCATGCAGTTGACACTCTTTTGAATCGTACGAAAACCCAACACCTGACGAGTGCAAGGTTGTCTGGGTATGAGCTGACGCTTTTGGTAAGTCACATTCAAATAAAACGCTGTAATGTCCTGAACCCGGCGACTTTGTTGCCAATCAGTATGGAATCAGATGAGATAGCACCTCATGACTGCTACTTACGAACTGAGGAGGAAACAAAAGGTCGTGTTGACTTGAAAAATACTCCATTGGAAGACCCCGATGGGACCCTGTATGTGGATGGGTCGTGTTTTAAGTTGCCGAATGGTGATGTGACGACTGCGTATGCTGTGGTGACGCTGAGTACGGTCGTGGAGACTGCGAGATTGAATCAGAATTCTGCACAGGCGGCAGAGCTGATTGCCTTGACTAGAGCGTGCGTGTTGTCGAAAGGGAAATGGGTGAATGTGTTTACGGATAGCCAGTATGCGTTTGGTGTGGCTCACAGCTTTGGACGATTGTGGAGAGAGAGAGGCTTCATGACGTCGCATGGTACGAAGATTCAGCATGGACAACTTGTGAATGATCTTTTGGATGCACTTACATTGCCCGAGCAGGTGGCGATTATTAAATGTAGTGCACACCGTAAGGTGACAGATGATGTTGGTCGTGGCAATGCGTTTGCGGATGAGATTGCTAAGGAGACTGCCCGGAACCTTAGCACTAAAATGTATGTGACGAGTTCGGTAAGGTGGCCTGCAGAAACTGGTATGTGTGAGGACACTATCGAGAGTGTGAAAGCGATTCAGAACGAGGCCACTGAGTCTGAAAAGACGAAGTGGAAAGAGAGTACGGGAAAGTTGGATGCGAATGGCTGTTGGATCGATTTGTCGGAGAATAAGAGATGGATGTTGCCGGATGCGTATGTGCTGGCTGTTGTGACGATGGCACACGGCTTGGCACATATTAGTGTGAAAGGTATCTGCAAGTTGTTGTCCCCTGTATGGAAGAATGATGGTATTGCTAAGTGTGCTGAGAGATTGGTTAAGAATTGTATGATATGTATGATGTACAATCCTGGTAAGGGAACTCCTACACCTCCTGGCCATTTTGCTCCCCCTTCATGTCCCTTTGAGGTGATTCAGCTAGACTTCATCCATATGGAGCGATGCAATAACCTGAAGTACGTTTTAGTTGTGGTTTGCGCATTCTCCAGATGGATTGAAGCCTACCCTCTCAAAGACAACACTGCTCTGTCCACTACAAAAATCCTACTGAAGGAATACTTTCCTTGGTATGGAATGTCACGGATTGTATGGTCTGATAACGGAAGTGAGTTTGTGGGGAGTGTGATGAAGAGTGTGTGTAAGGGCCTTGGAATTACACAGAAATTCCACAGCGCCAATCATCCCCAATCAGCAGGTTTGGTTGAAGGGTATAATGGCACCCTTAAATTGAAACTAGCGAAGATTCAGGCTACGACTGGTCTCTCGTGGCCTGATGCTTTGCCCTTAGCTCTTCTGTCAACTAGGGCGACTGTACACTCCCGAGTAGGGCTCAGTCCCTATGAGATTGTGTTCGGCCGCCCTGCCAATGTTTGGGGGGTCCCTAGACCCAGTGTGTTCTCTGATCTTGAGTACCCAATGTTGATCGATTATCTTCATGCTCTGACTGCTAAACTGAGGTTAATTCACCAACAGGTTTTTGAAGCACTGCCGACGCAGACGGAGGGTCCAGGCCACCAGCTCCAGCCCGGAGACTGGGTGGTGACGAGGAATTTTGGCCGGAAGCGCAACCTTGAGCCTCGTTTTTCCGGACCCTACCAAGTGCTCCTTGCCACGAGGACTGCTGTTCGTTTAGAAGGGCGTAAGAACTGGGTGCACGCCACCCATACCAAAAAGGTACCTATACCTTTACCAGCAGACTCGTGGGTGAGGAAGGGCATCGCTTCGTCTGAAGTTGAAACTGTTCCGTTCAGCGACGCTCAGCCTGTCGGAGAGACCTCAGTGCAGCAGAACGATATTGTTGAACATTTGTCATCACAGAACTCAAGATCTGAACAATTGACTGGTCAACGGAACTCTGTTTCACCATCGGACCAACTGTTTGATGATCAGACTCGTCCTGGGAGAAGCCGATATTTTCTTCGCTCCAATACCAGAGACTAATAAACAAATATCTTTGCTTTCTCCCCTGACATCCACGTTACCCCATATTCGCTATTCAGTCTGAACACACTTGCATAATTGTGATTTCATGAATTTTGAGCCTTTTCCCATGTATGTGTTTTGCTTCCACAGCTAGGAGATTTTGTATATATTGTTGATTAAAAATACCTTACATCCGGGTGGACCGTAGGGCCGCGCGGGTACTTCCTTCTGGTTAGTAGGTCTTGACACTAGGTCAGAGACCGTCGATTCCTAGGAACTCCTGGGGATTGACTACTGCTACACAGAACGAAGTGCGTCAAGAACGTAGCGGACGGTTTTAGAGGATGGCTTTCTCAAAGCTGTTGGAATTGGAAAAAGCTCATGCCCAAAGAGTCGAATTGAAGAAAATTGCACGTACAAAATGCTTCATGTTTCAGGTGTTCCTTCTGTTCCTAACTGTTTCCTCGTTATTGGTGGGTGGGGTGTATTACATGATACAGTCATTGTTGCCTTCTGCCTCACCTACCCTTTCTTCTGAACCTAAACTTACCTCCACTGTTTCTCCTCATTCCTTCCACATCTTACCCCAACACGAACAGGTTAGACGTGCGGAATTCATGAACAATTCCTTCGTTCATCTCCTTCATCAGCATCAGTTGGTGATGAACACTACCAATTGTTGGGTGCGTGGGTTAATGCCACATACCACCGATAAGGGAATTCCGTACCTGGTCCTTCCTTACAGTTCCCAGGGTTCAGCTCGAGCATTCCAAACAATGTTTCGAAGCGCACTAGATTCTTACCCCAATCGAGAGCCGCGTTCTCCACACTTTGGTCCCGGTCCGTACCATAAGTCTTTGGCAATAGCGATTGCTGATTTAGATAGGGATATCTATGATCCATCGCTTATCCCAGATGAAGAGGTGCGAGCCTACAGGGATCTGAGTTAGGCTGAGTATAGCGTGCTAGTGGGTGATAGACAGCTCAGAAGTTCATCTCCTATATGGATCGTACCCCACCTTGGTAATTTCTGTCTGAAAGGTCGTGGCCGAAGCCCGAGAGCTCACCTTGGAGAGAGTTCTTGCTCTGAGACGTATGTCTTACCAATGCTCTCTTCCCCTGTTCTCCTGACTGCCAAGGGTACGTACTTTGTCTGTTACGACCGTGCATATACGTGGTTGCCCCTTGACTTTGCGGGCACCTGTTATATTGCAAACTTGTTGCCACCGACTTTTACGGTTGCCTCCGATTACCACAAGACTAGAGTTGTGAGGGGCGTGATTAGCAAAGAGGACACTGCCGGTCAAGAGGCAGGAGACTTTTTCAAGGGTTTCTTTCCGTTTTGGGGACCTATGGTCAATAGTAGGAACCTGAGACAGTTGACTCGAGTGGTGGAATCGACTGCTAATATCACTGCCAGTGCCCTTGGCAATATTACAGCAGAGCTTCAGGCGGACAGGCTTATGACGTTACAAAATCGTATGGTTTTAGACGTTGTCTTAGCCGATTGAGGTGGAGTATGTAAGGTGATCAATTCGAGTTGTTGTATATTCATTCCAGACAACGCTCCGACTGTCTATCAAGCCATCTCAAAGTTGCATAAGATCTCCGAGTCCATACACATGGACGTAGGGGATTGGACGCAACTCGGGTGGTTTTGGGGCCTAATGTCGACTTGGGGTTGGAAGATTCTGATGATCATTGGGGTTGTTGTAGCATTCCTGTTCACGTGTTGTCTTTGTGTGCAGTGTGGTCCTGCCCTATGTGGCCTTTGTGCTACGACGTGTATAAGGCGGCCGCCTGTTACCAAGGAAGCACTGATGGATAGAATTATGTTGCAGCAGCATCTGGATGGTCTGATGAATATCGAGATCGATTATGATTCCGACTAGTGCTTGCCTACATGAGGGCAAAAGGAGCGTCTGAGGTTCCGTGACAATTGTAAGTGGTGTTTTCGACTCGCACGAATATGGTCGAGTCTGGTATCTATGAACCGCAAATGACGAGTTTAGTGGGAGTACGCGTTTTCGCTATGCTAGCCTAAACTGTTCGTTTGTTTCGTGGGTTTCTTCATCTGAACCCACGGGTTCCATCTTAGATACGGCATCCATTTTGTTTCTTGCCCTCAAGTAGCCAGCGAACGGACGCTGTCCACTTCGCGACCCTGGGATTCCCAAACTCCTGCGGAAGACACATGTTCCTTTGAAGGTGTC
The DNA here is from genome assembly GCF_964263255.1 of Lissotriton vulgaris. Classification (NCBI taxonomy): domain Eukaryota; kingdom Metazoa; phylum Chordata; class Amphibia; order Caudata; family Salamandridae; genus Lissotriton; species Lissotriton vulgaris. The sequence goes on from NC_141694.1 coordinate 449,292,901, forward strand.
TTTATGATGAGGGGGATGACACTGTAAGTCAGACGGCCCCGCTCGAGGCACATCTTGCCATGCCGGTCTATTGTCTCAGTTGTGCATTCATTAGGCACGTCCCCTTTGATGCCTGCAACTTGTGTTTCCTGATACCACCCCTTTTACACCCTTTTCGATCTGTTCATTGTCCTCTTCTTCCTCTGCACCTGTTTCTGTCTCTTCCTCGACTCGTTTACTACTGATTGGAATGTACTAATGGTGGGAAGATGTACTTTTATAGTTGGGAACCGCCAAATGTTACTGTAATTATGTTCCGGGCCCCGAATACATGAAAGCGACCCCTCATGATCTTTACGATGGGAACCAGGTTGAAAACCTTTGTGCACCATGTTATCCTATGCTTGAAAACTGTATAAGAAGAGCGATCCACAGATACAAGTTGAAGCAGTCTCCGTGAACTTACATGCTATGTACTTCTCGTGACTTCTGTGTTCCCTGCAGTAAATAAACCTCGAATCTTTGACGCCGAAGGAAGTGTCCCGTGTCTCTGTCATTTGTACGCCGGAACAGGTTACCCACGAATGTTTTAGGTGTTATCCCTGGCACCGCTGGGTCTTAGAAAAATCCAGTCCTTCATATGGCTGGGTCAAAACTGGGGAGACATAGTTGGCAAATGAACAAAGGACTTAACCCAGATTTTTTGACAGGGGGAGAATGTTTGCATTGTCAGCATTCCGTCCATAATTTGTTTGCTGTAACACTTTTCACCCTGAGTGGGATGGGTATGTCCAGACGTGGGTCCCTTACTCACTATCCCACTGAATTCAGGCTAGCCTGGCTGATGAAGGGTGACATACCCTGAAACTAGTCGCAGGATGCTTGTTTCTAGTCCAGGGAGCACCTGGCTTGGCAGTTCAGTCTGGACTGTTCCCATGAGGCACAGGGTCAAGACTGATTTGCATATGGCTGGATCCAAACTGGGGTGGTGTAGTGAGCAAATGAACAATGGATTTAACCTAGATCTTTGGACTGGGGAGAATGTTTGCATTGTCAACATTCCGTCCTTCATTTGTTTGTTATAACATGAACAAAAATAGTGCACTAAATAATAGAAACTTGGGAAGAAAAAGAGGTGATCAATACTGTCTGCATAGAATCAGAAAGACAATTGTAAGTGTATAACTGCATCAACCCTTCTTTTTTGAGAATGTTAGGGGTCTGAGCAAGGGGGGATGAAACATCAGTGAGAGGAATGCAGATAGTGCTTGGAACAATTGAAATTTAGAAAGGGTAGTGTGAGAAATTAGGTTACTGTTTGACTGGGGTGTGAGCCCTGGTCAAGCAGTAATCACAATCGTTGTCAGGGTAAGGCACAAGCAAACCACAAATTAACCTGTGCTCAACCCCCTGGTTGCTTGTAACAGAGCAGTCCAGCTTTACTTAGAGGCAATGCATAAAGTATTTGTGCAGCACTTCAAACAGTAACAAAGTGAAAACACCACACAAAAAGGACACCACACTAAGTTAGAAACATTGATGAACATTTATTACATAAAACAAGACCGTAATGACAAAAATCCAATCAGTAGAACTGGAGATACAAACTTTCAAAGTATTTTGTGAAAATAGTACTAAAAAGAGCAAAGCACCAACTTTTGACATATGGTTGCGCTGGACCTGGACATGGTCAAAGTCACACTTTCAGTCTGACCACTATGGAGCACAGGTTGGATGCTGTCACCATGTTGGGCCCGTAGGAAGTTTACCTCATAAAAGCGTGTGTCAAGAGTCTAGTTTGTTGTGAAGAGGGGACTTGAAGAACAGAGCAACTAGTGAGAGGCTGTTGGCATAGAGCAAATAGCCGGTTGGCATGGCGGACAGGTATTGCTGGAGCTTTGTACTGAATCACAGCGCGAGCGGCGAGTTCTTGGTGTGAACTGGCCCATTTGTTGTTGCAAAGAGCCCAAAAGCTTGATTTCAGCTTACTGAGCTACACCAAGATTTTAGGAGCTGGGAGGCACCACTTAGAGATCAGGAGCTCTCTGTAGCTGGGTCCACTGACTGGTGCAGAGTGTTGGGGAGTCTTTTATGTTCTTGATTCTCAGATCAGGAGGCCAGCAGACTAGCCCTTGGAGTCACTCTGGTGTCCTGCATTCAAAATGAGGTTGCATGTTCAATTATTCCTCCCTAGGCAAGAGGGCATCAGGCAGCAGGCCAGCAAAGCAGGACAACAGTTCCTTCAGAGCAGCAGTTCAGCAGAGTGGTAGTCCTTTAAGCAGCACAGCTGTCCTTCTTTCTGGCAAACTATCTACAGTTCTAGAAAAATACTCAAGATTTGGTGTCTGAGGTACAGTATTTATACTCAGTTGTGTTTTTGAAGTGGGAAGAAGCTTTTAGAGACATGCCATTGAAGTGCACAGGTGCTCTGCCTTCATGGCTCCAGACTGTCTACAGGGAGTATGCCACCCTTTGTGTGGTGATAGGACACAGCCTATCTAACATGTTTTAAGCAGAGAAAACAAACGCTTTAGCACTGGTTAGCAGTGGTAAAGTGTGTAGAGTTGCAACACCAGGAAAAACTAAGCCAACAAAAATAGGAGCTCTGAAGACAAAGATTTAGGGGGAAAACCTCACCTATGAAAACTATATTTTGTGACTGGAAATGGACTAAAAGAAAGGGACCTTGAGGCCCCCACAATTGTCTTCTGGCAAGAAGCCAGTCAGGCTGTTTATTTAAGGAGAAGAAGCTCTGCAAAACTTCTACTTGTGACCAGGACTGGGGCAAATTTCTTTCAGTCTCCCAGCTACGTGAGGGGGACATCGCCCAAGGAAATCCAAGACCACCTGCCCCGTAGTCTGGATTACTAGTGTCTGCCTGCTTGCCAAATTCAGTGTGCCCTGTGAGGAAGAAGAGAGCGCTTGGAGGAAGCAAGGTCCATTCGAGGATTCTGGTGAGTAAATCTCATAGCGAGGTGTGAGAATGCAGCTGCTGCACAGATCAGGCTGCTGCTCATGTGCAGAGGGGCACTATGAATTAGCTGTTGCTGCACTGATGAGGCCAATGCTTGTGTGTAGGGTAAAGTCAACAACTCCATATACCAGAGGGAAACGCAGTGAAGAGTGCTTTACTGCCATGCTGATTGGGTCATAGCTCATGTTTGGAGTAACGTTGGTGACCCTGTATGCCGGGAATTGTTGTCTTGAATGCAAGAGTCATTTCTTGGTTTTGCAGTTGCTGGGAGGAAAGGTCGCCATAATGACCTGCAAATGCCTGAGTCCCAAATAAAGCATCAGAACTCAAACTCACATCCTCTCATCCACCTACCTGTGAGAGGTGTCAGGGAAACTCTACGCATCATCGGAGGTAACGCTGCTGACAACCAGCTGATGCCCCTGAAAAGCCGAGAGTGCTACACACCACCGGCCACTACTACAAATCTCTTTGAAGCCCGAGCAAGGATCACTTCCAGGGACTCTGGTACAGCAACCCTGACAGGAGCAGTTAAGATTATCACAGGGCCAATAGGGCCCAGGGGAGCTTGCTCGGCCTCATAGCACCTTGGGCACAGGAACACTTGTGATGTTGAAAGGGTCCAGAGTGGGATTCCAAAGACTTGGACCTCTAGTGGGGCCTAACATGAATGTCGCTTATCATAATTGGGGAATAACCACTACCATTAGAGAGAGAGAGAGTTATGGCACTCAGGGACCTGCCTATTTAACACTAGAGTATTGACCTGAAGACAGCTGTGTTTATTATTTGTGTATGTGTTACATTTCTTATCCAGTGTTTTTACATTATTCACATGTACATTAGTGTGTTTCTTTAAGGCAAGAGTTTGTTTTGTTTCTGTATTAGTTCTTGATTCTAAACAGAGCTTTGCTAATGTAGCATTCTGTAATTGGAAGGCAGTTGTATCCTGCTGCAATCCTGACAGGAGCTATGCTGTGCTGAACCTCCAATAAACTACAAAAAAGATTATTTGGATTTATTTCTTACAATTTTGGCGACGGGGACTATTTACTCCTGCCATTTCTCAGCACAGGAGCGCAGTATCCATTTGAACCCAATGGATTTGTCTACAATTATTCAACTAAATCCAACTTTCATTTTGAGACCTTGTCTCTTTAAGGTACTGTACTTATGTGAATTTTACCTACAGTTATAATCTGTACACCGCTTCATTTAGTATATGCGGAATTCAGCGTTTCATTCAATCTATGCGGAGAAATCGTCATGGAAGCGCAGCTTCCCGCTGAATGTGCACCAAGTGACTATTCTCTGCCCAGCGCTACTGTGTGAACGGAGTGGCAATTATTTATTCTGCAGCCTCGCAAGGTGGTAGTGTTACAGTTGTGCAGTGAACTCCATATGTGTGGTGGCAAGTATTGGTTCTACAGCGTTGCGGCGAGCTTGGGGGCAATTTTAGCTCATGGTGCTGGTATGCGGTAACGGCTGCAGCGTTATTCAACAAAACTGACCTGCATTTTTCAATCCTGCATCCTTTCGCTTGCTCGAGAGTGTTTCTTCATTCCATGGCCGATTCTTCTTTCCCGACGCAGTGGATTTCATTGAAGCAGTGAATTCTGGGACAGCAAAGCATTATGGGTAACGGCGTGCATTGTAGGCACGTATCCCAGCAACCAACAAGAACACTTGTATTAAAACGAACAGTGACAGTCAATTTCAAGGAAGTTCAACTTTATTTAGCACTGCAATTTCATCGGAAGCATTGAATACTCATTTTAAACAAACATTGGTAACTCCAACACAGAAATACTTATTTTGCAGTTGATTATTTCAATTTTAAACTTTTTTTTACTGCTTATGTTTATTCATTGTGTTTATTCTGTACTTTGACTTACATACGTGGAACATGTATTATAATTGTTCATAATTTAATTTCATATTTAGAAATTTTTAAAAGAATGCAGTTCGATCCTCCAGCTAAATTCTTGCAAAACAAAGGTGATCCTCCCATGTCATGGTCTAGATGGAAGGAAGAGTTCTTTAACTATATGAAAGCTATTGATGGGGAGCAAATGGGTGCTGAAAGAAAGAGGAGTATTTTACTCCACTGCCTTGGTTCAGAAGGGCAAGACATTTTTAGAACATTACCACATAGCATTGCACGTCCTGGTGAAGGTGATGCTTTAAATGTGTATGTTGAAGCACTGTCTAGAATTGACAAGCGATTCAAACCTACTGCCAACATTGCTTTGAACCGATTTAAATTTTACACCAGAGCACAAAAAAATGATGAATCCTTTGATGACTTTCTTACTGCTCTAAGATCCTTGAGTCTACAGTGTAACTTTGGGATCATGTGTGACAAAATGCTTAGAGACCAGATCATCTTCCATGCCAAAAATTAAAAGATCCAGGAAAAACTCTGGTGCATGGGAGATCCCAATTTGGAAGAAACTATTGCTGTAGCCAAATCTACGGAAATGCCAGAAAAGTGGATGAATGTGGTTGAGAAAAATTCCAATACTAATAAGTCTATGTCCGAGGAAGAAGTTTGTATTATACAGCCCAAACTGGACTACAAGGGTCCTAATTTTGCTCATGGAAAAAACAAAGGCAACTTTAATAATTTTGCTTACAAAGGACAAGATAGCTATAACAAAGTCTTTTCTTGCTTTAGGTGTGGTAGTAAATAACATATTGCTTTGTTTCAAGGGTGTCCAACTATTAACAGGGAATGTAAAATTTGTGGACGAATGGGACATTTTAGCAATGTTTGTAGGGATAGGCGTAACTATCAGGCATGTGTTTCCTCCAACAATTCAGACCCAACTAAGGTATCGTGTATTAATGATGGTACAGAGGGTAGTCAATTTCAAGAATCCAACAAGGGATTTGTTGTGTCCATTATACAAAGAGGTGGTGTTGCTATAGGAAATATGAGATCTCCCAAATGTTCTTTTTACATTTTTAATAATGAAATAGAACTCATTGTGGATTCGGGATCACCGTGGACAATTATCACTAGAGAATATTTTAATGAGAAATTATTAGATGCATGTGATATTACAAATCTGCTACCATTGGACATCATTGCTGAAAGTTTTAATGGATCTATCATTGATGTTGAGGGTTTCTTAAAAGTACCACTCACCTTTAAAAGTAGATCTGCCATGATTAAGCTATATATTGCTGTCAAGGGTGTCAATGTTCTTGGTTTGCGTGATCAATATGAGTTAGGGATTATTCTAAATCCACGTTCAAAAGAGTCAGTGTCACTATGCAGTGAGATGGATATGGTAAGTACCACAAGTCATGATTGGGTTGTAAAAGAAGATAAAAAGGAGTATATGGAGTTTTGAAGCCACAAATATACCAAAGTTTTCTGTGATGATTTGGGGAAACTAAAGAACTTTGTGCATAAAATTGTCCTGAAGGATAATGTAATGCCTGTTAAACAAAAATTACGAGGTGTTCCTCTCAATGTTAGAGATAAATTGAAGGAGATGTTGAATGATCTACATAAAGAAAATATAATAGAGGCTATTGAATCCTCAGAATGGGTTTCTCCCATTGTACTTGTAAGGAAACCTGATCAAAAATTACGCATGTGTATTGATTTAAGGGCGTTAAATGCTAACATCATAATCAATTGTCATTCTCTTCCAAAGATTGACGAGCTTGTGTCCCTATTTGATGGTGCACAAATATAATAGAGGCTATTGAATCCTCAGAATGGGTTTCTCCCATTGTTCTCGTAAGGAAACCTGATCAAAAATTACGCATGTGTATTGATTTAAGGGCGTTAAATGCTAACATCATAATCGATTGTCATTCTCTTCCAAACATTGACAAGCTCGTGTCCCTATTTGATGGTGCACAAATATTTTCCACTCTTGATCTTAGATCAGCGTACCATTGAATAGAGCTTACAGAGGACTCGAAGAAATACACAGCATTTATCACACCTATGGGGTTGTCGAGTATAAAAGGAAGCCATTTGGATTGGCATCAGCCGCTTCTGTTTTTCAGAGAGTGATGTTTCAAATTTGTAGAGACTTGGACCTTTTTGTCAAGTGTTTCCAAGATTACATTTTGTTTTTTTCTAAAAATATACAAGAACATATGTCACATTTAGATCAAGTATGCAAAAGACTGGAGAATAGTGGACTCACTTTGAACGCACATAAGTTTAAGCTGTTTTGTAAATCAGTTGAATATTTAGGACATACATTGTCAGGCGAGGGTTTAGTTCCAAAGAAATCTAATGTAGATGCAATTCTTAAAGCTTCGGCTCCAGTCAACAAGGAACAGTTGCTTTCCTTTTCAGGAATGTGCGAATATTACAGTAAATTTGTAGAAAATTTCGCAACCAAAATGGAACCATTAAGAAAGTTATTAAGGCAGAAAGCTATGCTTGTGTGGAAGGATGAGCAGGATAAGGCTTTTGCAGACATAAAAAATGATATTGTAAATGCTTCCACCTTGAAACCATTTAGAATGGGGTACAAATGTATCATAACTACTGATGCCAGCTTATATGGTCTTGGGTCTGTTCTGTCTCAAAGAGATGGTAATGCAGAGTGGAATGGTTCTTTTTCATCCAGAACACTTAAAGAAACCGAGCGCAGGTATGCAGTTATCGAGAGAGAGTTGCTCGCATGTGTGTGGGCGGTGGAACATTTTAGAATTTATGTTTGGGGTGGCAATTTTCTTCTTAGAACAGATTATAAACCTTTAATACACATACTGTCGGTTGGTGGAGGCTGGAACTCCACAGCGAGGATTGCATGCCTGGCATCCAAATTGCAGGAGTACAATTTCTCGGTGGAGTATATTCCTGGTAAAAAAAATGTGACTTCAGATTTCTTGTCACGTTTTCCATGCGAGGATTGTAGGGAAAAGGTAAATTTAGTTAAAGATGTTGATTTTGTGTTGAGAATTACTGATGTGATTCCGGTACAATATCAAGACATCACTGAACTGAAGTGAAAAGAGTCCCAAGATGCAGATGATATGTATGTTCATCTCAAGAAATGTTAGCTAGATGGATGGCCTAGTAAAAATATTATTAGTTCAGAACTGCTACCATTTTTCCATGTGGCTGATGAGCTATTGTGTGAAGGTGAATTCTTGTTTAAATCTGGTAAATGTATTCCACCTTTTGGTGTGCGAGAGTTGATTTTAAATTTGGCACATAAGACACATCCTGGGATTTCTGCAATGAAACGTTTGATAAGGTTGTATTTTTGGTGGCCAGGAATGGATAGATTTATTGATCGGACGATCAGGGAATGCAATGAATGTTGCAATAGTGATAAGATGCTGAAGGTTCATGTTCCGCCTCTGAGACCTTTCAAATGGCCTCAAGTTCCATGGAATAAGATTGCTTTTGACATCTCTGGTCCTTTCTCTTTTCTACCTGGAACTTCACGTTTTGCTCTTGTAATCATTGATTATCACTCGAAATGGCCTGAGGTCAAATTTGTTGCTAAGGCTACTACAAACACTGTCATTAGTTTTTTTAGAGAGGTTTTTGCACGAGAGGGATGTCCTTCTACTTTAATTTCGGATAATGGAGTACAATTGGTTTCTGCAGAAATGGAGAATTTCTTGAAGATTTGTCAGATTAAACATATTTGCACATCGCTTTATGAACCTCACGAGAACGTACAGGTTGAGCGCTTTAACCAAGTGTTGAAGTGTTTTGTTGCTGATGCAGTCAAGGAGAAAGGGGATTGGTTGAATGTCATTAGAGAAAAATGTATGGACCTATCTGATCACTCCACACACTACCACGGAGGTTAGTCCTTTTAAACTTCTTAAGGGAAGGGACCCAGCTTCTGATATTTGTCCGTGGTGGTTTAAGGAAAAGTGTAGGAATGTAGGGGAGAACAAAGTTGATATTCAGGAAGTTGCCAATAGAGTTGTTTGTAAGCAGGACAAAGCTTCTTCGTGGTACAACAGCAGGTAGAAGACAAGAGAACATGAGTTGGAAATTAGTGATTGGGTCAGGATTCTGAAGCCGTGTCTAGTTGGTAAGGGCATGAGTAAGTATGGCAGACCCATTCAAGTTAAAAAAGTGTTCAGGAATACTGTTGTCACCCTATATGGTAAAGTTTGGAATTCTAGGAAAGTAGCTAAGTGTCCTATACAAAATACCAATCTATCCCAGGAAAACGTAATGTGTAATGATAAGTTTTGTCATGAACCAAAATATGATTCTGTTGCATCTAGAATCAAAAACAATGTACGGGTCATGAATAGGCCCATTTCTTTGCGAGATTATGTGTAACCATTCATCTCCATTCTTTTTTTTGTATAAATTTGTAATGGAGGGGATGTGTTAAATTGCTTATCCAGTGTTTTTACATTATTCATATGTACATTAGTGTGTTTCTTTAAGGCAAGAGTTTGTTATGTTTCTGTATTAGTTCTTGATTCGAAACAGAGCTTTGCTAATGTAGCATTCTGTAATTGGAAGGTAGTTGTATCCTGATGCAATCCTGACAGGAGCTATGCTGTACTGAACCTTCAATAAACTACAAAAAAGATTATTTGGATGTATTTCTTACAGTATGCCATATTTGCATTTGCATATGAATACTATTTTTTTCATAAAATTAAGTATCTGAATAGAGAATCATTTATTGCTGCTATTAAATTTATTTTAAATTGTGAGCCTGTGTTCACCTCCTGCATCTACCTCCCTCCCGAGAAGTCTTGGACTGTTTAAACCACTCTGCCATTGAGAGTTTAGTGCTGAAGGGGTACTTTGCCCAGTTGGTAATGACCCATGGTGGGTCGGCCCCTGGAACATCGAAAGTAAAAGGCCTCAACCCCCACAGTTGGGGCCAGTAGATCCTGCTTGCCCCATGACCCTCTGAAATGTGTTTGGGCAAGAAATAAGTAGTTGAAAGGTATCTGTCTTCAAGAATACTAAACGAGCATGAGTAGTCAGAGGAAAATGTGCCCTTTTCTTTAGGATTGTCAAGGGCTCCCTTTTTGCCCCTATTTTCTGAGGGGTATTTTGAGAAAGTGTGTCCTTGCTATCCACATTGTTTATCAGCATTCTTATTCTGGAGTTCTACAAGAGAATCACTAAATAAAATGTGGCTAAATTAAATCAAAATCCCTGGCAACTATGATTCCCCTATAGTAGAAGTAACACCATGGTTGAATTTTCACATCTAAAAAAATTGTTGCTCGACACAGAATACATGTTAGCCTTTTCAGTATTAAAGCGTGTGGCAAAACCACTACCAGTCCTTATACGCCCCGGAGGCTGAATCCTTGGAATCCTCACCCGAAATCCCGCAAAGTAATCAGGCCCTGGAGCCTTTCACTGAAAAAGATGTAAGGGCGACGATTGCAGGGTTATCCTCTGGTAATGCACCGGGGCTGGATGGGTTGCCGGGAGATTTATTTAAACAGGAACCAGGTATCTGGGCCCCCTACCTTCTGTTGATATTCAATGCAGTCCTTGAGGGGATGGAACTACCTGATACTTGGCTGGGGGTGGAGGTGGTCCCGATATTTAAAAAGGGATCTCCCTTGCTTCCAGCCAACTATCGTCCAATAAGTCTCATTGATGTATCACAGAAGTTATTTGGCAGGTTAATACTCAATAGGCTACAGAACTGGTTGGATGAGACAGACACCCTCAGTCCACTTCAAGCAGGATTTAGAAGAGGAGTTTCCACAGTCGATCAACTATTTCGACTAAACATCATCTACTGGAAGACAGCATTGATCGAGGGCAGCACTCTGTACGCGGTCTTTGTGGACCTACGTGCCGCATTCAATCTGGTTCCAAGGGCAAAATTGTGGGAGGTAATGGCCGAGCTGGGCGTCCCGGGAGACATCCTTGAAATCCTAATCAGACTCCACAAAGATAATTATGCACGAGTTAGGTGCGGGAAAGGTGGCAAGCTGACTGACAGGTTCCCCGTTCGTAGAGGGGTGAGGCAGGGTTGTGTGCTAGCCCCGACCCTGTTTTGCCTCCTCATGAACAGGGTGATAGAATACCTGAGGAGGATTAGTAACATCGATGCACCAAAATTGAACGGCAGCAGGGTGCCCGCAATCATGTTTGCGGATGACACCCTGCTGCTGTCCAAATCACCTATGGGGCTACAGAGGGTGCTGGACGGATTCTAGGTTTTTGCAACGAAAGGGGGCTTGAAATCAACCCTGCAAAGACTAAATTCATGATTCTTAACCCAAAGGCCAATAATCGCCCAAATCCCCGCCTGGGCACAGCATGTCTGGAAAGGGTACATAGAATAGAATATCTTGGGATAACCCTAAACCAGAATTTAACATGGTCGGCCCACATAACAAAAGCTAGTATGAAACTATCGCAGAGGGCGGGAGGTATCACGAGAATTGCTAGGAAATCCCCACTTCGCCCACTGGCACCTGCCATTCAGATTTATAAAGCCCAGGCTCGGGGGGAATCATCTATGGAGGTGAGCTCTGGGGCCACAATTCGACACACACCATCCAAAGCATAGAAAATACATTAATCAGACAGTTGGTTGCCCTCCCCCCAAGTACTCCACTCCTCCCATTGAGATTAGACCTGGCTTTGAGACCTATTATGGAAGAACTGGGCCTCAAACCTCTGATCTACTGGCGTCGCCAGGATCTTGCCAACTACAGAGCGGAGCTGCAGGAATTTCTCATGCTACCTAATGCCACCAAAATTCCTTGGCTAAAGTATATAAGGAGAATGTGTGTGACTCTTGGAGTGCCTGACTTATGGTCGGATCTGGAAAGTGCGTGCACTAGGATGTCCAGAAAAGCATTGTCTAGTTTGTTCTACAACCACATGCTTCAAAAAACACTGGATACCACTCGGGAAGGGTCCTTAATAGATCTCTTCATTAAAGTCAAAGACTCGTACAGCCACGAATGTGTCTTGGATGGCATGACACCGGTGCTTACAAGGAAGATCTTCCTGCAATGGAGGTATGGGTCTCTCCCCCTAAGATCCTTCACAAAGGCTTGGGCAGGTGGATCGGAGACAGGGGCGTGCCCGGCATGTGCTTACAAATCAGAGAATGACTTGCGCGTGGTCCTGTTCTGTGGAGCCTATACTAGAATTAGGAGACATTGGTTGGTCCCTCATTTAAAAAACTTGGGCTTCAGAAAATATGCTCCGGCCTATAGAGTACTAAAGTCGGATCTATCTCCGTCAACAGTGTTTGCTATGGCAAAATTTCTGACTTCAATGTGGCGGGCACGCGCTCGAATAATCAAGGGCACCACAACACTGTGAACACCTCTTCTACTTCCCTTGTATTTGGGCTAACCTATTTTTCAGATTTGTACTGTATTAAGTATATTCTTATACTGTTCTTATTGGGTTTTATATGCATTTTAATGAGTATTTTATCTTGTGTATATCTTTTATGATCTTTTATGATCGAAATAAAGATTTGAAATTGAATTGAATTGAATTGTATTAAAAAAACTACCTATAGCAATACATGACGCACCAAGCATACATTCAAAACTATACGATATTTTGAGCTTATTTTTGTGAAGAAAAACATTAGAGATTCAGCACAATATATATCTGAGTCAGATACTGAACTTGCAAGGTTCATATCCAGTAGAGTTACAGGCACCATTCTGATGACTACAATGAAAAAAGCGAACGAAATACCCTTGAACATGTTAAACACTGATGAAATCAGTGGCATTGTCTGGATCTTTGGGCCCAGGGCAATATATTTTCAGGGACACTATCATAACAACTTTAAATAAATCACCAATTTTCAGAAATGTTAATCCCTTTTGAATTATATGTGAAAAGTTCGGAAATCGTGGCCTTCAAAAATAGTACACATTAAACACAGAAATTGACTACAAAGAGATGTTCCTCCTTCAGTGAGGCATTTCCCTTTGATAATCAGGGTCACTGTGTTGACGTTTTATGACAAAATGTCACCCAACACACTTTCTCACCAGAGTGCAGTGCTGAGCACAGTTTGCAGTTTGACGCTTATTATAACTATATGCTGATTAGACCTTGTATGTTAATAAACGGTATGTTCTATGTTCTCTCATAGGAAAAGCTCTGGCAGCAGATACGAGTCAGTATCATTCCATGTATTCCTGTGTTTTGTATATGTGTTTATATGTCTACTATCAATATTAATTCCATTGAATTGGGTGACTCCTAGGGATCTAGAGAGACCTGTTGAAAGCCTCCTGACCCATATTGGCAACATGGAATGCTCAAATATGTCAACAAGCATGGGGGGAATAACAAATTCGCTCGTCCATCCATATATATAACTTTTTAACTCTCTCTGAGGAACCTATAGGCAATAAATATTGATGGTTACTTAAAGACAATGTTAAATCTGCATATGAAAACTATCTTTGGGCATCCTTACAGAATATTAACAGCTCCCATACTTGCTGGTTGAGCCCATACCTACATGACATTTGATGAGATGTAGACTAACCAATGATTATGAAGTTCACAAATTGTGGGTGAGGGCTTTTTTAATATTTGTCCAAGGTGACTCCAATATGTATTAATTCTAACCGGAAATTCGGTTTTCTAACTCAAGCTGTTCTCATATGTGAGTGTTAGTTTAATTATTAAAAATGACTGTATAGTTTGTAAGGGATAACATAAGGCGGAGTATATGTACCAGGAACCTTATCTAAAAGACGGACTTTGTTAAAGCATGTATTGCTCTCAATAACCCAGGAGAACCGGGAAAATTGGATATCTGTCTCTGCGTCCTATACATGTTGGAATTGTCAATTATATTATCTGATGGTCAATAAATCAAAACAAATTCCCTGTAGAAAAACACAGTTACAGAGTCCCAGTCCATTTCAGGTATTGGCACTAGTTATGACAACTGGAATAATAAGTGAGAAAAAGGATAAACACATACACACAAATATACACCACTGTACACTTCTACTGCATTCATGTATGAAAAGAATGCAAAAAAGATTGCCCCTATTTTTGTTTCACAATAGATCAGCCAAACAATTGCCCTTGCAGTAGCTTAGATGGTTTATGTTTGAACTGCTTTCGCAGAACAACAGTTCGAATCTATTTCACAGAAGAACAGCCAGAGCAAGACGCACAGGGAGTAGCCAGCAGAAGTGGACAAACTGGACTACCATTGTAAAGAAGTTATCCTTTAGTTCAATAAAAACACGCATGTGAAGGCTGAAGGATAAACATAAAGAGCTGATAGTATTAGATGAAAGAAGAACAATCAATTGGGCTGATGCAAGCCATGATTGACAAACATCTCAAGGAAATGGCTTGAAGAGGCTGATCAAAAAAGTCAAAGTTTGACAGGTGTTTGCCCAAAGTCAACTGGGTGCACATTGTAAGTGAGCTGTGTGGGGAAAACCCAGAAACAGGGTCGGATTTGCAGAGAAAATAGGCCTCAACACCAAAATAAAAGAGTACCTGTTAGAAATGGGGATCTCTGGTTGGCTGAGGCTTGCGCCAAAGCCAGGCAGAGACCACCATTCTAGTCAGAGAAAGGGAGTTACACGCCAAAGATAACCCCTGCTCACCCCCTTGGTAGCTTGGCACGAGCAGTCAGGCTTATCCCGGTGGCGATGTGTAAAGCATCTGCACAACACACAGTAACAACATACTAGGCACACCACAAAAGGAACTCCACACAAGGTTATATATAAAAATAGCCTTTGTATTATCATAAACACATCAGATGGTAATCACACAATATACAATGTGCCAACTGGCACAGGCAATATTTACAGGGATTATTTACTCCTGACAGGGCTGCGTGGACCACTGTCAAAATTAGCACTTCTGAAAACATCATAAAAAGAAGAACACATCATACTCTCATAACACAACCAGTAATCACTGGCAGCCTCAATACTCAGCGTCAACCTGTAACATAGATCCTAACAGGCACAGTATCACCTAAGGTGAGAACTCTATTCTGCGCCACCCTCTTAAGCCTAACTCTAGTAGACTACAATTCATAAACATACCTTGCATTATAACATACGCTTAATAACATAACTTGAATAGGGAATAAATCAAATCTAGACCACAGTAGAGAATCACAATAACATCTAAGACAGTAGGAAAAGCCTAATAAGCATAAAAAGAACACCTATCAGCATAAATCTAGGTGCATAACACATACTATAAACATCACATTTCCTAACACCTATATAAAAATGACATAAGGGCCTTGCGCCCTACAGAACTTAAAAGTACCCTGGGCCAACTGGCCATCTCAAAGGGGCTCAAATGCCCTCCGTCCACAAAGTCAGGGTGCGCTGCCAATGCAGCGACAGTCACGGGGGCGCACTTGGCGCAAACCTAAACGTGGCAACTGCCCACTACTTGCTGGGCAGCTGGGAAGTTCAATGAAGGCTTAAACGTTGCAGCTGGCACTAAGTGCTGTGCAGCTGTGCAGGCCAAGGTAGGGAGAAAGGATTGCATCTCACTCCTGGATTAAAAGTTCAGGTCCCCCTAAAAGAAAAGAACCTAAACGGTGCAGCTGCCCACTAATTGCTTGGCAGCTGGGAATCAGCAAAACGCGGCATGGGCTCTCTGTAGCCCTGGTTAAATTAATTGCGCAAAAGGTGGGAGCCCTCTAGCTCTCCAGATAAACATGTGTCCCCTAGAGCTCACTGGCTCTTGAAAGAATGATGCGCCATATAGGGAGCAAGAACTGGCCTCCAAGGTGTGGAGCGCACTGGTGCTGACAAAATGAGGGGGCTAGCGCTGGAGCCATCTAGGTAGCTGAAATAACTCTCTGCCCGAAATCCTGAAGAAAGGATCTTGCCCTCGAAATGTGGAGCCACATGGAGATCTTATAAGAATGGTTCCCAAGCCGCACATGGGGGCTCCTAAAAACAATGGGGGTCTCGTGGGAGCGGCCGCATGTCAACTGGGGCCGCTCGGACTGGGTGCCTTGACTCGGCACCAACACTAGGCCATGACTCACTGGCTCTTGAGGCTGCCTGTCTCCTCCGGCGGTACAAAAGGGGGTGGTGATGGACGGAGCATCTGAATCAATCAAACACTCAAACCCAGTCAAAAGATATGGGTTTAATCCATCACCGTACTTTAGCCCACTCTGCCATCCCAGTTCAGACATGGCTATATGCAAATCAGTCTGACCCTGTGCCTCATGGGAACAGTCCAGCCCGAACTGCTAAACCATGTCTTCCCTGGACCGGAAACAAGCTTCCGAGGACCTGTTTCTGGCATTCCAGCCATCTTCAGCCTGGCTTGCTTGATTCCAGTGGAAAAGTGAGCAAGGGACTCACGTCTGAGCATATCCTGCCACACTTATGGCGGCCAAAAGCGGTAAAAAAGGGGGTGGTGATGGACGGAGCATCTGAATCAATCAAAAACTCACACCCAGTCAAAAGATCAGGGTTTAATCCATCAACGTTCTTTAGCCCACTCTGCCACCTCAGTTCAGACATGGCTATAAGAAAATCAGTCTGACCCTGTGTCTCATGGGAACAGTCCAGCCCGAACTGCCAGGCCATGTCTTCCCTGGACCGGAAACAAGCTTCCGAGGACCGGTTTCTGGCATTCCAGCTGGATTTGGGCCCAGATCTCTGTACTGGGGTGAATGTATGACATTGTTCTGCATTCTGTCCATCAACTGTGGTTTGTGCATTTGTCACCCCGAGTGGGATGGGTATGCTCAGACGTGAGTCCCATGCTCTCCACACCACTGGATTCAAGCAAGCCGGCCTGAAGATGGCTGGAATGCCAGAAACAGGTCCTCGGAAGCTTGTTTCCGTCGAGGGAAGGCATGGCTTGGCAGTTTGGGCTTGACTGTTCCCATGAGGCACAGGGTCAGACTGATTTGCATATGGCCATATCTGAACTGGGGTAGTGTGGAGTGCATAAAAATAATGGATTTGAGCCCAGATCTCTGTACTGGGGTGAATGTATGACATTGTTCTTCATTCTGTCCATCAACTGTGGTTTTTGCATTTGTCACCCGAGTGGGATGGGTATGCTCAGACGTGAGTCCCATGCTCTCAACACCACTGGATTCAAGCAAGCTGGGCTGAAGTCGGCTGGAATGCCAGAAACCGGTCCTCGGAAGCTTGTTTCCGGTCCAGGGAAGGCATGGCTTGGCAGTTCGGGCTGGACAGTTCCCATGAGGCACAGGGTCAGACTGATTTGCATATGGCCATGTCTGAACTGGGGTGGTGTGGAGTGCAAAAAAGATGGATTTGGGCCCAGATCTCTGTACTGGGGTGAATGTATGACATTGTTCTGCATTCTGTCCATCAACTGTGGTTTTTGCATTTGTCTCCTCCGATGGCAGCAGGATTTCTCAGGCTTCACTCGGCTTCACTGATGCGGCGGGGGAAGATCTGTGGCCTACGCGGTGGGGGCAGGCACCGGCAATGTGCCTCGAGCACCCTTCGCTTTCCTCAACATTCGTTGGTGCCTTCGGGGCTCTCCCTCAGGCATGGGAGCCCCGCACAAGTCGGCACCAGCTTTGCCCGATCTCTCTCATCACTCCTGAGATCAGCGAGGCATGGGCAGCTTCTGGATGCGGCCGGGGACGCCCTCCAATGACATTGCGGAGCCTGCACCAATCAAAGTGTGACGCTGCCTGTGACGTCATGGGGTGTCCCCAAGGGTCCCGGGCCGGCGGCTGTGAATTTCTCGCCAGCAAGAGGGGTAGGCTCCCTTGTAATGAAAAGTAAATAGTGGGGTTGGCATCCACAAAATAATTAAATAAGTTAAAAGAGCGCAAATGAGGGGTAGGCTCCGTCTGAATTGGATGATAGAGCAGGGTGGGCTCCTGCTATTTAAAAATATAAAAACACAGGCATAATGCAGGGTGCGCTCCTGCAATAAAAACAAAGCGCTGCTTTAGGGGAAATAAAGCGCTCAATAGGCTAGCATCTTTAAAGTAAAATACAGCCTTTCCAGGCTGTCAAAGGTCCTAGAGAGTCAAAGGGAAAAAGTCAAAAAGGGTTCCAGGGCAAAGCAAAGTCCCCCAATCCTCCCAGGCAAGGCAGAGGGGTCCCAAAGAGTCCTCCAAGCATCCAGGAGCTGGGCAGGGCCGAGGGAGGCAAGCCTTCCCATGAGCCCCAGCAGCAGCACGCCCCTGGCAGATTCTAGTCCAAGACAAGAACATTTACTTGGGATCACAGCCCCTCTTTTATACGCATACATCCTTTGATGTAGCAATGTAGGCAAGGGGAGAACCAGATGCAACTGGTTCTGGAGTACTTTGTTAGGCTTAGCCCCTCTCCCTATTCACAAGACAGGCCAGAGACATCAGATGCACCACAGGGGGTGGAGCCAGCACTGTGGAGGGAAGGACTAGCCCTATTCAGGTCCTAGGCGCACTACTCCCTGCCATCAACATGCAGATTTATCCATTCACCACCGGGGCAGACCCATCCTGACTCCTGGAGCCAGGCACACCAGCCAGCTCCAGCCAATCACAAGCCAGACAGCCAATTCGCATTTACTGCACAGACATGCCAACTTCTAAAAGTGGCACTTCCACACTAGATACAATAAATCTGCACACCTCATCGTGCAGCATTCAATCTCACGAGTTAGCACATACAAACTTGACCTTGCACTCCCCACGCATCAGGAACTACCATGGACACACATAATCCCAATGCATTCCTCTGGGAGGGTAGGCCACTCTTACACACGCACTCAGAGATTGGACGCACTTTACACTGAGCCACAGTGCTAAAGAGCGCAAAGACCAGAAATCACTATAATGATGTAACATTAAAAGGCAAAGGTTTACACCCAGTTGGCATATTTAATTTACTTGTAAGTCAGTAGTAAAGTTGTACTGCATATGTCCAGGGCCTATGCATTAAATGCTACTAGTGGGCTTGCAGCAGTAATTGTAGGTTGGAGCTGGGCACAAACCTACTTACACTTGAATAGGCTGTGTCCTGGCTTCAAACAAAGGACTATATATCCTCTGCAGTTAATATGGAGCCTGGGCATGGGAGGCAGGATAATTGTGCACTTCAAAGAGGACCTCCAGAGGCTGCTCCCACTTCAAAGGATGCACCAGGTATAAGTATTGGACCTCAGACACCAACTCTTTGGTACACTTCTGGTCATGTAGATACTCTGTCAGGAAGATGGACCGCTGTGCTGCTTAAAGGACTGTCACTCTGCTGGACTGCTGCTCTAAAGTAACTTCTGCCTTACTGTGCTGACCTGCTGCCTGCTGCCCTTTAGCCTGGCTGAGAAGCACTGCACCTGCATCTGCTGAACCCAGCACCCCAAAGTGACTCCAATGGCAAGTTGAATGGCCCCCACGACTAGAGCCTCAGGAACAGATGTTTCCCACAACTTTGAACCCAGCCCCTGTGAGCCCTACCCTGCAAATTTGTGCCACCCTAGTCCTGGACACTTGGAAGTGGGCGTAAAGGTGCTCTGCTGGCCCATCTGTAGGATCCAGCAGAACCAACGCACCTCCTCTACTGTGCGGCGCAATCCTGAGCACAACTTATGCGTCACATCTGCTGCAAAGGTTCCCCTGACACAAAGGACTCTGCATCGACCTCACAGCTTGCATTGAAACCGCCACTGTGCAAAGCTTCTTCTAAGCAGGCCCTTGTATCTCAAATCTACCATTGGCAGCAACCTCGACTAGGACGCAGATTGTCGCATCACAGTCCTTGCAGCTCTAAAGAACCGACACATCGCTGCGACTGTGCAATGCATCCTCGATGTCGGACTTCGTATCCAAAGTTCCCATCAACAAGGATGCAGGACCTTGCATCTTATTTCCGCTGAGCGACGCATCCTCAGCGCAGGACCTCACAACGATCCACAAACCAAGATTTAAGCTACTCTTGTTCAGAGAGCTTCACTGGGTTTCTGTAGGTGGCCCACACCTAAACGAGAACGACCTGAACGTGTGACTGTTTTCCAGCCCATTGCGACTAGATGTGCACAAATGGTGCTTTGTGCTATCTGAGGCTGTTTTCACTGACCTATTTAAAATTGCAAATGTCCCATCCTACTGATTCTTTTTTGGGTATTTTGGTCTTGTTTTATTTCTTAAGCACTAATCTATTTTTCCAAATTTGTTGTGAAATCCTTTTGTGGTGTGTTTTTGCTGCGTTACTGTTCGAAGAGTTGCACAATTACTTTACACGCCGCCTCTAAGTTAAGCATGACTGCTCTGTGCCAAGCTACTATGGGGTTGAGCGCAGGTTAATTCAGCGTTAGCTTGTGAATTCACCCAGACAAGGTTTTGTGTAGGGTTTTACCCCCCTGAACCACTGGACCAATTACTTACATTATGGAAGACTGCATGGAATTGTGCTTGCTGTAGGTAATGTTTCTTTTAATATCAGGGAAATCAACATTTGAAACAAGCCCAATAAAGCATAACACATACCCACAAACTTCCTCTTACATAAATATTTCAATAAAATTACACCTCACATCCTCTCTCCTTTCCACCGTTTTCCCTTGACATCTGTCAATACCCACAGGTATAATAGACTTATACTGCGGCCTCAAGTGATCTGTATTATTTGGCAAAGTACTCTTCCACTATGTACATGATGTGGCTCTTCTATTTGTTTACCCAACTGACACAAGCAAATTAGTGAAAACACCACTGATCCACCACCTGATTATGAATGTATGATTATTTAACCTCAAATATAATACTGAATTTTACCTTTTAATCAATTTACCTCATATTTTATTTCAGCTGAGTCACTCCCAAATGTTCAATGTCCAAACCAGACAAGACAAAAGGAGCAACAGTTATTTGAGCGTTTTTTGTTTTCATGGGCTCTCTCAGGGTCTATAGTTGGGTTTGAGGGTGCAACTGTGTTAAAATATACAATGGATTACATGCACTTTTGGTTGTATGCACTATTCTGTGTTTGTTAATATCGGCTTGAAATAATACAACATCCAATACTTTGATGTACCACCATATCTAACGTTCATATAGGTTTACTATTTTAATTCAACTCACATTTTTATTGGGAGATGAACAATAGTAAAATTAACAACATTAAATATATAATTACCTCAAGACAAAGTGGTATGTGACAACGGGAAGCGATATTATTCCCATGTAAAATAGGGAGTACATTAGAGATACTCAAGATTTGTCCTCATATTTTTGATTTTGCTTCTTTGTTTTTTTTATTTTAACTTTTTTTTATTGTTTTGCATCAACTGGGAACATTAAACACATTATACAACAAGATATAGACAGTAAACAAAAAGCAAAAGCAGTTACAGGAGAAAAAAAAAAGATAAAAAGGAGAAACAATTTTATGACATAATTAGACCCCATATTTTGTCCACTTTTTGCTTAGCCTGTGCACCCCTAGTATTTGCCAGAGCATATTCCATATTATATATTTCTTTAACAAGGCTCCACCACTCAAAAACCTTTGGTGGATTTTGTTGAATCCATGCTCTGGCAATAGTCAATCGTGCGCAAGCAACTAAGATATTTAATAAATCACAAAATACAGTGTTTACCCCTGAGGTACCTATAAATACATCTCTTAGTGAAAACGTGATAGGAATACCAAGTTTAGTAGAAATAATTTTAGTTACTCCATTCCAAAATTCGCCAAGATTTGGGCACCCAAAAAACATATGAATAATATCAGCTCCTTGCAAGTCACATTTAGGACAGTTTGTACGATCGCTGAAATTATTATTATTCGATGCCCATTTAAGAATCCGATCTGGTGTATGATATAAATGACATATGATTTTAAATAACTGTAACTTAAGATTTGAGGATTGAAACGCAAGATTAAGACTGTTAAAATAAGAAGTAATAAAGTCTGGTGTTATTTCCGTTGTAAGCTTATTAGTCCATTTTTCAGCCAGTTTATGTATATCATTGATATTATATCCTGAGAATAATTTATACCCTCTACTAATCATTGCTTTATCCTCTTCCTTATATATACAGTTTCATACTTCAGATTCAGCCAGACTAGTAAGTTCTATCTTCTTCAGAAGATAATCCCTGATTTGATAGTATTTAAATCTTGCCCCTTCTTGTAATTTATAGCAGACTTTCAATCTTTCAAACGAAAGTAATCCCATATGATCATACAAATCTCCAAGTAAATTAATGCCAGAATTAAAAAATACACCACCTATCATATCTTGAAATATTTCTGGGAGACCAGGGTTAGACCATAGTGGAGTTTTATCATGAAACATAGATATCTTGCTCTTAGTAAGAATGGAGCGCCAGATATAAGTGGTATCCCGCACTGTCTTGAACTTAACACGTTTGAAATAATTGGGGTCGTTCAGTCTATAAAAAAACATAGTTGCATTTGTTCCCAACAGAAATTTATGAAAATACAAACATTTGTCAGGGATCAACAGGCTACGAAAACAAGTCATAAAGGAGGACCAATAATAATATTTAATATCTGGAAGACCCAATCCACCTTGATCATAAGGAGCTTTAAGAAGAGAAATAGCTTGTTGTGCTCTTTTATAGCCCCAAATAAAACTGCTAATAATACCCTCTAATCTACTAAAATAAGAATTATTTACCCTTAAAGGAATAGAACGAAAAAGATAAAGATATTTAGGTAATATTTTCATTTTAACTAGGTTAATCCGGCCAATAATACTAAGTGGGAGTTTATGCCATTTCTTAAATACTACAGCAGTTTCCTTCAATAGTGGTTCATAATTTATTGCCACAATTTCATCTATATTTGACGAGATTTTTACCCCTAAGTAAGTTGCTACCGCACATATACCTGTCATCGGTGACGGTAATTGATGGTTCAGGATAACTTGAGTCTTACTAGTATTCAAGTGATACCCGGATACTAAACCATATTTCCCCGCTTCCACCAAGATGCCTGCCATAGTTTCAGGTATATTCGTAGAAAAAACAGCAATGTCATCCGCATATACTGTTATATCTAAAGAGTTCAAACCATTTACAAAGGGCTTAATCAGAGCTTGTTTTTGAAGAGCAATTAAAAAAGGTTCCATACCTAAAGCAAATAATAAGGGTGAAAGAGGGCACCCCTGTCGTGTCCCTCTTCCAATCATAAAAGTAGCAGAGTATTTGCCCATATAAGAAACTTTACCCAACGGCAAATCATATAATGATTGGATCCATTTCAAATATTTACCCCTTATGCCAAATGCTTGTAACACTGCCCAAATAAAATCCCACCCCACTCGATCAAATGCTTTTTCAGCATCTAGTGAAAATCATACGATTTTGCTTCTTTGTTAATGTTCTGCATCTCATACAGCCTTTCTATTTGTTTGGCAAATGCAAGATGTGTTAAATATTTGTTCATTCTCTCTTAGCTAGGTGAGTATTGAATCTGTCTCGTCCTGCAGGCATCTATTGCCTGTGTCTGTGAATTTTTGCTTCTTGTATTTTCGTTTTAATAATGGCTTTTATTTGCACTTGAGATAGACCATCACAGTTTAAAATTGCGAGTTCTCTTCTGTTATTTTGCTGACTATTTCTGTGCGCACGCAGCCGCAACACGCTCTGTGCATAGTCATCATAAATGGCAACACTGGATTCACTTCTTCAGTGCATACAGAGAAAGCATATAAATTCTTAATTTCCTGAAGAGCACACTCAAGAATTATTATTGTGGCACACATAGAGGTGGGCGGGCCTCAAAATACTGGAGCCAGGCTTGAGCCGCATCCCTGGT
Organism: Lissotriton vulgaris; assembly: GCF_964263255.1. Classification (NCBI taxonomy): domain Eukaryota; kingdom Metazoa; phylum Chordata; class Amphibia; order Caudata; family Salamandridae; genus Lissotriton; species Lissotriton vulgaris. Next base: position 449,316,569 of record NC_141694.1, read on the forward strand.
GCTGGTTAAGCCCATGGCCCTCTTTGACCTTGAAGTTCAAAACTTTAATGTGGCTTCTGTCTGCCACCCACATTCTACCATTATGTGCCAAGAATGATAAAACAAAGCATAAAGTTATGGTGTTTATGAAGGAGAGAAATAGGTACCCATCTAGTAGGTTAATTACATTATGTGAAACCAGAAAACCTGGGGCCAATCCTGGCTTCAACACTTGACCAAAATGTGTTATCCTATACAAATATCATAATTAATTTCAAAGGGACTCCGATTTCCGTCATTATCACATATGAGTGCACCTTCTAATACATTAGTTTAGGAAGGGCACTATACAAAAATATTCTGATGTATTAGGGTAAAACACATATGACGGTTAAAGAAATATATTTTTTAATTCTAAAGAGATTATCATATTTTCACATGCTGTTTATTCGAGATTTAGATACAAACTAATTCTTCCTGTTAATATGTTGGCTTGCCCAACTCTAAGCACCCATGGAAAGCAATGCTAGAAATCACCATACATGGAGGATGAATATTATGTTAGAGGACAACCGTTTCACAGAAATGTCAGTTTAAAAGAAACACAAGCATGTAGTATGCATCAGAACCATAGCAGTGAGACTAGACAGAGATTGGCTGATAGAGAGGGAAAAGAGACAAAGAAACTTGGGACCAAATTTCCCAACTTTTCAAGTAACGCAGCATGCTGCATTGCATTGCGTGAAAGGTAGAGAGCAGAACAGCATCATATGTATTAAAATATGTCACTGCATTGTCTGCCCGTACACTGGCGTACATTAGACTGCCTTGCGATATGCATACATGCTTGCACTTAAGTGTAACAGGGTTTGCTTGATGACTAGCATAGGTTTTGAACTGGAAGGACACCATGCTAGTACAAAACCGTATCATATAGTGTAGTATTTGACTCGCAGACTTGGTAGATTTAACTAGAAGTTTATTGTGGAAAAGCTACACAGCAGACCTGAGAGGCAGGCAGGGACATCCAGCTCCAATGACTCTCTCAAGAATAATCTCGAACTATCGCCTGGCAACAAGTGCAACCAGGCAACACTCTAAAAGTCTATGGAATGAAGCATGGAAAGGATAGTAGAACTAAGCACAGATGCAAATGTAAATGAAGATGATATAATATGTCCTCCTTTCGCAATAAACTGAAGAAAAACAAAACGAAAGACAAAAAAGAAGTAAGAAAAACAAAGTGAACCTAAACGCTAAATGAAAATAAGCTAATAATATTCAAAGGGAGTACAATCAGTCTAGAACAATTCACAATATATAAATGAGAAAATACAATGCATGGAATGTAAACATTTTACATGCGGTATCTCTTAGGAATCATCCTAGATCTAAATGAATCGTGTGAATGTGGTGATCGTATTGTTGTAAATATAGTTGGTGGAAAACCACTCAATCTTCTAGTCGACTCAGGTGCCAGGATTACAATGTTGACTCAGGACTTGTTTTTTAAAAACATGGGGAGAAAGACCTCTTCAGCCTCCCGACCGGTCTCCAGTTTTGTACGAGGGATGAAAGATTGATCTTCTCTGTTATTTTGAAGATACTCCTATTTTTAAGAATAGGCGATTAAATGGGAAAGTGTATGTTGCGGTAAAAGGTTTGAACATACTGGGATGGTATCATCAGGGATTGTGCAAAAAGGTTCCTAGATCTGGAACGTCTGAGCAAGTTCTGGTTATTTCTGATGATCAACATTTGTCCCACTTGAGTGAACGCTTTCCTTCTGTTTTTGGAGGAGGGTTAGACACCATTAAGAGTTTTCAAACACAAAATTATTGTCAAAAAAGGAGCTCTTCCGATCAAACATAAGTTGAGAGGTGTACCTTTCAGTGTTAGAGACAACCTGGAAAGAGAGCTCAAGTCCCTGTGCGATCAAAGGATTATGGCACCCACTGAGTCATCACTTTGGATTTTACCCTTGGTCATCGCATGAAAAAAATGCGGGAAACTTTGTGTTCGTGTCGACTTGAGGTCCCTCAATAAAGAAACCTGGGTTGACTCTCACCCATTACCAAAAATATGTGATTTGTTTGCAAGTGTTAGAGGGTCCCAATTTTTTTCTAAGCTGGACCTCCCCAGCGCATATCATCAGATCGAACTGGAACCGGAATTACGCCCTCTCACAGCATTTGTTTCACCTTTAGGCACTTTTCAATACAATCAATCAATCAATCACTGCATTTCTAAAGCACACTACATATCTGTGAGGGTCTCAAGGAGCTGGGGGGGGGGCACTACTGATCGAAGAGCCATGTCTTGAGAAGTCTTCTGAAGGCCAGCAGGTTCTGAGTCTGTCGCAGGCTGGTAGGGAGAGCTTTCCAGGTCTTGGCGGCGAGGTAGGAGAAGGATCTGCCGCCGGTGGTGGTATTTCTGATATGAGGAGCTGTGGCGGGGCGAGGGTGGCTGAGCGGAGGCTTCAGGAGGGGATGTGGAAGCTGAGTCGGTTGTTGAGGTATGTAGGTCCGGTGTTGTGTAGTGCTTTGTGTGCGTGGATGAGGAGCTTGAAGGTGATCCTCTTGTTGACGGGAAGCCAGTGCAGGCCTCTCAGGTGGGGTGTGATGTGGCTGCGTCGGGGGACGTCGAGGATCAGACGTGCCGAGGAGTTCTGGATTCGTTGTAGTCGTCTCAGGAGCTTGATTGTTGTTACTGAGTAGAGGGCGTTCCCGTAGTCGAGTCTGCTGGTGATGAGGGCCTGGGTGACGGTTTTTCTCGTGTCAGGAGGGATCCACTTGAAGATCCTGCGGAGCATTCAGAGAGTGTTGAAGCAGGATGCAGAGACGGTGTTGACTTTCCTGGTCATGGAGAGGGTGGACTTGAGGATGACCCCCAGGTTGCGTGTGTGGTCTGTGGGTTCCAGGGCTGTGCCTAGCGATGTGGGCCACCGAGAGTCGTCTCAGGCTGATGGGGTGGGTCCGAGAATGAGGACCTCCGTCTTGTCTGAATTCAGCTTCAGTCTGCTGGCTACGGCCTTTATTCCTCTGTGGAGGTTGGCTTTGGCGGTGTGGGGGTCTTCCGTGAGGGATATGATCAGCTGAGTGTTGTTGGCGTAGGAGATGATGTTGAGGTTATGTTGTCGTGCGACATGGGCTAGCGGTGCCATGTGGATATTGAACAGAGTCGGGCTGAGGGAGGATCCCTGTGGGAAGCTGCAGATGATCTTGGTGGTTTTCGAGCGGAAGGGTGGTAGGCGGACGCTCTGGGTTCTGCCGGAGAGAAAGTAGGTGGGCCAGGGTAGGGCCTTTTCTTGGATTCCGGCGTCATCGAGGCGTGCTGATAGGGTGCGGTGGCAGACTGTGTCGAAGGCAGCTGCTAGGTCCAGGAGGATGAGGGCGGCTGTTTCTCCTTTGTCCTTCAGGATCCTGATGCCGTCAGTTGCGGCGATGAGGGCGGTCTCAGTGCTGTGGTTGCTGCAGAAACTGGATTGGGAAGGGTCCAGGATGTTGTTGTCTTCTAGGTAGTGGGTTAGCTGTTTGTTGATAATCTTCTCTGTCACTTTTGCCGGGAACGGGAGCAGGGAGATGGACCAGAAGTTCTTGAGGTCCATGGGGTCCGCCTGGAGCTTCTTCAGAAGGGTGTTGATCTTGGCGTGCTTCAAGCTTTCTGGGAAGGTTGCTGTCTCGAAGGAACTGTTGATTGTTTTCCGGAGGTGGGGCACGATGGTTGTGCTGGCTTTGTTGAAGACGTGGTGAGGGCAGGGGTCGGATGGGGATCCGGAGTGGATGGAGTTCATAGTTTTGATGGTGTCTTCATTGCTGACGTTGGACCAGGCGGTCAGGCGGCTGGTGGTGGTAGTGGTCGTGGGAGTGGTGGACTCGGTGGTGGGTGCGGGGCTCTCAGAGTTGAAGCTGTCATGGATGTCGATGATCTTGCGGTGAAAGAAGGTGGCTACGGAGCCGCACAGGTCTTGTGATGGTGGGATGTCGTTGGTGTTGGAGCTGGGGCTGGAGAGTTATTTCACGATGCTGAAGAGCTCTTTGGTGTTGTGTGCATTGTTGTGTAGGCGGTCCTTGAAGGCTGTCCTCTCGGCGGTCCTGATAAGTTGGTGGTGTCTGCGGGTGGCGCTCCTGTGTGCTGTGTGGCTGTCTGGTGTTCAGTCGTGGAGTCATTTCTTCTCCAGCTTCCGACAGGTGCGCTTGGAGATCCGGAGGTCTTCGGTGAGCCAGGTGGCTTTCTTGTTGGTGTGGTTGGTTGTAGAGTTCTTGGGAGGGGCGAGGGTGTTGGCGCAGTCGATGATCCACTGTTTGAGGTTGGTCGCAGCGGTGTCGGGGTCCGTGGGGTCGGCAGGTGGTCTCCGGGCGAGGATGGTAGTCAGTTGGTCCTTGGTGACCTTGCCCCAGCAGCGGCGTGGCAGCTGCTGGGTGCGGTGGTGTGTGGTGAATTTCCTGAAGGTGAAGTGGACACATCTGTGGTTGGTCCAGTGGGGTTCGGTGATGTGGTTGAAGGAGACGTGGGGGTTGTGGAGAATATGGGGTCCAGCGTTTGTCCAGCGGCGTGGTTGGGTGTCGTCACGAGCTGTTTGAGTCCGAGGTTGGCGAGGTTGTCGATCAAGGTGGTGGAGTTAGCGTTGATGTTGTTCTCGAGGTGGAAGTTCAGGTCCGAGAGGAGGATATAGTCCATGGAAGCAAGGGCGTGGGTGCTGACAAAGTCGGCGATGGTGTCGCTGAACTGTGGTCTTGGTCCGGGTGGTCTGTAGACGAGTGTTCCTCGGAGGGTCGTGTTGGGGTCGGTGTGGATCTAGAAGTGCATGTGCTCGGCAGTGGTGAAGGTGTCGTCGGTGTTGGTCGAGACTCTGAGGGTGTCCTTGTGGAGGATGGTGATTTCCCCTCCAACTCCATTGGTGCGGTCTCTGCGGGTGATCTTGTAGCCCTGTGGGATGGCTATGGCGATGTCTGGTGCCAAGGTGGTGTTCAGCCAGGTCTCCGTCAGGAAGCTCTCCATTCCTCAAAACTCTGGAAGCAAAAGTGACCGTGTTCTCTCCTTTTGAGGAATTCTGGGTTAGAATAGCCCCAACCCTACTTGACTCGCATCCACAGTTATACAGGAAGATAGTTCTGGGTCGAATGGTTTAAGTGCACTACTGTTAGAGAGATACTGGCAGATGCATCAAAGTAAATACCAGGAGCAAATGGGCAGATTCTCAGAATCTGCATTTTTGCATTTGGGATGCATCATCCCAAATGCAAAAATCGCAATTTAAGGAATCTCTAAATTGAGATTCCTTAAATTGCGATTGCATTTAAGGAATCCCAAATTGAGATTCCTTAAATGCAATGCATGAAAGTAAAAGAAATAGCGAATTCGCTAATAGGAGGAGCAAATTACCATGAAGTTGGACTTCATGGTAATTTGCTAAAACTTTGAAAAAAGCACTTTTGGGGGAAGATAGATTGACTAGCAACACTTTTCCTTCCCTTGTTTCCGATTTCCCCTTTTCTTTTCTGCGAAGAGCGCTGACACTCACTGCGGATCTGTGCTCACCTATAAGCTTTTTAAAGCGAGGGATAAACTACCGGACTCTGTAACACTTCTCTACCTATAAATCTAATAACTGAGGTTACTAACTACATTTCCCTAGATTCAACAGGGTTTGGTAGTTCAGCCAGTAGTTCTACACCACTAAGAACCAGTGAGGATTTGGTACATTCTTAGTATACACACAATTACCAAAATAAATTTTTGGAGAGCCTTATCAACTCAAGATTAACGATGTGAGGATAAATAGATCGTTAGTGTCCTCCACATCGGCGATCATTATTGGAAACCGCCGCGCGAATGACTAAGACTACATTTCCCTGCAGCCCGCCTGGGCACGGGAAGATGACGTTGCTGTGACATACCAATCAGAGAACACGCCAAATAGACCTCCTCCTGTCCGCCGGGTACCTCCCACAGACAGCCCAGAAGGACGTCTGGAGTACCGACGGACAGGTAGGTAGGAAGGCAATTGTCATATACATATAGTTATAATCGGAGTGTCATGATGTAGATACAGCCACTAGGAATGCGGGATCTATACCGCAAGTGTGGCGGAGCGGCGCTGACTCCTCTCGGCACCGCGGAGCACTACACATGCGCTGACTAAGATAAGCGATGCGTGAACCGGTGAGCGCGCGTCAGACAGGAGCAAGATTTAGGCGCAGGGCACATTGCACCAGTCTTACACTCATTGTACCATTACAATTGAATAATGCACTATTTAACCAACAAATACACACAATGCGCGAACTACAGAGCGGGTGACACATCCAAGCCCGATCCTGATACAAAGCGCATTACGCTGATGTTAGACCATCGCTCAAATTTAAATAACAAACAATCAGAATCAGAAAGTGTATCGTCCAAGGGACTTAAATCTGATGGTACATTGTCCTCTTTTCAGATAGACGTTCCCTTAGGATTGAATTAGTCACTGACACACCTCTACAAAGAGGACACCCGTCCTGTGATTTTTGTGGGTCTTAAATTCCCCACTACATCAGGGGTTTTTCTCACAAAGTGACTAATAAATATTAAAAATGGATAGAGTAAAGGAGTTTACTAAACACTACGAGCCTAGGTTAGGCGGGGAGTGTAGGAGAGTAGGGTCTGCTATCCTATGGTCACCCCAAATTTTTGCTTTTTGCTTCACTGGTTTCTGACTTAAAGTGGCTGTGGGCCTGCTAATCAGACCCACAGCCTGCTGTTCTCTCTCTAAATTACTGCCAATGCACTTTATGTGCATTATGAATTGGAACTGGTTCACCTTATTGGCCCCTGTAACAGGGTACCCTAGGTACCTAGGGCATAGGTGTTTCCAAGGCCTACCAGGGGCTGCAGCATGTATTGTGCCACCCCCGGCCTGGCCTCCATATTTGACACAACTGGCTGATCACTCAGCTGGGGTAAGTTGGTGTAATCACCTCTTACTTAGATATAGTATCCCTATATCTAACCCTAAACTGGACACATATGTTCCTATCAGCCACTCCTATGGAAGGCCTCATCAATCCTAGAGGCAGAGTGCTTGGAAATATGTGAGATGGTGCTCTAGCATGAGCTGAGCCCGTCTGCAGCTGTCGGGAACCACTCCCTAAGCTGTTCCGGGATATTGCCATACCATATACTCTTAAGTGCATTATAATCCTCGCGGTTAAATGCTATCTTTGGTTTGGCTTTATCAAAACATGTCGAGTAAGGTGTCATACGAATTGGAATACTATCCCCTCGACAGTTCTGTCGACGGGGATAGCATTCCACCCTTCTAGAGGGACACGGCATGTGTGTAGCCTTAACCCCGGTTAAAGTTAACCAGAGCCTCAGCATCACAAAATGGATGCTGCCACCACAGACACGAGTCTGACCTCCTGCTGCTGGGAGTCCTTCCAGCGAGGGAGGCTTGGACAAAGGGTTTCCTGCCTTGGGAGGTGCGAGCACCACCCCAGACAGGGTTTTGTGTATTGGGTAGGACAGGGCTGAATAGATTGAGACATGCCCGGGGCACACAAGGTGTCCCCGTGCATAAGCCAGTCCAAACCGGTCCTGGGACTTTTCAGACCCAGGCCTGGCGAGGAGCTGGACAAAGGAAAGGGGGTGTAACCGCCCCCCCTTCCTGGTTCCTCCCAGAGGAGGGACCTAGTAGGTGATCCACCCCTCAGATTGTGAATAAGAGTGGGAGCAGTGCCATTGCACGGCAGATCATCCTGAAATCAACTTTAAACAAGAATAAGACTGGACTTCGACATTCTGCTGCACAGAAGACTGAAGAGAATCTCCCTTGTGGCCTAGGAGTGGCCACCCTGTGAACACAGGCACCAACCAGCAACTCGACGTCTGCTTTGCCGCCGCCTCCCGCCGGAGCCCGAGCCCAGAGCCTGACAAGACCCAGACTCCCAGACCTCTCACCGCCCGATCCACAGTCCCTGCAAAGAAGGGATCCGTGGAGGCATCGAGTGACGTGGGACCGGACCTCTTGAAAGACACTCGAAAAGCTGACTGCGCAGCAACCGAGGCACACTCGACGTTGTGCTTTGGGGACTGAGAACCCCCACCACCGAGCAGCCCTTGCATTGAAGATCAGCCCCCCAGCATCTCCACGATCTGCGTGGGGCCCTTTTGCATTGTGCCACTTGACACGCCATCCCGGCCACTAGCCACGTGGTCAGCGGCCATCTTGGCGACAAAACCGACAAACTACACTGCAGGTCTGGTTGCTCCAGACTTGCCCTAGCTCCTGCAGAAAGGAGCCCCCGCTCTGACCTTGCTGGTCTGAGTGTTAAGCCTTTTTCAATTCCTGCGTGGCTTGCATTAGCCAAGGCCTGTTTGCTCCGATCATGTCGCCAATACCGCCAACAGCGAGAAGCTTGCGTGGGACAGCTCGTGACCGACTCCTGGACGTCCTCAACCCCCGGTGTCTACGTGGCTGCAGAGAGAAGCTACACCTCAACACCTGTTTGCACCCAACATCGCCTGGTTCCAATCTGGTTCCACGGTAGTCACTGGCTAGTGACTTTGAACATTGTCCCCTCTGCTTTCAGGTCTTCACATCTTCAGATCCACCCTTGGATCCACCAGAACTCTTCACATCGAGCCGCCTGCAGCATCTTCAGCTCCAAGCACCATCGACCAGCGTGACGAAACCCGACACTACTTCGACCCTGTGCACCCGCTTCCTGTGGGCGAGGTAACTCAGCTCCGCCGGTGTTCCTACACTGGTACTCATCTCAAGGGCCTGTGTCTTAAGTTTTAGCGTTCTAGGTCACTCGGAAGGTTCCGAACTATCTAACGTTGTACTTTTTACGCACCATAGACTTTACATTGGTGAGTGTGTGCACTTTAAACACCGCACCCGAGTCCCGCGGGCCTTTCCCGACTTAGTCACTGCTAGTCTCGAATAGCTCCAGCGATTCCCAAGGCCCTAGGCCTGTTTCCGTTCCGATTGGTATCTCTTATACCACTTTCTTAGTATATGGTTTAGGTGGTCCCTAGGGCTCATCCATATTGTGCAACTTTTGTGTATTTTAAACTGTCTTGTGATTTAACGCTTGTGCTTCTGTGCTCATAAAGAGTCTAGGGAATTTTATAGTTCATAAATCAATATATATTTTCAATATATATCTGTGTGGTGTCCCTTTCATTTGGTATTCAAGGGGGTTGTGTATGGTAATACAGCTGGCTTCGCATGCCTTTCAGAGTTTAGCCTAAGACTGCTTTGTCCACGTTACCACTAGGATAACTGGTCTACAAGGTTGAATTACAACCAATCATCATAAGGGTTGCTTGGCATGGTACAAAGTGATCACTAGAATTAGTAAGCATTATATACCAGGCCAACTTCTCACAGGGAGTGTATTTGCATTTTTGTTTCTTAACAGCGAAGTGCTTCCTCTGATGATTTTCATTTGTTTGGCTTAAAAACAGAGCGGTGCTCCGAATTACCTGAGTTGTGGCTAGGTGAGGGGGGGGGGCAACATTCTCCTGCAAATTGGGTGAGTGTCAATAAATTATAAAAAATATATATGTTCACACAGTCCATATCATGATGAGATATGCAGCTCATTTAGCTCTCATATAAGACTAACATTAGGTCTCATGATGTTTTGCAGTTTTATGTTCTGACTGGACACATAAATCCAGCAGTTGCTTTTTGAAATGACATTTACACTAATGGCATGTACATTTCTTTCTTTATTAATGTGGATGTGTATCCTTCCATCTGATGAATTCCGGAAACTTGAATACAGGAGATTTTCAGGTGATATTCACTTCATCTATCACACTGTCTTTATAATTTGATTCACGTCATTATATCCAGCAGTAGCATAACAGGTCCTGAAAAAGCAGCAAGGTGACCCATGGGCACGTAAATAGTCTGCAGAAACATGTCTACCGTCTTACCATCTGTGTAGTTATTTGTTAAGGCTACACTCTTGCACTGGTTTTAATATTGAGAAAAAGGAGGTGTTCATTAAACATATTTTCCTCCTTTTCACTCAATTTTATATTGAGCACTTTATTCACTTTTGGTTTAATTTATTGAGCACTGCTTTTTCATACATCCCCCTGATATCCAATATTGATTACATCACTGCTTGATTGGAACAAATGCTGATTTGGTGGAGTTTAGCCAGATCTGGCACTGCGCACTTGATCTCCCATGTGCATCCTAATAGTTCCCAAATGATATAGGGCGGTACAGGGTGGAAGTCTGATGGGATCTCTGGAAGCACTTTGTGAGACCCAGCTATAGATTTTGCCATCCAGTGATCATCATTTATGGTTTAGATACACCCCCCCCCCTTTTTTCTGACCCATTGCTACTTTTTAGGTTGGTATTCTAACAACAAGGAAGTAACATCTTCTTCTGATGTTGGGGAGGAAGATTCATATGATTGCCTGGTAGCGTCACTTGACTTACCAGAACATGGGCTTGATACTGCTGACAGTTGGATTAAAGCTCTTTCTGGAGATGAGATATTACAATGTGTATGCATGTTTATTAAGACAGGTTGTCCCAGAGAACGTGCTCTTCCCCAATGCATATAGCCTTTCTGGAATGTGGAATATGAGATTTCATTGGAAGATGATGTTTTAGTACATGGAGATAAACTTTTTGCTTCACAGAGTCACAGGAAGGACATTGTTATCAAGGCTCGAAAGGATCACTTAGGATCCACACTCACTAAGCGACGGGTCCGCAAATTCTTTTGGTGGCCCTCGATTGACAGTGATATTAATGATCTTGTTGATTCATGTTCCATCTGCAGTTCTGCAGATAAAAAAATAAAAGTTTCTTGTCCACCTCTCTTTCCCATTGAAGATCCTACCGGACCTTGGTCCAAAGTTGGTGCTGACGTCATGGGACCATTGGATATTTTAGAAGGCAGATGTCTTTTTGGTCTTGTGTTTATTGATTATGTCTCAAAATGGCCTGAAGTGAAATTGGTCAAAGAGGCTTCTACCAGCAACATCATTCTTTTTCTTAAAGACGTTTTTCTAAGGGAGGGGTCTCCTGACACCATGGTGACTGATAGTGGGACACAATTCATGGGTAGAGTTCGAATCTTTTTTGAAAGCATGTAACATTTAACATGCCAAAATCTCACTTTATCACCCTCAATCCAATGGGCTTGGTGAGGGGATGAATAGGGTTGTGGGCGATTGTATTAAGTGGGCTAAATCTTCGAACTGCGATATTGTCAACTCTCTCAACAGCATGTTGTGGTTCTATAGAACCACCCCTCACTTTACAACTAAAGTTTCCCCCTTTGATTTGTTGAGAGGGAGAAAGCCCAATACTAGTTTTAAACCTGCGTGGATGAACAAATGGATTAAATCTGTTCCTGATATCGATAGTCTTATGAATCTTGTAAGATAAAAAGTTAGTAACACCCAGTCCAAACAAAAGTCTTGGTTTGATAAGAAAAAAGGGGTCAAGACTCTTCGTGTGGTTGTTGGAGTTCTCGTCTGTGTTAAATTCCCAGTACATGTAAAGAAGGGTGAGAGCAAATTTGGTTCTCCCATTTCTGTCACCAGGATTGGTAGAAACTCTGTACAAGTTGAAGTGGGAAAATGGTGGAATGTTGGCAAAATTGTAAAAGTTAAGAATGTCCATACACATTCTGCTTCTACTTCTCATGATCCGGAGATCAGTGCTTCTTCAGATTTATCCCTCAGAAGGAGTTTAAGATCTAGGATGATTCCTTAGAGATACTGCATGTAAAACGTTTATATTCCATGCTTTGCATTTTCTCATTTATATATTGTGAATTGTTCTAGACTAATTGTACTCTCTTTGAATATTATTAGCATGTTTTCTTTTGGTGTGTCCAGCGTGTTGCTCTGTAGCATAAGATTGTCACCAAAAATCTGTAGTATTTGACTTGCAGACTCTGTAGATTTATCTTGAAATTTATTGTGAAAAAGCTACACAGCAGACCAGAGAGCGCAGGCAGGTACATCCAGCTCCAACAACTCTCTCAAGAATAACCTCAAACTATTGCCCGGCAACAAGTGCAACCAGGCAACACTCTAACATTCTATGGAATGAAGCATGGAAAGGATAGTAGAACTAAGCACAGATGCAAATGTAAATGAAGAGAATATAACATATAGTTGGTACATTTCCAAGGTTGTATTTGTGCTGTACAGTACAGCAAACATGACATTTGGGAAAGTTAGAAGGAAATTAAAACTTTTCTTTACTGTTATGCCTGCCTCAAAGAGATGTACATTATTGTTGCAAAGCCCTGTCTACTTTTCTTAACTAGACAGGACTTTTCCCCACATGCATCAAGGGTTTTTGCATTCGCAAACGGTGCGAATCGCAGAATTCGTCCGTTTGCGAATGCAAATCCTGTTTTTGGGATGCATGAAGCTTTTTGCTATTTTCGCAATTTAAGAAATCACAATTTTTTTGCTATTTCTCAAGTTGCGATTGCATTTAAGAAATCACATTTTTGCGATTTCTTAAATGCAATGCAGGATTTTTAAAAAATTGCGAATTCACAAATTAGAAGTGGTAAATTACCATGAAGTTCGCCTTCATGGTAATTTTAGAAAACTTTCAAAAATGCACTAAAGTGCATTTTTGAAAGTTTCATTTTAAACATACACATGCCCTTTGGGCATGTGAGTGTGAAAAAAACACTTTCAGGTACATTTCAGGAGTGCAGGGGGGAGCCTTTGGACCCCCCTCCCTGCACCCTTGAAATTGCATTCTCATTTTGCTATTCCTTAATTGCGAATCGCAAAATGAGAATGCCTTCCAATTGATTCCTATGGGCCTCTAGGCCCATAGGAGTCAATGTAATGGGATTCCTTATTTGCGATTCGCAAAATTGGGAATTGCAAATAAGGAAAAATAAGGAATTGCAAATAAAAATGCGAATTTTTAATGCATGGGTATTTGCGATTTCTAAATTGCGATTCCTTAATTTTCGCAATTTAGGAATCGCAAATACCAACAATGATGCATGTGGCTGTTTGAGTACACTTCTGGACCTGCGTGATTTCATTTGGGAAAGTTAGAAGGAAATTTAAACTTTTCTTTACTGTTATGCCTGCCTCAAAGAGATGTACATTATTGTTGCAAAGCCCTGTCTACTTTTCTTAACTAGACAGGACTTTTGCCCACATGCATTAAGGGTTTTTGCATTCTCAAACGGTGTGAATCACAGAATTCGGCCGTTTGCGAATGCAAATCCCGTTTTTGGGATGCATGAAGCTTTTTGCTATTTTCGCAATTTAAGAAATTGCAATTTTTTTTGCGATTTCTCAAATTGCGATTGCATTTAAGAAATCGCATTTTTGCGATTTCTTAAATGCAATGCATGATTTTTTAAAAATTGCGGATTCGCAAATTAGAAGTGGTAAATTACCATGAAGTTCACCTTCATGGTAATTTTAGAAAACTTTCAAAAATGCACTAAAGTGCATTTTTGAAAGTTTCATTTTAAACACACACATGCCCTTTGGGCATGTGTGTGTGGAAAAAAGCACTTTCAGGTACATTTCAGGGGTGCAGGGGGGGGGCCTTTGGACCCCCTCCTGCACCATTGAAATTGCATTCTCATTTTGCTATTCCTTAATTGCGAATCGCAAAATGAGAATGCCTTCCAATTGATTCCTATGGGCCTCTAGGCCCATAGGAGTCAATGTAATGGGATTCCTTATTTGCAATTAGCAAAATTGGGAATCGCAAATAAGGAAAAATAAGGAATGGCAAATAAAAATGCGAATTTTTAATGCATGGGTATTTGTTATTTCTAAATTGCGATTCCTTAAGTTACGCAATTTAGGAATCCCAAATACCAACAATGATGCATGTGGCCGTTTGAGTACACTTCTGGACCTGCGTGACTTCATGGGAACATCATGTTCTAACAACGGTGCGCCCCTTGGCTTAAATTAGCACAAAGTTGTGCACAATGCTACTTTGCGTAACTTCGGGTCTGCTTTTAAGCTTTTGCACTGGAAAGATTCTAGGTAAATCACTAACCGCCCGATTCATCAAAGAAAATTGCGCTCGCAAAGGGCCAGATTCTGAGAATCTGGCCCTTTGCGAGTGCGATTTTTTGCATTTGGGATTCAGCATCCCAAATGCAAAAATCGCTAATTGCGATCTCGCAATTTTGCGAGGAATTACATTTAAGGAATCTCTATTTGAGATTCCTTAAATGCAATTCATCGTCCAATTTTATTTAGCGAATTCGCAATTTCTGGCCGCAATTTACCGCGAGGTCAGACCTCGTGGTAAATTGCGAAAACTCAGAAAAATGCATTTAAATGCATTTTTCTGAGATGCATGTTACACACACACATGTCCTTTGGACATGTGTGTGTGCAACACCTGTGTAAAATTTCATTTGAGGGGTGCTGCAGGGTGTCCTTTGGACACCCGTGGCACCCTTCAAATCGCTATCTTATTTGCAATTAGCAAATTGCTAATCGCAAATAAGGAATACTCCCCATTCATTCCTATGGGTCTTTTGGCCCATAGGAATGAATGGTGAGTTATTCCTTATTTGTGATTAGCAATTTGCTAATCGCAAATAAGGAATAAGTAGGAATCGCATTTCTTTATGCAATTCCTACATGGATCCCGTCCTTAATAGCGATTCGCTATGAATCGCTATTAGGGGCTCGCAAAACGGGAGAATGATGAATCCGGCTGTAAATCTCCCAGTGCCTACAAAAAATAAATTTGTTCTTGTCTAATGTAACTGGTGTTTATGTAAAGGACTCCAATACCTTTGTATTAAGTTCCCACTATATAAAACTGCAACAAAAAAAGTAAATCTCAATTTAACACTTTGCAACAGTATGTTTCACTTTTATGATGCAAATCTTGTGAATAGTGTTAGTAAATCTAAGTCAAAGTTTCCCATGGGTCTAAGTTGTATCAGAGTCAAGGGCACATGTCAAAGTGAAAAAGGAGGTTTGGGGCATATATATGACAAAGTAATGACTTGCTGAGCTGCGTTACAGGAAAAGGGCAGGGATGCATTATATTTATCCCAATATGGCGCATTCCTGTTCTTTCCCAAGCGCTGGTGCACAATGAGGTGCCTAGCACCAACACAGGCACCCTTGCGCCATGGTGAACGGGTGTCTTTATTGCACACAGGTTTGTTTTTGTGCAGGAAGGTGCTCCTTCCTGCACAAAACAATACTCAGAGGCATATTCCTCTATGTGTGCTGGATTCTGCGACACACATAGAAAGAAGAAGTTACAAGGAGAAATACAAATATTTCACCTCGTTACGCCTCCCCTGGCACATTGCTAGGTCTACCAGTAATGGTAAATCTGAGAATACTTCAAAATCCATCGGAGTTGTGTAAGAACACCCATGCAACGTCCATGGAGTGCCTTACCGGGGCAGAGTAATGCAACACAGCAATTTGCACTGTACTGCGTAGCTCCTGATATATCGACCTACTCAGGGCCATCCAAAGTGGTCGTGCGTGGCTTGCTAAATCGCATTTTGGATTTGCATCGTGCTTGTACCATGTTGTGTAGTGCAAACCCCTTTGTAAATGCCCCTTATTGTGTAGATGGAGGTGATGTGCAGTTGAGGGTAGGTTTGTGGGTGCTGGGTTTGGCTTATGCCACCACCAGACTCTCTCAGGAAGACTGTTTTTTACTTTTTGCAGTTGCATGTAGCTCAAACGTGGCGCAAGGGCATTAAAGTGCTTTATATGAGAGCCAGATTGCAATCCGAATAATTATTCTAGACACAGGGAGATTAACTGGCAGATGCATCAATGTAGCCTTTTTCTATTCCTAAATAGCGATTTTTAAGGAATCGCTATTTAGGAATAGCAAAAGCCTATGCATGTAGGAATCGCTATTAAAATAGCGATTCCTAAACATTTCTTAATTGCTACTCGCAAATTGCTATGCACAATTAAGGAATGCTGTCCCATTCATTCCTATGGGCCTACAGGCCCAAAGGAATGAATTGGAGATTGCATGAGCAAATTGCAAGTATCAGTAGGTACTCGCAAATTGCTCAAGCAATTTCAAGGGTGCAAGGGTGTCAAAATGACACCCTGTGGCACCCCTGAAATTGATCTCTGCACATATGTTGCAACCACACATGCCCTAAGGGCATGTGTGTGCGCAACATGAAACTTATAAAAATGCACAAAAGTGTTTTTTTCAAAGTTTTAGCAAATTACCATGAAGTTCAACTTCATGGTTATTTGCTACTCCTATTAGCGAATTCGCTATTTTTTTACTTTCATGCATTCCATTTAAGGAATCTCAATTTGGGATTCCTTAAATGCAATCGCAATTTAAGGAATCTCAATTTAGAGATTCTTTAAATTGCGATTTTTGCATTTGGGATGATGCATCCCAAATTCAAAAATACCGGGAGCAAAGGAGCAGATTCTGAGAATCTGCCCCTTTGCTCGCGGCATTTACTTTGATGCATCTGCCTGTAAGTGATTTGCAGAGTCACAGGATGCTGAGCCGAGGCCGAGGCCGACATTTCAACACGGTTCACAGTTCCAAAGTGGTTGCACTGCCCATAGACCGATTGTTTTGAGCAACCCATATTGTAGTCTTTTTATTTAGATTTTAGTGAAATAATATAAAAATGTATATTTTGAAACATAATGATTAATTACGAAATTTCAGTTCGATATCATAATAGTGAGCTGGCATCCCTCTCTGCCTTTCCTATCCAGCCAGCTTCTATCCACGCGGTGTCAGTGAGCACTGAATATGTACCGTTTGCACTGTGTGCCGGGCGGGCTGGGATTGTAAAGAACATAGAAATCCTGCCAGGGAAAGCGATGCGGCGTGAATACGAACGATCATTCCTGTAGAAAAGCTACATCAATAGCGGAACTGCTGGTGTCTAGCCTGGCGATAAAGGGGCTTATTATACGACATCGCAGACCGAAACACAGAAACATTTGAGTGGCGGACACACTGTGGACCCACAAAGATAATTGCATCGCATGCAGTTCTTTGGCATGTATGGTGTGAATTGTGAATGTGAACAAATGAATATTGACTCAGCAATCCTCAAATGATGGGGTATTCTAACCACCTCTAGAGAAAGTGGGATTACAGATACCTGTGCGCCAAAGAATCTTCCTTCACTGCATAAACGCTCTCGGTAGGAGGGTCACATGAGGTGAAATAAACAAAATGGTTTTCTTTTTTTTTTAACATTCTAAGCACGCTCTTCCAGTTCATTACCAGTTCTGCTAACAGAATTGTGCATTTCACTCACTGCTCTATGCAAACTATTTTGCATGCACATGGCACATTTGGAGAAGTGATGTAGACATTAATGGAGAATACAGTCTCTGCATCGGGATTAAGAGGAAATAACCCAGACATTGTTCCGGTATACTCTTCCTCTTCAGGATCCTTTAGTGAGAGTGACTATTCCTTTTGTTCAATCACAGGCTTCAACAGTGAAAAAACACAGACACACATGGATCCGTGTTTAAATAACATACAAAATCAAAGTGAAGAGCATTGGAACAGAGAGTCAGAATCAGAGCATCATGGTTCCCACCGCAATTTTATTATGATCAACGAAGGTAGAAAAAGATGCCCAAGTAGCTGCTTTTTGGAGTTCAAAGAATGAATTTCATATATATATATATATATATATATACATATATATTCTTTTTATTAAATTTTACAGGGGATTAATATAGCACGAGCTTGACCCGAATCGGGTATCAGAGCGTTTTACATAGCACCATTTTCATTGTATGAGGACTCAATAAATGTTTGTTAGGCACGGGGAGATTAAGCGATTTTGCACAGAATCACAGGATGTTCAGCGTCACTGCTGAGACTCAAACCCAGTTCCCCAGATTCGAGGTCGACCACCCTAGACGTTAGGCCAACTCCTCTAGCCAATATATATATTCACTGGAAAAGCAAAGGTTACCGGGACATTATAGTTAGGAAATAGAATTAAAAAAACATAGAAACTCACTGAAAAAAACAAAAGTTACAGGGACATTATAGTTAGGTTCAGATTTCACTTGAACAAAACCACAGAAATTAAGAAGTTATATTTACCTGAGCTAACTATAACTTACACCCCTGCAATGCACTGCTTATGAACTCACATATTACATCACTCATGACATGGTCAGTGACATTAGGGTAATTTATAATAATATTAATGTAGGAGGGCACACAGCGTTCTCCTTCCCGGGCTACTTTTGGGAAGAGAGGCTGTGCAGCCTTCAACCCTGGGCCTATTTCAGCCCGAGACCCCATCCCTGGGGCCCAACCTTATTAAAAGTGAGAGGGGGCATGTGGCCTGCCTCTTGGGCTGATTTGGTCCCTAGGGATCCCAACCCCAAGGGCCTGGCCACAGTTACACACAGGGACACGCAGCACCTCTCTCTAGGTGAATTTCGGCCTGGGAACCCCACCCCCCAGTTCCCAGACACAATTAAAAGAAAGAGCTGGCTGCAGTGCCCCCTACTGGAGCCATTAATGGCCCTCGGGACCTCTTCGCCAAGGGCCTGCCCATACTTAAAAAGGTGGACAGAGGCCATGTATCCCCCTTCCCCTTAGCGATTTTGTCCCCGGGGACCTCATCCCACAAGGCCAGCTCCTGATATGTCCCAAGGTGCCCACCCAAACTCCTGCCAAGTGAGAGCAAACAAGAAGTCCACTCCCAGCTAGCAGGAGCTTTAAAAATGCTCCCGACAGCTAGGAGCAGACTTCAGATCTGTTTCTCTGCTTGCAGTGATGCGGGCAAGGAAACAGATTTGAATATAGCCCCGTCCACAAGCTTTAGCTTTTTTAGATGCTCTCTGTGGGTTGGGAAAATGCCAGCTCATGTTGGATGTGGGGAGCCAGCTTGGGCTGTGGGGGCTTGGGTCCCCACCCGCAGCCTCAACAAGTACATGGTAGATTTCCTGGGTGGGACCAAGGGCACTCACGGTTTTTGGCTGGGATCTAGGGGATGGGGTCATTGGTGCTGAAATTGACCCAGAAGGAGGGCCGTGC
This sequence comes from Lissotriton vulgaris, assembly GCF_964263255.1. NCBI lineage: Eukaryota > Metazoa > Chordata > Amphibia > Caudata > Salamandridae > Lissotriton > Lissotriton vulgaris. The sequence continues at coordinate 449,335,590 of NC_141694.1, forward strand.
AACCCTCCTCCTGCCTTAGTAATTTGATAGACCAAGAGGGATGTGGTAGCTGGGGCCGATATCAGCCCGGGGAGGGGGGCTGTGGGCCCACCCCCCTTTACAATATGGCCGGGCCCTAGGAGATGGGGCCCTGGGCTGAAATTGTCCCAGAGTGGGGGACTGCATGACCCCTTTACCCAAAAATGGCCCAGGGAATAGGTCACAGACTGCCTCCCCTAGAAAAAAGCTCTGGGCTCTGAGGGATGGGATTCCTGGGGCCAAACTGGACAAGGGAGGGGGACAATTGCCTCCCTCTCCCACAAAATGCATGGTGCTCCTAGGTGATGGGGTTCGCAAGGTAAAAATTATCCCACAGAGCGGGCTGTTTTCTGACTCCCCTTTAGAATATAACTGAGCACCTGGAGATTTGGTCACTTGGACAAAAATCAGGATGGAGAGGAGGGCACTGTGCCCCATCTCTGCCTAGAAAATGCACTGAGCCTTGGGGGATGGAGTCCCTGGTGCTAAAAGCAGCCCACGGCTGGGGCCCACATGTTGGCTGCCTTTGAGTGCTTGGACACAGGGACTGAGCGAAGACCAGGTCCTGTGGCCTACTACCCTCCGTACACAGCTAAAGGCCATGCACAGCATGGATTTGGGTGCATGCAGGGAGTTGGCCACAGGACCTGGCCACCGGGCTGGCCTTGCAGCAAACCAGCCAAGTGTGGCAGTGGTTGGATTAGAGTATAGCATGTAAATATTACTTTATGTTAAAAAAAACTAGAATTCTCTGAAAAAAGCACAAATTATAGTTTTAATAGCATTATTAAACAAGGAAAATCACTGAAAAAAACAAAGGTTACATGGACGAGTTATCTCAAGTAAACCTAACTTGTGCCCTAAGATAACTATAACTCATGCCCTTGACATGCACTGCTAATTACCCCATATATTACATCATTCATGACATCTTCTATGACAGTATTTAAAATATCAGTGCAACATTTGTTGTCAAAGTGTTGATGACAAAACTGCATGAAGGGGCGTGAGTTATAGTTAACTTAGGGCATGAGACATAGATACTTGAGAAAACTGTAACTGCTGAATTTCCATGGTTTTGTGTGTGTAAAATCTGAACCTAACTATAGCACCTCTTTAAGCTTATTTTTTTTAGTGAACCTCTAAGGTTGTTTTTATTCTATTTTCTAACTGTATCATCCCTGCTACCTGTAACTACAGTATATGTATACAGTGCTTTCTTCACAAAGCGCAAGCAGCCGCGGGCCCACTGTACTGAAGATAAGAACTGGAAGATCTCAGTGGTGAGCAGAGGACCGGAGGGTTTACTGGTACATCTGAAAGGTTCCAGGTGAGAAGAAAGTGTACAGGTAAGTGGGCGGTAGAGACTGTCAGTAAAGTGCTTGGTATTTGTTTTCAACTGACAGCAATAGCTGTGTTAATAGCCGATATGTCAGACAACATGAAAAAGGGAGGAAGCTGCAGAACAAATGTTCAATGAAGCAAGCGTACAAAGTTTGATACAAGATCAGCATGGGTGGCAATCTCTAGTCAAGAGACTGACATACACCAAAGTTTAATACCTTCACGTTTGAGAATACTGGTTGCTCCAAGCTTAGAGAATCCATACCCGGAAAGGCTAAAGGAGTGAGCAGCCAGCAACCTGGAAGCTTCTGCCAGGATGGTCCGAATCCTAAAAAAATATGCTGACAAGGATAGACTATGGATTTTGCAGGAAATCGAGTTATTGGAAACATATTTAAACACCCGATCTGAAGTGTAAGTGATCTTAAATTGTTGGATAGAGATGGAAGTCCATTTGAAAAAACATGAGGCTAAAATTAAACAAAGGAAAGTACAGGAATTTACAAAGGGACAAAATTGATTATGAGAACAGGCAAATATTCACATTGCCAGGAGATTTGATCATTTCAGAAGACAGCAGCAAGAGGAAGGGAACAGAAAACAACAAGAAAAATAACAGACGAACAATGAAACTGAAATCAGCTCGGAATTAAAGACAGACAATGAGGAACCACACAAGTCAATGGCTCGAGTGAAGTCATACCAGCCAAAGTGGTGTCAATTTCATATGAACTCGATTTTTACGCTTAGATCGTTGGAAGACGTTAAGTTCTAGAAATCAAAGGCCTCAAGCGTGAGCAGAAAAAGATACAGGCAGAGCCAACAACAGAAAATAATCAGGCAAACAAAACAGAAAGACCAAAAAATCATTGTAGCAGAATTAAGGGATATTAACCTCTTTGCCGCGGTGCAAATTTTGCCGCGGTGTGAGGGGGGGGGGGTTGGGCGTGGCGCTCAGGTACTCATGATGGCTCCTGGCCGTCATAAATCACGGTGGGCGTGTGCTCATGATGGCCAGGAGCTATCAGAACTCCGCCCACTGATTAGTTCTCCCACACAGACGGGGAATTAACCGTATGTGGGCGGAGCGGCAACGTTCTGACGGCTCCCGGCCATCATGAGCACACGTCTACTGTGACTCATAATGATCGGGTGCTGTCATGAGCACCAAAGGAGGTAAAAATAGCAAAGGAGGCTCTATTGTGAACTTATCGAATCTGGTTTTAACTAAAGCAGAAGATTACTTTTTATTATTAGGATTACCCTATTGCTCTAAGAGACCCCTGAATTATTCTCAATCAAGAATCAATACTTTCAAGTATAGAAGAAAAATGAAGCTTTTAAAAGCGCACACACTGAACAAACAATCCACCAATAGACCCAGAGTGGAAATGTATATGCTGGAAGTATCGAATGAAGGCACAACCATCACAGACTTATCCATGCTATGAACCTTGAGACAACTGGAAACTGAAAATGAGGAACCAAACAAAGAGTTAGCAAATTTGGACATCATACAAGAACATGGTATAGAGGTGGGAGACACAGCAACCACACTATTTTGGCCATGCTCATGGACAATACCAGCCACAGCAAAGGACTCAATTGACACCTGCCATGATTTGCTAACAGAAGGTCTGAATAAGCTGCATAGGTGGGCCAATCAAGGATGCATAAAACGAATGGCCAAGGAATGGAAGTTTAATAATCTGGTGGTCAAATAGAGTATAAATAAGAATGTGGTGGTTAGACACTCTGACAAAGGAGGCACTGTGGCCAATGGACATGTATTTCAGAAAGCTCGTTCCAAATTGGGACAGAAATATTGCTATAAGAAATGCAAATAAAACAGCACTAATCAAGGCTCATTCCCTTTAGAAACAAGAATTGGAGAAATGGATGAATGGTGACCTATTATTACATGATGAATATATGTATTTAAAAAATGAAAATCCAAGAACACTGGTTCTATACTTGATCCCAAGGGTTCATTATAATGCCAGCTATCCCCATGGTGTCCCATTTTTCCACAAATGGCAGCATGATGGAGAACACATCAAAGTATAGAGATTTTTTTTCTGCAACAACATTTAAAAGATTTACCCATTATGTAAGAAACAGTGGAGATTTCTTAAAAGTGATTTATGGCATATCCATCGGAAAAGATTATGTATTGATTGCTATGGACATACTAGTGTTATAGTCAAGCATTCCCCATGAGGATAGCTTGAGAGCCATGCAGCACTTCCTACAGAGAAGATCTGTAAGCCTGTACAATGACACCCAGATGTTGATGACTATGGCTAGGAGATGTTTGGAAACACATTTTTTTCCTGTTTGGGGGTGAGTTGTATCAACAACTGTGTTGGACTGCAATGGGCACCTGTTTCGCCCCCAGTTACACATGTTTGCATGTTGGCTGGTGGGAGGAACAGGTGCTCCGCAGGGAATATGCAAAAGCATGGGCTGATCATATAGTAACCTGGACCAGGTTTATTGATGATATTTCTATGATATGGAAGGGCACAGTAAATTTGGCAGAACAATTTGTGAAGCTCTTGAAAAATAATTAGTTAAATATAAAATTCATGCATTAAATAAGTACAACAAAGGTAACGTTTCTTGATATCGAAGTGTGTTTTCATGAAGTCAAGTTAGAAGCCAGACTCCACAGAAATAACAGAGCAGAAAACACAACTCTCCATGCCCAAAGATTTCACCCATGTCGTACCAAAAAGAGCATTCCCTATGGTGAAATGCTGCGTACAAAGAGGAACTGCAGTACTGATGAAGATTTTAAAAGATGTCAGGATGAAATGGCTAGTAGATTCCTAGAGAGGGGGTACAAAATTACAGTAGTAGAGGTAGCTTGGAAAGGAGCGAACAAAGAGAGGAGAGAAACTATTTTATTTTCCAAAGCAAGAACTAAGGAAAGGGCAGGCACCAATATGATTTTTAACCTCATATAGTGATCAGGACAAAGTGCTCAGAAGATTGTTGAGGAAGGACTGGCAGGTAATAAAAGCTGATTCAGTCATAGACGATTTTCTACCCAAGCACCCTCTAATCACATATAGGAGGGCTCCATCAATAAAAGATGCAGTCGTTGCAGCTGCGCAGGGACAAATCATGTACAAAGCTGCTTACAACCACCACAAGGCTTTAGGAAGTGTACACGCTGCAGGGCATGCAGCATAGGCCAAAATACCATGACATACCACACTCCATTTGGTAGAAGAGAGGTGGCAATTAAGGGGGTATACATTTGCAAAACGGATTTTGCTGTGCTGGTGCTAATTTGCACATGTAATCTAAGATATGTAAGCAGCATACATTGCCAGCTGACAGACACATTTTTCAACACATAAGGGTGATCACAAATGTGGATTGTACTTACCCAGTGGCACACCACGGTGAAGTATTTCATCAAAAAGACCCTGAGCATATAAAGAATTTTGTAATTGATGCAGTACTCTCAAGTAAACAAGGAGGTGACAGCACAAGATTGCTAAGAGAATTGGAAACAAGATATACAATTGTGTTTGGATTGCAAAGTACACAATGGGCTAACTTATGATGAGGAGTTCAATTCCTGTTTGTGAATATGAGATTTCTCTGGGCTGCAATAACGTCCCTTGAGAGGATTCATGCTTTCAGTGAGTTTTTTTAGTATAATTTTGGCTTTAAAACATTTTTTCTTTTTTATCCTACGTCATAATCAAATGAGCAATTAAATATGCTCAATTGTGTTAGAAAAATCCATACCAGGGTGATAGCCCATTAATGTATGTGAGTGACAGTGATTATCATAATAGGAATCATTAGGGAGAAAAAAAGCAGGCATCATGTAATTCAAAATCATGACATGATGTAAGGGTTAACAAAACTACAAGATAAACCAGGCAGATGGAATATTCATAAAGGACACTGGTCATTGTAATAATTTATCTAAATAATATGTACTCCGAGACATAATGCACTGTCAGTAATAATTAAAGGATATTTGCCAGCTTTAGGACTTGGATAATACACGTAGTATGTATCGGTTGAAAATCCATGAAATTGGAACTCATGCACTTTTTTGTATATATTTTCCCATATATTAATGACATTTTAGGATATTGTCTAACATGTGTCCCATCTCGTGATAATGAATTATGGATGAATTTTAGAGAATTATTAATTAATCATAATTTCTTTGAGGAAAAAACTGAGGTGAAAAGTCTTGCTTCTATGTTGCGTGAAACGCTACATGCAAAATACTTTGTATAACGCGTACATGTCATGTGACCAAGGCCGGTGAGGAGGGCAAAACGGGTTACGGATGACGGTACAGTAAACTGAAATCAAAGCAACCACATCTGTGTCTGGTCCGTCTTTGCTCAAAGTATCGCAAACATCGAAGAAAAAAATGTAAACATTTTAAAAACAGATAACATTCTAAGAAACCACCTTCTAGAACATCCCTCCATCACATACAGACGTTGTCAATCACTAGGTGACCATCTTGTGCACTGCCATTTCAACACTCTTTCTAAAAATCCAATCATGAGAAGGGAAAGGGTTTTTACCTATGTCTTTGCTGTAAGGCCTGTAAATACAGTAAAAAGAGATTTAGCTACAAAGGGAGACCAGATGACCCATGACTCAAAAGACAGATATCAAAGATTCTTAACTGTAACTCTGATTTCACGGTGTACTGCTTTGAGTTTCCATGCTCCAAGCGCTACATCGGGAGCACAATCCACCCCACCTAAAAAACGTGTCCTGGAGCATATGCGCGCCATAACAAACAAGGACAAAGCATACCCAGTAGTGAGACATTTTGAAAGATACCATCAAAGGGGGAACATCCTTTACAACGTGGATGGTACCCCCGCAGTGCTGTTAAGACGCGTCTTTTACAACGCAAGTCGTTACTACGACTTGCGCTGGATGACGCTGTGGGATAAGGAATCTTGTAATTTTATATTCCAACACCTTCCCTACTGTTACTGGGACTGGTATTGGAATATAAAATTATAGGATTCCGAAAGCCGCACCCTCCAGCGCAAGTCGTTGTAACAACTGGCGTTGTAAAATCTCCGATGTAAAGTACCGCATTGAAAACAACTGCGTTGTACATCCCCATGAAAGTAACAGGGACCTTTTAACCTTTTACTGTTGGGACCAGGTAGACAGAAAGCAAAGAGGAGAGGACAGAGTGAAAACACTCAGAATATTAGAATCAAAGTACATCATTGACCTCCAGACAAGGGCCCCTGTAGGTTTAAAAAACGATGAAGAACTGTGGATACATTTGTAGAAGGGTGAGATACGAAGAATGAATGTGAATCACATAAATACAAAAAATATGTTAACACCTATGTCAGAGTTGAGTGGTGTTTGTCCATCTGCATGCCGCACTTTCATATAAAAAATATATATGAAAGAGATTCACTCAAATATTATGAATCATCGACATGTGAGTGAGCCCATACAGGGCGAGATATTTAAACTGGGTAGAAATAGTTATATGCGCAGATTGCTGGGTATTAACAGGCTAATTAAATAGGATATATGCAATGCATGCGACATCCTTCAACAACCTAACTGCGCTATGTATACAGCAATATAAAGAATAGATACATAAAATGTGCATATAGATGCATAACATTTTTTTAAAAATGTAAATAATGAAGCCATATGCACATAAAATAAGATATGCATTTTTGCTACCCAATGAATTGTTTTTATCATCCAACAAATGCTTTTGTTCCAGTCAACATTTCCATGAATTGTGTCCGATAAAAAACAGGCTATAAGATGGCTGCTATTATTGTAAAGGGAATTTTAGTCAATCATCACTATTTACCTGGACCCCATGAGGCTTCATGGTATGAAATGATCGCTTTGTTTGCACATTAACTAACACTGACAAAGCTGTAAGTCAAAACGCGTTTGTTAGGGGGTAGGGGGTCTGCAATAATGCAATTTTGAAATCTGATACCTGTGTGCTTTCCTATCAGCGCTGGAATGGGACGTTGAGGTTTGTTGGAGATATATATATATCAGATGAAGTTGGTCCAAGGTGACGCCCATCAGGGGGTTGAAAACAAAAGAGCAATCAGCTGGTGCCTGGAAAATCGTCAGATGCCTCGCTTCCTCCCTTTGAGAAAGGCCAAGGTGGCCGAAATGCATCAGGGAAAACGGAACTTTATTTTTGAAATAAAATGCTAAATTTCACGGCAGAGTGTGCGGCTCAACTCCTTTCCGTGCGTGAGAGGTTGGTGAGATATATTACAGCTTAGTCCAGCCGTGAGCGACGCACCACCGATAAAGAGCTCCATAACTGCCCGACTCGGACTACTTTTGGTGGACGGTAAAAGCCAAACAGGGCAGTGGTAGCCGCCAGGGACAAGACCCTGGTTCGGACCTAAGCAGACCTCGAGAATAGTTGGCAAGGGGCTGCAGTGCAATTCAGAAAAGCTGGAAGATGAAAAATTGCATCGCGCACCAGGTTGAAACAACGAAGTGCAACGGAAAGCATACTACAACTACCAGCATGCTCAGATGAAGATGGTACAAGGTGACGCCCATCAGGGGGTTGAAAATAAAAGAGCAATCAGCTGGTGCCTGGAAAATCATCAGATGCCTCGCTTCCTCCCTTTGAGAAAGGCCAAGGTGGCCGAAATGCATCAGGAAAAACTGAACTTTATTTTTGAAATAAAATGCTAAATTTCACAGCAGAGTGTGCGGCTCAACTCCTTTCTATGCGTGAGAGGTTGTAGATATATATATATATATATATATATATATATATATATATATATATATATATATATATATATATATATATATATATATATATATATATATATATATATATATATATATATATATATATATATATATATATATATATTACCTACTAGTGGTTGCCAGTAGGTAGTTATAGTTAGGACCTGTTTTCCATAAGAAATCCGCAACATTCTATTTAGAATAACTTTGGCGCTGGTTGATGAATCTTTGGGAAATTTTCCAAACTAATTATCAGCCCTAGTCTGATCCTATCCTGAAAGTTTCGGGATGATTCGTGTAGCGGGGGCTGAGAAAAAAGGGAATTCCCAAAACGTGTTTTACCCATGCAATTTTCCATAGGACCTTGTGACGTAACTACAACACGAACTGCTGAACGGATTTACAACAAATTTGGCAAAGAGGTAGTCCTTTGTTCAGACTTGTGCCTTTTTCTTAAATCGTATCAATCTGTTCAGTAGTTCCAGAGAAAATGACAGTTAAATTAATTTATATATCTATGGCTGCGGTGGATCCGCACACCCTGAGCGCAGCATGAGCGCACTATAAGCACACCCTTCCGATTCCACGTTGAATGCTAATTGGCTGTCAAGTGGTTGTCAACATTCGAAACCAGGAACTGCTGGCAGCCATTTTATGCCTCTGTAGTAGCTAGACTGAAGAAGTCAGTGGAACAAGTGTGCAAAACGTAGAAAGGGGCAGGTAGAAATATCCTGATCCTCTAGACCTGTTTCGGGGACCTCTAGTGCTCAAAATTCTAATTTTTCTTTTTTTTTTAAACCCGGCAGGTGCACGCAGTGTGCGCAGATTCTGCCTCAAAAAATATATATATAACAAAATGTATGGGGGCCCAGAGGGAACCATTTGAAGTAATCAGGGTTCCCAAGGCCTACATGCTCCGAAGATAACCCACTTACACTCAAGAACTGTTGGCACGGAAACTGTAAAAGGCAAAGAACAAGTTTATTAAGACCCCATGGGGTGGTGGTACACTCAAACAGCACCCTTCGGTAATGCAAGAGGTATCACACCGAACACCGGTGTGACCCCGATTTAAATACAGTTTTGGGGCAATAAAAGATAGGCGGCACGAGTTAGAACACATTTTAAGGACATATATGGTCATGTTTTGGAATACTGCCAGCTCATTGGAGGGGGCACAACTCCGCTGGTCAGTTTGGCGTACATTCCTAAGGGCTTACTGGTCAGTTGGAACTGCACATGTGCAGCTTGACCAGTACTAAAAATAGCCTGTTGCTGGGCAGACTGAAGTGGTCAGTGGAACGGACAACGGACTAAAGGGCACGCCGGCCACGAGGCCGCTTATGGTCTAAGATGGCCGCCGCAACATTCAAAATGGCGTTTTCATATATAGCCAAGTTAAAGGAGGACAACGTGTAGGTTCAGCTAATCGCTAACGCGGCCATGCCAATAACGACAGACGACCCTTTTAGCGCTTAGCTGAATCTACCTCATAGTGAACATAATCAGGATGCTCGTCCTCGATGTCTATTAACATGATTTGTGTTACTTCTTTATGAAGCATCATTTTGTCATGAGCAAGAGCTCGTCTTGATGGTATGCAAGCTGATAGGCACATAGAACATAAGGCTGGGCCACATTGAATACATAGGCACATAAAAAACATTGCTCCCACAATTGTACATAGAATCGTCAACAGTTTCCAGCCCCAGGTAGCAAGCATGGACCAGAACCATCCTGAAAGTGTCCAAGTTCCATTGTCCGGGTGTATCTCAGCTGCAATCTTGTGCAGCTTGGATATGGCATCATAAACAGATGGAGAATTGTCCGGAATGTATACACAGCAGCTGCTTCCGATGATTCTACATGCCCCCCCACGATCAGCCAAAACTACATCCAACACCATCCTGTTTTGGAGCGTAACAATTCTAGAAATCTGTAGTTCCTCAGTGATGTTTCCCAAGGCAATGGCAGTGTCATTCGCTACAGCCTCAACAACACGTGTCAATCGTCTTATTTTCCGGCTGTTCAATGCAGCCCCCACAAAGGAGAATAGTCCCAAATTGAAGTCCACATACTGTTGCAAAGCAGTATCTGTTTGGTCTATGTCGTCCAAAACAACAGTCCGCTTAACCCTATTCAGGACAAAATCATGATACAAAGTATAATCATTGTGATACATTGGTGGGGCAATAAATACAGGTGGTAGCACAAACGATACATGGCAAGTGCCCAACCATCCCAATGGAAGCTGATGGTAACCCTTCGTTCCACAAATGAAGTACGTGTTTCGTGATGCTACAAATGAGATGCCATTCGGGCTATCAAAAGTAAGGGTAGTGTTACATTCGCTTTTTCCCACTGCAATCGAACCCTTATTCCTAATACACAAATCGGCTTTAGTAGCAATGACATTGATGACATGTGCAGTGGATACATTAACATTTCTCTGATTGCTGTACACACGCGGGGCAGACACGTTATCAGGCCTGTACTCCTCCCATTCGAATCGAGTACCCTCAGCTTGCGGAAACCCATCCTTGTCGTGGGAGCATACTTTATTTAGACGGAAAAGTACCCCCCCTTTTGTTGGCCATCTCAAAGTAAAGAGGAGGGTGTACCAGGCGTTACAGGATCCATTGTGCGAAAACTGGAGTGGAATGAGTGGGGTGCCCCCTCGCTTCTGGTGGCCTGGCAACATCCCACAAACCCAGCAATTTGAGGTATTGGTCATATTATGTGTGTGGTGCAGAATCTGAATAAAGCTGTTATTCAGATAAGTTTGCCGATGCCGTTCTTCGTGATAGGGTAATGTAAAGTGAAAATGTTCAGATGGAGCCGGGGTAGTCGGCAGCAAATGTTCACGTACAGGTACCACAAGTTCAACTACCCAGGCTATTACAGCTATCACCACAATAGTCAGAACAAAGAGAATGGCACCTAATATTCGTTTATCTCGTGATGCCGTTGATGCCATAGTTCAAGAATGTTCGTGCAGAGTCTCAAATAGCACAAATTGTTCACAGAGTCTCAGATACACGTGCGTGTATACCTAAAAAAGAAAAATGCGGTGCTGAACTCCGAGGTAGCCGTTGTTTTCTTCTCCGGGCCAAGACGGGTGTCGCTACACTGGCAGAACTGATCCCCCCCCCTTGGAATGCCCGGTTTCCGTTTCACAAACCTGGAGCGGTAACCAACCAGTCATTAAAAGAATAAAAAAAAAATCTTCTTATCGAGGACGCAAGTTGTAGCGCTCTCGTCCGGCAGCAGCGTGGTCCGGGAAGGCTCCCTCAACTTCGGCCGACGTCACAGCTGGGCTCTTTTCTTTCTCCAAAATCTCCTTGTAGTCGGTCAGCACAGCAGGAGTCACTAGATCCGGAGAGACACGGCGGCAGTGTGTCGAATGCACCCACCGCTTCCTGTTGGTCACTCGTACAGCGGTTCGGGTTGCAAGGAGGACCTGATCGGGGCCCTTCCACCTGGGCTCCAGACTGCTCGCTCTCTCAAACGACCGGATCATCACGTGGTCACCAGGGCGGAGATCATGGCCTTCTCCAGCAGAGTTGTCAGGGAGCGCTTCTCGAACCTGTTGATGAATAGAAAGCAAATCATTTGTTAATCGTGCCAAATAGTCGTTCATCATAACACAAGGCACATCATGTATTAATCGCGGCTTAGGCACCCCCCAGATATTCATGGGGCGCCCAAACACCACCTCGTAGGGTGTAAGGCCAGTTCGTGAATGGGGTACTGATCTAAGAGAGAGCAGTGCTAGCGGCAAAGCGTCTGGCCATTTCAACGATGTAGACGCCACAATTTTGGCCAGCTTAAGTTTCAGAGTAGCATTGTACCGCTCAACCAGACCTGCCGACTGAGGGTGGAATACAGCGTGGAACTTCTGCTGAATCCCTAACCCCTTCAGTACATACTCCACAATCTTTCCAACAAAATGAGGCCCATTATCGCTCCACAAAAATTTGCAAACTCCAAAGCGAGGAAAGAATTCCTTAAGCAACACCTTAGCTGTTGTCAAAGCCGTATTGTCTTTCGTGGGGAAGGCCTCAACCCATTTGCTAAAGGCACATACCACCACTAGGACATACTTCAGGTTGTTGCAGCGCTCGAGTTGGATGTAATCCATTTGGAGTACCTCAAATGGTGCAGAGGGTGGAACGAACCCTCCTTTCGGAGTATGGGTCCCCTTTCCAGGATTGTGTTGTAAACAAACCAGGCAGGTCTGCACTACTCTCTTCGCAGTATTAGCAATCTCGGGATGTTCCCAAATTCGTGATAACAGCCGAGTGATTGCAAGAGCTCCGACATGTGCCAGTCCATGCGTCATCTGGACCATCGCCTGCAAGTAAGCCGCAGGCAATTTCCATTTCTCCATGTCTTTGCTTCTCCAACAACCCTCGTCATCTAGTACCCCATCTGCTGCCCATGCCGCAAGTTCAGATTCAGTGGCTGATTTTTGAATGTCCAATATTTCTGCTCTAGCATCACTCCATCGCTCAGCCTGCGATTGTATCACATACATGGGGGAGCTAGTTCGGGACATAGCCGTTTGTCTCGCTATGCTGTCTGCAAAGGCATTTCCTTGGCCCACTTTATCCGTGATCTTTTTGTGGGCACTGCATTTTACTATCGCTACTTTCTTTGGGCCAAGCAACGCGTTTAGGAGATCACGCACTAGCTCTCCGTGCATAATGTGTTCTCCATGAGATGTCAAAAACCCACGCTCTCTCCAGAGTAGCCCGAAGTCATGCGCTACTCCGAAGGCGTACCGGCTGTCTGTGTATATGTTCACACATAGGCCAGCACTCAATTCGCAGGCTCTTGTTAAAGCTATCAGCTCTGCTGCCTGAGCCGATTTTTGTGGTATCCTAGCTGTTTCCACCACTGTCTTAAGTGTCGTGATCGCATAGGCTGCGGAAGTCATACCATCTGGCAGCCTTAAACACGATCCATCAACCCACAGTTCCCCATCCACATCTGGAAGTGGCACATCCTGTAAGTCAACACGACCCTTTGTCTGTTCCTCGGTCAGGAAAACACAATCATGATGTTTTTCTTCCTGACCCTCCTCGGCCGGATAGGGCAATAAAGTGGCAGGGTTCAGGGTAGCGCATCTTTTCAGTGTAATATGTGGCGCCAAAAGTGTCAGCTCATATCCCGTTAGCCGTGCACTCGTGAGGTATTGGGTCTTTGTTTGGTTTAGCAGAGCATCTACTGCATGAGGAACTAACACCAGCAGTTTGTGCGATAACACTATTCCCTCACTCTGTCGTATGGCCACTGCCGTTGCTGCTACCGCTCGAAAACACCCAGGCAACCCTCGTGCTACAGGATCCAAAATGGCAGAGAAGTATGCACATGGTCTCTGCTTATCCCCGTGTAGTTGTACTAACACTGACAACGCGCACCCATCATTCTCGTGCACGTACAATGTGAAAAGTTTCATGTAGTCTGGTGTGCCTAACACGGGTGCGGAACAAAGGGCCTGCCTCAACTGTTCAAAAGCCTTCTGACATTCATCTGTCCATGCTAAGGGCATTGGTGTAGCTTTAGACAATAACGCTAGCAAGGGTTTTATAATGTGTGAAAAACCCATGATCCATTGTCTACAAAGGGATGTCAACCCTATGAAGGCACGTACGTCTCTCTGCGTGCAGGGGACTGGTGTGTCTAAAATTGCTTGAATTCGATCAGATGTTAATGCACGCCCCTCCTTAGACAACAGATGACCGAGGTAGGTCACCTGGGGTCTACAGTATTGGAGCTTCTTTTTCGAAACCTTATGATTGTTCTGTGCCAAAAAGGAAAGCAACGCAATTGTACTTTCTTCACATTGCGCATAAGTGTCAGCAGCAAGCAGAAGGTCATCCACGTACTGGATGAGAGCAACGCCAGACTGCAATTTAAACAAATCTAGCTGCCTTTTCAAAGCCTGGCTGTAGATGCTAGGGCTTTCAGTATAACCTTGGGGAACACGACAAAATCTATACGATTTATTATTTAACGTGAAGCCAAACAAATATCTGCTATCAGGATGAACAGGAATGGAAAAGAACGCATTCTTTAAATCAATAACGCTAAACGTGGTGGCCGTGGGTGGGACCAGCGTAAGCAAAGTCGTAATATCGGACACCACCGGGTATTGGGGAATGACAATTTTGTTGATCTCTCGCAAGTCAATAATAAAGCGATAGACTTTGTCGTCAGTATCTCATTTAAGGATCGGAAGAATAGGACTGTTGCAAACATTATAAGGGACCTCCTCCACTACCCCCGCAGAAATCAAATCCTGAACAATATGTGTCAATGCAATTTCACCTTCTCTCGAGATCTTATACTGTAGTACTCGTGGTAGAGGGGCCCCCTCCTTAACAGTAATGTGTATTGGTGGAATACGCATCTCTCCCACATCCGTATCCGAGGTCGCCCATAACGTATGCGGCAGAGAGGCCAAGGCTGGAATATCCGAGATGGCATAAAACCTGTCGGGGTCAGGATAATTGTCATTCAGAATAACCCTCACTCCCTCAGGAGCGCAACGTATCGTTGCTCGAAAATATTTAAGCAAATCGATACCCAGGATATTATCTGGCGTATGGGGTGATAACAAAAATTGACCAAAACTGAAATATTTGTCAAGACATAATGCAAGGGGCTTTGACAATGGGCTAGGGGAGGGTGTGCCATCAAACCCTACGCATGTAATCATTTCGCCAGACAGGGGAGCCCTCGGAACCAAGTTTTTCGACAAAGCGCTACGTGTAGCTCCTGTGTCGACTAGAAATTGATCAGTAGAACCCAAAATACCCGCTGTTACATATGGACCCTGCTGATCTACCGGCACTTCAACTGATTCCTTACCCCATCCTACGCAGTCCTATGCATGCACATAATCCTGGTGCTCCACATCCGCACCCTCCGAAATCTGATATTGATTTCGTCTATCAAACGTATTTCGCTCATCCTGGCCACGGCCCCTCTCCTCAGCCCTTCCACGATCACTTCCGCCACCTCTCGCTCCCGTATAACCTCCTCTCGACCTACCGCCTCCTCGACCACGCTGACTACGCTGCTCACGAAGTACTGGACAATCTTCGGCCCAATGCCCAAACTCCTTACAATAAGCACACTGATCCTCTGCTATATCCGTACGACCATACGACGTATTCCCTCCACCTCGTCTACCTCTATCATTCCCTCTACTCTGTGTTCCCCGAACCTGCGCCAACATCACCTTCGTTTTCAATTCCTTCGCCTTTTTCTCAACACTTTCTTTAGCCTCCAATTCCTGCCACTCATAATACTGCGCCATAGTTACCAAAGACGCAGGGGTCGCCGTGGCCCAGGAACTTTCGCTCGATTTCAATCTTTTTGCAATCTCCGGTAGGAGATTAGCCACATACTTATCTACAAACAAATGCCGACCCGTATCATCTGTTAAAGATTGACCACTGTAATCATGGAACGCCTCCTCAAAGCGTGTAAAGAAATCTGAAACCGTTTCATCGGGTTTCTGTTTGCACGAAGTTAACATAGTCCAATCAATCTTTTTAGAGGGAACAAGCGCCTTTAATTTAACCAAGATAGCTGCCGGAAGATTTAGAATTAACTGACAAGGCTTACACGCCGGTTCCCTATCTAAATCGGCAGCATTTATTTCTTTCCATGTGCCCCCCAGTATCGTTTCATCATTATTTTTACGAATTTGTCTCCACATATCAGGTGGTAGAATTAGCCCAAAGAACAAATCTATATCAACAAGAGTCATCACACAAGACGAAATAGCCCCTTCCACCCCTTCATAAAATGCCGCTGGATTTTTCCGAAGATCGGGTAGAGAATTTTTCAATGCCATAACATCTGCTCTATTCCAAGGCGTGTATACCCAGTTATATACAAAATACCCTTTCGCATCCTTTGACGATTTATCATCATCCGTACCTTCCCCTTTAGGTGGAACATACAAGGGCGCGGCTTCACGCATAGGCATAACATGCAACGCAGAACTCTTATCTGAACCACGGAGAGAACACTCCTTAATCTGCCCGTTATTCTCCAATTCGGACTCCTTTTGCCTCCTTTTCCGCTCCTCCCGCAATCTCGTCATCTCGTCTCGTAGCCGGATCAGTTGCGTGAATAGGTCGTCAACATCTGCAAGATCAAATACACCTTTAACCAAATTCTCACGATACACTGACAACGATTTAGGTTCTAACGTGTCTGAAAGTTCACGATACGCGGCAACAACTTCATCTGCCAAACAAGATAAAAAATACATTAATTCAAGATCCGACCACGCCCTTTTCTCCGCAAGCAACTCATCCTGAGAGACACACTTCTTATTCACTTTACGAGCCCAACTACGTAAATGTGCGGACCTCTCCGCAGTAAACCTGAGAGCAGATACACCCTTCTGGTTCGACTTATCCTGTCCATCATCCTCCGGATCTGCAGCTGGTGCCGTCGGCGAAACGTACGGTGGCGGTGACCGATCTAGCAATGAAAAATCATCAATTTCATTATTAAGGACAGGATAAAGCGGTCGACGAATAGGAAATTGACCAGTCGTTTGCAATTTACGTTCCCGATCCTCCCTCTCTTTCTTCTCCTGAGCCTCCTTTTCCTCAAGCTGTAAAGCCTTATCCCGAGCAGCCTTGCGCTGCTCTTTGTCCGCCAAGGCAACTTCACGCTTCATACGCTCACGCACCGCTTTCTCCCACATTCGCACACAATCAAACATGTTTTGTCTAGACCTGCGTTGAAACAAACATTGTTCCACAAACTGTACTTTTCGTAAATCGAACGACCCATGTAGAGGCCATTGCAATTCGGGATCGGCCTTTGTATACTTATGCCATAATTTGCTGTACATAATAGGGGGAAGGCCAAATTTTATGTACATCTCCCTGTTCGGTGTTCCCTCTGGGGGAGCTGGCTGTGCTTCCGCTAACCTAATTGTGGTACCATTTCCCAAACAGCACATTCCTCGGAGTGTGCTGAAAACAGGCATGTTCAAAAAAGTATCACAAAAGCGTGACACCGTACAAAAATGGCACTTACAGTACTTCACACAGATGTGCCGCTCAGAGGAAAAAAACAAAGTTAGAGAAACATCTCTACATGCCTGCCTATGTGAAGTGCACTACACATATAAGTTCAAAATCACAAATTCACAAACGTTAGCTAACTCAAGTCAAATCACAAATCGTAGGACCTCGGCAAGCGTCCGAGGACTACCTTACCGATCACAAATCACAGAACTTCAGTAAGCGTCCGAAGACTACCTTACCGAACACAAATCATAGAACTTCAGTAAGCGTCCGAAGACTACCTTACCGAACACAAATCTTACCCAAACTCTCAAATGTCCAGATTCCAACTGCCAAGGTCTTGTAAGCCAAATCAGCCAAACGGCACTTTCTCAGCAACGCAGACACTCGAAAACTCAGTCGGAGACCGGCGCCGCCTGGAAGGTCAGATCGGAAGGAAAGGAAGAAACACCGTGGCAGCCAAGACTCGGGTCACTCGTGGCAGCGCGCGTCCATGGCGAGTTTCCAAGCCTTCGTCACGACCTCTCCTTCGGGCATCCGAGTCGCCGATGAGTCCCTTCGTGGTCACCAATTTGAAGTAATCAGGGTTCCCAAGGCCTACATGCTCCGAAGATAACCCACTTACACTCAAGAACTGTTGGCACGGAAACTGTAAAAGGCAAAGAACAAGTTTATTAAGACCCCATGGGGTGGTGGTACACTCAAACAGCACCCTTCGGTAATGCAAGAGGTATCACACCGAACACCGGTGTGACCCCAATTTATATACAGTTTTGGGGCAATAAAAGATAGGCGGCACGAGTTAGAACACATTTTAAGGACATATATGGTCATGTTTTGGAATACTGCCAGCTCATTGGAGGGGGCACAACTCCGCTGGTCAGTTTGGCGCACATTCCTAAGAGCTTACTGGTCAGTTGGAACTGCGCATGTGCAGCTTGACCAGTACTAAAAATAGCCTGTTGCTGGGCAGACTGAAGTGGTCAGTGGAACGGACAACGGACTAAAGGGCACGCGGGCCACGAGGCCGCTTATGGTCTAAGATGGCTGCCGCAACATTCAAAATGGCGTTTTCATATATAGCCAAGTTAAAGGAGGACAACGTGTAGGTTCAGCTAATCGCTAACGCGGCCATGCCAATTACGACACCCTAGCCCTGGGGACCACCACCCCCAGGGCTATAAAATAAATGGTTTGGAGGCTCCAAGGCCCCCCCTGCAAAATTTGTGGTGGGGGGCCTCAATGACCCCCCCAAGCCCCTGGGACCACCACCCTGGGGCTTTCTGTATTGTGGGAGGGGGCTGCGTGGCCCTCCTCCTGAAGACCTCGAGGGCCCTGGGGACGGCCACCCCCAGGGCCAGCTCTTGCAGTGCACCGGGGTGCCTACCCCCGGGACACTGCCCTCCCATTGCAAACTTGGGGGCAGATTTACAAGCCATAGCAAACAGCAATGTTGAAAAATCTTCCGGTAAGATAACAAAGGATTTTGAAGTCCTTTCTCGCCATTTTTGTTGTAGTTTGGTGCAACAATTTTAACGGTGTCTTTGTAAATATGCCCCTATGTTTTGTAATGTTGACAATTCCGTCTCCCATTTAAATAGGCACAAAGTATTTATTGAAGTGCATTGTGAATCGTGAAGCAACACTGTTTAATTGTGGTCGATAAAGAATTGAAAGAGTTGTGTACTTCTTTTGCTCGTAATTTGCAAACGGCGGATTTACAGGTTCATTGTGTTACTAATGCATCACTTTTAAGATGGGAAAAGTGACGTGAAAGTGGCGCAAGGGGCTTGTAAATCTGCTACACAGTGTTCTGTCCTACTTTGCTTTCATTTCTGTCATGTAGAGCATCCTGGGTAAATATAACGGTTTCTGTACAGTCAGTACCTTGCAACCCTACCCACCAACTGCTTACTGCCTGTTACCATAGAAACAGTTCATGGAACACTTAAGTGAGCACAGAGGTTAGAAGTTCACCACACAATGTTGCTAATCTATACAGTGGTAGAGTTTTAAAAGTTTTCCATAGGAACCGTTATTCGTAACTCTGGTAAAGAGCTGGTAAAGAGTTAGCCTCAGTATTATACTTCTAGTTATAAATATCATTTCTATTTTTAAATGTTTTCTAACTATATGATTATCACACTAAATAATATTGAAGACGTGTATACTTTTTTAAAATGAACTTTTATTAAAACAACAATAAATAACTAGAAACGTAACTTTAAGATAACAATATAATAAATAAATAGAAACATAACTTTAACAAAACAATATAATAAACAAAATATGGACTCTAATAAAAGTAGGGTAGATAATCTGCAAAACAAAAATGAAAATAAGTGTTTGAAATTAGATCGATGTGGCTGAAAGAGGTAAAAGATTACAAGATAAGGTTATACTTGGTATTATTTCTTAATTTACACGTCTGCAGTGTGCCTTATACATGCCACCTCTCTTATAGGCCCGTATTCAAGAGGTGTCTGTATGCTGATTTTCGAAGTACCGACGGACAGAGCGGTGCTTCCTCCCTTCTTCCTGAGCCGTGGCCAGGTGGGGTGAGGTCTGTACATCTTCCGAGTCTGAATATTCCAATGACTTGAAAGAGTGGAGAAAACGATGCGGACACCTAGTGGACTCAGGAGATCTCTGTATCAGTTTTATTTTTCTTGGTTTTGAGCACTGTTTTGCTTCATTATCACTTAGTTGCAGTAGCCAATGGTATATTTGGTCCTGAAGAAAGCAATGACATAACACGTCGCTAATTGCTGAAACATGTTGACTTCACAGTACATCTAGACAGTCCAAAACCATTGTGATTGTCACTGTTGGAAGAGCAGGTAGCATCAGAATAAAATTCATTTTCAGTACCTCCTCATCCAATTTTAGCACACACTTTTTCACTTTCACACACACCATTTTGTGCACTGCGACATCAGTCCCCCCTCTTTTGCTTCAACATCCTCTCAATTGAGTAGTATGACCACAGTAAGACCTGTCTGACCGGGTGAGGGCTATCTCAAAATCTGGGCCTTCCCCGTGAAAGCTAAGTGGCACCCTTGATGGTGGTCCTAAAGGAAACCCAAATGATGAAGGGCGGTTCCGTGTGGTGACTGATGGGCATCCTTGCCTGACCACCAGATGGGTCAGTTTTAGGGGTGACCTTGGATATATATACACATGGCATGGTTTTCCTGTTTGTTCACAGTCACGTTCACGACTCAGGTGTGCTAGACCCTCCGATATTTTTGTTGTTTAATGTATGTATGGGGCGTATTGGAGCGTGGTCTTAAAAATCCCTGCTTGACCCTAATAAAGTAGTTGTTG
Source organism: Lissotriton vulgaris (assembly GCF_964263255.1). Classification (NCBI taxonomy): domain Eukaryota; kingdom Metazoa; phylum Chordata; class Amphibia; order Caudata; family Salamandridae; genus Lissotriton; species Lissotriton vulgaris. The sequence goes on from NC_141694.1 coordinate 449,356,124, forward strand.
TTTGTCTGTACGGGAGTGCCTACTGCGTCAGATTTAGAGTATGGACCAACAGGTCTTCTAAAACGATTCAGAGATGAGATATAATTAGGTGAGAGATTGAGCCATTATGCAGGACAATATTATTTGGGGTTTATTTACAAGCCCCTTGCTCCACTTTAGCGTTAATTTTCCCATCTTAAAAGTTGCGCAAATTGGTGCAAGGGGCTTGTAAATAAGCTCCTTTATTTCTAACATATTTAATCAGAGGTATTGTGTATCTAGGCTGCTCTGCTTACCTTCTGTAAACACTGTGGCGAACAGAGTTCACAACTTGAACTCAGCTTTGGTTGTACACTGCAGACTGTATTACATTCAGCCTTGATTTTTTTATCGGCAGAGTGTACAGCAGCATCCATAACTTTAAAAGAGAAAGAGAAACAATGTGAGAGTGAGTGTGAGAAAGAAAGAGAGAAAAAATCACATAAAAACTGTGAGAGAGAGAAAGTTATAGATGGAGCAGTTAATACTGGAGAAAATCTTCGTAGCTAACGTTTTGCCTCTGTTGTGTGTCCAAGCACGTGCCAGTTCATAGTGCACCCTCTAGTTCAGTGACCTGAAAGATAGTATAGAGTTAGTATTAGCAGAATATATACAACTGCATAAGTATATTTTTACTTTATGTCTTTGTAAAGACAGGATACTGTATTTCATCAACTTCCACTATAAAGAAGTGTCTGTGTGCTGTTTTTCTTCCAAAGTACTATATCCCATGCACTCCCACTGCATAGCGGTGAGTTCCTAATAGTGCATACCCAGATGATCCTGACGCTTGCAGAAGGCGGCCGCTCCCTTCGCCCCCAGCTCCTGCTTGGTATCGTTAACTGCGCTCTTGCACAATTTGTAATCGCATTACTGCTGCCTCCAGTTTCGTTTTCTTTTGCTGCCGCCATTTTAGTTATTGTTGTGGTGCCTCAGAGCCCGTCCCCCACAGCCCGCCCCGCCTCCCAGCTGACCCTCCCTCGCCCCTCCCCCTCCACTATCCATATATGACAGATGCATTTGCGCGCAGCGTTGATGCGCAGCCGGTGCGCCCCATGCGCGCCGAAGGTGCGCCAAAGGTAAGCCTGTCTACGCCCGTCCGCGCCTGGACCACTCCCAGCACCAGACCCCCTGGCCCCTGCAACCCGCACTCCTCCCGCATATCGTATGACGTATCCACCCTCTTAGCCCTTAACCCCGGACGCACACCACAATGCCACAAAGCTGCCCCAGGACGTACCCACGGTCCATTCGCCTGCCACTCCTGCAAGTTCGCCTGCATCAAGCCCCACACCAAATCCACTTCCTCCAAACACAGCTCTGACTCTAACCACCTGAAGTGCATCCTGCTGAACACCCGCTCGGTCCACAGACACGCCAATGAACTCTGGGACCTACTCGACACTGCGTCACCAGACATCGCCTTCCTCACAGAAACCTGGATGAACGCATCATCAGCACCCGACATCGCCATAGCCATCCCGGACGCTTACAAGATCACCCGAAAAGACCGCACCAATCAAACAGGAGGAGGCATCGCCATCGTCCATAAGAACACCATCAAAATCACGACCAGCTCCGACGATAATCTTGCAACCGCCGAACACCTCCACTTCCAGATCCACACCGACCCGAGGACCACACTTAGAGGCACCCTCATCTACAGGCCTCCAGGAACCCGTAAACAATTCAGCGATGACATCACTGACTTCATCAGCCCACATGCCCTCGCCTCCGAGAACTACATTCTACTAGGAGACCTCAGCTTCCACCTGGAAAACAAAAACGACAGCAACACCACCACCCTTCTGGATAACCTGGCCAATCTCGGACTCAAACACTTGTTGACTCCCCCACCCATGTAGCCGGACACACGCTCGACCCTATCTTCACCTCCAGCAAACACATTTCCTTCGATCGCACCACAGCTCTCCATTGGACGGACCACAGTTGTGTTCACTTCAGCTACAAAACCACCTCGATCCACAACCCCCCACAACCTATTCCTCAGAGAAACTGGAACAAAATCACCACCGACCAACTCCTCACATCACTCAACCAAAACCCTCCCACCCTCTCATTAGACCCAACCCAAGCTGCGACCAAACTCAAACAATGGATCACTCACAGCGCTGAAGAAGTAGCACCCCTGAAAAACCACCAGATCAAATCAGGTAACAAAAAGGCTCCCTGGTTCAATGATGACCTTAAGAAATCCAAGAAGCTATGCCGTACCCTAGAGAAAACATGGAAAAAAAAACAACCACCGACAACATGACCACCCTCAAGGCAGCCACCCGCAAACACCACCAACTGATTCGATCCACCAAGAAATCAGCATTCAAGGATCGACTCGACAACAATGTCCACAACAGCAAGGAACTTTTCAACATTGTCAAAGAATTCACCAACCCCACCGCAGCCTCTAACGACATTACTCCCTCCCAAGACCACTGCGATGCGTTATCCTCCTTCTTCTACAACAAAATCGCCAACATTCACAACAGCTTTGAGAACATTCCCTACGAACAATCCTCTCTACCCCCCCTCAGAACCTACACCGCCATCTAACAACCTCAGCGCCTGGAACCCAATCAACACTGAAGACACCATCCACCTAATGAACTCAATCCACTCTGGCCCGCCAACCGACCCCTGTCCCATCCACATCTTCAACAAAGCAGACTCCATCATCGCACCCCATCTCCGTGATGTCATCAACTGCTCATTCAACTCTGCCACCTTCCCAGAAAGCTGGAAACACGCCAAACTCAGCGCCCTCCTGAAGAAACCCACAGCAGACCCCTCTGAACTTAAAAACTACCGCCCCATATCCCTCCTCCCATTCCCTGCCAAAGTCATTGAGAAAGCCGTCAACAGCCAGCTCGCCGCCTTCCTTGAATCCAACAACTCCCTCAATCCCTCTCAGTCCGGATTTCGAGCCAAACACAGCACCGAAACTGCCCTCATTGCAGCGACAGATGACATCCAAACACTACTGGACAATGGTGAAACAGTGGCCCTGATTCTACTCGACCTCTCCGCCGCCTTCGACACAGTCTGTCACAGCACCCTTATACATCGCCTCAGCAACATCTGCATACAAGGAAAAGCCTTGGACTGGATCATCTCGTTCTTCGCTGGGAGAACTCAAAGAGCCTGACTTCCCCCATTCAAATCAGAGGCCACTAAAGTCATCTGCGAAGTACCACAAGGTTCATCACTCAGTCCCACCCTCTTCAACGTTTACATGAGCCCACTCGCATCCATCGCGCGCCAACACAACCTTAACATCATCTCCTATGCTGACGACACCCAGTTAATCCTTTCCCTCACCAAAACCCTAACACCGCCAAAACATATCTTCACGAAGGCATGAAAGAAGTAGCCGAATGGATGAAACACATCTGCCTAAAACTTAACTCAGACAAAACGGAGGTGCTCATCCTAGGATCTTCCCCCTCTGCCTGGGACGACTCCTGGTGGCCTTCTGCTCGGGGCAAAGCACCCATACCCACAGACCACGCACGTAACCTTGGCTTCATCCTAGACTTCTCACTCTCGATGTCCAGACAAGTCAACGCAGTCTCATCCTCCTGCTTCAACGTACTTCGTATGCTCAAAAAAATCTTCAGTTGGATCCCCCCCCGAGACAAGAAAGACGGTCAACCCCGCTCTGGTCACGAGTCGACCGGACTATGGAAACACACTATACGCCGGAATCACAGCCAAATTACAGAAAAAACTCCAACACATCCAAAACGCATCAGCAAGACTCATTTTGGACTTCCCTCGCCAAGATCACATTACCGGACACCTAAAAGACCTCCACTGGCTTCCCGTCAACAAGAGAATAACGTTCCATCTCCTCACCCACGCACACAAGGCCCTTTACAAACTAGGACCCGAATGCCTCAACACTCGACTGTCCTTCTACACACCCACCCGCCAACTAAGATCCTCCAATCAAGCCCTCGCTGCTGTCCCGCGGATCCGAAGATCCACCATGGGTGGTAGATCCTTCTCCTTCCTGGCGGCCAAGACGTGGAACTCACTCCCCACTCACCTCCGCCTTACACAGAACCGCATCTCCTTCAGAAAAGAACTTAAAACCTGGCTATTCGACAAAAAATGAACTCCCCCGCCCCAAGCGCCTTGAGACCCTCTGGGTGAGTAGTGCGCTATATAAATCCCCGAACTTGAACTGAACTTGAACTGTTGCACTCCATTGAATCCCAGAGTCTGGAGGTGAGTGCTTTTTCTTGCGCACTCAGGGGCAGATTTACAAGCTCGTTGCGCCACTTTTCCCATGTTAAAAGTAACACAAAAGTGGCGCAAGGCTTGTAAATCTGTCCCTCAGACTGTTGTAACCTATCTATTCTCACTGCTCGGAGGTAATTGTACATTCCTACGCAGTGAAGCTGCTGCACATTACCCACTCTCTCCGTCCAAAGATGACTTATCATTGTTTCGGAAACAAGCTTCTTTGCTCACCTTGTGTCATTGGCGTGATTCAAAGAGGGTGCACCACATTTCGGAGCAGCCTTCTCAGACATTGTTCGAAGGCCAGGCATCATTGCAAAATGCAGGAACGTTGAGCTTTGGAGGTGTTTGGAGGGACAACGCCAATTTGTGAAACACAACCTATAAGATAAAATGGAAGTTAACATTGTGTGTCATTTCTTTATCAAAGGAGAGAGGAAGTGAGAGAGTGACTGAAAAGAATATTTGCAGCTCACCTTTCTGTCACCGGTGTCTTTTTCACCATGTTCCGGGACATAATGCACCCTGAAAAACTACTATTTGTACAGTTCCACATTGTTTAATAGGCTTCAATTTTTGAAAAATTTCTGTACTAGTAATGTTTTATCCGATGTGAAAGCAAGTGGTGCGAAGTTATACACGTGGTATCAATCATCACGAGCGTCAGACATTTGACCTATTATAAAAACGTTCCTGCTATTGGAAAGAAAATATTAATGTAATAAGATACGGTATATAGGACTGTGTACCACTAAATCGCTGCGTCGCCTTTTTGTATTCCGTCTGCTTCACCCCAACGACTCCCTCCGATGCGCACCCAGGCCTCATTGCTCATCTTTTCGTGGACAGGACACCTTCTACATCATGCAGTCCCGCTCTGCCACCAAGAAGTCTGACATATGGTGCCGAGTTTTGATATCGGAAAGGACATGCACCTGCACCTATTTTAAACGCAGGTTCCTCACCCACTCAGTCCTTGCGGTACCACTAACTCAGTGACCAAAGGGGCAATGCACGTAGTGGTGGGCCCCCCTTCTCTGTGGTTTGGGCCTACATGAGGCGTCCGAACCACTAGGAGGGGCCATCACAGCGCTTGCGATGGGAGAAACTCTAAAATGGCGCAGAGCATGTGCGCCCGTCATTTTTATTGGTAGCGTCACATGTGTAGTGACGCATTTGCTGGATGGGTGTGGTGTGGGTGTATACCAGGCATGAGGGAGTGTGTGTGTGCTGTTCTCACAACTAGAACTGGAACTAAGAAATCAGTACAATGGAAATCAGGGCAATGTTGCATGTTTGTTTTTTCCTGGAAGCGTAAGTGGGCAGGCTGAACGTATGCCAGTCCTGCGCGAGGCTCTGAACCATGATTCCAGTGCTATGGGCATGGTTCCGTCAAGAGCTATATGAGAAATCAAGTGATTTGGGTGTCCGAGTCTCAAACTCAAATGTGTCATTATAGCTATAAAGTTCCACAACATGGCCAACATGGAAGGTATGGGTATCACTGACTCTATATTCATTCATAGTTGCATACATAAAAGATGGAGGACATGAAGTATTTCTGTGATTATGAATGTTTGTTGTACATTCAGTGGAGAGTTGTAGCTGTAGTAATACAGGGCTGTGAAAGGTTTAAGTTGCAGTTTTTTGCACATGAAAGGCAGATAATATATATACGTATGTGGTCATTCAGATATACTGTTGAATTTGGTGCTGGAAATCAGTGTACGAGGCTCCGAGTTGCGTCCATATCCTGTTATTGTAGAGGATTGACGTAATCTACGCGTGCCTGAAAATGTACTGTAAATACGGTGCTCATGGTAAATTGCTGATATAGTTTTGGGTTTATTTTGCGCTATATAAATATGCTAAAAAATAAAGGGGGAATAGCCAACACTTACTGTCAGAGGTAAGATGGTCGTATACGCTATTTATATCACAATATAATGTGGTAGGGCGCAGGAGCAGCATTTTACAAACATAATAAATACAGACACAAATAGATAGTTGAAGTGTGAACGGCACGGGTAATCATGATATCATACATAGATATTCAATCGTAAATGGTTTATGACTTCTGCGGTACAAAGGTAGGAGCACTACATGTGAAATAATAAACAGAAGATTATATTGTAAAGGGTTCATGAATTGTGGTGCACTAAGGAAGGGTTTGTGTGTGTGGAACCTGCGATGATGTGTGGTTCTGGCAGAAAGCACTGCTAAGAATGTCTTTTGACTACTTTAATTTTGCCTTAATAAGGCCATGTGGTGAATATTTATGGTGCATTGAGTGAGTGGTACGTCTGGTAGTCAACGTGTAGACTAATGGACTGCATGATCTGTAATCACAATTGAAATAAAAGATGAAACATGTATGGAATACATTGTCAAAATGTGTATGTTTCAGGGACATTATAGTTTAAGTTGTGACCTGTGCTTTCCGCAGTGTAGACTGCCATTGAGTGTGCCTTTGCACTTGCAGCGTGAATTTTGTTTTTCAACTAAACCTAGAACTCATATATAAAAGAAGTTTTTGAAGGAAGTCTACTAAAGGGATATTGTATAGGGTTTGATCGACATTTTATTTAGTTTGGTACTGCCCTCTTCAAATAATGAATGAAGAGTCAATTGAATTCTGCCTGAATACGGCCACGTGGCGATGAATTATGGTGCACTGAGTTAGTAGTACCTTTGAGACTGAGCTTGTACGTAACCTGCGATGATGCGTGGTCCGGTCAGGCTGCACTGGGGGTAATGTTTTTTGACTACTGAATTTTCCCTTAATAAAGCAAATATTTATGGTGTTCTGAGTTAGTGGTACGTCTGGTGTTTAGCGTGTGCTCACCCTGCGATGATGCATGGTCTGAACGGGTTGCACTCAAAGCATTCAATGCTGCATACTGGATTGCATGTACTTTGACTAGAAAAAAAAAACTACCATCAATGGTTATCAATTATTCTGCAAACTAGGTCTACTGATTGCTCCCCATAACAAATAAAAAAGTTGTACTTCGCGCGCGATGTTGCAGATTAGGAGCATTTGGTTTCCTTAACCGATTATAGTCTCTTACACAATTTGCATCAGTAATAATCTTGAATTGTGAGCCATACTGTTGCGCAGTATAGACGCAAGTCAGTCGTTAGGAAGGGCCCACAGCCATGTGGAATTGAATTGAGCTGTATGGAGTTAGTGGTAGGTGTGGCTCTCAGCGTCTACGCAGCCAGCGATGATGCGTGGTGTGGGCCAGCCAAACTGGGAGCAATGTTTTTTGTCTAGTGAATTCTGGCCACTGGGAGATGTTTTGTGATGAAGTGAGTTAGAGGTACCTGAAGAACTCAGGAGCATATTATCAAGGGGGTTTATCTCCGCTTTTTTGGCTTTAAAAGCCAAGAAAGCGGAGATAAAACTATCTCCCTATTACCTAGCTGTCGCTGACACTAGTTAGCGACAGCTAGTAGGAGATAGTGACCATCTTGGGCCCCGCTTTGCATGTCAGTGAGAGAGGAAAAGTGTGACTCAATGATTAGAGCGGCAGACCCTGATGCCGAGGTCTAGCCCGGGACCAGGGTTCAATTCCCCGGCTCGGCGGGTCTTGGGCTCAAAATTCCACGGACCTGATAATTCTCGCCTCGGTGCCTATTCCAATCATGGAGTCCCACTCTGCAACTCTGGGCAATAGCTTGCTTAATCTCCACAACGGCCCCCACAATGCTAAGGATGCCTGGCCTCCACCTTGGAGGTGCCCAGTAGTGGACGCTTGACAGGGAAAGCCAGGATGGGTTCCACAGCGGTATTCGTACAAGCGCCTTGAGACCATTGCGGGTGAGTAGTGAGCTATACAAGTATCAATTTACAATTTACATTTTCATTTAGTGAAATTTATCACTAATGACATGCAAAGTGGGCATGCCAAGATGTTAGCGACAGGAAACAGTCGCTAACATCGCTATCTCCTAATACCAACTTTTGGAGATATTCGCGCTAAGCGCGATCATATCCAAAAGCTAACACCTGCCCCTGAGCAGTTCTTAGCCATGTTATCCAATGGTAGGTGGATAACATGGCTAAGAGCATTAGCTCGGTAATGCATGAATATTGCTGACTTTTCAGCGATATTCATGCATTTCGGCTGATTTTTATCGCTTAGGAGATAAATCTTGATAATAGCAAGGTTCCTAAGCGATAAAAATCGCTGCAGCTTGGCGATGAAAATATTGCCGCTAAGCAAACATAGCGATAATTATCGCTAGTTGTTGGAAATATGCCCCATAGCGTGTGCGCACCCTGCGATGATTCGTGGTTTGGGCGGGTCGCACTGGTACAATGTCTCTTGCCTACTGGAATGCGTCATCTGGAATTGTCATTCCACCTGAATCGTGAGCCCTCACAATGTAGATCAAAGCAGTAGTCATCACAAACATCAAGGAATCCTTTTTGTCATATCCTGAGGACATAAAGTACAATTATCTCTACCTTAAATAAATCAAGGCTAAATTTCATGCTGTCCGTAGTATAGGTTCAAAGCTGAATTGAAGTTGTGAACCCTACTGTCCGCACTGTAGATTGAAGGCAGTACTGAGCACAGATATGGACGAATGATTTTTGTCTCTTATTTTAACAAAAACTGAACACATACAGTACATTAGTCTCTGCATTAAATAAATGAAGGGTGAATTCCCTACTGTCCGTAGTGTAGATGCAAAGTTGAATTCAAGTTGTGAACCCTGCTGTCTGCAGTGTAGATCGAAGGCAGTACTTGACCCAAACATCGATGAATGCTTTTTTGTCACAGTTAACAAAATCTGAGGACACATTATAATTGACTCTGCCTTAAATAAATTGATAATGAATCTAATGTCGTATGTAGTGCTGATGCGCCACAGGTATCAAGTGGTAAACTCTGTTTATCGCAATGTACATTTGAAGGCAGTAGTTAGTATAGCTATTGAGCAATGTTTTTTGTGGCATCCTTTAACACAATTGTCTCTGCCTTACATAAATCAAGGATAACTTAAATGCTGCCCATAGTGTAGATGGAAAGCTGAATTGAAGTTTTGAACCCTGCTGTTCGCAGTGTAGATCTTAGGCTGCACTGCATTATCTATAATGTACTCATATATTGACTGTTGCATACAGAACTGATGAACTGATATCAAGTAGTAAACTCTGTTGATCGCAGTGTACATTGGAAATCAGTACTCAGTACAGATATTGAGGAATGTTTTTTGTCGCATCATTTAACAAAATTGTCTCTGCCTTACATAAATGAAGGCTAACTTGAATGCTGTCCGTAGTGTAGATGGAAAGCTGAATTGAAGTTGTGAACCCTGTTTTCCGCAGTGTAGATCGAAGGCAGTAGTTTACACAGACATGGAGGAATGCTTTTTGTCACTTATTTAAACAAAATCTGAAGACATATAGTAGAATTGTCTCTGCATTAAATAAATTAAGGCTGAATTCCCTACTGTTCATACTTTAACAAAATCTGAGGACATAGTGCAATGGTCTTTGCTTTAAATAAATTGAGACTGAATTCAATGTTGTCTGTAGTGCTTGAGCGCTACTGGTATCAAGTTGTGAACTCTACTGACAGCACTGTAGATCGAAGGCAGGAGTCAATACAGATACCGACGAATAATTTGTATTACTTATTTTAACAAAGTCTAAGGACATAGACTAGAATTGTCCCTGCCTTACATAAATGAAGGAAAACTTTAATGCTGTGCGTAGTGTAGATCCAAAGCTGAATTCAAGTTGTGAACCCTGCTGTCCGCAGTGTAGATCGAAGGCAGTAGTCGATACAGACATAAGTCTGCGGTGCTGTGGCGCTGAGTTCGCAATCGGCCTGTATTGCGGCGGCACGTGGTCATGGCGGCAGCCACGTGGCAGGGTGAGGACCTTCGCTGTGGCAGAGTCGTTTCTCTTTGCAGTAGTGAACATGTCCAAGGCATAGGCTAATTATTTATACTCTACCACTAGAGTTACATATGTTGGATTAGCCCACTCCACTTCTGCTTCAAGGGGGAGAGATAACACAGCAACATGACCGAGATATTCCCCAGAGTCTGAGATAACATGGTTGCATCCAGTATGCAGTACACACGTATCAACAGTATATCTACACATGGAAACGTTTTTAGATTCTATAGTGAGTTGTGTATAGCATTTCACCAGTAGTCTTGGCATTGTGTTAATTGTTATTGATGTGCGAGTTCCTTCCATTATACATAGTTGGTTACCACATCTCTGAACATTGAGCTAGTATGCTGTTGAGGGGATATATTATCTTGGGAAGGTCCGTTGTCCTGTTTTGCACTGCCTCTGCGGTAGTAGAGGGAGATGGGTGAGTAGGGGTGGTTGTAGTGGTGGTGACGCTGGGTATTGTGATTTTGTTGGGTGTCCAAAATGTATAATTAGTACCTCTATCACTTATTGCTCTTTAAATATGGGTATGAGTTGGATGTACTTCACGCAGTACATAGTCGATGTCCTTACACTAATTAAATGTTGATGTTAATTTGTTAGCGGTAAGTGAAACTATAGCTTGTTTTTTTAGGTAGCATTGCAGATTTGGTTTCTTGTTGAAAATATGGGGAAGTGGTCAACATTATAATTAGGGATTGTCATTTAAAAAAAACCTTTAAAATTCAATAAAAATCACCTTAAGTTTCAGGCAGGTTCTAGTTAGGAACTATCATTTAAAACACCTTTGAAATTCACTGAAAAAACCATTTGCTTCAAGCAGGTTACAGTTAGGAATTATCATTTAAAAAACCTTAGAAATTCACTGAAAAAAACATAGGTTTCATGGGTGTTATAGTTAGCTGTACATTTCACTCATACACAACCTTTGAAATTCCTCCATTATAGTTAGTTGTACTAACTGTAACTCTCGCGCCCACAATCCACTGGTGATGATGTCACATATTACATCATTCATGACATGGTCAGTGACATCACTGATGACATCTCAAATGACATCACTGATGACATCACTTATGACATCATCCATGTGACAATCAGATACACCTCATCAAACACTAGTATAACATTTCATCAATCACTGTAAAATACAGAGTATCATATTTGAATCCATTGACACAGCAATACAAGTATCCAAAAACCAACTCAGTGATTTCTAGATCTACACACACATCTTATCAATTATTTATAGATTCAATCATACATGTTGTCAATGATCAATAGAACACTTTCAAATATACTTATACACCTATATTGACACTACACACCAGCACACATCCTATTGAGTTATGCAGTCATCCTACTCAGTTTTGCAAACAATGTATCCTATTTACATTTACTCAGCTACACACTTATACAAATAGCACTTCATTTATTCATATAGATAGTAACTCACACTTAGGGGCCGATTAGGATGGCGGACGGAAGTGCCTCCGCATACCCTGAGTATGCGGAACAGGCCTATTTTCCGTGCGCCCGTCGCGGACACTCCGTCCGCCAAATCAGGATACGAAATACGTGGCAAATTCCGTCCGCGGTGGTAGAACACGGTCCGCCGCACCACCACACCAAACCACGCAGCGGACGTAACCTTTCCAGAGACTCCGCCGTACGGACTGACGACTAGGACCGTCCTCCAAATCAAGATGGCGGAAAACACACATAAAAGCGCGGCGGATAAACAACCTGCCTGAACACGGCGGATGCTCCACAGCGACCATACCCACCACGAGCCGCACGCCGACATGGACCCTGCACTACAGGCTTACCCGATACTCTACGCGATCCAGTACGTCCTCGTCTTGGCCCACCATCGACGACGACGCAGGTAGGCACCTAAGCATTCGCTGTCTGGAGAGGAGTACCGGCCAGGGCGGTGACGTAGGGAGGGGGGAGTGACATGTCCCAAAATGCACAAATGCCTGTGTACGGCAACGCCTCCAAGGGCCGTGACCCAGGTAGGGGAGAGTGACACGTAGCACAACCAGGGCTCAAGTCGGGGTACCACGCGGGTGGACGGCGTCCCCCCACTAATTCAACAGGGAGCATGATAACTATAAACTGCAACTGAGTGGAAGCCACCCTATGTGTCGTCACTTCCTGTCGTGATTTCAGCGTCACCCCACTTCTTGTTGCAGGACTTGGGTCCTGAGCAGAACCCACCGCCCCCAAGAAAATACCAATCCACACCAGCATCACACACGCAAGAATGACTCTGACAAAGCACGACACATGAATCGCAATTTTATTTACGCAGATTCGGAGCAAAGTCACAGTCTAGGATGGAGCATGCCCATAGTGGACACCAGAGCAGGTACATCAGATGCAGTACATCACTATGAGGATAGCAACAGGGCAGCAACAGGGCAGTGTGGACACCAGAGCAGGTACATCAGAGGGCATACATCAGTATGAGGATAGCAACAGGGCAGCAACAGGGCAGTGTGGACACCAGAGCAGGTACATCAGAGGGCATACATCAGTATGAGGATAGCAACAGGGCAGTGTGGACACCAGAGCAGGTACATCAGAGGCAGTGCATGAGAGGGGCCAAGTGCTCCAACAGTCCATTGCACTGAAAACGTCCATCACAGGCAGCACATGAGAGGGCACAATGCAGTATCAGAACAGCAACAGGGCAGTGTGGACACCAGAGCAGGTACATCAGATGCAGTACATCAGTATGAGGATAGCAACAGGGCAGCAACAGGGCAGTGTGGACACCAGAGCAGGTACATCAGAGGCAGTACATCAGTATCAGAACAGCAACAGGGCAGCAACAGGGCAGTGTGGACACCAGAGCAGGTACATCAGAGGGCATACATCAGTATGAGGATAGCAACAGGGCAGTGTGGACACCAGAGCAGGTACATCAGAGGCAGTGCATGAGAGGGGCCAAGTGCTCCAACAGTCCATTGCACTGAAAACGTCCATCAGAGGCAGTACATGAGAGGGGCTAAGGGCACCAACAGTCCATTGCACTGAAAACGTCCATCACAGGCAGCACATGAGAGGGCACAATGCAGTATCAGAACAGCAACAGGGCAGTGTGGACACCAGAGCAGGTACATCAGATGCAGTACATCAGTATGAGGATAGCAACAGGGCAGCAACAGGGCAGTGTGGACACCAGAGCAGGTACATCAGAGGCAGTACATCAGTATCAGAACAGCAACAGGGCAGCAACAGGGCAGTGTGGACACCAGAGCAGGTACATCAGAGGGCATACATCAGTATGAGGATAGCAACAGGGCAGTGTGGACACCAGAGCAGGTACATCAGAGGCAGTGCATGAGAGGGGCCAAGTGCTCCAACAGTCCATTGCACTGAAAACGTCCATCAGAGGCAGTACATGAGAGGGGCTAAGGGCACCAACAGTCCATTGCACTGAAAACGTCCATCACAGGCAGCACATGAGAGGGCACAATGCAGTATCAGAACAGCAACAGGGCAGTGTGGACACCAGAGCAGGTACATCAGATGCAGTACATCAGTATGAGGATAGCAACAGGGCAGTGTGGACACCAGAGCAGGTACATCAGATGCAGTACATCAGTATGAGGATAGCAACAGGGCAGCAACAGGGCAGTGTGGACACCAGAGCAGGTACATCAGAGGTAGTACATCAGTATCAGAACAGCAACAGGGCAGCAACAGGGCAGTGTGGACACCAGAGCAGGTACATCAGATGCAGTACATCAGTATGAGGACAGCAACAGGGCAGCAACAGGGCAGTGTGGACACCAGAGCAGGTACATCAGAGGCAGTACATGAGAGGGGCCAAGTGCTCCAACAGTCCATTGCACTGAAAACGTCCATCAGAGGCAGTACATGAGAGGGGCTAAGGGCACCAACAGTCCATTGCACTGAAAACGTCCATCAGAGGCAGTACATGAGAGGGGCCAAGTGCTCCAACAGTCCATTGCACTGAAAACGTCCATCAGAGGCAGTACATGAGAGGGGCTAAGGGCACCAACAGTCCATTGCACTGAAAACGTCCATCAGAGGCAGTACATGAGAGGGGCTAAGGGCACCAACAGTCCATTGCACTGAAAACGTCCATCACAGGCAGCACATGAGAGGGCACAATGCAGTATCAGAACAGCAACAGGGCAGTGTGGACACCAGAGCAGGTACATCAGAGGCAGTACATGAGAGGGCACAATGCAGTATCAGAACAGCAACAGGGCAGTGTGGACACCAGAGCAGGTACATCAGAGGCAGTACATGAGAGGGCACAATGCAGTATCAGAACAGCAACAGGGCAGTGTGGACACCAGAGCAGGTACATCAGATGCAGTACATCAGTATGAGGATAGCAACAGGGCAGCAACAGGGCAGTGTGGACACCAGAGCAGGTACATCAGAGGGCATACATCAGTATGAGGATAGCAACAGGGCAGTGTGGACACCAGAGCAGGTACATCAGAGGCAGTGCATGAGAGGGGCCAAGTGCTCCAACAGTCCATTGCACTGAAAACGTCCATCAGAGGCAGTACATGAGAGGGGCTAAGGGCACCAACAGTCCATTGCACTGAAAACGTCCATCACAGGCAGCACATGAGAGGGCACAATGCAGTATCAGAACAGCAACAGGGCAGTGTGGACACCAGAGCAGGTACATCAGAGGCAGTACATGAGAGGGCACAATGCAGTATCAGAACAGCAACAGGGCAGTGTGGACACCAGAGCAGGTACATCAGATGCAGTACATCAGTATGAGGATAGCAACAGGGCAGCAACAGGGCAGTGTGGACACCAGAGCAGGTACATCAGAGGCAGTACATCAGTATCAGAACAGCAACAGGGCAGTGTGGACACCAGAGCAGGTACATGAGAGGGCACAATGCAGTATCAGAACAGCAACAGGGCAGTGTGGACACCAGAGCAGGTACATCAGAGGCAGTACATGAGAGGGCACAATGCAGTATCAGAACAGCAACAGGGCAGTGTGGACACCAGAGCAGGTACATCAGATGCAGTACATCAGTATGAGGATAGCAACAGGGCAGCAACAGGGCAGTGTGGACACCAGAGCAGGTACATCAGAGGCAGTACATCAGTATCAGAACAGCAACAGGGCAGTGTGGACACCAGAGCAGGTACATGAGAGGGCACAATGCAGTATCAGAACAGCAACAGGGCAGTGTGGACACCAGAGCAGGTACATCAGAGGCAGTACATGAGAGGGCACAATGCAGTATCAGAACAGCAACAGGGCAGTGTGGACACCAGAGCAGGTACATCAGAGGCAGTACATGAGAGGGCACAATGCAGTATCAGAACAGCAACAGGGCAGTGTGGACACCAGAGCAGGTACATCAGATGCAGTACATCAGTATGAGGATAGCAACAGGGCAGCAACAGGGCAGTGTGGACACCAGAGCAGGTACATCAGAGGGCATACATCAGTATGAGGATAGCAACAGGGCAGTGTGGACACCAGAGCAGGTACATCAGAGGCAGTGCATGAGAGGGGCCAAGTGCTCCAACAGTCCATTGCACTGAAAACGTCCATCAGAGGCAGTACATGAGAGGGGCTAAGGGCACCAACAGTCCATTGCACTGAAAACGTCCATCACAGGCAGCACATGAGAGGGCACAATGCAGTATCAGAACAGCAACAGGGCAGTGTGGACACCAGAGCAGGTACATCAGAGGCAGTACATGAGAGGGCACAATGCAGTATCAGAACAGCAACAGGGCAGTGTGGACACCAGAGCAGGTACATCAGATGCAGTACATCAGTATGAGGATAGCAACAGGGCAGCAACAGGGCAGTGTGGACACCAGAGCAGGTACATCAGAGGCAGTACATCAGTATCAGAACAGCAACAGGGCAGTGTGGACACCAGAGCAGGTACATGAGAGGGCACAATGCAGTATCAGAACAGCAACAGGGCAGTGTGGACACCAGAGCAGGTACATCAGAGGCAGTACATGAGAGGGCACAATGCAGTATCAGAACAGCAACAGGGCAGTGTGGACACCAGAGCAGGTACATCAGATGCAGTACATCAGTATGAGGATAGCAACAGGGCAGCAACAGGGCAGTGTGGACACCAGAGCAGGTACATCAGAGGCAGTACATCAGTATCAGAATAGCAACAGGGCAGTGTGGACACCAGAGCAGGTACATGAGAGGGCACAATGCAGTATCAGAACAGCAACAGGGCAGTGTGGACACCAGAGCAGGTACATCAGAGGCAGTACATCAGTATGAGGATAGCAACAGGGCAGCAACAGGGCAGTGTGGACACCAGAGCAGGTACATCAGAGGCAGTACATCAGTATCAGAACAGCAACAGGGCAGTGTGGACACCAGAGCAGGTACATGAGAGGGCACAATGCAGTATCAGAACAGCAACAGGGCAGTGTGGACACCAGAGCAGGTACATCAGAGGCAGTACATGAGAGGGCACAATGCAGTATCAGAACAGCAACAGGGCAGTGTGGACACCAGAGCAGCTACATCACAGGGCACAGTACAGCAACTTACAGCACACTATCAGGTGGATTGCGTGAAGTACCCGCATCGGACACACTGGCAGCACCAGAAACCGGAGTGTGACACACAGCCACAGATGTAGTGACTGACACGTGAGCCACAGACCCAGATACACTGCCAGCACCTGATACAGGAGTGTGACACACCGACACAGCCCGAGTTACTGACACATGGCCTATAGACCCAGATACACTGCCAGCACCTGATACAGGAGTGTGACACACCGACACAGCCCGAGTTACTCACACATGGCCTATAGACCCAGATACACTGCCAGCACCTGATACAGGAGTGTGACACACCGACACAGCCCGAGTTACTGACACATGGCCTATAGACCCAGATACACTGCCAGCACCTGATACAGGAGTGTGACACACCGACACAGCCCGAGTTACTGACACATGGCCTATAGACCCAGATACACTGCCAGCACCTGATACAGGATTTGTCTCGACGGATACCCTGCCACTAACAGACACATGCGAGTCAACTGCACCAGCGCCACTGTGACCACTGAAATGATGAGCCACAGGACTGTATGGTCCAGGAGGCAGGGTGGCTCTGGGAGCGGGGGATAGTTGCAATTGGCCGATATCGGATTGGGCATGTGTCAATGCTGTGTGTCTACGCTTCTTTTGGACATGTGCCTGCACCATGGACAGGACAGGAACCACAAGTCGACCGGACTGAGAAGCAATTTCACCCACCATGGGAGGTGCATGTGCTGGGGGGGGAATGGTCTCTGGGGACGTGCTGGAGCCTGCTTGTCGTTTGCTGTGTGGCTGCCTTGTGGCCTCTGCAACATGTGTCATGGGGGATGCCACGACAGGGTCCACCTGCATCCGTCCCTGACGGGCCATGATGGGAGTGGATGTAAGGGGTGACTCCACTGCTGAGTCTTCTGTATTCCGTTTGCCAGAAAACAGCTGTCTCAGAGCAACTATGGGTGATGTATGCCTGTCCCTGACAGCGCCACTATTCATGGGCGAGTCCTTGGGCCTTGGATGTTCCATTTCCGTAGGAGTACTGTACTCTGTGGACTTGCCCTGTTCCCTGGATGGTGCCCTCTTGCAGGCAGCAGACTTGTCGTCTGTGGTGTGCATATCAGCTGGACACCCCTTCTGCCCGTGTGTGTCCCTGCCCCTGGGACTGTCCGTGCTCCTCTTAGGTGCGTTTGTCTTGTGACTATTCTTGTCCCTGCCCTTGGGAGTGGCTCCTTCCTTCGTAGTCTCCCTGGCCTTGGGAGTGCCTACATCCTTCCTGCTTTCCCTGGCCTTGGGAGTGCCTACATCCTTCCTGCTTTCCCTGCCCTTGGGAGTGCCTACATCCTTCCTGCTTTCCCTGCCCTTGGGAGTGCCTACATCCTTCCTGCTTTCCCTGGCCTTGGGAGTGGCACCTTCCTTCGTAGTCTCCCTGCCCTTGGGAGTGCCTACATCCTTCCTGCTTTCCCTGGCCTTGGGAGTGGCACCTTCCTTCGTAGTCTCCCTGCCCTTGGGAGTGCCTACATCCTTCCTGCTGTCCCTGCCCTTGGGAGTGCCTACATCCTTCCTGCTTTCCCTGCCCTTGGGAGTGGCACCTTCCTTCCTAGTGTCCCTGGTACTGGGAGTATGCGAGCCCTCAAGAGATGTATTCGTCTTCTCACTGTCCTCGTACAGGGTAGTGTTAATGGAAGCGGGAGTGAGTCTTGGCCTGGTAGTACCTTGTGTGTGGGATGGCTGTGCAGCATGTGTAGCCATTACACCCAACCCCTCTTTTGCCTCACGTGTGTGTACTCCACTATATCTGACGTTGCCCTTGTGAACAGAGTTACCTGACCTAGGGGATGGGGTCTGAGGCCTCCGTGCCTTGACGTGCTGGCTGACGCTGCTTCTAGTGCAATAACCTGTATTGGAGTCCTGGTCAGAAAATTCACTCCCCCCTGACACATCCAGAGTTGTAGATGGCGGAACAGAAGTACCACCCAGTCCGTGCGACTGTGCAATGGCAGACGACACACTGTTAGACAATGACTGCAGTGTCCTGTGTACACCAGCCAGATCACCATGCATACCTTCCATGAATGCCACCACCTGCCCCAACTTCCTATCGTGGTCTTGGAATGCATTAATCATATTTGTCTGGCCCACACACAGCTGTCGCAGCAGATCAACAGCCTCTGCACAAAGAGAATTTTGGGTCACCGAGGCTGGGGCAGCGGTGCCGACACCGAACGCCACTCTGCTCCCCCTACTCCTGCGTGCACGTACAGTACATGGTGCAGTTGCCGGCAGGGTGGGCCCTGTGTGCTGTGTCCCGACCGAAGGTGTTGGTTGCCCACTCCCAGTCTGTGACAACAGTGCTGACTCACCAACACTGTCGGAAGATGATGATGATGTTGTCTCCACATGCGAGTCCTCCGGGACGGTCCTGTCCCCCTCACCGCCGCTGGCCCCTTCGGTGTCAGTCTGCGTGTGCGCGACGTCTGATCCGGATGCATTGCCTTCTGTAATCTCCGCCGTATGTGGCTGAGTGCCCTCTGCCAATGCTGAAAAGCACAGGAAATGGGTGTAAGTAATGGGCACACACACGTACAGTACTGCTGCGGAATCCCTAAAGCCACTGATGACACTGTCCATCGATCCCCCAACCTGCACACAGCCCACCCCAAGCAGTCATCCTCACAGGAATTGTGTGGCGTTGGCCGTAATACATGTACAGCATGCACACTGGGCATGAGGAACTACATCAGCACACAAGTGTTGGCAAGGGGTGACGGAGCACTACAGCATGTGCATGACAACTGAACAGCTTAGCAGGTGGCGGCTCAACATTCCGCATGTGCAAGTGCAAAGTTAACTGTGGCAATGTCACCAACATGCCATTGGAAATAGACTCACGATAGACGGAAGACCCTAATGTGTGTGCGCAACCATACATGCATTGCACTCACAAGCAACATACACTGACAGTAAGCTTACCGCCACATTGATGTTCATCCACACGCAACCGCTCGGACAGGTCAGGATGCGTCACAGCTATGATACGGTGCATGAGAGGGGTCATTGAGCGTCGGGCCAGACGTGCCGTCCGTGGAATCAGCCCTAGTGTCACTTCCGCTACATTCTTGCTCAGTCTGGAAATGTCGTCCCAGCGTTTGTGGCAGTGTGTATGTCGTCTATTGCACACCCCCGCTGCTCGTACTTCACGTGCAATGCTCCTCCACACGTCCTTGCGAAGGTGCAGCTTTACCTACCATGATGGGAGACAAAAGGGTGGAAGTCAGTGGACAGTTGGCCAGTCACACAGAGAGGAGCAACACATTACTCTCAGCAGCCATGCACATATCGATTCTTTAGTTGGTCACACATCACACCGCCAAGTTTCCAGAGCCCAGGTGCCATTTGACACCTCATGCACTAGAACTTATCCCCCACTGCACTTACCGCCTGTCCGGGTGCGCCATACAGGCGTCCGTAGTTGCGGAGCACAGCGTCCACGAGGACATCCAGCTCCGCGGCGGTGAAGGGACGAGACCGGACCTCTTTGACTCTCGACATGGCAAGGTCACGGAGTATGGCACTAGAGCGGCAGTCGGTGGTCAGCTCCGCAGCAGCAGGTGGAGGTGATGGTCACAGGCAGCAGTCGGTGGTCAGCTCCGCAGCAGCAGGTGGAGGTGATGGTCACAGGCAGCAGTCGGTGGTCAGCTCCGCAGCAGCAGGTGGAGGTGATGGTCACAGGCAGCAGTCGGTGGTCATCGTAGAAAGTTTGCTTTTGCACATCACACATATATAGGGCCCAGTGGCCATGTCAGTGGCATACGGCGCCAGCCATTGGTCCGCCGTGAGAGCGTGTTTGGAATTTGGCCAATGATTGGCCCTGGTGTTGCGGTGAACACCATACGGTACTTGCAATTGGCCAACCGTGGCCCATGTCCACACCTCCCATTGGCTGCACTTGCACAGACCGTCACGCTCACACACCGGCAACTGCACGTGCTAGAGACCGGGACGGATGCATCATTTGCAACAAAGTTGTAAGAGTGGCGCCACCATGGCGGGGCACGTATTCGGCGGGGGAGGTGGAGGCCAATACAGCCATAAGCTGATGTGCATGCACATGCCAGTTCATGACCCCCTTACAGTGACATTGCATCTGGCAGCCTACACCGGCCGGCCCAGCTCTACCCACTACCGCCGTGCCAGGCCTAGCCCTTGACCGCCGTTGCGGCCGGGCCAACTACCGCCGCTTCAGGCCCCCTCCACTACCGCCGTGCACGGCCTAGCCCTTGACCGCCGTTGCGGCCGGGCCAACTACCGCCGCTTCAGGCCCCCTCCACTACCGCCGTGCCAGACCTAGCCCTTGACCGCCGTGGCAGGGCCGCCAGGGCACGGCGGTAGTGGAGGGGGCCTGAAGCGGCGGTAGTTGGCCCGGCCGCAACGGCGGTCAAGGGCTAGGCCGTGCACGGCGGTAGTGGAGGGGGCCTGAAGCGGCGGTAGTTGGCCCGGCCGCAACGGCGGTCAAGGGCTAGGCCGTGCACGGCGGTAGTGGAGGGGGCCTGAAGCGGCGGTAGTTGGCCCGGCCGCAACGGCGGTCAAGGGCTAGGCCGTGCTCGGCGGTAGTGGAGGGGGCCTGAAGCGGCGGTAGTTGGCCCGGCCGCAACGGCGGTCAAGGGCTAGGCCGTGCACGGCGGTAGTGGGTAGAGCTGGGCCGGCCGGTGTAGGCTGCCTGATGCAATGTCACTGTAAGGGGGTCATGAACTGGCATGTGCATGCACATCAGCTTATGGCTGTATTGGCCTCCACCTCCCCCGCCGAATACATGCCCCGCCATGGTGGCGCCACTCTTACAACTTTGTTGCAAATGATGCATCCGTCCCGGTCTCTAGCACGTGCAGACAATTGGAATGTTGAACGCGGGCCGCGTATGGCCAGACGTCAACAGCGGAAGCAGTGCACCGCCATGGCGGCGTCAATGAGTGCATGTCAGCTGACGATGCACTATGTTTAATTGTCTGCAGCTGCATGCTGAGGGTTGTGTGCGTGATTGCGTGACTCCACACTTCATGCTCTATCCCATGGTTTCCATACCATGCCCATCGGTGTGCCACTAATGACCGTCACTTTTGGGTCATGTCACATGCCTTGTTGGCAGTGATGTTGAGGTGCAACAGAGTGCATTGGACATGTTGCAACACATCATGTAGCTGGTGGGTGCACATTGCTACGTCAATCCATGTTGTTGTGACAATCAGAGGTGTCACACATAAGCAAATCGAACACTGCCTATTACATGTTGGATAGAGTGCGGTGACATGTGAGTGAGTTGCACAGACATGCGTTGTATGTGAATTGACTTCCATTCCATTTACTCCCACACAGGAGGGCTCAAAATGTCCATCGCCCATATACTGTGCTGGAGGACATGGTGGACGAGGAGGTGGTCCGGAAATTCAGGCTTGATCGACGTCGATTGCTGGAGCTTGTGAACAAGTTGTCTCCTCACCTGCAGCCGCGGAGAACTTATCCAGGCTCAATTTCACCCACCCAAAAGGTGATGGCGGCACTCCATTTTTTTGCTACGGGAACATTCCAGTACACTATAGGACATGCCGGGGGAATGTCACAGGCCATGTTTAGCACGGTACTCAATGATGTACTGACAGCCATGATGCTGTACAAGCATGAGTACATACATTTTCCACAGGCGGCAGAGTTGGCAGCGGTCAAGGCAGACTTTTATGCACTGGGTGGCATTCCACACGTTGTGGGTTCAATTGATGGCACGCATATTGCGATCATCCCGCCACGGGCACGTGAGCAGGTGTTTCGGAATCGGAAGCACTTCCACTCCCTTAACGTGCAGGTGGTGTGCCAGGCCGACAACATTATCTCACATGTGTGTGCAAGATTTCCTGGCTCTGCACATGACGCCCACATCATGCGGAGCAGCATAGTCCCACGACTGATGGCAAATCTGCGTCCGGCACAAGCCTGGCTTGTTGGTGAGTATGCTGTGGTGACTGGAGTGATATTTGGGTGGCTTGGTGTGGCCACATGTTCAGGTACTGATGTCTCTCTCTAATTCCCACATACACAGGCGACTCGGCTTACCCAAACAGGCCTTGGCTTCTGAGTCCAATTCGCAATCCCACCACAGCAGGAGAAATGCGATATAACGATGCCCATGGTAGGACACGTCGAGTGGTGGAACGAACATTTGGCCTGCTTAAGTCTAGGTTTCGGTGCCTAGATAAGACTGTAGGGGCCCTGCCTTACGCACCTGGCAAAGTATGCAAGATTGTGATGGCCTGCTGCATGCTCCACAACCTGGCTGTGCGAAATAACATTGCACTGATCTTGGACCCAGATGAACAGCAAGTTCCTCGCCCTCCCGACCCACCCATGTCGACTGATGAGGATAGTGATGAGGAGGAAGGTGTGGACCAGAGGCGCCAGCTCATAGCACGCTACTTCCCTTGACTGTAAGTGTGCCCATCTTGTGCTGCTTGTGTATGCCCTGTGTAGGTTTGCTGCTCTGGTGTCATTGTGTTGGGGATCATCTATGTGTTTTGTTATGTGATGTATGCATGTGTGTGTGTGTCTTCATTTATGAGTACATGCACTTCTCCATGATGTGTGTAGTGTCAGCCATTCGTGTAGTGATGTGTGTGGTTTGTTGTAAGTTGCACTGCAGTGAGTTGGGATGAGTGTGATGCTGTTTACTTACGTCTGTTTGCGGGTTCTATGTTTCCCTAGGTCACTCCGTTGCGGCATTATTCTGTACCTGTTGGATCCCTGAACCTGGTTACGTCTGTTTCTGATGCAATCATGTGAATAAACATGGAGGCAACACATCATTGAGTGAGTAAGTGGTATTTATTTACAGATTGTGCATAGGTGTAGGTGCATATTTACAAAGGAGTGAAGGGGTGGGGGAGTGAGAGTCCAAGGTAATGGTAGATGAGATGGGCGTGCAGACACCACATAGGGTGGTGTGTGCCTAGTGCAGCAGGCCTGTGGCAGGTGGCTCCGGATACTTTCCAGGTTTCTGAGGTACTCCAAAGAGTCACTGTCGGCTCCTCTTGGAGCGTGTGTCATGTGCTCCAACACTGCTCTCGGCCACTTCCTGCCTCGGACGGCCCCTCCGTCTTTGTGCCGGCACGGGGTCAGCTAGGGGCGCAGGCTGATTCGGTAACACATCCGCCGCCAGGGGCGCAGTCGGCGGTGGCGGTGTTGTGGCCGGTGCCGGTGTTTGAGGGGGGGGGGGGGGTGTTGGCGGATGCCCTGGCGCTGAAAATGTCGACCAGTTGGCCAAGCCGCCTCTCGATGGCCCCCAACATGGCGGTGTTGTCCACAAAGTCCTGGTGGGCCCGGTCTGCATGTTCCTGGCTACGTGCATTGCCCGCCTCCACCCGGACTAGTGCTTCATGGCACTGTTGCACTGCAATCAGTGTTGTGTCCTCAGCCCTTCTTTCCGCCCTGCTCCTGCCTGCAGGATCTGCCCTTGCAGTGGTGGGTTGCCTGACTGTCTCCCTGCGTGGCTGGGATGGCGCTGGCCCAGCGTTGGCGGCGGGGTTGGGCAGGGCGGCAGGGGCAGAAGTGGTGGTAGTAGTGGTGGTGGTGGAGGTGGTGCTGGAGGCAGCTGTGCAGGTCCGAGTCGCCGGTGTTGTTGTGATGCCAGTGCCCGTAGTCGTGGTAGTTGCAGGTGTGACCTGCGTGCCAGAGGTCCCTGGCTGGCTGCTCGATCCGGCACCATCCTCTGCCCCGGAGTTGGCTGCACAATCGTCCCATGAGTGCTCGGAGTTTGGGGATGCTGGAGGCCTGGTGTCAATGGCGGCACTCAGATTGGGATCCCCTGCAAAAGAATAATGTGATGATGAGTAATGTTGCCTATACGTGTACATGTATTCATGGTTGAAATTCAGTCGGCATTGGCACACACCCCACCCACCACCGCCTCCCTCTCTATGGACATGGGGGCCTGTTGGAAGTAGGACTAGTGACCCCTCACACACCCCACCCACCACCACCTCCCTCTCTATGGACATGGGGGCCTGTTGGAAGTTGTAGTTCCGACCCCTCACACACCCCACCCACCACCACCTCCCTCTCTATGGACATGGGGGCCTGTTGGAAGTTGTAGTTCCGACCCCTCACACACCCCACCCACCACCACCTCCCTCTCTATGGACATGGGGGCCTGTTGGAAGTAGGACTAGTGACCCCTCACACACCCCACCCACCACCACCTCCCTCTCTATGGACATGGGGGCCTGTTGGAAGTTGTAGTTCCGACCCCTCACACACCCCACCCACCACCACCTCCCTCTCTATGGACATGGGGGCCTGTTGGAAGTTGTAGTTCCGACCCCTCACACACCCCACCCACCACCACCTCCCTCTCTATGGACATGGGGGCCTGTTGGAAGTTGTAGTTCCGACCCCTCACACACCCCACCCACCACCACCTCCCTCTCTATGGACATGGGGGCCTGTTGGAAGTTGTAGTTCCGACCCCTCACACACCCCACCCACCACCACCTCCCTCTCTATGGACATGGGGGCCTGTTGGAAGTAGGACTAGTGACCCCTCACACACCCCACCCACCACCACCTCCCTCTCTATGGACATGGGGGCCTGTTGGAAGTTGTAGTTCCGACCCCTCACACACCCCACCCACCACCACCTCCCTCTCTATGGACATGGGGGCCTGTTGGAAGTTGTAGTTCCGACCCCTCACACACCCCACCCACCACCACCTCCCTCTCTATGGACATGGGGGCCTGTTGGAAGTTGTAGTTCCGACCCCTCACACACCCCACCCACCACCACCTCCCTCTCTATGGACATGGGGGCCTGTTGGAAGTTGTAGTTCCGACCCCTCACACACCCCACCCACCACCACCTCCCTCTCTATGGACATGGGGGCCTGTTGGAAGTAGGACTAGTGACCCCTCACACACCCCACCCACCACCACCTCCCTCTCTATGGACATGGGGGCCTGTAGGAGTGCTTTGGAGGTTGGTGAGTATGTGGACTGCATGCAAGGCTGGGGTATGTGGGATGTGTCTTCAGAGTTGTGTGGCCCACACCGTGTTGTTGTGTTTGTGGTGGTTGGTTGGTACTTACCAGCCTCTTCTCCATCAGGAAGTCCATCGAGGGTGTCAGGGTGCAGGATGGTCAGCACCCTCTCCTCCCACTCGGTGTATGGTAGGGGCTCCGGGGGGGTTCCACCGCCGGTATGGTGGGCCCGGACGTAGTTCTTGGCTCTTATTGACTTCACCCGGGTCTTCAGGTCGTGCCACCGCCTCTGGATGTCTGCCTTGGTTCGCGGAACGCTCCCGGAGGCATTGACCCTGGTCACGATGCGGTCCCACAGGCTGTTCTTCCGAGCTATGCTCGTCTGCTGCACGAGGGACCCGAAGATGTGGGGTTCCACACGAAGGATCTCTTCCACCATTACCTTGAGCTCGGTGTCGGAGAATTTAGGATTTTTTTTGGGTGCCATGGTGCTCGGGGGGTGTGTTTGTGTGGAGTGTGGAGGTGCTGGTGTGTGCTGTTTGGGTGTGGTGTGGTGGGTGTTTGTGTGCAGGGTGTGTTTGGGTGTGGGTTATGTGTCTGAATCAAATAGTTTGCTGTTTGTCAAGTCAAGTATTGTCTCCTGCTGTCAGCTATGCTGGGATGCAGAGGATTTCGGGAGTGGGTGGGAGTCAATTTATAGTCTGTGTGTTGGCCCTGTGTGAATGTTGATTGGCAGTCAGGTGATGGGCGGGTGTGTTGTCAGGTGTGGTCTATGCAGTTTTTGGGGGTGGGTAATTGTGTCTTGTGTTTGGTTTAGTTGTGTCAGGTGGGTTGTCGTCCATTTTGCTGTGTTTGGTGATGGATTCTGTCGGTATGTATGCCATTTGAATGACTGTAGGGATGTTGGACTTCCGCTGTGGAGCCCCGTTTCTCATTGCATTGCTACCGCCGCGGACGTTGATCGCGGTGATTACCGGGGTACTTGCGGAGTTATCCTAATTGCGGACACGGAATGTACGCAGGTATCGCGGGGGAGGTTGTTGTTCTCCTGGTCATGTGCGTACGCGGCGGTCGGTGTTTTGTGGGTTCCGTCCGCATGCCGCGGAATCAGCTGTACTTCGTCCGCCGCGGACGGGGATTGTTGTGCTCCGTCCGCCGCGGACGGCGTTTCGGTCACATTTTATCCTAATCGCTAATGCGGTTTTTCCGCGGCCAGGTCCGGAGTATCTTGACACCTTCCACGGCGGACGGAGCACGTTTCCGTCCGCCATCCTAATGACCCCCTTAGTGTGTTATGAAATCAGTTTTCTAGTATACATTTATCTATACAGTCACTCATGCAATCAATGAGTTTTATGTAAGCTTATTTACATACAAGAACTGTAACATACACTGCCTTTTATTGTTTCTACTTTGTTGGGCATTTACCATTGAGAATTTTCTTTTTCTCATCACCACACCAATAAAGATATTCACTCACCCAAACAACTGTTAGTACATGTAGTCTTAACCTCATATACATACTGAATTAACTATCACATATCTTTGGGCAGTCACAGACCTCCCACCGAACCACACACACATTTACTCTCCCATACAAATAATCAGTTAACTAATCAATAACTAATACAGACTTTCATGTAGCTAGTAACCAACTAGTGCAGCAGTTTACACAACAACTGACAAAGTAAAACAGATATTCACACAGTTTAGTCACTATCCAATAAACAGTCAATCACACTGCTACTAAATCCTCCATCAAGATAGGTATATATCCACTGATTCTTAAATGCAGAATGCTGTATAAATAATACATATTTAAATAACAAACCAAACCACATTCACTGGATGATATCATCAGTGATGTAATTTGTGATGTCATCAGTAATGTCATCAGTGCTGTCACTGACCATGTCATGAATGAGGTAATATGTGACATCATCAACAGTGGATTGCTGGCGCGAGAGTTACAGTTAGTACAACTAACAATAACGGAGGTATTTCAATGGTTTTGTATGAGTGAAATGTCTAGCTAACTATAATACCCCTGAAACCTATGGTTATTTTAGTGAATATATATATATTTTTTTCCACTGAAAAAAACAGGTTTCAGGGACGTTATTGTTAGAAATTTCTTTGATATTCACTGAAAAAAACACAGATTTCAGGTACGTTATATTTAGTTGGACATGTCACTTTTACAAAACTTGAGAAATGTGGCTGTTATAATTAGTTGAGCTAACTATGGCTCGCGCCCCTGCAATGCACTGCTGACGACGTCACATATTAGATCACTCATGACATGGTCAGTGACATCACTGATGACATCACTGATGACATATCAAATGACATCAGCAAGCCCTCCACACTAATTATTTCTAAAAGAACCGAGGAGATAGCCGTCACCAGCAGTTGGGTGGCCCCATGAGGCCCCCCACCCTAAAATAAATAAAGCCCCGGGGCTGCGGGGGGCTTTGTGGCCCCCGCTAATTAATTGGACGTTAACTCAGTGACCTGGTACACCAGGGGGCTTAACGAAACAAACCGCGGGAGCCCGCAGCTGAAATAACTTTGTGGGGCCCTGGGGCTCCCTGTGGGGCCCCTGAGCAGGCTTATGGGGGTCAGGATGTTTCTACTCTTCCCCCTTTTCTTGTTTTTAATCTTTTTTTTAAAAACTATTTTCGTGTGACTTGGTTTTACCGAGTCACAATATGGGTGACAACACTTCTTGGTTTGAAGTGTTGGCATCACTACAATGAGAGTTTCAAGGGGAACAACAGGACAACCAGCCCCCCACTCAACGAATTCACTATCAATGAATGGCTGTCCCTACATTGATACACCATGAATGGTTTTCAAATAACAGCCCGAAAGAGTCAATATCTTTGCAACCTCACTTTACAGAGACCAATTAATTGAATTGGTCATATGGCTGTGGTTTTTCTAATTTCTAAAAAAGACTACCATACACAGACCTTTCATCCACAGAACAAATGTGAGAAAGAGAGAAGGCACCTCACAGTAGCAACACCAGATGGGAAAACTGAAAGGTACTCACCAGAAACCCACTTATCATCATTGGTTACCTTCTTTACAGAAAGGAAATGTGCGTGTGTGTTAAGACAAAGCCTCAACCCAATGAAAACAAGAAGAAGAAACCTCAATGTGAGAGTACGGCTTATCAGTCTCGCCCATAGGTAGGCTTTAAACGTGTCCCATACTATATGTGGTGCTGCAGAATTTGAGTTAATATCAAAAAAATCCATCACTTCTTTCTTAAATGCAGTTACCACTTCCTGCTTACATAAAAGAGTTCTATCTAGAGTCCACCTATCTCTATTTCACTTCCCCTCACCAACATTTCTAACCTCACTGCTGCATGATCTGATAAATGCTGTGGTTGATGTGTAACCCTGATGTTATTCTTTCTTAATCTCTCGCTCACCAAAAATAGGTAAATTCTTGAAGCATGTGAATATTTCTTCTTACTCTATGTAAATTCCTTTTGATTGCCTACCATTTGCCTCCATATATCTACTAGACCTAAATTTGTTATCAATTGATTTACACTCTATCTCATTTTTGGGGAGGGTATTATATGCAGTGATGTTGACCTATCAAGTATCGGGTTAATCAGAATATTAAAGTCACCTACCATAATTATATCATTCTTGGTTTCAATTAAGTGCCTAAGTAATTCGTTCAAAGGGGAAGGGTTGTCCACAGTAGGGCCATAATATCCTACCAACGTAAGCCCTAAAATATCTATTTTAATGTTCACAATTACCCATCTGCCTCCTATATCTACTTTAAATCTTCTATTTTAACATTTGCCAATTTTTTATTTACAAGTGCTACCTTTTTGCCAAATTTGGCGTAATTCCGTTCAACCATTTAGGCTTTGTCTAAATTTTCCTATGGAAATTAACATGGAGAAAATGTGTGTTTTAGGATCCTCTTTTTTATCGCCCCCCGCTTCACAAATCACCCCAAAAGATTTAAGACAGGAGCTGACCTGAGTGACCCATTAGTTTTGAATATGTTGTGAAGATTCGTGACACGGAGCCAAAGATATTGGCAAAAGAATAAAAATGTTTTGAATAGAAACAAGATTCTAACTATAACTACCTACTGGCGACTACCAGTCGATTATATACATATATAACTGGTGGTCACCATTATGTAGTTATAGTTTTATGTTTCCATAGTCAAAGCATATTTGACTTGCCTATATCGTTGTCCCTGTTTGACAAATCTTCACAAATCGTTTTTTAAAAATGTGACGGTGAGTCTAGTTGGGTATGGAAAGTTTCAGGGTGATCCATCAAAAGAGGGCAGAGAAAAGGGGTGGGGTCAAAAAGTGTGTTTACTATGTAATTTCCCATAGGTGCTTTGACCATGACTACAGGCCAAACCTCTGTTCATCAGTTTGTGAAAAATTAAAGAAAATCCAAATTTGTATATCAACGATTGTGCAGCCTTTACAAATAATAACAACCTTGTGCAGAGATCTGCAGAGCTCTGATTAGCTGCCAGCGCTTCAACCAAGGAGTGTTGGCAGCCATCTTGAGACTTGACTTCAGCTGAGTTCCCCAAAAGAGAAAAAGAGAAAAGGGGCAGGGTAGGTATACCCTGATCCCTTAGCTCCCTTATTTTACTGGAAAATGGTGACAAATTGTGAGTTCCTGGCACGAATACTATGTCCAGTGGGCCTACCCCCAGGGCATAGGTGTTTGCTTTCAGCTGATAGCTCCTGCCTAGCAAGCCAAACAGTCCAGTTCCAGCAGGCAGGAGATGTCAAAGTGCTGCTACCTTATGACATGCAGGCATAGGTACCGAGGGCCTAAATTGTCTGAGGGAGGGGGGGCCGCACTAACCCCCTCACCTATTGAAATTACGGCAGGGGTCCCCCTTCTCTATTTTAAAGAGAAAATGAAGGGAAGAATAATAAGCAAAAAAAAAAAACAGACGGCAGAAAATTGAGCAGAAAAAGCAAAACAGGAGGGAGGAGCCAAGATGGCGGACGGGACGGACGTGTGAGCGCCCGGCTCCCCGAGCCGTCTGACTTTACATTGATATCCTGGACTATATCCTTCCTACACCGCGCTCAGATGGGGACACGAACGCGCTGGTGACAGTCGCGTTCATTTGCGGTCTTCGCCGGCCGTTTTTGATGGAAATTTGCGGATTTAGCCGACCACCGGGGCTCCCCATGAACCCTGCGCCGATTGACGCCGCTGGACGCTGCAGTTCTTAGCCGGTAGGACGGGCTGTGGAGATACCGGTGCTTGGGACTGCTTGCTGATTGCCGGGGGACGAGGGGGCTCCCACTACGCACGGCCCCTGCGCTGATAGCTGCGTGCTCCTTAGTGTTGGGACGATGGTTCTTTTCTAACGAGCCGCCCCCCTCCCTCCAGGGTGGTTCCGAGGAGGAGATGGCAATGGCGCCTGCCTTCCAGCATGAACAGAGGGCTGCTCCCTTATCCCCAGCTTGCGTGGACCCGCCTGCACTAGACCCGGAGGCTGATCGTAATGTGACACAGTGCAGAGCGGATCGTCAGGGGCTGCAGAGTGTTCTGACTTGTGGTGATATCCTTGATGCCCTTACAGACTTGCGGGCAACATGGCGGCGCAATGCTCAAGAGCTGGGGAGAAAGATCGAAGAGGCTACTTTTTCCACTACGCGACCGAGGCTGCCTATCTCCCTGCTGCCTACGTCTGCTTCTACACTGGATACAATGTTGCTGCATGTACGAGCGGAAGATCGAGGTGTCCCTGGCTACAATGTCTACAATGTCTCCCTACTGACGATGCCATTGTTACAAAGTCTCCCCTCACTCCGGGAATTGTGACTTGCCTGAACAACTGCTGCCAGAGCTCCGTTTGTCGCCCTTCCAGTTGTTTGCCCCCTACGAGGATTTTGCCTTCGGAGCCTTTTTTCTGCGCTGCTGGAGTGTGTGTCATCCTGCACGGCAGGGGGGGTTCGTCATTTTGTCCGCTGCAGTTGTTGGAGACTGGGAACACTCGTCTTCTTCACTTCTGCCCCTCCCATGTCGAGAGCGGCCATCTTGCTCCTTTGTTCTGCCTGCAAAGTGTCCGCGGAGATGGTCATGCCTGGAGAGATTTCGTCGTTCTGGCCAGGGTTGAAGGTGCCCCTCATCTCGATTTTGCTTGACCGGCTGGCGGAGACCCGGACTGTACTGTATTTTGCTATGCTGAATTGTTGCAAGTTTAGCCTTTTTCCCACTTGAGATTGCGATTATTATGTTCTTCTGTGTTTCTTGCTGACGGGGAGACGGTTCTGTACGGGACCGGGGTTCTAAGTGTTAATGTTCTATTCATAGGAGCTGGCTTTGTCCCGCGCCCGCTATCAGGCCGGGATTGGGCTGATTCATAACAAAATGGCTTCCCGGGTGGGCTGAACAGGGATTGGAACTGCTTTGTATGTATTGTTAGCGCACATGGCGAAATGACTTTTTCCATCTATGCTATTGTTGCAATTGATTACAGCACTGTTGCTTTTGGAGTAGGAGGTTTTAGTGTGTGGAAGCTGTAGATGGCCGGGGGTCCCGGGTGCTCTGATGCTACGTAGGCTCCTCCCCACCTTCTTCTTTTTGGGAGTTTAGATCAGAATAGTGCATTCTTTTCTCACCCCCTATATCATAGGTGTTCACGTTTTTCTTTCCTCTTCCTCATTCTTCTCTTGCTCTTCTTTCTCTTCTATATTTCGGGTTTACTGGGCGACAGGCACTATGCTGGGGGGGGGGGTAGGCCGTAGCCTCCGCATTGGTGTAGGGTGGGGGGGTAATTTAGTATTTTTATTGGTTCTATGGGCCTTTATTTCTTTCTTTGTCTTCTGTGCTTTTTCCTTGGTTTGATTCTGGGTCCGGGCTTGGGGTTGGCTGAATGGGGACGGCGCTGTAGGGGTGCGTACTTACTGGTGTGAATATCCTGCTGTTGCTTTGCACCGCCTCACTGCCTGAGAATTTAAATTTCCACGGTTGTTTTCCGAAATACTGCCGCTCTCCCGTGATGTGAAGATAGTATACGGACTCGAATCTCCTTGGGACTTATTCTTCACTGCCTTTTTCCCTGATAAAATTATAAAAAACTTTAAAATTAACCTTCATTTCTCCTTCCCCCTGGTGTCATGGTTCCCCTCAGTGTAATATTCACAAATTGTCGCTATTTTTTGTCCGTTGACGCTAGGGGGCCGCAATGTTTGTATCAGTGCTCAAAAGTATCGTGGCCGGCCTGATGGTTGTAGGCCCGTATTTGTTCTTTTTACATGCACGGATAAAGGTTTTCAAAAAAAAAAAAAAAAAAAAGAAAAAGCAAAACAGATGGCAGAAAAACAAGCAAAACAGAGGGTACAAAAATGAGCAGGAAAGGCAAAACAGAGCGGAAGAGGGCAAACAACTCAAAGACACAATCAGACACTCTTACACCCACTCACAGACCTATTCAGACATTCATGCACCTACTCACAGACCTATTCAGACACTCATGCACCTATGCACAAACTCTTCCACCCACTCACAGATATACTTAGAGACTCATGCACCCACTCACAGACCCACTCAGAGACTAACACACCCACTGACTGACCCACTCAGAAACTCCAGCTCCCACTCACAGATCCAGTCAGAGACTCATGCACTCACTCACAGACCCATTCAGAGTCTCATGCACCCACTCCCAGAACCACTCAGAGACTCATTTACTCACTTGAAGGCCCACTCAGATACTCACGCACACACTCACAGACTCACTCAGACACTCATGCACCCACTAACAGACTCGCTTATAGACTCACACACTCACTCATACTCTCACGCACTCAGTCACTACCTATTCAGACACTCATACTCCTACTCACAGACTGTCTGAAAACCACTAAGATACTTATGCACCCACTGACAGACCCACACAAGCACTCCTAGACACACTCAAAGATACACTCAGAGACACATCCATTCACGTATTCAGTGATTTAGATACTAATGTGCCCACTGCGATGCACAGACTCACTTATATGGTTTGAAATATGCTAATTTCTATTGAATGTCTGCTTTTGTTTTGAGTATGCACAACATATTTGTGAATTTAAAAAAAATGTAAATGATGTTTTGTGAGAAAATTGTCAACTTTTGTGTTGTGGATGTAAGAGGAGTCTTTGTGTTGAGTATAACTGACAGCTACACATAAGACAGGATGCAGAGTTTCTACTTACTGGGAAACACCTTATTGTCCTTGTCTGTAAAGTGAACTCCAACACTTCTATAGATTCCATAAATGTCAAAATGCAAGTTTTTGTAGATACAGCCCATGTTATGGTCTCTGAGGAATGCAGACACAGTTTTATTTATATGTTTCCTGGTTTTGTCAATCTTTGGACAGAATTGGTTTGACCACTTGGTATATGTTAGAGAAAACAAAGGCAGTGTAAGGAAAAAGTGTCATTAATTGTACAAAGGTATTCATCATTAGGATTTCCAGTCCTACCCCAGTCAGTGTGCCTAGGTCATTGCCACCACAGTGCACAATCATGAGGTCAGAGGGTTGGCAATCCACAATGTTTTATACCAAAGATAGCAATTGATGCCACTTTAACCCTCTCTGGCCAATCCAGGTAATGTCCTTGTTAGGCAAACCCAAGTCCCAGTAAATTACACTCTTTCTCACACTCTCACTAACCCAAAACACACAGTTGTGGCCCACAATCCACACTCAAACCATTTTGAAGTGAAGCAGTAATAGAGGACCTGAGAAGGCTGGAGCTGAATGAAACAGTTTTCAATATGAACAGCGGTTAAAATGGAGGTGAGGTCCTGGTTTGAAATAAACACATATTTCATTGGATGGTGTAAGTATGCAGGTTAATAAAATAAGGTAGCGTCTCTCAATCAATCAATCAATCAGTGACACTTATAAAGCGCGCTACATACCCGTAGGGTCTTAAGGCGCTGGGGGGGGCGGGGGGGGGGGGGGGTGCCGCTACTGCTCGAACAGCCAGGTCTTCAGCTTCTTCCTGAAGGAGAGGTGGTCTTGGGTCAGGCGTAGGTCGGTCGGGAGGGAGTTCCAGGTCTTGGCGGCCAGTTAGGAGAAGGACCTTCCTCCTGTAGTCGCTCTTCGGATGCGGGGGACGGCGGCGAGGGCGTGGTTGGCTGATCGGAGGTGGCGTTTGGGAGCGTAGAAGTTGACTCGGCTGTTGAGGTAGCTCGGGCCTTGGTCGTGTAGGGCTTTGTGTGCGTGGGTGAGGAGGCGGAAGGTGATTCTTTTGTTGACGGGAAGCCAGTGGAGGTCTCTCAGATGTCCGGAGATGTGGCTGGTTCGTGGGATGTCGAGGATGAGTCTGGCTGAGGCGTTCTGGATCCGCTGGAGTCTCTTCTGGAGCTTGGCGGTGGTACCGGCGTAGAGGGCGTTGCCGTAGTCCAGTCGGCTGGTGACGAGGGCCTGGGTGACAGTCTTCCTGGTCTCGGTGGGGATCCACCAGAAGATCTTCCGTAGCATGCGTAGGATGTTGAAGCCCGCCGAGGAGACGTTGTTGACTTGCCTGGTCATGGAGAGGGAGGAGTCCAGGATGAAGCCTAGGTTGCGTGCATGGTCTGTCGGTTTGGGTGCGGTGCCCAGGGCGGGAGGCCACCAGGAGTCGTCCCAGGCGGAGGGTGAGGAGCCCAGGATGAGGACCTCCGTCTTGTCCGAGTTCAATTTCAGGCGGCTGGTCGTCATCCACTCGGCTACCTCTTTCATCCCTTCGTGCAGGTTGGCTCTGGCGGCGGCGGGGTCGTTGGTCAGGGAGAGGATCAGTTGGATGTCGTCGGCGTAGGAGATTATGCTGAGGTTGTGTTTGCGTACGATGGCCGCGAGGGGGCTCATGTAGACGTTGAAGAGGGTGGGGCTCAGGGATGATCCTTGGGGGACGCCGCAGATGACTTCGGAGGTCTCTGACTTGTACGGTGGTAGGCGGACTCTCTGTGTTCTTCCGTCGAGGAAGGAGATGATCCATTCCAGCGCCTTGTCCTGGATTCCGATGTTGCTGAGGCGCCGTACTAGGGTGCGGTGGCAGACCGTGTCGAATGCCGCCGAGAGGTCTAGGAGGATGAGGGCCGCTGTTTCTCCATTGTCCATCAGGGCTCGGATGTCATCGGTGGCGGCGATGAGGGCGGTCTCGGTGCTGTGATTCGCTCGGAAGCCGGACTGAGAGGGGTCGAGCGATCCGTTCGTCTCGAGGAAGGCGGCCATCTGCTTGTTGACGGTCTTCTCGATGACTTTGGCTGGAAACGGGAGGAGCGAGATGGGGCGGTAATTCTTGAGGTCGGTGGGGTCCGCTGTTGGTTTCTTGAGTAGAGCGCTGAGTTCGGCGTGTTTCCAGCTCTCAGGGAAGATGGTGGTGTCGAAGGATGTGTTGATGATGTCTCGCAGGTGGGGTGCGATGACAGCGTCGGCCTTGTTGAAGACGTGGTGAGGGCAGGGGTCGGTCGGTGATCCGGAGTGGATGGAGTTCATCGTGCGGATGGTGTCTTTAAAGTGTAAGTAAGTAGATCTGTGATTGGTTTTGGTAGCAATAAAAAAATGTAAAGCAAAGTTGGATATGCTGTTAATTGTGTATAGTCAACCACACTTGCTGCAGTTGTTTTTGTAACTAGAATGGCCCTTCAAGAAGGTGCTACAAACTTGTGACCAACTGATTCTTTAAAAAAAAATATTTGATGTTTTTGTAAGGTATGGGTGGCAATTAATCGAGACATAGATACAATGCATAAGTTGACTTCGGGCAAAACCAAATTAATTTTGAAATTAAAGCCTAATAATTATCAAATATAGCAGTGTTCATATATAAACAATGTATATTGACAGTATAATGATAGCATAACAGCGCATTAAGTAATCTTGGATAAAAGTGTCTTATTGATTTTAAAGTGCATACAGTTAAACTAATTCCACAGCCATTTAAATCCCCATGGATATCCCTTTCCTATCCCTTATCATCATTCATGTGCTATCCTTGCATCACGTTATCCTTATTGATCATCTCCATCCATTCCTCCACAGGAGCCCAGATCAATTTACCCCAATTCCGTGCCCTCTTCAACTTCAACTTATAGAGGCCTTTTTCCATACTACACATAGCCAAGAAATGTGATCTCCACTCTATATACATTTGGGGATCTGGGTTAAAACCATACAGAGGTAAGGCAAATTCGAGCCATGGCCAATGCAACAGAGATCAGGTATTCTCTCATGTTAGGGAGTTCCAAATCCTGACTGAACCCCCAGGAGGATTACTTTAGGCGTGATATTCACAAGATGTTTAAGGATCAGCCCAAAAAACCCTGCTATTTCATTAAAATAGTTAATCAACCAAGTCCAAGTACTAAGCATATGTATTGCATCAGCTTCTTCAACACCACATCTGTGACACTTGAGTTTGGCCTCTTACCACATTTAAATAATTTGCTGGGTTTCCAATACAGATCATAAACTGTCCTAAATGTTGACTTTTGATGCTGGCAGTCAATAATGTCACCTTGCATATCTCCAGAGTTCTTTTGAGTACTGGCCCATACACCTACCAGTCTTGACTCCCATTTTGCATTCATTTGGGAAGCCCTCAATTAAAGTGCCATAAATGTGCCCAATTTGACTTTCTTGGTCCACTACTTCTAAAACTGGCCATTCAGGTGATGAAAGTTGTTTTTTATCCAGTTTACTAAGGGAATCCCTGATACTTATATAGAATTTTTCCTGAGATAAACCGAAATTCAGGAGTTGCACGACAACACAGGGCTGATTATTAATATATAAACCCCCTCGCTTCACAATCTCACCCTGTTTACACATACCATCTTGAAAAATACCTGGTAGAGCAGGGAATCCCCAGAGGGGAGTATGATGATTCACTTTAGTAATGAACATCTTCCTTCCAATCTGACATCAGACATTGAAGGCCCCAATGACTGGCTTAAACATAGTCTTTTTCTAGTAGCTCTTCTCCATGTTCCTTAGAAAACAGCCCTTTACATTGCCGCCTAAAATCAGTTAATAGATGGACTGAGCCGGTGCTGGACTTATATCGCTAGTGTTGCAAGATGTCAAAACTGCAAAGTGCTGCAGCATGTAGGACCAGTGGAATAGTACAAGACTTGGAATCGCTCATTCACCCCAATTTTTAGGGCGCATCAAATATTTTGAGGCCCATCTTGATTTCCGACATTGCTACATACAGATATTGCACAAGCTTTCAAAATGTGTTAACCACTTCCTAGATTCAGTTCTACTAGTTTACCTATATCAACTGTAATTATTACTTGCAGCTAAGTTGCCTTCATTACCCAAAGTTGGTCCCCATGATTAGAGCCTACTATGCTAATCACTTGAGTCTTGCTCTCATCAAGATAATATCCTGCAATCGCTCCAAACACATGTGCTGCTTCTTAAACAAGTTTCTGTGCATTGCAGGGCTTTGGCAAGATAATGACAATATTGTTGGCATATGCCAACATTTTATTATACTCTTGAGTCATGATTAGATGTTGAATCTTATTAGTACCTTCCAATCGAGAAATAAATGGGTCTATATATAGCAAAAATAGCAAGGGCAGGCAGGAACATCTTTGCCTTGTTCCCCTTGTGATATAATTTTGGCACTTCCATTTACACATTATCTGTAGTCTGGCCTTGGGGGAGTGATACAGAACCCTGATGGATTTGATAAAGCCTGGACCAAATACCTTCCATCTCAGTACTTCCCAGAGGTAACCTCAGGAAACTCAATTGAAGGTTTTTTCTGCATCTAAAAACCCTAAACCCATCGATGATTTATAAACGTCTGCATTATCATGGAGCTTCAATACCCTGTGGATGTGATAGATGGTATCCCGGCCTGAGATTAAGCCAAGTTGATTAGTTGAAACAAATTTGGTTAGAATCATCCCCAGTCTGCCTGCTAAAAGGTTGGTAGATTTTGCAATCTGTGTTTATCAAAGAATTAGGCCTATATGACACCTGGTTTAAAGGAGGTTTCCCATCCTCTTAAATACAATGATATAAGTATCTTCCCATCATGGCATTATTCTGTCCTCTACTGTGGAGCCAAAAAAGTGAAGGACATGGCTTCTAAGAGCTCAGTGAGAAATACTGCGTAAAATTATAATGGAATTTTGTGTGATCCAGCGGCCTTAACCCTGGCCAAAGTTTTACTGTCGTTGCCACCTCGTCAGAGCCCATAGGTTGTTCTAGGGAAGCTGCCTCTTCCTCATTCAATATATTTCCCCTAACTGGATTGAGGAAGTCAGTAGAGTAAGTTGATTGTGGAAAAATATCCTG
Organism: Lissotriton vulgaris; assembly: GCF_964263255.1. Classification (NCBI taxonomy): domain Eukaryota; kingdom Metazoa; phylum Chordata; class Amphibia; order Caudata; family Salamandridae; genus Lissotriton; species Lissotriton vulgaris. The sequence continues at coordinate 449,395,229 of NC_141694.1, forward strand.
TGCATATATTTCTGAATAGTAAGTACGGAATACGTCCACTATTTTGGCAGGACCATCTGTCCTCCTCCCCTGTTTATCGCAGATAACCTCCGCCCAACATTCATTATACAGATGCACATTCTTCCCTGCATCAAAAACTCCTCTAAATATGACTTTCACTAAATATCCGTCTTTTTTCTTGAAATTGAGTTATTTAGACCATGTTTATTTTCATCAACCTCATTTACTCTCTGCTGTTTAGCAGATATTTTTTGACCCATACATTTTCTGCAGCCCCCTACTCCCACCCTACCACTTCGTCTGTCTCCTCCTCTATCCCAATGTGTCCCCCTTCCCTACTGAGCCGCTGACCCTCCCTCCTCCCCACCTTCCCCTCCACATACTACTAAGAGCGTGAGGCCAAACTTGGCCCATAGTTGGAAATGCCCCTCTCAGACCTGTTTCCAAAACAAAACAAACAAGATAAAGGACAAAGAAGACCCAAATAAAGAAATCTTGAAACACCTGCTAACTAAGACAATATCTACATATTTCTTATCCCCATTAACCTCAAATATAACACATGACTAATCATAGCTTTTATCCCCCACAACATGACCAGATTGATCACCTGTTTTTTTTTCTTCTTTCTTTTTCTTTTTTTCACTGCTTTCCATTTCCCATCCTTTTCTTCCCCTTTTTCTTCCCTTTTTTCATTCTTTTCCTTTTTTTTCCCTCTACCTTCAGTAACATTGATACACCAGGGATTGCTATAATAAACTAACCATAATTTCCTTGGCCTTCACTTCAAAAGAAAAGTAATGCATTTTATCCTGAGCATTAATTTTGAGCTTGGCTGGGCTTCACAAAAAAGCCTGCATTCCTTTAGCCTTTAGTGGTTGTATCAGCTGTCTGAGCAGACATAGACTTTCCAATGTGATGTGGCAGAAATATGGTCTGAAAAAGAACGAGTAGCCATCAGCTGCCTGCCTTGTATCAGTGTGCACCTTTTCAAAGATAGCCTCTTGCAGCAGAAAGTTACCAAAGAATACAAGTATAGTCCTGGGCTTGCCCAGATCCTGAACCTTGCACTTTTGTTGTTTAAAGAGGAATCAATGTGCATACTATATTTCCATCAAAACACACAAGATGATGGACGGAATGTTGCACAATGGCAAAACATTCACCCCCAGTCACAGGAGTAGACTGTTTCCATGAGGCACAGGGTCAAGGCTGATTTGCATATGGCCATGTCTGAACTGGGATGGTGTGGAGTGCAAAAAAATGATGGTTTTAGGCCCAGATCTCTGTACTGGGGTGAATGTATGACATTGTTCTGCATTCTGTCCATCAACTGTTGTTTTTGCATTTGTCACCCCGAGTGAGACGGGTATGCTCAGACATGAGTCCCGTGCTCTCCAAACCACTGGAGTCAAGCTATCCTGGCTGATGACGGCTGATAGCCAGAAGCCAGTCCTAAGATGATTGATTCCGGTTCAGGGAAGACATGGCTTGGCAGTTCAGGCTGGACTGGTCCCATGAGGCACAGGGTCAAGGCTGATTTGCATATGGCCATGTCAGAACTGGGGTGGTGTGGAGTGCAAAAAAACAATAGATTTAGGCTCAGATCTCTGTACTGGGGTGAATGTATGACATTGTTCTGCATTCTGTCCAGTAACTGTTGTTTTTGCATTTGTCACCCCGAGTGGGACGGGTATGCTCAGACGTGAGTCCTGTGCTCTTCACACCTCTGGAGTCAAGCTATCATGGCTGATGATGGCTGATAGCCAGAAACCGGTCCTAGGATGCTTGATTCCGGTCCAGGGAAGACATGGCTTGGCAGTTCGGGCTGGACTGTTCCCATGAGACACAGGGTCAATGCTGATTTTCATATGGCCATGTCTGAATTGGGGTAGTGTGGAGTGCAAAAAACGATGGATTTATTCCCAGATCTCTGTACTGGGGGGAATGTATGACATTGTTCTGCATTCTGTCCATCAACTGTTATTTTTGCATTTGTCACCCCGAGTGGGACTGGTATGCTCAGATGTGAGTCCCGTGCTCTCCACACAACTGGAGTCAAGCTATCCAGGCTGATGACGGCTGATAGCCAGAAACCGGTCCTAGGATGCTTGATTCCGGTCCAGGGAAGACATGGCTTGGCTGTTCGGGTTAGACTGTTCCCATGAGGCACAGGGTCAAGGCTTATTTGCATATGGCCTTGTCTAAACTGGGGTCACGTGGAGCGCAAAAAAACAATGGATTTAGGCCCAGATCTCTGTACTGGGGTGAATGTATGACATTGTTCTGCATTCTGTCCATCAACTGTTGTTTTTGCCTTTGTCACCCTGAGTGGGACGGGTATGCTCAGACATGAGTTCCGTGCTCTCCACACCACTGGAGTCAAGCTATCCTGGCTGATGATGGCTGATAACCAGAAACCGGTCCTAGGATGCTTGATTCCGGTCCAGGGAAGACATGGCTTTGCAGTTCGGGCTGGAGTGTTCCCATTAGGCACAGGGTCAAGGCTGATTTGCATATGGCCATGTCTGAACTGGAATGGTGTGGAGCACAAAAAAATGATGGATTTAGGCCCAGATCTCTGTACTGGGATGAATGTATGACATTCTTCTACATTCTGTCCATCAACTGTTGTTTTTGAATTTGTCACTATGAGTGGGACGGGTATGCTCAGACGTGAGTCCCGTGTTCTCCACTCTACTGGAGTCAAGCTATCCTGGCTGATGACAGCTGATAACCAGAAACCGGTCGTAGGATGCTTGATTCCGGACCAGGGAAGACATGGCTTGGCAGTTTGGGCTGGACTGTTCCCATGAGGAACAGGGTCAAGGCTGATTTGCATATGGCCATGTCTGAACTGGGGTGGTGTTGAGTGCAAACAAAGATGGATTTATTCCCAGATCTCTGTACTGGGGTGAATGTATGACATTGTTCTGCATTCTGTCCATCAACTGTTGTTTTTGCATTTGTCACCCCGAGTGGGACGGGTATGCTTAGACGTGAGTCCCGTGCTCTCCACACCACTGGAGTCAAGCTAATCTGGCTGATGACGACACATAACCAGAACCCGGTCCCAGGATGGTTGAATCCGGTCCAGGGAAGACATGGATTGGCAGTTCGGGCTGGACTGTTCCTATGAGGCACAGGGTCAAGGCTGATTTCCATATGGCCATGTCTGAACTGGGGTGGTGTGGAGTGCAAAAAAACGATAGATTTAGGCCCAGATCTCTGTACTGGGGTGAATGTATGACATTGTTCTGCATTCTGTCCATCAACTGTTTTTTTGAATTTGTCACCACGAGTGGGACGGGTATGCTCAGACGTGAGACCCGTGCTCTCCACACCACTGGAGTCAAGCTATCCTGGCTGATGACGGCTGATAGCCAGAAACTGGTCCTAGGATGCCTGATTCTGGTCCAGGGAAGACATGGCGTGGCAGTTCAGGCTGGACTGTTCCCATGAGGCACAGGGTCAAGGCTGATTTGCATATGGCCATGTATGAACTGGGGTGGTGTGGAGTGCAAAAGAACGATGGATTTAGGCCCAGATCTCTGTACTGGGGTGAATGTATGACATTGTTTTGTAGTCTGTCCATCAACTGTTGTTTTTGCATTTGTCACTCTGAGTGGGATGGGTATGCTCAGACGTAAGTCCCGTGCTCTCCACACCACTGGAGTCAAGCTATCCTGGCTGATGATGGCTGATAGCCAGAAACCGGTCCTAGGATGCTTGATTCCGGTCCAGGGAAGACCTGGCTTGGCTGTTCGGGCTGGACTGTTCCCATGAGGCACAGGGTCGAGGCTGAATTGTATATGGCCATGTCTGAACTGGGGTGGTGTGGAGCGCAAAAAAACGACGGATTTAGGTCAGGATCTCTGTACTGGGGTGAATATATGACATTGTTTTGCATGCTGTCCATCAACTGTTTTTTTTTGCATTTGTCACCTCGAGTGGGACGGGTATGCTCAGACGTGAGTCCCGTGCTCTCCACACCACTGGAGTCAAGCTATTCTGGCTGATGACGACTGATAGCCAGAAACCGGTCCTAGGATGGTTGAATCCGGTCCAGGGAATACATGGATGGCAGTACGGGCTGGACTGTTCCCATGAGGCACAGGGTCAAGGCTGATTTGCATATGGCCATGTCTGAACTGGGGTGGTGTGGAGTGGAGTGCAAAAAAACGATAGATTTAGGCCCAGATCTCTGTACTGGGGTGAATGTATGAAATTGTTCTGCATTCTGTCCATCAACTGTTGTTTTTGAATTTGTCACCCCGAGTGGGACGGGTATGCTCAGACGTGAGACCCGTGCTCTCCACACCACTGGAGTCAAGCTATCCTGGCTGATGACGGCTGATAGCCAGAAACTGTTCCTAGGATGCTTGATTCTGGTTCAGGGAAGACATGGCATGGCAGTTCAGGCTGGACTGTTCCCATGAGGCACAGGGTCAAGGCTGATTTGCATATGGCCATGTATGAACTGGGGTGGTGTGGAGTGCAAAAGAATGATGGATTTAGGTCCAGATCTCTGTACTGGGGTGAATATATGACATTGTTCTGCATTCTGTCCATCAACTGTTTTTTTTACATTTGTCACCTCAAGTGGGATGGTATGCTCAGACGTGAGTCCTGTGCTCTCCACACCACTGGAGTCAAGCTATCCTGGCTGATGATGACTGATAGCCAGAAACCGGTCCTAGGATGGTTGAATCCGGTCCAGGGAATACATGGCTTGCAGCGACGGCTCGTGGAGGGAGTTACGGTGGGGCAGGAGGGTGGGGAGGGGGAGGGGCAGGGTGGAGGTTGCTAAAAACCAGCATATGGATAATTGCAGGTAAGTAAACAATTTAATTAATAAAACGAATTTCGTAGTGCGCCTTGCATCGCAAAATGCAATGCAGTGCGAGCTACGAAATTCGTTTTATTAATTAAATTGTTTACTTACCTGCAATTATCCATATGCCGGTTTTTAGCAACCTCCACCCTGCCCCTCCCCCTCCCCACCCTCCTGCCCCACCGTAACTCCCTCCACGAGCCGTCGCTGATGGCTTGGCAGTACGGGCTGTACTGTTCCCATGAGGCACAGGGTCAAGGCTGATTTGCATATGGCCATGTCTGAACTGGGGTAGTGTGGAGTGCAAAAAATGATGGATTTAGACCCTGATCTCTGTACTGGAGTGAATATATGACATTGTTCTGCATTCTGTTCATCAACTGATGTTTTGCATTTGTCACCCCGAGTGGGACGGGTATGCTCAGACGTGATTCCTGTGCTCTCCACACCACTGGAGTAAAGCTATCCTGGCTGATGACGGCTGATAGCCAGAAACCGCCCTAGGATGCTTGATTCCGGTCCAGGGAAGACATGGCTTGGCAGTTCGGGCTGGTCTGTTTCCATGAGGCACAGTGTCAAGGCTGATTTGCATATGGACATGTCTGAACTGGGGTGGGGTGGAGTGCAAAAAAACAGTGGATTTAGGCCCATCCATTTATATGTACATTTTAAGAGCAAGAACTTCTATCTACAGTAAGTACTTTAGAAATTAGAAGTTTTTAAGAGCTCAAAAAATATATCACTTTGGTGTACAATTACCCACCATTACAGTCAGTTGATAAAAGGAGATCAATGCATATAACATCAGGCAATGTTTTCACAAAGTTTATCTCCTCAATTTAGGCCAGTTGCAGGATCAGGTCTAAAGTTCCAGCAGCAAAAGATTGGGAGTGTTCTAGATTCAGCTGGGAGGTGGGTGCTGAAGGTGCTGGCAGCTGGTGCTCTATGACAAATGGGGCCACCTTGAAAGCACTGCACACGAATACTTAGAGGTAAGTCTGGTCTGTCCCACTGGAGGGAAGAGGTTGCAAGGGTCTCAGGAAGACACACGCATGGATGGTTCAGCATTACCGGGCCAGTGGGGCCCGGTGCCGAGCACATATGCCAGCTGGGCATTGTGCGTGGAGAAGTCCTATCAGTCATAAGCAGGTAACTTTGAGAGGCGATTTCAGGACAGCTGGGACACTCAAGATATAAGGCTCAGGGGTCTCAATGTTCCTCCAGAGGTGCTTGCTTCTGGTATTGTTGGAGTCCACCATGGAGACTTCATCTTGCTGTTTGCTGTAGGGGGTATGGTAGCCCAGGTATTGATGCGGTGTGGCTCCCATTGGTCCCAGTGTCTCCAAGCTTGGGGACGAGACAGATATGACCCTCTGGAGCTAGTGTACCTCTTTTTGTGTGGGTGCTGCATGAAAATCATCAGGAAGCAGCATGTCAACAAACCAGACTCAGAGGAATCAGTTCCTGTGATATATGCAGATGAGTGTTACCTTCACTCCAAGAAAGGTTCTTGGTGTTTTTTTGAAGGCTTAAGGTGCTCTGTTGTCCTTGGGGTCTTTACAGGCTCTTGACAACATGGCTCACCACGATTGTTGAATTCCCAGAGGCAGCAGGCAGGGATTGGCGCCAAATTTCTTCTGCAGCAGGGCTTCAGTTCTTGGGCCTTGGTCTTCTTCTTGTCCATTGAATCTACATTCCAGGCTGAGAGATGCAACCTAAATACTGAATTTAGGGGCATTTACAGGGGGAGACAGGTAGTAGCCAAAAGGCAACCTACCTTTAGGGTGACTATACCCACTAGTGACCACATCCTGTGGGAAGAGGCACCACCCTAGAACTGATTTCTACCATCCCAAGATGGTGGATTTCCAGGAGAGGAGTTCACATCACCTGCTCCAACCTAGGGGTGGTGCTGGTTGAATGTGGACTTTCACCCTAATCTAACTAATGTTACCTGTCCTCCCACCAGTTGTGGAGCAAAACAGGGTGGTTGGCATCCTCCACTCTCTGGGGAAGCCTGGGCTATACTTCAAAGGCAGCAACACCTTTGAAGCTTTCCGCTGGAAGACCATAGTGGCCTTTACGAAGTGTGAAGCACCTCTGCCCAGAGCAGGCTGTGTTTCTGACCCCTGGAAGTGCAGGCTCTCACTTCATGAGGTCAGAAACATGTCTGGTGGTGGGAGATTGGCTTTGACTAGTCAAAGACCACACAATGCTTGGCAGGTTTTCAGGGGACCCTCTAAAAGAACTCGTGTGTGCATTTATTATTTAATCACACACTGGCATCAGTGAGATTTTATTTAGGCAAGATGTTTGGTACCAAATACCTTTTGGTACAGCAAAGCCATCATTGAGTTAGGAAACATGTAATAAGAAGTATCTAGCCCATATACTCTTCATGGCTTCCCTATAATAATAATAATAATAAGCATTTATTGAGCGCCTGGCTACACAGAACTGTGTGTCCCCACGTTGACTGCAAAATGCAAACCCATCGGGAAGAACATGAACCGAAAGAGATAAAGTTAGTTTTTGGGGAATAGGTAAGTTTTAAGTTTAGCTCTGAAACTTATTTCAGATGGCTCCATCCGCAGCTGGATTGGCAGGGCATTCCAAAGCTTAGTAGCTAGATAGCGAAAGGATTTTCCCCCCATTTTAGCTTTTGTAATGCGGGGGATTTTAAATAGCATCATGCCCGCTGATCTTAGGTCTCTGATCGGCCGATGGATGGTGATGAGACCTCTCAGATAGCTTGGGCCTTTGTCTTGAGCAATGCGATGTGCATAGCAGAGAGTCTTGAATATGATTCTCTCTTTAATAGGTAGCCAGTGAAGCTTGGCAAGCGCATGTTTGATGGATGATCTCCGAGGGAGACCGAGCACCAGTTGTGCTGCTGAATTTTGTATGCATTGAAGCTGGTGCAGACCCTTCTGATTTAGGCCAAGTAAGAGAACATTGCCATAGTCCAAATGAGGGGAAATTAAGGCATGGACTATGGTTTTTCTCGCATCTGTCGGCAGAAGGTCAAGTACTTTACGGAGTACTTTTAAGGTGCTGTAACATTTGCTTGTCACTTTATTCACCTGGGCTTTGCCTGAGAGGTCGGCGTCAAGCATGACTCCGGGATTTTTCACTTTCTCCACAGGCAAAGGTAATTCTCCTAGTTCGCTTGGCCACCATGCATGGGACCAGACAGAAGTCTCTTTCCCTACTATCAATACCTCTGTTTTATCTCCGTTTAAACGGAGACAGTTGGTGTTCATCCATGTCGCTATCGTTAGCATACAGTTAGAGAAGTTGGAGGCGGAATCTCTACTGTCTGGCATTATCTTGAACACCAACTGGGTGTCGTCAGCGTAACTGACAATGCCCACCCCAAATTCCTCCTATGCACTTATAATATCCAAGAATGGCTCAGATATTGCACTGTCATATCTGCTCATGCAAATATGTCCACACATGGGATACAGTGCACCCGGCCTTTGGGTTGTAAGGCCTGCAGTAGAGGTGACTTACCTATATCACAAGCAGTGTGTGAGGGCATGGCACACAGGGTTGTGTATCATGCTGACTGTTTGGCTTTCTTTGCACCAGGACACACAACCTAAAGTGTCAGTGTGCATGGCCTTTGCGAGGGGTCTCTGGGGTGGCACAATTCATGTTGCAGGCCTAGTGGCCCCTCTTCAGTACCAATGCCCCAAGTACCAGGGCAACCATTTACTAGGGATTTATAAGGGTGGCTGAACGTGTGCCAATCATGGTACAGTTTTCAGAACGAGATCTGGCACTGGGAACCTGGTTAGTAGGGACCCAGTGCACTTACAGTTAAAAATCACATCAGGCATCAAGCAAAAAATATGGGAGCTAACGATGCCAAAAAAGGCACTATCCTTCACCAGTAAAATCTCTTTGTTACATAGTCATATGATATCCATGAATGCCGAAGTCATCACGAATACCAGATTCGTCCCGAAGACTTAAAGTACTGTTCTAAAAAATTAATTACAATTTAGTATATATGTGTTTTACATTTTTTCAAACATGCTAACTTTGCGAATATCTGAGATACCAGAAAATGAGTACCACAATATTTCCCAATTAATTTGTGAATAATAAAAAATGTAGAAAAAAAATAGAGAGTGAATAAGACACAAAAAAGGGGTATGTGGAGGCTCACACACACACCAAAATGGGTCGCATTGACAGAGGGAACAGGAGCAGTGAGGCATATTAACTGTGCTGCGAGCACCTCATGGGTGTGTGCAGATAGGTAAAGGGAACACATGCATGGACCCCCTCCCTGTTTTTGTAAATAATATGTAAAGGTCTTCCCAATTTTCCCATATTGATGGACAACTTAACAAAAGGTATCAGAGGGCATGTGAAGCCGATGTTGCTGACATATTAATGATACAGACAAATACAAGCACATCTCCAACAAAGAGGCACTTACTTCATTTACTTAGAGGAAGTATCCTTGGCTGGTAAAGATTCCCCTCTTTGTCGTATTGTTGTCTTCTCTTCACAATGATTCAGATTCACGTTATCACAGATTTGTGTATAAAGAGTGCATGAAACCGCTCAAGGAGAAATTACATTGCCAATATTACATGTGCACATGGTCACCACAAACATTTCCTAGAGGTCCTTTATGCAGATGTAGTGTAGAATGTGCAACTTATATTTATCCAACAAGGCACACTTACTAATTAACCAGGTCAAATTACTCCAGTTAAGTGGAAAATGTAGGCCCTTATGTGCATTTCAGAGAAATTAAAACTCAACCCAAACACCGCCAAAACAAACTTACACGAAGGAATGAAAGAAGTAGCTGAATGGATGAAGAACAGCCGTCTAAAACTAAATTCAGACAAAACTGAAGTCCTCATCTTAGGCTCATCCCCTTCCGCCTGGGACGCCTCTTGGTGGCCTCTGGCCTTGGAAACAGCTCCCATCCCCATGGACCACGCACGGAACTTGGGTTTCATCCTAGACTCCTCCCTCACGATGACCAGACAAGTCAACGCCGTCACGTCATCCTGCTTCAACATCCTACGCATGCTCAAAAAAATCTTCCGCTGGATCCCCACAGAAACTAGAAAGACGTTCACGCACGCACTGGTCACTAGCCGACTGGACTATGAAAACACCCTTTATGCCGGAACCACAGCCACGGTACAGAAAAAACTCCAACGCATCCAAAACTTTTCAGCCAGACTCATACTTCACATCCCCCGCCAAGCTCACATTTCCGGCCACCTTAAAGACCTACACTGGCTCCCTGTCAACAAGAGAATAACGTTCCGCCTCCTCACCCACGCCCACAAACCCCTCTACAACTTAGGACCCGAATGCCTCAACACACGCCTGTCCTTTTACACCCCCCCCGCCAACTACGATCGTCCAATCAAGCCCTTGCCACAATCCCACGCATCCATAGATCCACCATGGGAGGGAGATCCTTCTCATACTTAGTGGCCAAAACCTGGAACTCTCTCCCCACCCACCTCCGCATCACTCAGAACCACCTCGCCTTCAGAAAACAACTTAAGACTTGGATATTCGATAAGTAAAACACACACCTCCCTCAAGCGCCTTGAAACCCTCTGGGTGAGTAGTGCGCTATACAAATTTCAAACTTGAACTTGAACAAATATAAACATAGCAGGTACCGATTTAGCAAGATCCATTTCAGTTAAGCACAAATGATCCTAAATACTTGGGCTTGGAAAAAGTATACCAAGTGTGTTTCCTCTCGTATTCCTCTTAAAAACCAATCTGAAATCCTTATTGGAGGTGACTGCATTGTTGATCTATTGGAGCACAATCTAATCTGGGGAGGCGGTAACAAATGATTTCTTTCTTTTTGTATCTTAATGAAAGCAGAGTCCATGATTCTCCCTATCAAATACCCTGCGTATGCCAATGCCCAAAATGCACAACACCAGTCACACACCTATTCAGAGACAACACAGACACTAATAAACCTGCATACAGATTTACATAGGAACCCACCCAGCTATACAGGACCCATATAGTCAGTCAAACACCCACTTTTCTCATCCATACGGGCAATCACACACCCACTTACACACTCATATAGCCTCTTACACCCACTCAAAGACACATAGAACCACTGACACACCCATCCTTTTAGGTTATATGTTACAGTTAGAAAAATAATATTGAAAAAAACCTTAAAAATTACCTAAAGAAAACAAAGGTTACAAGGGATTTACATTTAGGAAATCAAATTTGAAAAACCTTGGAAATTCACAGAAAATACCAAAGGTTACAGGGATGATATAGTTAATCTCAGATATCACTAATATAAAACAGTGAAAACCAACCAATATAGTTTTCTGAGCTAACTATAAATTACGCCCCATAATACACTCCATATGACCTCACATATTAGATTACTCAAGACATGAGAGATATAATATATAATGTAATAAGCAGTGCGTTGCAGGGGCATGAGTTATAGTTAGCTCAGTTAACCATAACTGCTGGATTTAGGGACAGTATAATTGGGAACTAGATTTTTTTTAAAACCCTTTAAAATTCACTGAGAAATCTAAAGGTTACAAGGACATTATAGTAAGCTCCGATTTCACTGGTATAAAAACAGTAAAATTCAGGAGTCATAGTTACCTGAGCTAACTATAACTTATGCACTGCATATGCCCTCACATATTACATCATTTGTGACATGGTTAGTGACATCACTGATGACATCTCAAATGGGATCACTGATGACCTCACGTCTCATGCACCCATTCACACACCCACACAACTACTAACATACCCATTCACAAACCCATATCAGTACTCATATACCCACTCTCCCTTCCATAGAGGAACTCACACACCTACTTACTCACTCATACTGCCACTCATACAACCATTCACTCACCCATAGAGCCACTCATACAACCAGTCACTCACCTGTACAGCCACTCACAAAGCCATACAGCTACTTACACACCCACTTATTAACCTATACAATTACTCATACACCCACTCATTTATCCATACAGCCTCTCAACACAGCCTCTCACTCACACATACAAGCATCAACATACTCAGTCACCCACCCACTCAACTAATTACATACCCATGCACACATCCATAAAAGCACTCACACACCCACTCAGTCACCTATACAGCCATTCACACACACACTCTCCAAGACATCCACTCAAACACCCACTCTGTCATTTACTCATCTGTCCAGCCAATTACACACTGAGGCACTCACAAATACAACCATTAAGATACCCAATCACTCACCCATACAGTCAATACAGACCACTTACCTTCCCATAGAGCCACTCACTCTGCCACTCACTCACCCATACAGCCACCAAAATACCAACTTCCTCATCAATACCACCACTGACAGGGCATCTCACTCACCCACACAGCTATGCATACACCCACTTATAAACCAATACAGCCGCTTACGCACTCATACACACAAGGATACAATCACACAGCCACTCACATAATATATGTTGGAAGTAGTATCACTGAGTAGTAGTGCACCTAGTATATTAATTTAACTTTTCTAGTAGGTTTGTATATAAGTTTAACACTCATAAACATTTAAAAACACTTACACTCAGTAGATGATGTCATCAGTGACACCTTATGAGATGCCATCAGAATTGTCATCAGTGATGTTACTGGCCATGCCATAAAGGATGTTATATGTAGGTCATAAGCAGAGCATTGCGGGAGCACAAGTTATGGTTGGCTTAGTTAACTATAACTGCTGAATTTCATTGGTTTTGTACGAGTGAAAGCTGATCCTAACTATAATGTCCCTAAAACCTTTGTTTTTTTCAGTGTATATAATATCCCGTTCCATGAGTAATGTAATATATGAGGTCATAAGCATTGCATTGCGCGGGTGTGAGTTATAGTTAGTTCAGCTAACTATAACTGCTGAATTTTATTGGTTGTGTATGAGTAAAAGCTGAGCCTAACTATAACGTCCCTGTAACCTTTCTTTTTTTCAGTGAATATATATATGTTATAGTTAGCCTCAGTGTTTACTCGTACAAAACCAATGAAAGTCAGCAGTTATATGTAATGTAATGTAATGGACATTTCTACCGCGCTACTTCCACTCCAAGGAGTATCTTGGCGCTTACACAACCCAGATGGAGGAGTTGGAAAGGGAAAAGATGTCCTAATTTCTGCACAACCATTACACTAGGGTCCTGCACAAAGCGTCAGGCAGAGAGAAGATCCAGGTTTTCAATGCCTTCCTGAAGCTAAACTAACTATAACTCGTGCCCCCGCAATGTACTGCTTATGTCCTCATATATTGCATCATTCATGACATGGTCAGTGACATAACTGAAGATGTCACTGATGACATTTCAAATTGCATCACTAATGACATCAGTGCCGGGTGGATGGTGTATGGGTACACCACGGGATGCATTAGACCCGGGTGGAGCAAGGTTTCTGGAAGGTTACATGGCAATATTTAGGCAGGGAATTTGCCCATTAGGAAGGTATTGGCCTCTTTTTGAAGCGAGCAAGAAAAGGGATTTGTCTAATGGCAGGCGGGAGTGAGTTCCATATTCTCATTCAGCTCCAGTCTTCTCCTGACTGCTACTGCTCCTTCCTTTCAAAATTCTTAGAGTGTGGATTGTAGGCCATAGCTAAAGACTAAAGTTGCTGAAAAAAGAGAGGCATTGACAGGGAATTGGGTTTGCCAAATGTGGATATTAGTTGGTTTGGCCACGGAGGCACAACGTTTCAGCAGCTGACACATCCTGATGAAGGATACCTTTGCAGACCTGATGTCGCATTTCCTTTACACTGTCTTGGTGTACTTTAGTATATGCTAAAGACAGAAATGGAAGTGGTCAAATCAATTCTGTCCACAGAGTGACAAAGCCAGGAAACATGTTAATAAAATTGTTTCTGCTTTCCTCAAAGATCATACCATACGATCTGTCTACAACAACAATCTACATTTTGGCATGCATGGAATGTATAGAAATGATGGAGTTCACTTTACAGACAAACGGAACAGGGTTTCTAAGCAACTTTATATGCTGCATACAGTCTTATCTATAGATGTCTTATACACACTCTCAACACAAAGGTTCTTGTCGGAACCACCCAAGAGCCGAAAAATGTGTTCATTGTCTTGTAAAATATCTTTTAAAAGAATTTTTGACATGTGCAACCATGCCGTGATGACTGCGATCGTGTTGTGAAATCGCAAAACAAAAGCAGATATTCAACGACCACCACTACATTAAACATTTTTACCGTAAACAATTATTCTAACTACTACAATGAAGACATTACTAACTTAAATAATATGTTTGTACCCATTTTTTTGAGTGAGTTTAAAAAAAAATGCATTTGAACCCTAGTATCCGTCTTCATGTTTACGCTGATGATCATGAAGTCTTCAGCATCCGCGACGATCACACCTTTTTTAAGAGTTATAAAACATATACATGCATGCATTTTACAGTATTTCAGACACTAGGGGTTTATTACTGAACTGTTTAAAGTCATATTTTTATGGGGAGTTTATACAAAAACAATATTTTAAACCAATTTTCAATGTTCATGACTATTCCGAGTATTGAGAAGATGTCGATAACTGCAATGCCTTTTTTTATAAAGTGTAAGTATGTTAGACACCAGAGGTTTGTTAGTGCACTTTTTAAAATCATATTTTTCAAGGTAGTGTATATAAAATTGTTTGTTAAAATCAATCTTTCATGTTTGCGGTGACGTCAGGTCTCACTAGTATGTAGATACCCAAGACAGTACATGGGGGGCCGCACTGGGGGTTGCTTCGATATTTTAAATATCACCCGTGATTAAAAAAATCGATTTTGGACTCAAAACTTGTGTCAATATTACCCCCATTTGTCAAAGATGGGGTGAGCGTACCTCTACCCTGACCCCTAATGTTACTTTCACAAAAAAAATTGAACCTGGGAATCCTCCCAGATACATAAAATGGAGGCCAGAACTTTCTGTTCAGGTTGTGACTAGCCAATCACAGCATTGCTGTTTGGTGCGCTTTTGTGATTTACCTTGAACACATTGCAATGTAACCATAAGCACTGCGAAACCGCAGCAACTTTCTGTTAAGTTTGAGTACAACCAATCTGAGTATCCCTGTTGGTGTCCATTTTTGCAGTTTACCGCAAACTCCTCACAATTTAATCGTGATCACGATGAAACCACTGCGAAATATCTGAGGCCAGAGATATCACTATGGGGTCGATTCCGATTTGGGAAAAACTGCTCCGAATAGCCGTTCGGAGCGTTTTGCCCATACAAATTGTACCCTGCAACGTCCCCGTATGTACGACGAAGTACGATTCGTACCTAGAGCTGGACTCCGTACGAATTGTACAGAGACTGTACGAATCAAATTCCCATACGAATCTCCCTCAGAACCCACTGTAATCGACATCTGTACGGTTGCGGCTGCTTTTTCCAACCCGGCAAGTTCGATTCGTGTCGGGTATGCACCGTACGACCCTTTTTCTATGGGTGCTGAAAACAGCCGTAAAAGCAGAGTTCACCCCGAAACAGGTATGGAACAGCCCCCCCCAGGTACGGTGCGTACACCCCATGATCGCAGGGGTATGGTGCACACCCCTGCAATCACGGGGTGTACGCACCGTACCCCGCGATCTTGGGGTGTACGCACTGTACCCCATGTTCGCTGGGTGTACGGTGCATACACCCTGCGATCGCGGAGTAGGGTGTGTACGCCCCAAGATCGCAGGGGTACGCACCGTACCCCTGCTATCATGGGGTGTACGCACCATACGGTGTGTAAGTGATTGTGTGCTTTTCAATACGAATCGTCCTTACCTGACGTGGACCGTATGAATCGCGTCCTCATACCCCATACCGGATCGTACTCGTCGGGTCGTTCGGCATGTGTACGAGTCGTACGGTTCACTGTTTCAGCCTTGCAATACGTACGGATTGCAACGATTCGGACGGATTGACGGAATATGGATCGTACTATGCAACTCGGATGGTCAGGTATGAATCGTACGGCCATGGCTCCGGATGTAAATCGTACGGACGCTTTTTTTCAGGATCGGAATCAGCCCCTATATTGTTCACATTTAATTTCTCAAGAACTGCTTAATGGATTTGAATGACATAACAGAAAGCATGATCTGCGTCACAACATCTACCTTTCTACCAACTTTGGTGTCATTCCGTCAAGCAGTTCAAGCTGTAGGTTTGAAAACGTGTTCCTATTAACATTATAAAAGCATGGATGTAACTGTTATGGTCCAATGATTATTTTCTTTAAAAAAGTGAACTTGACACACCGGGTTGCGTGCACTAGTACTTCATGAGTAACCTAGACATTTGTATTTAGATAAATCACTTTCCACCAATTGGCATCTGATATGTGTTATTTATTTTTATTTTTGATATTTGTTATTTTTTCTCAACTCTTATCTCTTTTCTGTTTTTTATAAACACATTTTTGTTATTTTTTTGGTACAAAGGTTTTTTTTACATATAATACATTACAGTGATTTCACATTAAATAATCCTTAAAATATCTTCACAGTTAATAACTTAATCCTTAAACGCAGAAAATAATTCCTTCAACGTGTTTCGGCCGTTCGCCTTCCTCAGGAATTCTGCATTGTTCTTTTCTATATCAACAGTGGCTGTTTTGATGCAACGTAGGTGCCCCGGTTAGGCATACGTGATAATTCTTAAAGGGATAATTTTGACCAAAATTCTTGCTTCTTGTTAAGCGGCGTGGCTGCCTAAGGGTTCTGCTGCCGGTATAATGGGTTACTTCTCATCCGGTAATTGGCGTGCGCAGCTGCGGCGATTAAAAACCTGAATCAAATACTTGAATTCTTTACGTGTGGATTTAATGGCGCGTACCACTGGTCCTGTTGTGTTTGGTCCAAACACAACAGGACCAGTGGTGCGCGCAGAAGTTCTTTGAATAACTAATCAGAGAAATAGCCAAATATAAGGAGGCGGAAATCCAAAGACGACCGCATCAGGATTTCAGATATCAGAAATTGCCATTAAATCCACACGTAAAGAATTCAAGTAATTGATTCAGGTTTTTAATCGCCACAGCTGCGCAAGCCAATTACCGGATGAGAAGTAACCCATTATACCGGCAGCAGAACCCTTAGGCAGCCACGCCGCTTAACAGGAAGCAAGAATTTTGGTCAAAATCATCCCTTTAAGAATTATCACGTATGCCTAACCGGGGCACCTACGTTGCATCAAAACAGCCACTGTTGATGTAGAAAAGAACAATGCAGAATTCCTGAGGAAGGCGAATGGCCGAAACGCGTTGAAGGAATTATTTTCTGCGTTTAAGGATTAAGTTAATAACTGTGAAGATATTTTAAGGATTATTTAATGTGAAATCACTGTAATGTATTATATGTAAAAAAAAACTTTGTACCAAAAAAATAACAAAAATGTGTTTATAAAAAACAGAAAAGAGATAAGAGTTGAGAAAAAATAACAAATATCAAAAATAAAAATAAATAACACATATCAGATGCCAATTGGTGGAAAGTGATTTATCTAAATACAAATGTCTAGGTTACTCATGAAGTACTAGTGCACGCAACCCGGTGTGTTAAGTTCACTTTTTTCAAAAAAATACTATACCTTGCTAGGGTTCATCCTTTAAGGCAGGGGCCCGACTTTCCTAAAAAGATGGTCCAATGATTATGCCTTTTTGCAGAGTGAACTACCCTACGATCAGTTACGGGGACTGGAAAGACAGATGAACTGAACTGACTACCTCTTGGTATTATATGGGTACTTGTAGAAAGTGCATCCATTAAGATCTTCAGAGTCTATGATTATCTAAGGAGGGGTCTATCCGCTGCGTAGCGGATGGCATGGACTTGCTACTCTGAGAATATCTTAAGGCGTATGAAGACTAAAAAAAAGAAAACATTACAAAAGCACCCTTATTTTTCATCCCTATTTCTCGGTCCCCACTTTAGGGATCAATCCAAACTTTCCATGACACGCAGAACCTACTTAGAAACCTTTGGGGGAAAATTTCATGCAGATTGATCTAATGACGCCAAATTTATATACAAGTCATAAAATCGTTTCCTGTGGAAACTAGGTCCTAACTATACCTACCTACTTGTGACCGTCAATATATATATATATATATATATATATATATATATATATATATATATATATATATATAAATAGGTATTTTAGGGGTTACAGGAGGGTATGGGTATCGGGTGGCAAGAATGTTTTTAGGGTTTAGGGGTGGATAATGGCATAGGATGGTAAGGTTATAAGTAGTGTTTGTGGTGGTTAGTGGTATTTTGTAGTAATGGTATTTTGGGGTTTTAGGGTCGGTAGGGGCTTAGGATGGTAAGGGTAATTAATAAAGGGGGTTTGATAGTTGCTCCACTAAAAATGATGTATTTTGGTTGTAAAAATGTATTTGAGATGTCATTAGTGATGTCACTGACCATGTCATGAGTGATGTAAAATGTGAGGCCATAGCAGTGCATTGTGGGGGCATAAGTTATAGCTAGCTCAGGAAACTATAACTTCAGAATTTTTATGGCTCTGTATGAGTGAAATTTGAGCTCCGCTATAACATCCCTATAACCTTTGGTTTTTTTTTGTAAATTGTAAGGTTTTTTCATTCTATTTTCCTAACTATACCGTCCCTGTAAATGTTGTTTTTTTTCAGTGAAGTTCTATGGTTTTTCAAATGTTATTTCCTAACTATGAAATCTCTGTAACCTTTGTTTTTTTTAAGTGAATCTCCGTGGTTTTTTAATCGGTAGTGTGAGACTTACTGACGGGAACAGGAGGGAATCTTGACCTCCAAAGACCCTCAGCAATGAAAAAGACTCAATTCCCAAATAAGTATTGCACCAGGAAGTGCATTTAAAGAGTGGTGGAGAAATGAGGCAGGGCATTTGACCAGCTCTCAGCAATCATGCTATATGGGACTTAATGGATGTAACTGGAGGGGTTATTGGCCTCTAAGGGCCCACAGCATCCAGGGGGACTTAATTTCCCCAACCAGTAGTGCACCAGGAGGCACGTTTTCAGAGTGGTTGAGAAAGGGGTGAGGCCTATGATTACCTCTTGGCAAGTCCACTGTGTGGAACTTACTGAAGGTAACAGGATGGGCAGTTGGCCCAAAGGACCTCTAGAGACAAGGGGGCTTCAACCCCAAACTTGTGTTGCATCAGCAAGGGTGCTTGCAAAATGGTTGTGAAAGGGGGTGGGTCCTCTGGCGACCTGCAAGGACGTCTCTTTTTCTTCATAACTATTACTTTTATTAGGGAAGTGGGCTGTGTGGCCACCCTTCACTGGCCCAATTTTTGCTCTTGGGACCCCATTCCCCAGAGCCCAAGTTTTTTTGTATTCTTTGCTTTTTAGTTAGGGGCTGGGGGGCACGCATGTCCCTTCCCTGCCTTGGCCTTTAATATTCATCATTTTTAAGGGGAAGGGAGACTGCATTGGCTCCCTCCCCAAGTCGATTTTGGCCTCTCCATTGGGGATCTTGGGGAGCCTGCATGCCCCCACGGTCTCTGCTACCTCCACGCCTCCTGTGTAAGCCAGGACTGCTTTGAGACACAGGGAGCTGCAAAACATACTGCTTCCGTTGTATCTAAGAAATGTTCCTCTGTTAACCTACTTGTATCTCTGCAGGCTGGGCAACAGAGGACACCTTGGCTCTCAGCATGCAAAAAAATTTTCCCGCTTGCAGACAGCAGAGTGTTTGCTTTGACTTGGCAGAAGCTGTTAAATCTCCCACCAAGTCAGAGCAAACTGCTATGTCCCGGGGGTGGGTACCCAGGGACATAGAAGGAGGGGCATAATTGGAGAATTTGTAAGAGAACCCACGGGGGTAGCTGTCCCCCCCCCCCCTTGTGGGGTCTGCGTGGACCCCCATTCATAGTTAGCAAAGTCCCAGGAAGGTAGAGGTCCCCAAGGCATGATGTCCCATTTGGGTACCCCCTGCAGAACATTTATCAAATACTCCTGGGAAGGGTGGTCCGTGGGGTTACATTAAACCTAGGAGGAGGCCCCATGAGCCCACCTTTATTTTTTATATACTGCCAAGTTTTGACCCACATGTGGGCTTCCTTTAAAAGAAGCGCAGGGGCCTGCACATTTTATTTGAATTTTGTTGTGGGTCTGAAGATCAAACCGCAAATTTGTGGAAAATTTAAAAGAAAATCTCTTCTTAATGCCCAGCGGGGTCACCATGGGAAATTGCCACTACTCCTATGGGTTCATGGTATTCCTATCCTGCCCCCGTTCCTTATTTTTAACTTTTTTTATTTGGCTTCAAGCTGACTGCCAATATGGCTGCTAACACTTCCTGGTAGAAGTAATGGCAGCCAATCAGATCTGCATCCCTAGATATATACATTTTATGGCAATTAATATCTCAAAAACTACTGAGAGGATTTACACCAAATCACAAAAAGCACGCTTTCTGGATCAATATCTGGCTTTCTGGCAAATTTGGGGTAATTCTGTTCAGTTGTTCTGGTAGTAGTCATGTTCAAAATCCATATGGTAAAATACATGGGGGGAAACATGTTTTGGGACTCCCCTTTTTTCTCTGCCCATGCTTGACGGATCACCTCAAAACGTACTAAAGTTTTTGAAAATTTGAAAAAGATTGTCAAGCAGCACCAAAGTTGTTGGCAAAAATGTTGTTCCTATGAAAACTAGGTTGGAACTATAATTACCCACTGGCTATGCCAGTAGGTAATATACATATAAATATATATGAACTGAAAAAAAACAAATGTTACATGGACATTGTAGTTTGGAAGTGGGAAAAAAACCTTAGAAATTCATTGAAAAGGCATAGGTTACAGGGATATTATAGCTAGGCTCAGGATTCACTCATACAAAACCATTGAAATTCAGCAATGATATAATTTGTGAGGTTATAAGCAGTGCATTGCAGCAGTGCGAGTTATAGTTAACTCAACTGACTATAACTGCTCAATTTCACTCGGTTTGTATGAGTGAAACCTGAGCCTAACTATAACGTCCCTATAACCTTTAGTTTTTTTAGTGAATTTCCAAGGTTTTGTTTATTCCATTTCCTAACTATAATGTCCCTGTAACCTTTGTTTTGTCTGTGAATTTTTAAGGTTTTTTAAACGATAATTCCTAACTATAATGTCCCTATAACGGTGGAGAAAGAGGGTGGGATCTTGGACTAGCTCTCAGGAATCCTACTGTGTAGGGCTTACAGGAGGTACCAGAAGGGCTTTTTAGCCCCTAAGGACACTCAGAAGTAAAATGGACTTCATCCCCCAACCAGTAGTGTACTAGAAGCCCCTCTTATTACCTCCAGTAAGTACCACTCAGCGGGTTTGCTGAGAGATTTTTGGTGGCCACGCCCCCTTTCTTTACCACTCTACAATTGTGCCTCATGGTGCACTACCAGTTGGAGGAGGAAGTCCCCTTGGCTCTTGAGGTTCCTTGAGGGCAAACTAGCTCTCCTGTTACCTCCAGGAAGTCCCACACAGCTGGATTACTGAGAGGCTGTCAAAGGCCATGTCCCCTTTCTCTACTACTCTGCATACACATCTCCTGGCACACTACTGGTTGGGGGATGAAGTCCACTTTAGTCCTTAGGCCCTCAGGAGCAAAGTGGAAGTAATTCCCCAGCCAGCAGCATACCAGAAGGTGCCTTTGCAGAGTGGTAGAGAAAGAGGGCGCTGCCTTAAATTCCTCTCAGCAATCCTACTGTCTGGGATTTACTAGGGGTAACAGAAAGGCTTCCTGGACCCCATGGACCCTCAGAATCCAAGGAGACCTCATCCCCACTGTGCTAGGAGGTATGTTTGCAGAGTGGTGGTGAAGGGGGCGTGGCCTACAACGACTTGCCGGAAGATTAAAAAAAAAGAATGTAAGGCATGGGGCTGTGTGGCCCCATTTCCCTGGGCCATTTCTGGCCCCGGGGACCTCATCTTCTGAGACCAGGCCTTTTTTACAAAGGGTGAGGGGGCCCAGAATGTATGGCCTAATTATATTTATAAGTTAGTTTATAGGTAGGGGGTCAAATCGCCCACCTCTTGGGCAAATTACAGCCCCTGGAGACCCATTCTGCAGGGCCCAGTCATTTTATTTATTTATTTATTTCTTAAGTAATGGGAGGGGGGCCATACAGTCCCTCTGGACTATTTTGGCCCTATGAACCCCATCTCCAGAGCCCAGCCCAGTACTGTTGGTGCCGTGGTCCTGCCCAGGGCACCCACTACTTTTGATGGGGATTGCAGTGGAGAGGCTGAAGGCCCCACAGTCCCTGCCATCTTGCACATCCTGCAGGAACCAGCATTGCTTTTAGATATAAGGAGCTGCTAATATGCAGCTCCCTGTCTGTAAAACTAAACTGTGCTCTGCTTAGAGCAAGAGGGAACAAAAGGCTGTTGCTTGCTCAAAGCAGAGCATTGTTTGCTATGGTAGGATGGCAGCTGTGCTGCACCCATGCCATAGCATACAGCAATGTCCTGGGGGTAGGCACCCTGGGACATTACTGGAGCCTGCCCTGTGAGGTGGCTGTCTACAGGGCCATCTAGGGCTCAACGAGGGGGGCATCATGGCTCCCCTCCTTTGTTCAAAGTGTCCCTCTAGAGTTGGTTCTCCCCAGGGCTGGGGGTTAGTAACTGACCCCCTGCATATATATATATATATATATAATTTGAGCGGTGGGCCCCGGGGCTGCAGGGGGGCTACGCAGGGCCCCCGCATCAGGTTACATATGTTTACCCCAGGGAGGTGGAGGTCCCCGGTGTAGAGGGAGTATTGCATGAGCACCCCCTACATTACTATAAAAACTACCCATGAGAACTGGCCCACCCAGGGTCTAACTACTAAGTGTTAGATCTGGCATCCTTGGCGTGGTTTTCCCCTGTCTTTTTATCTCTGCCTCCTGTATTTTTGATGTGTGCTGGTTTTTGGTTTTGCTGGTCTAGATGCTTTGGGCACTTTGCCAAAGCAAATCATTGCCAAAGTGCAAGTGATTAACCCTGGGCGAAGCACTACGCTACGCTTGCGTAGTTTGCGAAGTTTGCGCAACTTCGCACTACGCGAGCTGCACGTAGCACAGTGCGAACACACGTAGTGCAGCGTAGCGTAGTGCAGCGGTCATTTTTTGCTTGTTTGCGGTCCTCAACAACATGTTCGCGACCACGAGCAAGCAAAATGGCATCCCAGCGAGATTTTCAATGCGGGGAGGTCAGGTTTCTCATTGCGAGTGGTTGCAATGAGAAACTACCAGTTCGCGTTAAGAAAGCTGCCGCTCGAGTAAAAATCTACTTGAGCAGCAGAAAACTACAGCTCGCACTGTGCAAAATGCCGTTTTCAATGATTGCACAGTGCCGGATGCTTGTTCGCACTGTGCAATCATTGAAAAAGCATCTTGCACAGTGCAAACATGCTACTACGCAGCTCGCGTAGTGCTACGTGAAGTTCGCGTAGTGCGAAATGCATTTCGCATAGCTTCGCGTAGCGCTACTTCGCGAACTACGCCCACCCTTACAAGTGATCCCTCTGTATATTGTGAATATGGATTGGTGTTTCCATGATTGGCCTATTTGATTTACTATTAGGTCCTGAGTATAGTGTACTGTGTGTGCCCAGGGTCTGCTGGTCAAATGCTGTTATTGGCCCAGCAGCACTGATTGTGCCACCCACATATGCAGCCTTTCAAAGGGATCTTAGGAATGCCACTGAAATGTCTGCACATGGTCTCTATTTGCTATGTCGACCTAGCAAGTGTATCGACTTGCCAGGCCCTTACCTTTCCTTGTATTACACGTGAGTCACGACAGAGGTAGGCTCAAGGTACCCCTGAGGGGAGGGTGCAGTGTATTTGAAAGATAGGAAATGTACTGATGTGGGTGACGAGTCTTGATAGTGAAATACAGTGTATTTCGTTTTTCACTATTGCAAGACTATCTGTCCCGTAGGATAGAATGGGAGTTTATTTATAACATATTAAAAGTTTAACTTTCCTTTGGGATAAGATGGAAAGATGGAGTTTAGCATGCCTGAACACGGAATAAAATATGCACCTTTTAGTAAAGATGTTTTTTCTATTGTTTGTATGAAAATACCACTTTTAGAAAGTGGGTATTTTCTTGCTTAGCCATCAAGTGTGCCTCTGCTTATTTGTGGATTGACTGGCTTTGTAGTGACAGGGACTGTAGGTGTGCATTCACTGTAGATAGCCACTGGGGGGTTGAGGTGTGTCCTGCCTTTCCTGAGTCAGGGATGGGCTGAATTTAGAGTAGGGGGAGGAGATATCATTTTACCTGAATGGGCATGGTCTGCCTTACACAATGATGTCTCCACCTCCAGCCATGAAGCTGGACCAGAAAGGACTGAACTGGTTTTGATCTAGAAAAGAGCCTCTATGCCACAAGAGAACAAAGAGAAATTAAATATAAATATTGGACCCCAGAAGCCAGAACTTTAGAATACTTCAGGACTCAAGTGGAATCTCTACCAAGGAGAAAAGCTGGTGAAGAGAAGTAGAAGTACTGCCCATTTGCTGTGTGCTGTCAGGGGTTAGTCTGCAGTGGCTGTTTTTGCCAAGGAGAGGCAAGGACTTTGCTGTGTGCTGTGTATCCTGCTTGAAGAATATCTCCAAGGGCTTGACGTAGAGCATGCCTCCTGTTCAGAAGTCTCAGGGACACATAGACTTCATAACCAGCTCCTCTGAACTTCCTTGCTGGCAGTTCTAAGCTGCCAAGAGGTGCCTTTTTCTGTTTTTGGCATCTGGAGGTGTTCTGCTGCTGGGAACTGGAAAAGAGATGCAACTAAAGTATGACACATCTGCACCCTTTTCCAACACATCGCCGATGTGCCGCTGAAGAAACCAATGCAGCACTTGCCTGCCGTGGTAGAAATCGCCACACGCAGGGTCTCGCACACCGATCTTCAAAGTCCAAGATCACCCCAGAGACTCTGACGCAGGCCCTGCTTTGTGACCAGAATAAATGACACATCATGGGACAGATCAACGCAGTGCCCTTGCCACTGCTGCTGCATCAAGAACCGACGCATCCCCGAATCTCCAAACATTGCACCAGGGTGCCAAGTATACATCAACGCTGGGACCGCAGTAAAAAACGGACGCATCACCTCCCTGCACAGTAAGAAACCAACACAACACCTCTTCTTAAGTAAGGAACCAAAGCATCCCCTACCCTGGAGTAAGGAACCAACACATCACCTTCATTGGGCGTAATGAACTGATGCATCACCTTCCCTGCTGCTGTTTTTGGTTATGATTTTGACGCATCCACGGTAGTTTGTGTTAAAAGTGTTGCATCTATGGTTTGCTATGCACAGAACTGTTTTACCTTCTAAATGTCATATTTTTATTATTGTATACTAATTTTTTTTATTTTGTTTGGTGTAGATAAAGATTCCTTCTTACATTAAACTTGTGTGGTGACTATTTGTAGTGTTAGCACTGAATTACTGCATGTGTGCACAAATGCTTTACACACTGCCTCTGAGATAAGCCTTTCTGCTCGTGCCAAGCTACCAAGCTTTGCACGAGCCATTTGAGAGATCATCAGTGATGTAATATGTGATGTCATAAGCAGTGCATTGCAGGAGTGTAAGCTATAGTTAGTTTAGGTAAATATAGCTGCTGAACTTCACAGGTTTTGTATGAGTGAAATCTGAGCTGAACTAAAGCGTCCCTGAAACCAGGGTCGGATTGGCAAGGCGGGCATTCGGGAATGGGCCGAAGGGCCGGTGCCTCAGTGCCCTCTGTGGGCCGTTTTTTTTCTCCCCTGTCCCAGTACACAGAGAGTGGACTAGGAAAGGGGAGAAAAAAAAACGGCCCACAGAGTGCACGGAGACAGAGACTGAGAAAATGAAAGCAGCCTCGCTGTGCGGCCAGACAGCGATTGTCATCTGTGGGCTCGCCTTCACCCCTACCCTGCCAAGCAATCAAGCTGAGGCTGGGCTGGGGAGGGGTGATTGTTTGCAATAATCGGCCTCCCTGGGGGCCAGGTGTTTCTCAGGCCTTTGAGACATTTGTCACCTCGCCCACAGCCCTTCACATTCAGGGCACAGTGGGCGAGGAAGAATGGGTCTTGCTGTGGGGGCCTGGTGATGTTTGGATTTTTTTGTTTTATTTATTTATTTATGCGATTTTATATAGCGCGGACTTAACCGAAGGTGTCAGAGCGCTTCACACTAGGAACAGCAATAATACATGAGGAGAAAATTATAAATGGACAAATTACAAAAGCAAACGTTAAGTTACATGAATCAAAAGTGACAATAGTGAGCAACCAAAATACAAGAGGAGCAAACGATAATTACAGGAGGAAAAAGTGACATGTGTGCAGGTTACAAAAGCGTACAAAATACTAGTAGGGGTATAATACTGCAATTAATGGCAGACACTCCAGCACAAGAACAAACGTTACGTAGGCAATGGTGGCACTTGTGCAAGTATTTAAAGCAAACAAAAGTGAGAGGAGCAAACAGTGTGTTACAAGAGAAAAGTGACTTGTGCAAGTTACAAAAGGGTACCATACACAGGTACAAGGGTAATACTACAGTAAATGGTAAACACTCAAACTGCCAGAACACACTGGGAAGGCACTTCCCATGCACCAGCTTCACCTCAGCCCCCCCCCCCCTGGCTACCTGGCTACCTTGGATGACCCAGAAAGCTGTGTTTTGTGCTCCCCTGCCAGGACATTTTCCTAAAGGCCTGGAGGGTTGATTAATTTACTAATTGCAGGGGCCTTACCTCTGTTCATGTGCTCCTGAGCTTAAGGTCTGGGGAGGGCTGAGTAGGTTAGTAATAGCAGGGGCTTTGCTGCTTTTCAGGTGCTCCTGTGCTGGAGGGCTGGAATAATTTTGTGACAAAAAGGGGCCTTGCTATTTTTTTTAGTTGCTCAGCATGTAGGCCATTGTCACCTTGGCCCTGTGTCGTGTGCAAGAACAGTATCCTCCCACTTTCATTCCTTGTCTGTGCAAATAGTGTTTCATGAAAGGGCACGCCCCTTGAATGTGGGCCACGCCCCTTAAATATGGGCCACGCCTCTTGAATGTGGGCCACTTTTTTCGTCAGTGCCCGGGCCGAATTGTGATCCCAATCCGACCCTGCCTGAAACCTATGCTTTTTTCAGTGAACTTCTAAGGTTTTTTTAAAATTTTATTTCCTAACTATAATTTCCCTGAAAACATCGTTTTTTTCCGTGAATTTCTACAGTTATTTCAATTCTATTTGCTAACTATAACATCCCTGTAACCCTTAGTTTTGTAAAGGAATTTGTAAGGTTTTTCTAAAACAAAATTTTAACTGTAACCACTACCCTTTCAAATTGAATCTGTGGGTGAGTGTATGAGTGTCTCAGTGGGTGTATTAGTGTCTGAGTAGGTTTGTAAGTGGGTGTGAGTAAGAATGAGTGGGGCTGTAAGGGGTATATGAGTATTTCAGTGGGTCTGTGAGTGGGTGGGTGGTTTTCTCAGAGTGTTTCTGAGTAGATCTGTGAGTGGGTGAGAGAGCATGAGTGATTCTGTAAGTAAGTGTATGAGTGCCTGACTGTGTCTGTGAGTGGGTGTGAATGTCTGTGTTTGTCTGTGATTGGTTGCATGAGTGAATGAGTCCATTAGTGGCTGTGAGTATGTCAGAGTTGTAATGTAAGTGGGTGCATGAGTACCTAAGTGGGTTCTGCTTGTTTTCTGCCCTTTTCTGCTCACTTGCCTTTATTTTTCCCTTTCTGCTAATTTCTAATGTTCTAATTTCCGACATTTATCTTGCCTCTTTCTACCCGTTCCTGATGTTTATATTACATCTTTCTGCTCATTTCTGACCTTTATTTTGCCTCTTTCTGCTCGGTTATGATCTCTATTTTGTTTTTTCTGCTTGTTTCTGACCTCTATTTTGCCTTCTTTAGCTCACTTTTTGTCTCTTTCTGCTCATTCCTGACCTTAATTTTGTCTTTTCTGGTCGTTTCTGACTGATCTTTATTTTGTCTCTTTCTGCACATTGTTGTTCTTAATTTTGTCTCTTTCTGCTCATTTCTAACTTATTTTTTGCCTCTTTCTACTAATTTCTGACCTTTATTTTGTTTATTTCTGCTTGTTTCTGATCTCAACTTTTGTTTCATTCTTCTTGTTTCTGGCCTCTATTTTGCCTCTTCCTGATCTCTTTTTGCCTCTTTCTGATTGTTCTTGGCCTTAATTTTTGCTCTTGCTGCTAATTTCTGACCTTTATTTTGCTGCTTGCCGTTAGTTTCTGGCCTTTATTTTGCCACCTTCTCCTTGTTTTTTACCTTTATTTTTGCCTCTTGCTGCTCATATTTGTCTTGAATTTTTCTTCATTCTGCTCATTTCTGACCTTTATTTGGCCTCTTTCTGCTTGTTTCTGATCTCTATTTTGCCTCTTCCCACTTGTTTCTGACCTTTATTCTGCCTCTTTCCACGCATTTCTGACCTATATTTTGCCTCTTTCTACTTGTTTTTGACCTTATTCTGCCTCTATCTACTTGTTTCTCATCTTTATCTTGCCTCTTTCTACTTGCTTTGCACCTTTATTCTGCCTCTTTCTGCTTGTTTCTTACCTTTATGTTGCCTCTCTTTGCTTGTTTCTGACCTCTATTCTGCTTATTTCTGTTCATTTTACTCTTAATTTTGCATCTTTCTGCTTGTTGCTGACCTTTATTCTGCCTCTTTCTTCTTGTTTCGCACCTTTATTCTGCCTCTTTCTGTTCATTTTTCACCTTTGTTTTGCCTCTATCTGGTTGTTTCTGTCGTCTATTCTGCCTCTTTCTGTTCATTTTATACCTCTATTTTGCCTCTTTCTGCTCGTTGCTGACCTTTATTCTGCCCCGTTCTGATAGTCTCTCACCTTTATTTTGCCTCTGTCTGCTCATTGCTGACCTTTATTCTGCTTCTTTCTGCTTGTTTCACATCTTTATTTTGCATTTCTGCCCATTGCTGACAGTTATTTATTCTGCCTCTTTCTGCTCATTTCTGACCTTTGTTCTGCCTCTTACTGCTCGTTTTTACCTCTTTTCTGCCTCCTCCTGCTCATTTTTCACCTTTATCTTGCCTCTTTTGGGTAGTTGATGACCTTTATTCTGCCTATTTCTGCTCTTTTCTAACCTATATTGTGCCTCTTTCTGCAAATTTCTCACCTTTATTCTGCCTCTTTCTGCTCATTTCTTACCTCTATTTTGCCTCTCCTCTTTTCATCTCAGGACCGTGGGGGGAGCCTTAAGACTTCTCGGTCCCAGCTGGCTCCCCTCCTCCTGTGAGAGCCTGCATTGCTCTCACAGATGGGGAGCTGCTAAACATGCATCTCACTGTCTGTGAGAGCAATCCTTTTGTCTATTTACTTGCTCTCTTAGCAGCAGGCTGGTAAAAAGAGGTGAACTCGGCTCTCATCAAGCAGGGAAGGTATCACAGCTTGTGTTTGCTGAGAGAGGAGTTTGTGTTTGCTCTGATGTGGCTGGATCTATCAAAGCTCCCTCTCACTATTCGGATAAAACAGCTATATCCCAGGGTTGGGCACTCTGGGACATGGAAGTACCATACCCAGAGGGGTGGTGGTCCCCAGGGCCATTATTGACTCTAGATGGGGGCCGTGTTGCCCCCTCCTTTGATCGGCATTGGCTGGCCACAGAGAGGTGGTGTTCCCCGGGCCCCCAGGGATACGCACACCCCCTTTCTCTTATATATAAACGCAGGGAGGTAGTGGTCCCTTGGGCTTATAATAAGCCCAGGAGGGGGGTTGGAGTGGCCACCCTTCATAGTTAAAATTAAAGCTCCAGGAAGGTGGTTCTCCCTGTGATGCCAAGGAAGCCCAGGAGGGGGTCCACATGGCCCCCCTCCTTTATGTAAATAAAGCCCTGGGGAACTGGTGGTCCCTGGTGCTCTAAGACCCTTAGAAGTGGGACCCAGTGTGATCCCTACTCTTTATTTTAAAGTGCCCCAGGACCTGGCCCATCTGGGGGATCCTTTCAAAACAAGTCCTGGAGACCATGCTTGTTTTCTTTTTTTATTTTGACACAAATCTGAGCATCCTCCTTTTCTATATTTTTTAATGTTTTTTTGTAGAACTCCATTGAAGCTTAGTCCTAAGATGGCTGGCAACACTTCCTGGTTGAAGTGTTGGAAGCCAACCCGATTACAGCACAGGGACTGTCGGATCTGCGAGGATTCGCGCCCCCCCAGATATGCTGATTTGGATTTTGGTTAATATCACTAAAAATATTAAATGGATTTACACCTAAGTACCAAACAGCACTACACTTGACCAAGATCTATCTTTCTGCCAAATTTGGTGTAATTCTGTCCAGGGGTTTGGGTTGTAGTGGTGTCTAAACTCCCTTTGAAAATTAACATAGGGAAAATGAGTATTGGAACCCCCATTTTTAATTGGCCTCAGCTTGACGAATCACCCGGAAACTTTTCAAACAGCACCTGAAGTGAGCGTCACATTATTTTGGAAGATTTTGTGAAGATTCATCAAATGGTGCCAACGTTTTTGGCAAAACAAAAAGCTCTCTTCCAATTGAAAGTAGGTCTTAAATATAACTGCCTACTGCCAACTGTCAGTAGGAGATAGATAGATAGATAGATAGATAGATAGATAGATAGATAGATAGATAGATAGATAGATAGATAGATAGATAGATAGATAGATAGATAGATAGATAGATAGATAGATAGATAGATAGATAGATAGATAGATAGATAGATAGATAGATAGATAGAGGCACCAGACTCTGCAGCTGATGACAGAACTAAATTGACATCTTTAGATCTTATGGGGCTCAGCAGCCTTCCATCTGCAAAGTCGGTTTAGAACATGCAGAAAAATGCCTGGCTTGACCTTGTGTGATGTTTTTTTTCATCCATATTCACATAGGCACAATTCATATAAATTAGCAGGCATACTCCATGTGCCTTAGGAACAACAGAATATTGGTAACTCCTAAAATGGTGCTAAGGGTACACCAATCAATGCTTTCTTGTGTAAACTTAGAAAGACAGAGAGTAGGAGAGTAAGGATGCCAAGCCCTGAACCTTCATCTAATAGTGCTAGATGTTCTAGTCCTATCAAGAAATTGGAGAGGGCTTCAGTTGAGTATTTCTCTTATGAATAGTGTCCCTGGTGCTCCGTCCATCTCCTCATTTACAGCCTGGGAATTTGGCTGGCGAGTTCATATTTCCAGCATTACCAAATTCCTGCCCTACTGCTTCCACAGGAGAATAGAGAGTCCCGAATTAGAAGGTTCACCAGCACAGTTAGTAAAGTAAAAATGTTTACAATGTTGATCTGTGCATGAGTGTGTGGTTATATAAGTGTTTTGAGCATGTCTACTTGAGTGAGTGTGTGACAGAGAGGAAGCAAGTGGGAGTTTAAATACTTGAGTCCAAGTGGGAGTCAGTGGGTGAAAGTGAATGTAAGTTACAGTAAGTAGTAATGTGAATGAGGGTGTACAAGAGTGGTGTGAATGAGTGTGTGTTTATCTGTGTGACTGCATTGGTGATTCTGAATGTATGTATTTGTGTGTGTTATGGTTGTAAGTGTGCAGTTAGCCCTGGCATATTAAAGGTCATGTTTGTCTATTGTAGGCACTCATAGCAATAAGATGCTGCTGATATATTACTCATTTCTCTTGGCTTAAGAGAGCTATAGCATATGGGGTGGCACCCATAGCAAAAGTATATTGTTAACATAGTGGAGGTTGTAATATGGGTTGCACATCCTATTCAGGAGCATGCAATATTTTAAATGGATAGACATTTCTAATGGGAGAATAACAGTGTCCTCCTGTTAAAATGCCTGCCCATTTAAAGCACTGCTTAGGTGTGGCAACATTCTGGAACTGGCATGTTGTGAGTTATTCTTTTCATAAATGGGACACCCATGATATCAGGGAAAACCCTTGACAAAATGCTGGACCTGGCTTTCTGGTAGTAATAATTGACATATAGGGACCCTCATTAGATATTTGGAAACTTAAGGCAACATTCTATGCATAGCACACTAGCAGTATATCTTAACATATGGGAGATTTCATGGAAAATTTTGAAAGAAAGGGATGTCATCTCCTAGGGAGCAATACACAGAAGAAGAGGGCGCTCGAGGGTATGTCAACTAGGTCCGCCCTCCTTAATTTATGCTGAAAAAGAAAACCGGAGGTCACAGGTTTGAGGCCCTAGTCGAAGGAAGAGGCTCCCAATCGATATGATCAGAGATTGCCTTCAGGAAAAAAAAATCTTTCTTGAATCCCCTCACTCACCAGGGTTTCCCCAGGGTGACAAGCTTCATCATTGAGGCCATCCCAGTTCTCTATGAACTGGGGCATGCTACGACTTGCAGAGAATACATAGGAGCACTTCTAGTGGAAGACTATGTGTAGTGCACAGTGTGGTGGAGTGGGTGAAAGTGATTAAAAATACCTTGCTAGTGGACTTAAATACTTTATTATCACTCCTACGTTGATATATCTAAAAGGGGGTGTTACACAGAAAAACCTAACTGTAATGGGTAGGAGTTCAGTGTAAGATCAACATGTTTCAAACCTACCCCTAGCTCTTCATCAGCACCACACAGGGACCAGCCCTGTGTTTGCCATTCCTATTAAACCTAAATGTGGAAATGAAATATTAAATAAAGGAAACACTGCAACTTATAAAGCATGCGTGGTTTATACATACGATCACTATGTCACCTAGTGTATCTGTAATAGTAAAAAATAAATGGTTAGAGGACAGCCCCCTCTCTCTAGTAGAGTAGGTGGGTGCACATTTTCATGTACTTCCATGCTGGTGTGCTCCTTAATGGGGCGTGCAGACGTCCATGACCGGGGCGTGAGTGCAACCTGAATGGTATAAACATGCCGCCATGGTATAAACATGTGCTGCGTGGTTGTAGGTACCTTTAAAAACACAATATTCATGTGGTGACATTCGTACGACAAACATACACAAACAGGGAAAATTGTGTTAAAAACGACTGTAAGTACATACTTTGTTATAAGCAGAGATAAACTTCATGGACTCGCGGGGGCGGTGTTTCCCTGTCCTCTAACCATTTCTTTTTTATTATTACAGATACCTTACATGACATAGTGATCGTATGTATAAGCCACGCATGCTTTATTATGTGCAGCGTTCCCTTTATTTAATATATCATTTCCACATTTAGGTTTAATAGGAGTGGCAAACACAGGGCTGGTCCCTGTGCGGTCCTGATGAAGAGCTAGGGGTAGGTTTGAAACATGTTGCTCTTACACTGAATTCCTACCCATTACAGTTAGGTTTTTCCGTGTAACACCCCCTTTTAGATATACCAACCTAGGAGCGATAATAAAGTATTTAAGCCCACTAGCAAGGTATTTTTAATCACTTTCACCCACTGCACAACACTGTGCACTACACATAGTCTTCCACTAGAAGTGCTCCTACTTATTCTCTGCAAGTCGTAGCACACCCCAGTTCGTAGAGAACTGGGATGGCCCCAATGATGAAGCATGTCACTGTGGGGAAACCCTGGTGAGTGAGGGGACTCAAGAAACAAATGTTACTTTCCTGAAGGCAGTTTCTGATCATATCGATTGGGAGCCTCTTCCTTCGACTAGGTCCTCAAACCTGTGACCTCGGGTTTTCTTTTTCATCTCCTAGGGAACACTATGCTTCGTTGACACACCAATTCAATACTGGACTTTTTGTTTTGATAACATATTTTATTACATTTTTCACAGTACCGCTCAGGCTGAAGCCCAATAGAATCCCTTGAATACAATATATCAAAGAAATATTAGCATTGGAAATATCAATGGGTACATTTTGTGTATAAAAGGAAAGAAAACAAACTAAGAACTGTGTGCAAACATCCCCACACCCCCGGTAATGGTAGGTAGAATTCAATACACGCATATGGCCAAGAGTAAGAAGCAGTATAACATACATCTGAGCCCTCAAACTTCTCATGGGACTGTTGCTATGGGGATTGTGGAAGGAGAGGAGGGAGATTGATGCCGCAGTATGAGGCCCACCAAGAGCATATCTTTCTATGCTTTAGGGGGCAACCCCTCGCTTGAAAAGCAGCCATCTCCGCACCCATACATTTATCTAGCTCCAATCGCCACTTGCCTATTGCTTGTGGTCAGGTTCCCTTCCACAACTGCGCTATGTTTCTCTTGGCAATCATAAGAGGTAAAAACAGTAGGTGTTGCTTGTATGGGTTTCCACCAATGTCCTCCGTACACTGGAGCAAGAACAACCAGTGATCATGTGGCAGGTCCCAGGACAGCACCTCCCCAAGGCAGGGCGACACTCTGCGCCAAAAAGGCTGTAATGCTAAGCAGCTCCAAACAGTGTGGAGGAACGTCCCCTCCTCCCTCTCACAGTGAAGACATATGGGGGATGGCACTACTCACATCTTCCAAAGCCAAAGACGGGTGTAATAAACTCAATGTATGTATTTGAACTGAATAAGGCGATATCTGGAGCCTATAGCAGCGCCCCGAGGGCTAGCAATCGCGTCCGCCCAGTCATCATCCTTCAAGTCAGGGATGACATCCTGCCATGTCTTCCTCTTTTTATGTAATGCCGTGGTGGAATGCGTCGTTAACGTCTGGTATATTTGTCGTATCTTCTGTGCACCAAGTTCGCCCATAAGGAGGCGGCCCTCAAGCGGGTGAAATTCAGGGAGGTCTGCAAGATTTACAAGTGCGGGGGCCAAAGCGTGGCGCAACTGAAGATACCTTTATAACTGGGTCTTGTGGAGGTGAAACTCCTCCTGCAGTTGCTGGAAGGATTTGAGGACAGTGCCTCGCATGATGTTGCCTAATGCTGAAATACCAATTAAATTCCACTGAGGGAACCCCTTCAGTGCAGCTACCTGGCATAGATAATTACCATGTCACAGAGGTGACGCCTGCGTCAGCCACATGTTCCATCCCATGCGTCGAACGGTATACCGCCAGAGTCTAATCGTTGTTTGGCTGGCGTGCTGTAGGGAGTCAAGCTTCTGCGCACCATAGAGTAGGCACAAGAGGGGAGTCCTCTCCATGGCTGCATGTTCTACTGTGAATGCTGGGTCTGTAGGCAAATTGTACCACCAGTCATTTATAATTAGAAGGTGGGCTGCCAAGTAATAGCACTAAACATCAGCAGCAGCTATGCCCACACAATAGGTGGAATGTGTACATGTCTGCAGCACTACTCGTACCGCCACCCTCCCCATAAAAACGTGTATGGCATTGATCTGTGCAAACCACGCCCTCTGGATATGATAAAGTTCTGCAGAAGGTAAAGCATCCTAGGGAGAGAGACCATTTTGAAAATGGCTGACCCGCCATAGAGCGACATAAGGAGGGAGGACCAAATAGAGGTCAACTCACGAAGGTTGACGAGGAGTGGGTTGATGTTACAGGCCCAGGATATCCTTGGACAAGGGGATATAAACACTCCTAGATATTGGAAACCCTCTGTAGCATGTTTTAGTTGGGATGCCCACACAGTCCTTCCCTGATGACTGCAGACTGGAATAGCACTGATTTTGCAGGGTTAGTGTGAAGCCTGGTATTCTGACCGAAAACCCGGAAAATGTGCAAAATACGTGACCCCGAGATCCAGGAGTCGGTCATGAAAACAAGAAATCGTCCTGTTATAAGGCAATGCGGTCTGGCTGGGACCCAGGTCAATCAAAGCCCCTGAGCACCGGGTCACAAGGTACCCATGTCGAGAGAGGCTCCACAGGAAGGGCGAAGAGGAGAGGCGACAGGGGGCAGCCCTGTCATGTACCTCTACTGATGGAGAAAAAGGGAGTGCGGTGACAAGCCATGCGAACAGATGCCATAGGTTTGGTATAAAGTAAGCGTGTGTACGCCAGAAAGCCTGGCCCAAAATTGATCACCCCAAGGAGTTGGAATAGGTAATCCCAACTGAGGGAGTCGAAGGCCTTGTCTATGTCGGCTAAGAGCAAGGCTGCAGGGAGGCCCAACTCTAGAGCCATGGCCATAGCGTTGTAAAATACTGGATTTGTTTTATGAGTGCACCTTTCTGAACCTATTGCTTTTTAGCAAATTTATGAGCCTATGGCTTCTTACCAAATGTATGTGGAAATTGTCCTTTCAAAGCACTGTTTGACTGTTTTTGTTTTCTACATTTTCTAAGGGGGAAACGCACCCACGAATTTTCCTAGAAGTCAAGTTTGCTAGCTTTCTCACTCGCTGGAATCAGTGCAAACATGATGCCTCACTACCTTCAAAGATGACCACGTCACTGCAAGGCAGTACCTTTACTGTCAAGCATGGTATTGTGCAATACAACGATAAATTCAAGATGTCACCGAAGCATTCATTCTTCTCCCTCGTGTAAACAAGGAATAGGAAGATACAAGAGGTGGAAATAGGCTTGGTGACCAGATCAGACCATGTCACCTGGATACCACATTTCCAGTCCTATGGTTTTATTTATCCAAACTGTACTATTAAGGCGTCATATCCATTTTTGTTTCAATTAAAATGGTTAGACTATCCCACATCATTAACAATGATTTGTAAAAGAATCCGAGGACTCGAAAAGCTGTGCTTCCGTTGCACTGGGACACCAGACCATTCTAGTAATAATAATTCGATACAATACTCCAAGTCCTTGCACCATCACTCCTGTCCCAGTCACTGTTTTGGATTTTACCTTGTAAATACCTCAATAAAGGTATTTGAAATTAAAAAAAAAAGACTGTACCTAGATGCAGATGTGGTCCCAGATTCCGTCGGGATGCACATTATTTACTGCAGGAATATCCCTCTGAATAGAAAGCCTCGTTGAAGCAAAAAAAAGAAAAAAGAAAAATGCAAGCCTACTGTGGTAGAATAAAATGAACGGCTTGCTTCGCGGCTGTTTAAAACACTCCCGAGGCCCCTCAAGCATTGGGAGGCGTCTGCTATCTCACCATACGAAACAAGAGCCCGCTGCTTATTTTCCCCTAATTACAAACTGGATAGGCGCATAAATAATTACGCCATTAGGTTTGCTAAGAAGAAGAAGGCCTTTGGAGACTCCGTCCTGCAGAGTAAGCTGCGCCTCTCCGTGTGGCCTCGGGTGTCAGGAACCATTCATTTCAGTAATCAGGAAAGTTCGCAGGCAGGGGCGCGAGGCGCAGCGGCGGCGACGTGGACGCACTTCTCAAATGCCAGCCACGTGATGAATCATTTATGACCCTGCCTTTTATTAATATCTGAAGCCGCCTAAGAAATGTTAAATAAGACGTCTTCTTTCTTCGCGTACAGGGAAAGGTTGCAGACGAGAGTAAGAAGTCAGCGGCGTTCCAATGTGAAAGGTGACTCAAAACACGTGGTTAATTATAAAATATGCTTGATTATACTGTTTCAAGGTGCCAGCACTACCATAACTTAATTTTACATGTTTAAATTAATAGAAATCATTATAATTTTCAGGGCAATGGGAAGACGCTGTGAAGTGGACCATGCGTGCCCGTCTCACGCTTGTGTGCAGTTAGAAGTGAAGTCGCTGTTCCTGAAAAATCCCCGGTACGGCTTGACAGCTGGTTAGATGTTCCCTTGACAACTGCTCTGGTTAATCATGTGTGTAAATGAAGCCACTGCGCCAAGGTTCTGCAGGAGTCATTCGAGATCCCTTCTTTATTATCACCACTTTGCAGGTAGAGCGCCGAGCTTTATCAGCTTTACGCTGTTAGGAATTTCCAATCTCTCTCTTGGTGTTGTCAAGCCAAAGAAGCAGAGAGGAAAACAAACAGATTGATTTGAGGGATATTTCGGGGGCCGGTGTTCACCTAGAAATTGCAGGGGCGTGCAGAAAACTGAAGGTTTTCTTCCCCCACCCACTAGACGCTTTCTTTTCTTTTTTTTCCGGGGGCGGTTTGTTGCTTCACCTGGCTGCCTTTGGGAAATCTATGTTGATGGAAACAAGGAAGTGGCTCGTGTCTTCCCTGTTAGAACGAGGCCACAGTCGAAAGCTTTTGCTGTTATGATTAACCTTGTTTGCGTGACTTTCAATTTGAATTTGCTAGAATGGCGCCTGCAGTGCTCTGCGAAGGTGGCGAGGATGCGACCGACACTCTATGCAGACCTTAACGCTCAGTACATTTTAAAAACCATGTTGACTTTTTGCACAATTACACGAGTTAATTATAATATATGAAAGCTGCATTTCAATGGACCCTTCATCATTCAGGTTGTAAAGTATATATTCGGTTAAAAAACTTTTTGCGGTGTATCGCTTGATATAAATTGTGAGCCGAGGCAATCGTGCCATCAATTTGGCCTCCATTTCCACTTTTCCAACGTGTATGCAGCCACTGGAATTTCAGTCATGTTACTCTACTGCCATCTAACGATAACAAAAATTAGAACGCCGCTCGTGTGTTTTAGGCACAGAATATGTTTTTTTTAATTGAAAAGATATGACTTGAAATTGCAGCACGCGAAATATAAGTATATGGTGGGTGAGCGGCGTACCTCATCACCACAGAATCAAATTGACGGCAGCGCATTGGTCTTGTCAAGCTAGCAATAGTCTGGGGAGAGGGTGTGGCTTAACGGCTAGAGCAGTAGACCTCGAAGCTGGGTGACCGAGTTTGAGTCTTGGCAAGGGAGCACAATATCCTGTGATTCTGGGCAAATCCCTTAATCTCCACATGCTTAACACAATGAATGTGTCCGTCTGTAACACAACTGGTGCTAATATGAAGCATTCTGATACTGTCGGGTCAAGTTTGCTCCATGTATAACTCTGGGGGGAAATAATGCTCATTATTTGGTGAGGTAAGTAAAATACAACACATCGAAACAAGCACATAACAATAGTGCAAGGGTTTTTCAAAGCAAACAAAGAGTAGAAGACAATGTATTCCAGACCAGAGATCTGATATTCATATGGTACTAGGTGGCTAAAGTGGCATTGTGAGGCTAAGGGGGCCATGCGCAATGAAAGCAAAAACATACAGCTGAATGGGTGAGGGTCAGGATCAGACTGACCTATATGGGGGTAATCTAGCACTGCCCGAGGAGCTGCTCTGACAGATCAGTGTGTGGGCTGTTTTTTTTGGCTTTTTTGTGAGTCTGATTTATGGTCTGGTGGGAAGGTTTTTAGCGTTGATTTCTCTAATATTACCACAAGCATTGCCTGCAGCAAGCATACATGCGTGCAGTCTCCCATACCTTGCAAAATGCCAATACAGCTTGTCTTTATAAGATTAAAACTACTCTAGTTTGCAAATGTGGCCTGCCTTATCATTTGGAGCCAGGGCCTGTTTTCTGTCCCAGTCTGAGGGTGTTAAACTGAGAACCCGTCTATGCATGCTGAATTACCTCCCTTTTCCAAGTCCCAGTCCTTAGCTGTAAGGCAAGACCTATCTTCCTTCAGGGAATTTCAGGTTGCAAAAGTTGCAGGCCCCTTTCACGACATTGAGGTGCAGCAAATGCCCTGATAATTAACACATACCCATGTCAACGGAGCAGTACTATTGGTGCAGAGCTCGTCTTTTCCTTGTATCAAGCCAACCTTTGATTTTCCCCCAGCAGTGTGAGGGGGTAAATTTGTGGTGTGTGGCTGTTGATGATGTCTCCTTCTGACTTGCAGGCCTAAGTTGAGTGAAAACTCAGCTGTCCCACATTTTATATTTTTGGAGGAACTTACAAATGCTTAAACAGCTTGATCGTTGTAATGGCAAGAATGTGTTCAAATTGGTGATCAGTTGTGAGCTTGTGTTGCAGAGATTTTGGCACACAGAACTATGTGTAGGATTATGGGACCTTAGTGTATGGGAACTGAGGCATCCTACCACTTTAGTATCCATGAGCCCAGGACCGACTAGCTATAGTGTTTCACTTGCTCTTCTACTCACTCACAGAGAACAAGTGATTAGACAATCCAGGAATCGTGGTTGCAAGACAGAACCTTTCGCTCACACTCTTGTACTTGTCTACAATAAGATCTGACAGAGACACAAGCAGTTTAAAATATTTATTTTAACTAACATGCTCTAATATGCAGAATACGTGCCAGAGCAAGCAGGAAAATCCATAACACTAATATGGTAAGCATAGCAATTAGTCTATAAATCATGAGAGGAGCTGTCATTATAAAAAGACAGTATAGCCTAATCTCACTCCCCTTTTGTAGAAGTAGAATGATTATATATCAGAAGATCTCTTGGCATTATCTGCAGAACCCGTACCTCAGACTATAGAAGGTAGAGCTACATCATAGGTGCTGTCTTGCTCTTTTCCCTGGAAAGGTCCCTCTCCAAGTGTGTGTTACCTATTCCTGTATTCCAAGAAGACCAAAGTATGTATACACAAACAGCTGCATCGGTATGTTTTGTCTAGGGTCAGACCAAAACAGTTAATAAGGGACGTTGTTGATCGACCTTGCTCACAATGTTGAGACTAAATCCCAGGAACCTGCACAGTGTGAACATATCAATTGGTTCTCATGTGAAAACAGCAAAAGAGGTATTTGCAAAATAAACTAGTGTAGTAATCTGTGCAAACAGCGAACAATCTGCTGCGTACCCATGCTAACTTAGAAAAGACGACAATGTCCCCATGGGCCATGTGACACTGTCACTCCAAACTACTGTCTAAAAGAGTGCCCATAATCACAGATCGCAACCTTTCGAAATGCACTACTTGATTAGGATCATAGAGATAAATGATGCCAAACATTTGCAGTAATAAAACTATATTAAATCTTATAGTGCCAGTATTGATATAGGAAATTAACATCCTAAGGGAAATAATATGCTTTGGAACAACATAATTATCAAAATACTAGGAACTCATTTCTGATCACTTTTTATTCTGTACATTTGTTGTGGATGTTATGATTAACCCTTTGCGTGCTGGTGACGGAACCACTCCGTCACCAACCACGGACGTGCTGTGCTAATGACAGAGTGGTTCCGTCACGGCCCAACCGCCGTGCCTGCGCGGCATCAATTCCGCGCCTGCGCTGCACATTCTATTGAGTGGGCGGGGCCGTGATGGAACCACTCCGTCATTAGCACAGCGCGCCCGTGGCTCGTGACGGAGTGGTTCCGTCACGAGCATGGGGGCGCCGCGCGGCCCCCCCAGCGCCGCTGTGGAATTACCGCAGCGGCCAAGGGGTTAATAATGTTTGCTGGGATACATAACATTCTGAGAAAGGAAATGATGCTAGTGTCTAGGTGATACAATAAACAAAAAAAAGTAGTGTCACTTTCCTTACATGCAGTTTTATATAGCACAATCTTGACTCAGAGGCATTGGAGTACTTTAAAAAGCACCAAAAAACATTATAGAGGGTCAAATTAATCTTTCAGGTTCATGTAGATAAAAAAGATTTACCCAGAATCACAGATGTAGAGCTGATGCTGGTATTTGAACCTCATTCCCCAGTTTCAAAGTCGACTAAGGCCAAAACCTGTCCCTGTTGATTGCAGTAATTAATATTTGGCAGACAAAGGAGAAGAGCAGAGACTGATTTATCTCCGCCTGTTGCATGGAGCAGATGGGGACAAAAATAAACTGACAAGCTCCCTCCTTGGCTCTAACCAATTCCCCACCACTTCTCCTGTCCTCTCATCAGCCCCAGTCCCCTACAAATTAAGTGCTAATGGCTACCCATCCGCAGGTCTTTGGGTCTCTTTCACACCAAGAGGGAGCCAGAGGGAAGACACACCTCGTGCTGTGACAGATGGAGGAGCCCATTGTTATTCTGCCTAGGGCATGAGGCCAATGGCCCGTCTTTTGTGCATGGGGTTAAGCCAAGTATGTGTTTGTTAAGGCTATAACAACAACCTTTCATATTGTGCACTGGGGTTGGAGTCCTTAGTAGACCAACAAAAACAGCCCACTAACTGCCTTAGACAGAGGCGATTCGCCGATTGCCCACCTTGCCAATCTGAGGCTGCTGTCAGTAAATGCAGCAGCTCCATGCTAATGGATAGGAAAGTGAAAGAAGCTAATTAGCTGGCTGCTTTTATTGGATGTATCATGTGTGCGTTGGCAGGCGTAATCTGGTACATACAGGCATGTACATTCAGCATGGCTCGAGACACCTGGGAATTAATAAGGGTCACTTCTTGTCTGCAACCAAATCAAAGGACCAGTTCTTACCATTATTCACATAAACATTTTATTATGTGGTTCACATTGGTGTAGTGCTGTCATTTATTGTGCACAATTAAAATATTTTATTGCTTGAAAACCATTACCTAAATGATCAGCTTGGGGGCACATTATGTATGCTAGCATCAGCATTTAAGGGCCTAAACTCCTTTGTCTGTATAAGGACCTCACCACATTTCTGTTTACCTTTACTGACTGAGTGCACAGAACCTTTTTTAATTTTAAAACAAAGCATATTTTTTCTAGCACTTAAACATTTTTTACTTTTTTTTCCAAGAATTCTATTTCGGCACCCATGTTTTTGAAAAAGATATCAGAACTGTGTCCATCTGAGATAGAAGTTATTTCTCTCGGAAAAGAGGTAAGCCTCAATGTGCATTGGCGTTGCCAACACTAGAACTTTTGTTGAATCCAACACTATCTGAGTCCATTAAACTTTACAAACAAGCGAAGCAAGTTCAAAACCTTAGCCTCTAAGGAACCCTAAGCTAATGGTATCTCAAAAGAATTTATATAATGTTTGCTCTATTTTAAAATACTATATGGGCTTGTATTAGAATTATTAAACATACCAGCCCTTTTTAAAATGTTTCATTTAGCTTTTATACTTTTTTTACAGAGGTCTTGATAATTATGAGTTGGGAATTTGTGAGTCCTTCTCAAGCAATAATTCCAAGAATAATGTCAGGTCCATCACACAAGTTCAGTAAAATAAATATTGAGTCAGCCTCTGGAAGATCTGGCACAGAGCTGACAGGCTTACCTAAAGTAAAATCTGTATCTTATTTAGCATACAAAAAACAATTAGGAGATCAAAACAGAACAAAGCAACAACACAATAAAAATCCCTGAACCAATTTCTGAAAATCAATAAAAAATGTATTAAAAAAGTTATGTAAAAAACAAGAGCGGCCTGTGCAGATAAGACCAGTAGGCCGGGTCGGGAGGAAGTCGACAAACGATGACGAGTTAAAATTCAATAAAAAAAAAACACTTAGCTTGCACCCGGCGCATAGCCGAGTCGGCGAGCAGGCCTAGCGAGCTTAGAAGGCACCATAAGGAGAGGTTTGTGGGGGCGGGGAGGGGGCTACTCATCGTTTTGGTAATCAGCACCGTAGATTATGTGATATGAGCAAATGGCCTCACCTGGGGGTACAAAGGCGACAATGGAAATGCGCAAGATTTCACATCTTGTCAGTGGGTGCCACACAACAACCCTTTCAGTAATATATTTCTTCTGAAGAATACTGCCTTAGATTACTTTAAATAACAATGTGTACTGTGGTAGTTAAAACATTAAGCCTCCAACCCCACGAAATCTGGACAAAAAAAGTTGAACATGTTAGGAACTAAAAATCACCCCATGCAGATTATCAAATTACCACATTAGACTGCACAGCAAGAGATGTATCTGGCCCTTCTCTTGAAATATATCAAGGTGTGTGTTTTTTAAGAAACAACCGTCTATGCAGCAGTCTACACCAAATGTTTAAGAGACCCTTATGTCAGGTATTAGCCTACACTCGCTTACCACCAGCCATGTGCCATGTCTGTGTTTGTTTTAAGCACAATCCTACAGATTTTGATAGATGGGGCACTTTTTTTTGTTGCATATTTTATGTAGCGCAAACTCGACCCAAAGGTTTTGGAGCGCTTTACATGAGCACCGTATTTACATTACACATTCAGGCACTGGGAGATTAAGTGATTTGCCTAGAATCACAGGCTGTGGACGCGACCTTGAGGCTCGAACCCTGGTTTCCGGCACCAGCTTCGGGCGTTTATGCCGACGGACCACATAGCAAGCCCAGATAGCACATTTGAACATGTTAGTATTCTTTGTAGGAGTAGAAGCCGAGCTCATTCTCTACGGGTTACAAATACATCAACAAAGTGAAAACCGGTAAACCTTAGCTACAGATACCGTGGCACATCATTGCTCTCACCTCACGAGGATGAGGGAGCACACAGCGCCACCGAGCTTCAGATGAATTAACAGGTTGTGTATCAGAGAGCCCTGACAACTGGATTTGTCATGAAGAGATATTCAAGGCACTTCCTCTCAATGAAGCTGGTTTTGTATAAATGGAATCCTTTTTTCTAGGGGAACGCGGGCTATCGAAGCTGCCCACAGTTTGTTACTCAATCTTACATTGAGAATAGGTAATATGCACAGGTTGTCAAGTGAGCAGTATAGGTTAAACGAACTGAATCAACTGACTCATTTTGGGGTACTGTAATCTGCAACAGTCCATCTGTTATTCGATGTGTTGTGGCTGAATTAGATTGTTGAGTGTGGAACTGCAGAAACTCGGTGACCTGGCTCTCCCTCCAAGAGTCCACCTGTCACTATGAAGCTGGTTGCATGTGCTGCTGAATTACCTCAGGACTCATGTCCAATTCAAATTTGTATGGGGGGGAAAGACTTAGTATGTCGAGTTTTGCAGCTTAGAATAAGTAATAAT
Organism: Lissotriton vulgaris; assembly: GCF_964263255.1. NCBI lineage: Eukaryota > Metazoa > Chordata > Amphibia > Caudata > Salamandridae > Lissotriton > Lissotriton vulgaris. Next base: position 449,439,730 of record NC_141694.1, read on the forward strand.
GTGATGTATATTCACATTATTTCACATTTTGGCCTTTGAAACTGTGGATGGTGACATTATGCAGCCTTAAACAAAAAGAGAGGTAGGGAGAGTAGGTATGACACTCTGATTCCCCGGTTATGATCAGTCAACAAGAAAAGAGTGTCCTATGGTTTTATATATTGACCACATTTGGAGCAAAACAAAAGTATAGCAAACAGCCTGATTTAGGGTGTTTTTGAAGAAAGCCCTCACTCACCACCTTTTACCCACATTTTAATATACTGTCTTTAGTGATCATAGAATAAAGTTCCTGTTGATACACTACTGACTTTCAATCCCTCATCACTCACTAATTTAGTTTTTCACCACAACACGCCTGAACTCCCACCTACCGGCTCCGCAGAAGACCTGCCGTTGTAGCACACCAAAGAGACATTCGGTCTCTTTGGTGGAGCCCAATGATGAAGCATGTCATCACCAGGTGGTGAGTAAGGGCTTTCTTCAAAAACACCCTAAATCAGGCTGTTTGCTATACTTTTGTTTTGCTCCAAATGCGGTCAATATATAAAAAAGACATTATACAGCACCAGGGAAATACCTCATTTTACTGTAACAGTATTTAACATGTGCAGTATTACGACACCCAGTAAAGGGGCATGATCTCTTACAGTGGTCCAACATTTTGTACATCAGCATCACATCTTCCTCTAGCTACAAGTATAATGGGCCTGCGTCATTTCATCTGAAAAGAAGTGGCAGAACAGTGAGGTCCACTCAAGGTACTTCTACCAAACATGCTCTTCCTGCTCTGAGTGGCTAATGTAGAGCAGGCCAAAGCAACCTGCTAAACTACCTATGGGTGTCCAAACCACTGAACTGTCAATCGTGACAGGCAACTGCTGGAACCCTGCGGTAAAACAGAACAACCCAGCATGCAGAAATGATCAGCGCCATAAGTCCTGGCCAAAGCAGATGCTGCCTTGATGAGAGCAGCACAAGGATTGGATCAAGCAGATGAACCCAGCGCTCATTCTGAGTGCAGGGAGCTGCGTCTGCCCACCCCCTTCCTCGCATTATGGACAGAGGACGATAGGCCTCCAGTGCGCATGTCAGGCTGGTCGCAGACAGACGGTCGCCCAACCTGACGTGCACTTTGAAGTGCAAGTGTGCGTCTAGGTGAACCTGCCTGTACTGAATTTCTAAACCCCACCCACTCATCACCAAGCTACCTGTCCCCACGGCTCATGGTCAACAACAAAAAACAAATGCACAGCGCCTCCAGCTGGAAAACAAATACCCTTGGTAAATCTATTTACACCAAACTCTTCATCTGATCCTGTTCAGTATCAGACTGGGATCTAAAAACAGCCGTGGAAAATGTGTTCATACCAAATATTGTACCAATTGAGTGTAATCAGTGAGTCTATCGCATGGTGGATTTTGGGGAGTGAAGGGTAAATTGTGTAGTTTCCAAAATAAAATTGTGGTTTTTCCATCAGGGCTATATGCCATGAATGACAGCTGATGATTCAACTGCTGATCCAATCCTAAAAGTAGCTCTTAGGTCTTGATCTTGCGGCCATATTATACCAAGTGCCTTGGGGGCGCAATGGGTGTTTGTGCCCACTTTCTGTGCCCCGAGCGCACTTGGGTATTACAGAAAGGGCCGCAGATGATTGTGAGGCCCTTTCTGTAATACAGATAGCGCTGGTGCACATATAACGCCACACGAGGGTGTTCCCTCATTTGCATGGGGTGTGGACCCATGCATATGAGGGAATCCTTTTGCCTCTGCACCTGCGTCGTATTATAGACATGGACAAAGAGTGCCCCAGGTGGGCTTTTCCCTGTGTTCCATATCACTGGTTCAGCACTGGCCCTACATTTGTTAAATCCACATGATTATGAAATACACACAACTATTCAGTCAGACTCGTACCTCATCACACTAACAAGCAATGCCAATAGCTCCTGCCTCGGCAAGCATGCATTGAAAAAAATTGTAAAGAAATGAAACATGCAAAAAATTATTACATTTTATAAAAATTAAATGGCACATCAGGTCTGGCAATGATGTGCATCATTTTTATGCGGCTGTACACATGTGATCATGAAAAACTCACTCATTGATCAAAACAGTCAATGGATTAAGTGGGCTGACCGCTTACCACATGCTGTGGTCCCGGAAAATATGTGAATAACGATTAAGTAGCTCAATAGATGAAGAGGATTAACCGAAAGACCCTGTATGTATGCATATGAATGCATTTAATCATGAATGTGTTGGAAAACATGGAGCTTTAGAGACAGCTAAAGCTGTCACTAGGATAGACATAAAAAATAATTCTACCCCAATTGAGACCCATTATACATCGCCAGACCACCATTTTGCAAAGCTGCGATCAGATACGTTAAAATCATAAGACAAAACGTTGTGCTGGCTGCTTTGTTTGCAGGATGTAAGGACCTGCTGTTCACTGTACATACATTGAAAGTAGCAAACAGTCAGACGCTCGCAGGAAGTATGTCATCGAAGATCCGAGTAACCAAACACGCATGTTTCTCTTTTTTCGGAGGAAGTGAACACTTCCTTTACTACGGGGCAAACGCAAGCTTGCGGCTAGGCATAGATTAAGCATGCCATGCAGTGCTGGCCACGTGATGCTAAATATAGGTTTCATCAATGCAGCAAGAGCACAAACCCGCAGGTAAGCAGGAACCCAGGCTGCATCGCCGCTCTTGTCACCTTCTGTCATTTTATGGCTAAGATAATATTTAGAAACATCCAGCCGGGACCTGCTGGGAGAAGGAGGCTGCCTTTTCCACTCAGCGTCTCTCTCTTCTAGCGGGAGTCCGTTCTTGTAATGGTGATTTGCGCCGCGTGCAGCGGCCATTTATTGACGGCATGGCGAGCCTCTCGGTGGGCTCCTTTATTCTCATAAGAGGATGCAGAGGGGAGGGAGCTCCAGAGAGCAGAATGTGCACGAAAGGTCAGCAAAAGGGGTCGGAATTTCTTTTCTTTCATTCAACCGAGGGCTCTCTTTGATGACATACAACAATACCTCGGCACTGACACTCCTTTGTGTTTCTGTTTGAAACTAATGAAGAGAGAAATGCACAATATGCGCTCCCTGTGAGCGGCTTTAAAGGGAATGAATGAAAGGACCCAAGTCTGGAAATGGCATATTAAATAGGTCTGCTTTGAGAAGCAGCAAAGCAGAAGCAAACCTCCCCACTACAACGCACATTCTCTCTTCACGGCCTGTCTAGGGGGCCAGGATATGGCAAGTTTATGCACAGACGGAGCCTCCAATCACATATGAGGTCATGACCTCTTCTGCATGAGGAATTCCAGTCTAATGAGCGTCTACATTGTAGATACCACTAACTCCCTTTATTACAAGTCAATGAACAGCAATTTTTTCTCGCACATTTCCTCCCTTTTTAAATCATTTTATGAGCCCATCTGGCAAATATAGCTGTATTTCCAAAATGGATGCATTTTCCACAGTAAAACTGCCGCATCCTCCATTACTCAGGTGAAGCTTTGTGCCTGATATTAGGTGTGTCTCTACCTCCTCACACGAGAGGAAAGGGAAATGTACTACTCGAAATATGACCATGACGTTTCCAATCTCATCAGGTGTATTTTGGGTGTAAATCAGACAAACAGTACTACAAAATGCAGGTGGAGAAACCAGCGTCGGATTGGTAACGCGGGCACTCGGGTAATGCCCGAGGGGCCGGTGCTGAGTTCCAGATGTGGGCTGCTTTTTGGAGCAGCCTTGGGGTAGATTTGGGCTGGTTCGCTGTTTTCGGATGCCACCAGCGGCCCAGTGGGTGTATGAGTGGCATTTCTGGAGGCAGATGGGCGCTCATTACCTCCCGTTTAGCAAGAGGCTGAGGTGTCACTTTCTTTATCTCGCAGGGCCAGCCCATTAATATGCATACCTAGCGAGGCAGGGGGCCTGAGCAGAAGTGGCCTCACTTGTTTTCAGTCACCAGTGTAAACAAATCCGTGCATTTTTTAGCATCTCTCTATCCCCCCTTTTTTTTAAAATAAAATGTCGCCGAAGCAGTGTTTTGAGGAAAGGCAATATGCAAATGTGGGCTACTTTTATAGTGCCTGGGCCGATTTTGAATCCCAATCCAACCCTGGGAGGAACCTAGGGCGTGTAAACTATAAATTGAAAACAATAGGAAAGCAGGCATCACCTGTTGAATGACACACACTGATAATCATTGCAAGTAGAGCAAATGATTACAGCCCCACTATGGGCTCTTTTCTCTTTATGGAACTGGAGACCAGCTGAAAGAACTGTGTTGCAGACATTTTTTTAATACAATGCTGTAGAAATTACATGTTATTTCCAAGTACGTTGATTGTGTGTTATTCTGTGTGCATGTCTGCATTTTATGGACATGTAGAGACTCTTTACGATGTCAGGTGGAAAGCCTCCACCTGACACCATCTCAAATTTAGGACCGATCAACTTGTGGTCTGCAGTTCGGACCCCTGGATTACGATGCAACCGAACATTGTACAGTCCAATTGCCATTTTTTCCTATGGGAGCACGTGTTACGTCTGAGAACTGGCCGTGATACAGGCTCCTATGGGGAAATGTTTTTTTTGTGTAAAACCTTGCACCCTGTTGCAAGCAATCCTTGGTGCCTGCCACACAGTGCAGGTTTTTACAGGGGGTAACTTAGGTACCCCCCTCGGGCACCAACAGTAGGCTGCGGGGGCTGTGTGGCCCTGCCAGGGGCCCCCAAAGTCACTTTCCGACAGCCTTTACCTGTCAGAAAGGCCTGCGTGGAGAGGCTGTTGGAAACCGACATCGTAATCCAGGTGGCATAAACGCCGTCCTTAGGTTCTTACATTTCGGTTAAAACTGACAGGAATACTCCACGGGTCAGTCGGAATAACCGGCCAGTTGATGTTCCGACTGCAAACACCTTAATCGGGTGGTCGGACTGTAAACCGACTGAGTCGGTCAGAAGGGCTACGACGTGGACAGGGAGATTCCGACTGTCGGGCAGAGGCCTTCCGCCCGACATCGTAATGAGCCCCGCAGTGTGTTATGGAGGGTGCATATAGAGTTGTGTTCTGGTGTGAAATAAACTATATGTGTTTTGATAATTCATTGACAGTTTGCAAGCTTCTAATTTTGTTAGCGTGTTCATCCGTTATGTTTACATTTATAATTACAATGTGCTTTGATATATGCCTCAAATAGCTACAGTTATCTGACATTTAAAAAAATTAATTTAATTATTTTGAAACTTTTTTGACATGTTTTCAATATGCTTTTTATTATTGTTTACAACATATGAAGTTGCTTTAAATTTTGTAGGGGTGTTTGCCTTTGTGCTGGTAGTCTTTTTCTTTGCTGCTAAGGTATTGATTTCATTGTGATTCCCTTGCATTAGCTTTGAAGGGACATGTGTGGTGTGCTACTTTATCCAAGGTTAAGCTGGATTAGATTTTAGTCTGGCCGGCTTGCAATGCTACTTGCTACTGGAGATGTGCCTGCAACTACAGTGAACAGTAACTGATTTACCCTTTTGTAGATGTTCCATATATTTGTGTCACCTTCTCTATTCCCCTTCATGATTTTTCCTTTGCTCTTCCCACTTGGAAGTAAATATTTTCCATTTCCCAGCCACTCTCCCATTGCCATTCCAAAGTTAAACGTAAAATGTATATTTATGTGTTGGTAGCTCCCTGCCTTCTTAGTAAAGAACCCCAAATATAAAATATAGAACACGAGTAGGCAGTGATTTATTCCTGCATCTTTGTGAATTGATTTTATGAGTCATAAATGCCTTTCGGATTTGCCCCATGGTGTTTAAGATAAACTTATGGGATAGACCAAGGGCACTTACAAATTTAAATTGGGTAAACTTATACTAGTACAATAAGTAGAGTCTTTAATGTTAGGGGTAGCAAGGGAACGGGCAGAAAGGGTTGTCCTGGGAACTTTATCTTCTCTCAATTGTGGATTGTGGTGCATTAGCCTTCTGCATAAACTCTGTATGAACAATATGTTCAATTAACAGCGGCCTAGCAAGTGGTTGATGGGTAAGAGTGTGCAGAATTCATGTAATTTGCTTTCATGTAATCACACAAACCTTTGCCAAAATTACATGAAATGACACATAATTAAATGAAATGTGAATCTGTCATTATTACTATATTTTAATGCAAAATGCACCCTAGTGTTATTCCTTTTACACAAAGGTGTGTTTTGCACACACTAAAATAGTGCAAAAAAATAAAAGCACAGCGAAAAACAGACACATGTTCTGTTGTTCCAGTGCATTTGTGGCAAATATTTACACCATGTAGCACAATGATGTAATTTCTGAAACTTTGTTTACCAGTTGTAATCTGAAAATTAAGTTATTTACACTGATTTAATTTCAGTTTCGTCCTGGCCTAATCACGGGCTCTATTTCAAGCAAGGACATCAGTTCTCTACACCCCATAGAATGCCCAATAAAGGCAGCCATAAATAGGGTGTATTGGACCAGTCACAGCCCTGGAGCAAGTGTAAATGCACCGATTTCACTAATAATAACTATGCCCCAGATTTGGCACAGACCCACCAATGCTGATGGTCTCTCAAGGTTCTTCTGCCTTAGTGAAGAGATCTCCCAATGGGTTGGGTAGCTCGCCCCACCTTCAGCTTGAGGGGACTCGAGTTAGACCTGGCATCCTTGGCGTGGTTTCCCCTGAAATGTTGCCTCTTGACCTCCAGAGTTGCTGACTGGCTTTAGGATTGGGGGCCTTTACCCCTGCTAACCAGTGCTAATATACATATGCTCTGTACTCGAAACATTGCTGCATATGTGTTAGACTTGGCCCTTTTTGACTAAAGTTCCCTAAACCTTTTGCCTTTCCCCTAGACCTTTTTCTGACATGGTGTTGCCAACGTATGTGAAAGGTAAGACATGAACAGAGGTGTGTACCATTTCCTGACAGTGAAAAACTTCCAAATTCATTTTTCAATGTTGCAAGGCCATATTGCCTACAAGACAGAATGGGGAAGGCTGTGTACTATGTTTCCAGCCTATCTTCCCATAAGCTTAAGTTGGAGAGGTGACATTTAGTGTGCCTGAACTCACAATTTAATAACACCTCTTTTTGTGAAGGTGGTTTAGCATTGTGTGTTTAGAAACCACTCTTTTAGAAGTGGCTGTTTTTTTGTGTTCTAACATTTCTGTGTCTCTCTGACTGATTGTGGATTGACTGTCTGGATTTGAATGTGATAGGCTCTGGGGAATGTCTTGACCCAGGGGAGGAGGTGAGACAGCAACAGCTGACCTGCATCTGGAGTGCAGGGGGAAGGAGTAGCCCCCAGAGGTGAAGAGGCCTTGACTGCTGCCACAAAACAATGGCTCTATCTCCTGCTGAGTGATTGAGGAGCCAGACCCCCACTAATCAAAGGAAGTCGTTGTCACTGGCAGGGAGATACCCAGAATTGGTTTGGATAGGGGTCAGTGCCCCCCAGAACACAAAGACTTCAGAGATTGTTAGGGGTATAACTATGAGAGCTGAAACCCCTGAATGTTGGAATGGAACTGATCAAGACTGAAAAGGATTGAAACTACCTTGTGGTCTAGAGGAACCTCTGATAAGGAAGAAACAGCTGAAGAGACTGAAAGAAAGGACAAACCCTTGCTGTGTGTTCTGGGGCTGGCCTGCAGTTTGCTGATTTTATCTAGGAGAGATTCAGGGACTTTGCTGTGTGCTGTGTCCCCTGCTTGAAAGGACTTTGCTGTGTGCTGTGTCCTGAAGTAACTTGTCCCCAAGGGCCCGTGGAGAGCTAGGCCCCTGTTGTAAAAACTCATGGAACATATTAGTTCCAAGGTTGTCTCAGCGATGCTGTGTGCATGTGCTTTTGCAGCCTGAGACCCTGGTAAAAGTTGCTCTGTGATCGTGGGCACCTGGAGCCCAAGTGAGTCTCAGTGAGATGCTGTGTGCATGTGCTTCGTGCAGCCTGAGCCCTTCGTGAGAATTTCCCTGTGATCGTGTGCACCCGGAACTCAAGTGAGTCTCAGCGACACTGTGTGTGTGTGTGTGCTCTGTTCCAACCTGAGACCTACGTGAGAAATTGCCCCATGATGGTGTGTCCCGGAGCAGTCATGTTCTCTGAATTGATCGACAGTGTGGCCAGAAGTGCTGTAATCATCATTGCCATCGGCCTGGACCAACATCCCGAGCAGTGAGGATTCACCGCCGCCGGCCCAAGTCTGCCTTTGCCAGGAGAGACCGTGACCTGTCACCATCAGGGGTCTGTGTTCCACTGCCCAAGATCAACGAAGTCGCATCGGAGGCCCAAGCTGCGAGGAGAGGAGAGTGAGATCTGACTCCCCCAGGTAACGCTCAGTAAGCGTGCATGGGTTTTGCTCCTGAGGTGGGGTGCAGGCTAAGAGAGAAAGAAAGGCTATTGGCCTTTCCCAAATTTGCCGCGCGAGCCTCTGCTCAAGTTCGTATTGCGTCCCGTACTTGCCAGGGAGTGGCAGTCCCGGTTCTGGAGTGTGGAGCTGCACTTTGTTATCCATCAGAACCGTGTTGGGGGTATATTTTGCTAGTAGCTGACCGCGAGTCAGTAAGAGTGGCAAAGAGACCGTCCCAAGCACCGAATTCGGTACTGTAGTACATTATTGTTGGAATTACGAACTGCCTGATTATTGCACTAAGCATTGCATTATTTTTGCAATACGAACTGCCTGATTGTTGGATTACACATTGCATTATTTTTGCATTACAAACTGCCTGATTGTTGCATAACGAATTGCATTATTTTGACATTATGAAGTACCTGATTCTTGCATTACGAAGTGCCCGATTCTTGCATTACGAATTGCATAGCATTGCATTAGGTCTGCATTGGATCAATGAGAATTGCTCATTAATACTGCAAGAACCTACAAGGGCTTGCTGGCGTAATAAAGGGCAAAGTGAACTATTACAAATACGCATATGTTGGGTTTTTATAGTGTGGTCTCATTGCATATCATTTTTATAAACATATAATTCCGCTCCCATTCCGATTTAGCGTGGTGTCCGTCAGGGCTGTGTCCTTGCTCCCACTCTTTTTAGTTTATATATTAATGGCTTAATTGACTCACTTTTAGCTGAAAAAGACTTAGATGCTCCTAAGTTAGCCTCTCGACTGATCCTGGCAATGATGTTTGCCGACGATACGTTACTAGTATCTAAATTGCCAATGGGGCTACAGAGGATTCTTAATAAATTTGAAGTTTTTTTGTAGAGAAAGAGGTTTAGAAATTAACCCGCAGAAAACCAAATTCATGGCTTTTAACAGTTCCAAGAGTACACGTCCTAACCTCTTTTATATGGTAAACCACTTGAAAGAGTTTCCTCCTTTGTCTATCTGGGGATTACCATTACAGATACAATGGACTGGGAAGAACACATTAAAAAAATCATCTCTAAAACTGTCCCAATCCTCAGGTGGGATTATGAAGGTTTTCTCTAAGTCCACTCTGAAATCAATTAGCCCAGCCATCAAAATCTTTAACGTGCAAGCTCGGGGTGGGGTTATGTATGGGGCTGAACTATGGGGCCATTCTGGTCACGAGAATTTACCGCAGGTAGAGAACAACTTTTTAAGACACTTGTTGAATCTCCCACAGAGTACCCCGCTAACCCCACTCCGTTTAGACTTGGGGCTTATGGCAATCTGTGACTTATTAAAACTCAAGCCCTTAATGTACTGGCACCGCTTGTGGGTAACCCAGAACTCTCTGTTTACAGAGAGGAACTTTTGGAGGTAATGAATCTCCGGGGGGCTGCTAACTTGTCGTGGTTAGCGCATATTAAATATATGCTCACCAGCATGGGGCTACAGGAACTCTGGGTGAATCCTGAGCTTGCCTGCTCCTCAATCTCCAGAAAACAATTGAAGATTATTTTTGAGGAGCATTATCTGGCTCAGCTTCATAGTTGTTCCCGAATAGGAAAGTTAACCACAGCATTCCTAGAGATAAAAGATAGGTCTTCATTTGAGCCGGCCCTAGATAATATTAAACCAGCTGCTGCCAGAAAACTTTACCTCCAGTTCAGGTATGGGGTGTTGCCACTCCGTTCCTTCACCCGCAAATGGAAGGGTTTGCAAATCTCGAATTTCCCGGCATGTGATTGCCCTGATGAGACATTACTACATGTGTTCTTCAGCTGCCCTGGCCACCATAAAGCTAGAAAACGTTGGCTGGTGCAGATCTGCAGGAATCTTGGAACTTGAAAATGTTTCGAGGTGTTTAGGATCCTCAAGTATGATACAAGTATCCCCATTGTTTTTTCAGTCACAGGATTTTTATTTTCCATGTGGTGCTCCCGTAACAATTATTTAAAATCTTCTCAACTGACGATAGAAGCCAGAGAATAGAATTGTAATTATTCTACCGTTCCGCAAGGTGGGTAACCCACTTTCTCATGGTCACTTAATGATGGTCTTAAATTCATAGTCCTGCTATGTTGATTCGACAAAAAATTGTTTACCCATTGTTTGAGGAATTATGGATCAATTATTTTACTTCCACCTTATCGTAAAAACGTAATGTGTAGAAAAAACATTTAGCAGGGCGAGAGCCCAATGTGAGGACTATGTTAATTCTTATATGATAAGATCTGGTCATCTTTTAGGAATCTTTTATAACTAATGTATCTATTTATTTATTATCTTCACTATATACTTTCCATTTATGGATTCTTGTTTACAGTCCAGTCCATTCCCCTTATGATATGAATAGTCGTCCCGTATTATCAGGCTGGTGGATCTTTGTACTTCTACTCTCCGTTTTAACTTGTACACATTGATATTTACTTCTATTGTTATTTATACAAAAATATGTAACTCTATCATGAGATCATTTTATATTTTTAACTACTTTGTATGTATTCTGAGTGCACTTTTGAGGTCATATTGACCGAAATAAAGTTGATGATGATGATGATAAACATATAATTTCTTTTAATTAAACTCACATGGAGTCCGTTTGTGGTGTCATCACTGGGTTACTGAGAGCGTGGTTGGAAATACTTTACACCTTTGCCTTGGAGATAATCCTGGCTGCTCGTGCCAAGCTACTGAGTGGGTGAGCAGGGGCTATCTGAGAAGGTGTCCCTCCTTTCACTGACTTAGAAGCAAGGGTCTCTATATGGACTGAGGTACCTTCCTCAGCCAACTAGAGACCCCCAGTTCTAACAATTATCTTATCCACAATATCCACAATTGGCATATTTAATTTATTTATAAGGTCGTAATAAAATTAGCAATATGTGCTCCCGGCCTGCAAAACTACCTCTAACCCAGTTTGACTTCCTAACTCTTGGGATTGTAAGAGTAGCCCTTTAAACATGACTCAGACCTGCCATTGCAGAGCCTGTGTAGGCAATTTGAACCTTTCATTCTGAACTTTATAAATTATCTTACTTTCTACGTCTATAACATTCCCTTTCATTACATAGAATTCAGCCCTAAGATAGTACCTAGGTAGCCTCACGGGCAGGGTGCTGTGTATTTGAAAGGTAAGACATGTACTTTTCAGGGTTACATGTCCTGGTAGTAAAAAACTGCAAAATTTGTTTTGATTACTGCAATAGGTTAATATGGGCACTGCTATAAACATCTTTTAAGTTCATTTCCAAATTGGAGCAGATATACATTTTGAGTTTGGTGTATTTTAGTACATTTGTTTTTTTAAATTATGAATATGAGGCGTAGACCACAGGCCAACAGGAACCATTATTGTTTCTCCGGGAAACACAATATATATTTAGGAAGTAAAATCATGGATGCACGGTCCACAACACCAAACAATGTAGCAGTCTTTTGAAACATACATAGATGTGTGGTGTAAAACTACCAACCCCAGATTTCCACATTAATGGGAACATAGTGCCCAGTTTTCAGATCAGCAATATAAAGTAAATACATAATTGACAAGGATATTTCATGTATAGAACAAAAAAATAAAAAACGAAGCATTAACTAGTTTCGCTATCATAGTAAAACGTATATGCCTTGCACAGACTATAGCTCGCAGGGCACCATGCAGCTGGAAACATGGGGTGCTTTAATACAGCACGCCACACAACGCAAGAAACGTGCACCAACCTGGAAGACACAGAAGTTCCAATGAGCCTCGGGATTAACGAAAACTGGACTCGACAAATTAAAGGTAAATCTTACCTCTGCTTTGGATCGGAACATCCGATTTTCAGGCCACACATCTCCCAGTACATATACTAAGTCACATTTCGTATTACAGGTCCGTGTGAAGAACTTAGCATACACGAACCAAGACAAAGGGAGTTGACACGATGCCTTTGCCTTGGTGAGTAAATACAAAAGAGGCTACAATGCTCAAACTGTTATCCGCTCCGTTTGTAAGAGGACTTGATCCTAAAGGCCAGTTTAATTTATGTTGTTACAGGAACGCTTTCAATAGGATTGTAAATAGAACAAGAGAGGCGCATCCAAGATACAGTTAAGTATGTTCAGACCACGGTTGAAAAACCATGGTTGAACACTGATTTAAAGTGCCTTGATGCATTATAGAACAGCTGAAGACCAGTCTGTTTCATTTCCATTTTAATGCAGATGCCAGTTTTGGTTTTCACAAAATAGAAAAGCTGGAATAAGTGAAGGTAAGCGAGGTTAACCGTTGAGTAGAAGAGTTGCAATTAGAGGTGATTTTTGGCATTGAGAAGGTTTCTAAGAAGATCTTTTTGCTTGTTTTTTGCAGCTATATGGTCCTGATGAGAACTCCATCATTGGAAGGAGTTTGAAATGCGTAGACCAGTTTTTGTTGTGCCATAAGAGTGTTTAATAGAGTTCAAAATTTCGAAATTCTACATATTTATGTTATAAAATGTAATCTATGGCTTGTATAGTGTAAAAAGTCCAAAAAAAGAAAATTTAAGGACCTAGGATGAATGATGGATGTTGAGTGAATGAATGAGAATGTCATATGTTAAGAATGTTAGAGTTTAAAACGGAAGAATGTTGAGTGGATGAGAAAGGGTTTATGAAAAAATTGTAGAAAAATTAATGTATATAGGTGTAATGTGAAAAATGTTTGATATGTAAAAAGGCAAATAAAAGAAAAGATTTATTTCAGACTGAAAAATGAGTGTATGGCACATGTTTTTGGATTTTCAACATGGTTGTCTTAAAGTAAATGAGTCTGAATAAGGTAACAGTATTGGCACATATATAGTTCTCTATTCTCTACTTTTAAAAAGTTGGCATTTCCTTACTTTAACCATTCTGTGCCTCTTCCTGTCTCTGAATACCCGTCTGGGTTAAGGTGAAAGCTGGGCTTTTGCATTCCCTCTAGACAGTCCCACGAAGAGCTTGGGTGTGGCATTTGCATTCTGATGGTAGATTGGGAGGGAGGAGCAGACATGTACACCTGATTATGGCTGTGCATGTCCCCACGGAAAGAGCTGCATACTCCCCTCTATTGCTTATGGAGTCAGGGAAGGAATGGCAAGGACCTTGTGAGGTTCACCTTGGGGTCCTGAGGAGATACTGCATGTCCGATGGGGTGAGCTGCCAGGAGGGACTGCTACTTTGCACCTTGCTCTGCTGTTTTGGCCTACTGTCTGCTACCTCTGCAGTGAGAGATAATTGAAATTGAACTCTACAACCTCTTTTTCACCCAATAACTCCAATGACTTGTTAGTTTGCCCCCTGTTACAAAGTCTCAGGCCCAGAAAAGACTTCAGTCCCCCCTAACTGCAAAGGGGGTCTACTATGCACATTGCACATAATCCCCAAGGAGCCTGTGTTCACTGTGACCAGTACTCAGCCAATCACTCCTGTGGAAGTGATGTGGCTTGGGTCATTAGTTAGTTATGCACCCACAATCTGCCTTTCACACAGTGCACTAATGCACTATGCCTTGTTGTGCTGCCTTGCATGTACATTGTGCATTAATGAGGTCAGAGATTCTGTAAATCACACATAACCTCTACAAAGCTACCACCCTTGTTATACAGAAGGAAAGTGTGAGGGCATGTTCTAAGGGTGGTTTTCTGAGTGGTAGATACTGATATGAATTAGGTAAACACACTCTTGGCTCAATATTAGTGGACAGTGAGCACAGTGTAAAAACTCTGAGGGGATGCACCCAGTGAAACTATGTAGATTGCTAGCAAGGACAAAGGACACTCACCCCATTTAATCATTGCAGGAGTATTTGAATGAATGAATATATTTTATTGTATCAATTAACAAAAATTGTTACAAAAAGTGTCCTATAAAATATCCACAAAACTTGCTTGCTACTATTGCAAGAGTAGTTTTATCTTCAGAGTATCACACATTGGGTAACTCAGGCCCCCACACTTGTACTTTACATGTCCCCTCTGGCAATTCCTATTTTAGACCAGGGACACAACTTACTGCCACACACTGATGGAACTCAGATCCTACGTTGACTCTTATGTGCTCACAGCACCAACAAAATATGTGACCATGTCCAATAGACTGACATGGCATCCTGTTTTTGAGGGCTCTGTGTCAACTGGAGTCCCACACAGTAGTAGTGCTGGAATTAATGACATGTGCCTACCCAGATTTGAAACAGAATTTAGCCCATTCACCTCAACCTCCTACCATCCCTGACTCAAGGGCTTTGTGGTGGCAAACTAGTTCTTCCTATACCTTGACTGATCACTGTATCACATCTTCTGTCAGGTTTTTTGCTGTACACATATGCCTTACCCCCTCCTTTCTATGCAATGTCTCCAGATCCACACACACTTGCAGTTTATGTGCTCTTGCAGCACCTACAATGCATTGCACTACCAGAGGCCCCCAAGTACCACACACTATCTTTAGTTTTAACACAGATGTGCTTCTGTTGTGCATCACTTGCATTTACCCTCCCACACAGGTACGCATTACAAGCCCAGTGTGCCCCCAGAACCCCTTTTTTTTCTTGATGTTCCAGAGGCTCAAAGTGCAGACCCATCTCTGGGAGGCCAGGCTAAGCCACATGGATGTGGAGGAAGGCAAGACAACGCTTTGCACTGCTTTGCCTTAATCCATAAAAATGAGGTAATTTAAAGCCTTGCAAGGTGACATAGTATTGCATTGTGGATAAGATTGAGAGGCCTGCACCACCAGAGTGTAATTTAAAGTGAGGCTTTGGAGGTACAGGCCTCTCTTAATTGAGGTCCCATGTTTTTGCAGGGTATTGTAGGACTTGTAGTTCCGGTGACTCATGTTATACATACGATTACAACTGGCAGTTTACAGAGGTGACCATGGACTGGCGCAGCATTTCATACATGGGAGGGAGAGACATGATGAAGCTGGAGTGAGTTGTGCAACATGTCACGGGGTAGCGTGATTTACATTTATGTGATTCTTAACAGTTCATGACCCAGATACCTGCCCTTTGCACTGCCCATGGCGCAGTGGAGAGCTGATACTTAGCTAGCTATACTGCACAACGTGACCCTTTTGCGCACATTGCCCCTTAATGCAACTTACCCTGTAGGTCTTGTTTTTCGTCATGGCCTGTACTGCCTTGTCTTGGAACTCTTGCCACCAACTCTTCTGGGATGACAGATGTCACCAGGTCCTCCAAGACATCCACCTCCTCCTTTGGTCCTGGGCTTCTTCACCCAGTATGCAATGCTGCCTTCAGGTTGTTGGCCAGTTTCTCCCTTCATCCTGCACTTTATGTCATGCCAGCATTTCTTCAAGTCTGTTACTGTCCTTTTTGCTTCTCCCACGCAGTTTGCCTTGTCCAATATGGTCTGCCAAATGATGTATTTCTTTCCTAATGGCGACTTTGAGGTGACAAACAACTGATATGGTGGTCTGTCACCTCAGTGATCAGGATATCATTATCCTCACTGGAATTGCACTTCCTCTTTCCCTGGTAGTCTGTCTGGACATCCAGGCTAGTTCTGTGTTTGTTGGGGATGTTGTCATGGCTGTTAGCCTCTTCTCCCTGCTCTACACCTGCCTTCTATGAAGTGTGGATTAAAATAAGACATTTGTGTAATTTTTGTACTTTTTTTTCACATTGCATGCAGTGAAAAGTGATGCTAAAGTGGTTTGGGTTGTGTTGCATGACACAAATCTGCCTTGCGCTGGACAGAAAATCCCAAATCAACAGTTTCACAATTTTGTGTCACTTTCGGGTTTGCAAACTCAGTGTAAATTGTTAGAAAAACTGTCTTTAAGGTTCTGTGCTAAAGCTATTCATGATATCTATCCCCCCAAAAATAATGTCTAACATTACTTTTTATCTAATCCTTTCATACATTGAACTGTACAGTTACTGAGTGATGAGTGCAGAAATATTCAAATAAACTTCCATTTACAGTCTAAAATAGATTAACTCATGGACATAATTAAAATGGCAGACAGAAAAGAAGATAACGATATTTAATCATGAGAGCTAGCTATGGAAAAAGAAACACGAAATCAAACTCTAAACTTTTCTGTTTAAAAGTTGAAACCTATGGTTACGTGCCTTATAGCATATCCGTTTATCAGTGGAACAATCTCAACCACATTTATAGAGAGTCTAGATATAATAATACTACAGTGGTAAGTGATGCATTTAATCAATATATGTGAAATATCTTATTGATGGAGGTACCCAACATTAAAGAAATGGATTGTTGTCGTACAAGGAACCATGGGATCATGTAGCTTCTTTTTTAATAACATGCATTTAAAATGTAGGATAGGGAGATCGTGCATATATAAAACACAGTATAGTTCATAAAAACTTGATTTCCCTATATTTATGCATCAAGATATATGACTCACATTTTTGAAGCAGAAATAGCAAAATTCCAATTGGAGGGTGCTGGTCAGTGAATTCTCAGGCAATTATCACTATTTAAGCAATTTAAAGTACTGTAAATATAAATACGGATTAATCTAAGATTTAACAGTTACATGGGTGCTTATGTGATGTTGTTAACTCAAGGTAAATTTACTATATGTAGCAGGGGAAGCACTAAACTGAAGAGACAAGTCTCATCATACATCATGAGGTAGTTAAAGACAAGCAACTGTGCTTGAATATATAAAGTCCAGAGACTGTAACAAGTGTGCATGAGTGTACACAATTAAATATTGTACTCATCATTTAGTAACCATATTGTTCACTTTGAAATAGGGTAAAAAACTATAATGTTAGATAAGAGTTATTTTCTTTGTACAATCTGAAATAAGCAGAATTGACACATAAGAACTATGTCTTCATATTACTTTGTCTCAGCTATCTTCATTAAATTGTATGTTCTTTTTATAGTATGATCTCTGTCAATAATTGCTCTGTGGTATTTTGTTGCAATTCTTATCAGCAGGCAGTAAAAGCACAACATTCCTATTCTGTTCGACATAAAGCTCCAAATTACCAAGATTTGGTGCACAAGACGAAAATCAAAAAGCATATCTTTCACATCCTTCCTTACCTTCTGCCATAACTGATATTATCAACTGACTTAAATCTGTGAAAATCCTTAATCCATAAATGATTTAAAACCACTGGGACAGAAATTTCCATCTATTTTACATATAACAACAACATTCTCCTGATACCTGCACATTTCTTCTATTTCTTAAGAGATAATGTTGACAACTGCTTTAAAGTGGCTATTTGTTATGAGAATAAAATCAGTGTTTGTTGTAAAGCTGGCAGCCGATATGCATATCTGTTATGTCAACAGATTTCCTTATCTTACAGTCTAGTTTTGTTTAAAAAAATAGTTTTGCTTGTTGCAAAAAATGATTGAATATCAGGTTAAGATGTCAAAATTATTAGGTGTAAATAAACAAAGAAATACTCATTTAGCAGGATTATGGTTGGCAACCTAATTGGAGAGCCATTAACAGATGACAACATTGATAATAACTGCTGGTAGAACAGTGAGTCATAGGAACTGTAGGTTGAATCAAGGCAAACTGGAGGAGGAGGATGATAAAGGGTGAAGGTGGAGGGGGCCTGGTGCATTTAAGGAGAAATTGATGATCATATCAATCTGTCCCAAAGGAAAAGGGCCATGGCCTTCATAGGGAACATAAAGGTTATTTTCAAAACTTTCAATCCGGAGATGGCGAAGAGCCTAAATCTAATGGCCATCCGAAAAGAGCTGCAGGGTGGAAGGGTAGCTGTTTGTGTGAGTAGGAGTCTTGTTTCTCAGGGTCAATCAGGTCAGATTTGGGTGAGGGGGAACTGTCTAATTTTAAAAGGGGAATCGGACATGATGGGTATCCTGAGGGCGAGAATTCATTGTCATGTTATTGTTTCGAGGCCTGAGAGATAATTCTTCTATTTGTTTGCTATTGGGCTCTTTTCCGGGCCCAGATAGTTAGGACCTGTCTCCAGGTTGTGAGAAACAAAGAATTATGAACAGTGCACATTATTCAGGAAAACACAGTCAATATTTTCAAAGATTGAATATCATCCCTCTTCTGTTGTATTACCATTTTGTTGAGAACTGAGTTGTCGCGTCTTCTTATGGCCAACTGCCAAAGTTGTTGATCTGTGAATTAATTGTGTGACGTTTTACAACTGCAGACATTTGCTTTCAATGTGACTTTATAGACCCCCTCTTTCACTATTCCCTTTCTCTGAGAATGATCCCAGGGAGGCTACCATTGGAGCTGCTACTTGCAGAGAGAACTACGCACCAATTAACCATTAATCAGTTAACAGTGTGAGAGCAGCACTAACTGGTTGAGAAGTACGATTTTGTAGTCGGACTCTGGTTAAACAAGCCTTGCAAAGCCAATGGCTCTCACCTATGCAAGAGCTATTTGCTTTACCAATGTCTTTTAGCCATATTGTACAGCAGCATGGCTGCTTCTCAGCATAGCTAAAAGTTAGTGTTGTGGCTTAGAGTGGTGTAGAGTGACATAGAGTATGTTGGTGAAGAGTAGAGTGGCGTAGAGTGGAGTGGTGTATAGTGGACCAGTATAGTGTACAGTGGTGTAGACTAGAGTGGCCTAAAGTAGAGTGCTTAGAGTGGAGTGGCGAAGAGTGGCATAGCATGGAGTGGTGTAGACTAGAATGGCACAGAGAGGAGTAATGTAGAATAGCATAGAGCATAGTAGTATGGAGTGTGGTAGAGTGGAGTAGAGTGGTGTAGAATAGAGCGGTAAGGAGTAGCATAGAAAGGAGCGGCATGGAGTGCAATGGGGTAGATTGGATTGGAGTAGAGTGGACTAGAGTGGTGAAGAGTTGAGTGGTGTAGAGGGGTGCAGAGTGATTCATAAATGCATTGGGTGGAATGGAGTTGTGGCGTACAGCAGAGCAATGTGGCATAGAGTGGAAAAGCATAGAATGGCAAGAGTGGAGTGACATAGAATAGAGTGGCATAATGTGGTTTGAAGTGGAGAGTTGTAAAGTATAATGTGTGGAATTTGTGCATAAACAGAGTCTCTGGCTCAACTCTACAAGGTGTGCTTTCCAACTCACGGGTGACACGAGTAAAATTAGTTCAATGCACCAGCGCTTTAAAGTGAAAGACAGGTTCTTGTAGCGCCGCAGAACCCCACCCAATACATAATTTGGCATCAATGCTTTTGAGTTACAAGAGCCTCTAAACAAAGTTCCATGGACATCATGATGATCAGAAACAAACCTTTTGTGTTCTTTTTAATCCCAGACAACATGCACTAAGAAAAAGGACACTATAACTAAAAAGTGTGTTTATTTCGTCAGGAGCACCCTGTCACCCAACACATCTAAAATAACCACACAGAATACGATTAAAACAGTACAAATGAAGATTGCAAACAACAAAAATAAAATGGAAATTTCTACGGTGGTGAAAATGTTATCTAAAAATCCTAATACCCCGAAGCATGCTTCTATGCGATATGCTAGGGCAGCATGGGGAGTAGAATAACTTGTATCTAGATTTTTTATACGGAGAATGAGCACACTGCATACTTGTTTACAACAAAGCTCTGTAATTACCAGGAGTATAGGAGGCATTATCCTGCTAAAGGCAAACGTATCGCATCAGCTCCTTCTGGACTCAGGCTTGGTAGCAAACTTCTGCAGCATCTCTGGCAGGCTGGATTGTGTTCTGGCAGTATCTAACTCGAGATAATCTGGAGTGAAGGACCTCTCCTCACAGGTGGTCAAATGACATTCCTTTTATATTGTATCTCATCTAAGGGTTCACTGACATAATATTGTCACTTCTAGTTATCGGCCTACAAAATTATTGTCACACTAATATCGATAACAAAAATATCAACAACCAATACTTAATAAAAACTACACTAAGCACAGTTAAAAAATCATCATAAAAAACATTGATATCACTAAGATCAAACACACAAATATCAAACATATAAATATCATCTAAATTAAATAAACAAACACATAAAAATATCAAAACTAAAAATATCAACAACTTAAATATTGTGCAACACATAAAACCGATGTTCCCTGGCAGTGGCATGGCGGCCCGGAGACCTATTTGCTTGGTAGGACCGCTGTGGTTACGCCAAGCAAAATACGGCTTTCATCACCGCCCCTGATTTCATCGAGGTCTTTGATCAATGAAAACAGTGGTAGTGAGGAAAGAAAGGGGGCCTCAGTCCATTCATTGGCTGAAACTTCCTTTGACGTTCTCATTGCAGTGCCTATTGGCAAAGAAAATGCTTGCCAATGACAAAAAAGTCACTGTAGGGTGGGCTGTCCTCATGCAGGTTAGACAGTGCAGCAGTGGGGCGTCATGCCGCCTCATTGTCAAACTCATAATTGGACCCTGGGTGTAAAATATGCAACAAATAACCACTTTGCAGATAAAATTAAAAAAAGAATAGCTCTAGCCTATGTCCCCATAACTGAAGAAGAAAATCACTAAAACCTATTAATGAAAGTCCCTACTACCAAGCCAACAAAAATAAATGATCTCCCCTACTAGACTATTTTGAGGATACCTTGGTAGGAAGACTACACGGATCTTGGCATAGGCAGAAACCAAAATTCCACATTCCATGTTGGAATGTGTACAACAGCACCCCAGCCCAACAAGCCAAAACCAACAACACAGTGGAAGGATGGCATAATGCCTTGAAATCCACAATGGGAAGAAGTAAACTCACCTTACATAAACTACTAGAAGCTACACAAAATGAACAGAGCTACCGGTAACTTCGACAAGACCAATCTGTAACATAACCATGCCCTAAACTAACTAAACAAACTAAGACAATGTATGAGCATTTACAATAGAAAGTTAGACTATATCCAAATATTCAAGGTCTTGAATACCTACAAACCATAGCAAAATCCATACTCTAATTCTCACCTATAACCAATAATAATTCAGCAAACATAAAAAACACACTAACCTTACCTCTATACACATTTTTAAATATAAAAATATTAATATTATATCAAAAAAAAATATATATATATATATTTCAATAATATGTGACACTGACATTACTGTTTATTGATCATTAGAGTGTGCATGGGTATTCTGTTTTTGTACTCCAAATCATAAACAAAAGCACCTATAAAAAAAAAAACAATTCCCTCCCACACATACATATACATTGTAATAATTCAAATTTCACTACACAACACATACTCAAATACTCATAAATAATAACCTACAACACTACATATAATTAAAAATACAACACACTAACGCTGTTCCAGATACTGCTACAAACACACTACACAACTACATTAAAAACATCTTCAAAATAATGAAATCAAACGTACCTTATTAGTTTCGATGCAGCTCCTAAGTGCGAGCTTCCTTCTCCAAAACCGACCAAATAACAAAAACCCATAGCAAGAAAATAGAATGGACCCCCAGGCTCGAGGTGGTCTGTCCACTGGATTAAGATTTCCTATATCGTCCTGGCGGTAGACCATCAGCTGAGCCAGGAAACTGCCTTCCCTGGCGGTAGTTGGGTGGAGGGGCAATATAATATGCTGAGCTTGACGGGAGCAGTCCCGCCAGGCATAGTTCGAGTTCTTCCACTACCAGCCTTTTCATGGCGCCACGTAAAGGCTGGAGGTGGGGAAACAAAGGGAGTCCTACAAGGCCTCCATGCCCCTCGCCATGGGGATGCATTCAGGAGGGCACATGTGCCCCCGTTCTGCTTGCACCCCCAGTTCCTGAACAGCATGGACTTACCAGTCCATGTCGTGCTGGAACAAGCTTGCCATTCCCATTGTGGTGCCCTTTTTCAGGGCACCAAGATGGGAATGGTAGCATGACCATCCACCTGCACATTTTGAACAAGTAATCAGGCAGGCGGCCCATGCACGGCTTTGGGGCTGCTGCGCAGATGAAGAGCCGGTACAACAGGGCCGCGTCGTAATGAACTCCAACCAAGAATGGCCGCCTGATTAAACTGGAAAAAATACTATTTCCCCATTGATCTCAATATAAAAATGAACTATAGCAAAAATGTGTATTTTACAAATCTTGCAAAAAATTAAAATTTTTTTAAAAAGTATTAAAAAATGTATTGCAACATTTGTACAATATATAGTAATTATTATTATTATATAAAATAATATTTACTATATTTATACCGATAATTGCAAGTAAAATAAATATGTACAAGTGTTAAAAAAGATTTACAATAAAACATTACATACAAAATATAAATGTAAACATGTATTATAAAAATGCATTGTACTGAAAATGTATGTTTTGTTCTATTATAATGATTCAAAATAGAATAAAATATGAAGGCCCTGATTTTGAAGTCGGTCGGAAAGCCTCAGAGCTGCGATCAGAGGCTTTCCAACCAACATCTTTACTTTCAATTCCGACCTCCATATTACAAATATGGCGGTCTGAAATAAAACTGGCTGGTCATTCCAGCTGGCTTCCCAGGGGCTCAAGGAAGGCGTTTCCACCATCTGGATTCCGATGTCAGTTTCCCACATGCTTTTTATGTAGGCTTTCTGACATGAAAGACTGTCGAAAAGTGACTGTGGCGCTTCTAGTAGGGCCCCCTTGCTTCAGCGGACTCCGGTTGGGGGCATGAGGGGCACTGTTAATCCCTGCACCACGTGGCAGCCACATGAGGTGCCTGACATGTGATGTAGGGATTAACAAAAATTCCCATTTCTCTATGGGAGCTTTGTGCTGTGGCCGGTTCGCGACCACAGCATAAGTTCCCATGGAGAAATCAGAGCTTGCAAGCACACCATGTGCTTTTGCATTGTAATTGCGGAATCAGGACCGCCGACCTATGGCCGGTTGGTTCCGGATCAGCGGGATGTCGGTCAGAGGCAACTCTAACCGACATCGTAATCAGGCCCTAAATTTTATTATAATAATATATATCATATTATTTAGTATATATTGAAAATATTACAGATACAGAAAAATCAGTATTGGATATTTAAATGTTTGTAAAATACATATTAAAAAATAATATATTTTCTATTAATTATTTAACGTATGTTAAAAATATGCTACTTAACCAACACTAAAACATTTTCATTCCAAAACATGTTACAAATTATATAAAATTATATGTGAACATGCATTATCAACAAAAATATTTTCTCCAAAATATGTCTATATACAAATAAACAATGTTACTAAAAAGTGATTATTAAATAATATTGTAACAAAAATAATAATATTTAAGTAATGATATTACAAAATATGGTGATGTTAAAAATTGTAAATATATGTTAATATGCATTTAAAAAATACACAACTTGTTATTTTTATTTAAAAAAACACTACTGTTTTAAATGTCAAAATAAATAAAAAATAAATCCATATAATAAATGCCAAAACCTGTTCAATGTGTAATATATGTCTTAAAAAATAAGGCGCTGATTACGATGTTGGGCCGACGCACTGTTCTGGCCACGTGACCAACCGACCTCCGGTCGATGGTCCCAACAACTCTATTTCAAACTACCATTTATCTATGGGAGATTGTGCTGCAGCTGTAAACTATTTACAAAAGGGGGTGGTGATGAACAGAGTGTCTGAATTGAGCAGACCACTCTTACCCAGTCCAAAGATCAGGGCTTGATCCATCACCGTTATTTATCTCACTGCCCCATCCCAGCTCAGAACCTGGCTAGATGCAAATCAGTCTGTCCCTGGCCCAGTGCATCATGGGAACAGGGCAGACTAAACTACCAAGCCAATTCTTTACCAGAAAGGAGACAAGCTACCGGGGACCGGTTTCTGGCATTTCAGCCTCTTCGGCCCGGCTTGCTTGAATCCTGATGGAGCAGTGAGAAAGGGACTCATGTCTGAGTATACCCTGCCACACCTATAGTGGCCAAAATCGATTTACAAAAGGGGGTGGTGATGAACAGAGTGTCTGAATTGAGCAGACCACTCTTACCCAGTCCAAAGATCAGGGCTTGATCCATCACCGTTATTTATCTCACTGCCCCATCCCAGCTCAGAACCTGGCTATATGCAAATCAGTCTGTCCCTGGCCCAGTGCATCATGGGAACAGGGCAGACTAAACTACCAAGCCAATTCTTTACCAGAAAGGAGACAAGCTAACGGGGACCGGTTTCTGGCATTTCAGCCTCTTCGGCCCGGCTTGCTTGAATCCTGATGGAGCAGTGAGAAAGGGACTCATGTCTGAGTATACCCTGCCACACCTATAGTGGCCAAAATCGATTTACAAAAGGGGGTGGTGATGAACAGAGTGTCTGAATTGAGCAGACCACTCTTACCCAGTCCAAAGATCAGGGCTTGATCCATCACCGTTATTTATCTCACTGCCCCATCCCAGCTCAGAACCTGGCTATATGCAAATCAGTCTGTCCCTGGCCCAGTGCATCATGGGAACAGGGCAGACTAAACTACCAAGCCAATTCTTTACCAGAAAGGAGACAAGCTACCGGGGACCGGTTTCTGGCATTTCAGCCTCTTCGGCCCGGCTTGCTTGAATCCTGATGGAGCAGTGAGAAAGGGACTCATGTCTGAGTATACCCTGCCACATCTATAGTGGCCAAAATCGATTTACAAAAGGGGGTGGTGATGAACAGAGTGTCTGAATTGAGCAGACCACTCTTACCCAGTCCAAAGATCAGGGCTTGATCCATCACCGTTATTTATCTCACTGCCCCATCCCAGCTCAGAACCTGGCTATATGCAAATCAGTCTGTCCCTGGCCCAGTGCATCATGGGAACAGGGCAGACTAAACTACCAAGCCAATTCTTTACCAGAAAGGAGACAAGCTACCGGGGACCGGTTTCTGGCATTTCAGCCTCTTCGGCCCGGCTTGCTTGAATCCTGATGGAGCAGTGAGAAAGGTACTCATGTCTGAGTATACCCTGCCACACATATAGTGGCCAAAATCGATTTACAAAAGGGGGTGGTGATGAACAGAGTGTCTGAATTGAGCAGACCACTCTTACCCAGTCCAAAGATCAGGGCTTGATCCATCACCGTTATTTATCTCACTGCCCCATCCCAGCTCAGAACCTGGCTATATGCAAATCAGTCTGTCCCTGGCCCAGTGCATCATGGGAACAGGGCAGACTAAACTACCAAGCCAATTCTTTACCAGAAAGGAGACAAGCTACCGGGGACCGGTTTCTGGCATTTCAGCCTCTTCGGCCCGGCTTGCTTGAATCCTGATGGAGCAGTGAGAAAGGGACTCATGTCTGAGTATACCCTGCCACACCTATAGTGGCCAAAATCGATTTACAAAAGGGGGTGGTGATGAACAGAGTGTCTGAATTGAGCAGACCACTCTTACCCAGTCCAAAGATCAGGGCTTGATCCATCACCGTTATTTATCTCACTGCCCCATCCCAGCTCAGAACCTGGCTATATGCAAATCAGTCTGTCCCTGGCCCAGTGCATCATGGGAACAGGGCAGACTAAACTACCAAGCCAATTCTTTACCAGAAAGGAGACAAGCTACCGGGGACCGGTTTCTGGCATTTCAGCCTCTTCGGCCCGGCTTGCTTGAATCCTGATGGAGCAGTGAGAAAGGGACTCATGTCTGAGTATACCCTGCCACACCTATAGTGGCCAAAATCGATTTACAAAAGGGGGTGGTGATGAACAGAGTGTCTGAATTGAGCAGACCACTCTTACCCAGTCCAAAGATCAGGGCTTGATCCATCACCGTTATTTATCTCACTGCCCCATCCCAGCTCAGAACCTGGCTATATGCAAATCAGTCTGTCCCTGGCCCAGTGCATCATGGGAACAGGGCAGACTAAACTACCAAGCCAATTCTTTACCAGAAAGGAGACAAGCTACCGGGGACCGGTTTCTGGCATTTCAGCCTCTTCGGCCCGGCTTGCTTGAATCCTGATGGAGCAGTGAGAAAGGGACTCATGTCTGAGTATACCCTGCCACACCTATAGTGGCCAAAATCGATTTACAAAAGGGGGTGGTGATGAACAGAGTGTCTGAATTGAGCAGACCACTCTTACCCAGTCCAAAGATCAGGGCTTGATCCATCACCGTTATTTATCTCACTGCCCCATCCCAGCTCAGAACCTGGCTATATGCAAATCAGTCTGTCCCTGGCCCAGTGCATCATGGGAACAGGGCAGACTAAACTACCAAGCCAATTCTTTACCAGAAAGGAGACAAGCTACCGGGGACCGGTTTCTGGCATTTCAGCCTCTTCGGCCCGGCTTGCTTGAATCCTGATGGAGCAGTGAGAAAGGGACTCATGTCTGAGTATACCCTGCCACACCTATAGTGGCCAAAATCGATTTACAAAAGGGGGTGGTGATGAACAGAGTGTCTGAATTGAGCAGACCACTCTTACCCAGTCCAAAGATCAGGGCTTGATCCATCACCGTTATTTATCTCACTGCCCCATCCCAGCTCAGAACCTGGCTATATGCAAATCAGTCTGTCCCTGGCCCAGTGCATCATGGGAACAGGGCAGACTAAACTACCAAGCCAATTCTTTACCAGAAAGGAGACAAGCTACCGGGGACCGGTTTCTGGCATTTCAGCCTCTTCGGCCCGGCTTGCTTGAATCCTGATGGAGCAGTGAGAAAGGGACTCATGTCTGAGTATACCCTGCCACACCTATAGTGGCCAAAATCGATTTACAAAAGGGGGTGGTGATGAACAGAGTGTCTGAATTGAGCAGACCACTCTTACCCAGTCCAAAGATCAGGGCTTGATCCATCACCGTTATTTATCTCACTGCCCCATCCCAGCTCAGAACCTGGCTATATGCAAATCAGTCTGTCCCTGGCCCAGTGCATCATGGGAACAGGGCAGACTAAACTACCAAGCCAATTCTTTACCAGAAAGGAGACAAGCTACCGGGGACCGGTTTCTGGCATTTCAGCCTCTTCGGCCCGGCTTGCTTGAATCCTGATGGAGCAGTGAGAAAGGGACTCATGTCTGAGTATACCCTGCCACACCTAGCTTGTTTCCTTCCCAGTGTAAGAATTGGCTTTTGTAGTTTGGTTTGCCCTGTTCCCATCATGCACTGGGACAGGAACAGACTAATTTGCATACAGCCAGGTTCTGAAACTGGGATGGTGCAGTGAGCTAAAAAACGGTGTTGGATCTAGCCCTGATCTCTTGACTGGGTGAGAGTATTCTGTTTAATTCAGAGACTCTGTCCCTCACCACCCCTTGTTGTAAATATTTTTGTCCACCCTAAGCGTGGAAGGGTATACTCAGATGTGAGTCCCTTGCTCATTGCACCATCAGGATTCAAGCAAGCCGGGCCGAAGAGGCTGAAATGCCAGAAACCGGTCCCCGGTAGCTTGTTTCCTTCCCAGTGTAAGAATTGGCTTTTGTAGTTTGGTTTGCCCTGTTCCCATCATGCACTGGGACAGGAACAGACTAATTTGCATACAGCCAGGTTCTGAAACTGGGATGGTGCAGTGAGCTAAAAAACGGTGTTGGATCTAGCCCTGATCTCTTGACTGGGTGAGAGTATTCTGTTTAATTCAGAGACTCTGTCCCTCACCACCCCTTGTTGTAAATATTGCAGCTGTAAACTAGTCGTATCACAAGCTCCCATTGAGAAATGGGAGTTTTTGTTAATCCCTGCACCATGTGAAGCAGTGCAGGGATTAACAGGAGGCACCATAGGTGCCCCCTCGTCCCCCAACCAGAGGCTGCAGGTAGAAGGAAGCCCTGCCAGGGGCCCCCAAAGTTGCTTTCCTGCAGGCTTTCTGTGTCCGAAAGCCCGACATGGAAAGCCTGTGGGCAACCAACATAATAATTCTGACGACGGAAATGTCATCATCAATGGATTACATGCTTGTTTCCACTGGCCAACAGGCTCCTTGATGTCATCGGAATCCAGCTGAATGACCAGCTGGCTTCATTTTCAACCGCCGGCATTGCAATGAAGCAGACTCAAGTCCGCCCTCCATCATAATTGGCCCCTAAGTTTGGAAAGGTGCAGGACACTAGACATACAAAATGTACTACTCCCACTCTAATATAACTCAAGTTAGGGAAGGTGTTGGACACTAAACATACATAAATTACTATTCCCTCTCCAATATATTTAAGGTCAGTTATGGGGCTAGACACTGAACATACATCATTTACTATTCCCACTCCAATGTAACTTTACGCAGAAAAAAAACTTTACTCACGCAAAACACAAAACAATTCCTGAAAAATGCTAAGCATTAAACACAAAAAAATAGGTTTTCTTTCACCATTATAAATACATTCAAATAAACTATTAACAGTAAAAGCTTAAGATTTTATAATAACATGCAACTTAACTTAAATAAAACACTGCACAACCATCCATAAGTATAAAAATGCACACTTTAAATAATAAAAAAGGTACGTTGTTTAATAAATAAATACACTTAAATTTAACTTTTAACACAAATTGTAATATTCTTTCCAAATGTTGTACTCAATCATATACATTTTTACACACCTTATTAACCAAAAAGTAAAAGATAACATACATTGTTTAATAATTTATACAAAAGAATTAAAATAAATATCAAAACATATTTCATGACAATCACCCATTTATTACATATGCCTAAATCAACATATAAAAATGTAAACAAATACTTCAAACATCACAAATAAAAGTAAATAGCAAAATAAAAATGTTACATTCTCAGTAAATTTGCATTATAAATAAAAGTAAATCAATAATATTCCAACAAAATATATAAATTAAAAATAATTACAAAAACTTAGAAAGATATATCAATAAATATAAAATATCAACAAAAACAAATCAACAATTTTAATAATTTTTTTAATATACATTTGGGAATACTTAACGTGAAAAATTAATTCACCTACCTATTTAAAAAATGTATTAAAAATAACAACTAATCTTAACTAAAAGAATCCACCAACATACAAATAATGTATTTTAAAATTTTCCTGAAAAATTATTTTAATTTCTAAATATAAATAAACACACTGATGGGGTGATTACAATATCAGGTGGACTTATGTCCATCCGACACCGATGCGGAAACAGGACAGACCGACCTTAGGTCGGCAGTCTCGATGGCCTAATCCCGATGCGACCAAATACTGCTCATCATATACTCCCCTATGGGAGCTCATGATACAGCCGTAGGCCAGCCGTAACACACGCTCCCGTAGAAGAATGGGAGTCTGTCTTCATCCCTGCACTGTGTTGCACGGTACAAGGATGAATATATGTGGCCCCTCGGCTCCCCACCGGAGGCAGCAGAGGCAAAGGGACCTTGCTAGGGGCTCCGGAACTTGCTCTCCAACAGGCTTTTCATGTCGGAAAGCCCAACATGGAAAGCCTGCCGGAGATCGAGTATCGTAATCCCAAGGACGGAAAGGCCAACATTTGGGATTATGGGCCGGCCTCCGACTGGCAGATAGGTTCCATGAGCCCGTCAGAATCCAGCCGTAATGGCCAGCCAGTTTAATTTTTGACCACCAGCATTGTAATGTGGCTTTCGGAAATGAAACTGGGATATGGCCCGGAATATTTCCGGATTGCATCATAATAAAGCCTCTAATCTCCCCAATTTTTATTTATGATTCATAATTAGTTTAAAAATGCATGACAAAATTTAACATACCTTTTCACCAATATTCTCAAAAAAACCAGCATCCCACTCCCAATTAAAATAATGTTGAAACGTTCAGAGTTTTTTGTAAAAAATATTCCAAATTTGTTTCCAAATTTAAATAACTACCCACCCTTATCACCTATAACAACAACATCCCAGTCCTAAATTACTTCAAATAAAAAAAAATGTCATCAATTTTATTTCAAATTTTTTATACCTTTAAAAATAAATGTTCACTCCAATCCAACATCCCTTTGATATTCATCCACACATTCTGTATAAATGTAAACAATTCAATACATTGTTTTATTAATATTTTATTTTTTAACTATTTTTTTTAATTACTCTCCACCATTATCCCCTATACCCCCAACATCCTGATCTTAAAAAATTATTAAACACAAAAATTCTACAAGTTAAATTTATTAAGACCATCAATGCTGATGGTTTTCCCCTCCTGTGCTGGCCACGATTTATTCCCATTGTTCATGACGAGCTCTGCTCGTCATGAGCACAGCTCAACCGTGCCTCATGACGAGCTGAGCTCGTCATGAGCCTCGAAGGGGTTAAAGAATAGAATATTACACCAAAAAAGTATTATTTGTTTGTATCTTACTACAAATTTTGTCTGAATACACTTATTTGAGATGGAATTTCTAACATCATCTAAGGAATTTTTTATATAACTAATGAGCATCAAGATGCTAGTCTAGCATGCTTTCCTTTAACAAATAAGGTAGAATTACAACAATTCAGACTACAATGTTTTGGCTAATGATCTTATTCAACTTTGAAATTGAGAGAACAAGGCACTTGTGCCTTACTGATGTCACATCATCTCGATGTCTATTTTTAAATGGCTTGACACTTTCACAGTTCTTGAAAATATAGGGACAGATGACATCGGTGCAAATGGCAGACATGTTGATGATTCTGCAGAAATGCAGAAAATTGGGCCTCAGTCTACTACAAATGGTGTTGGGCCCTATGTCTTTAAATCAGAGAAGAGTGGTGTGGAGTGGCATAGTGTGGCATGGAGTAGAGTGGCATAGAGTGCGTCAGTGGTGTAGAGTGGAGTGAAATAGAGTATAGTGGCGTATAGTAGCATAGAGAAGTTGTATAGAGTAAAGTGGCAGAGGGTAAAGCGGAGCAGAGTAGAGTGGCATAGAGTGGAGTAGATTGGCTTATAGTAGATTGACTTAGAGTAGTGTGTAAGTAGTAGCATAAAGTGTCATAAAGTGGAGTGGAGTGGCATGAAGTGGAGTGGAGTGGCATGAAGTGGATAGAGTACAGTGGCCTAGAGTAGCACAGAGTAGAGTGGCACAGAGTAGAGTGATGCAGATTGTGGTGTAGATTAGAATGGAGTAACATGGAGTGGTGTAGAATAGAGTGGCATATTGTGGAGTGGCATAAAGTGGTGTGATGTAGAATACAGTGGCATGGAGTGTCGTAGAGTGAAGTGGCATAGAGTAGTATGGCATAGAATGAAGTGGTCTTGAGTTTCATAGAGTGGATTGGAGTAGCATAGAATGCAGTGGCATAGAGTAGACTGAAGTGGCATAGAGTGCAGCGGGGTGGTGTAAAGTGGAATGAGAGTGGTGTGGAGTGGTATAGAGTGCAGTGGCCTGGAGAGGAACGTACTGGAGTGATGTAGAGTGGAATAAAGTGAATTGGAGTAGAGTGACATAGAGAAGAGGGGCATAGAGTGGAATGGAGTAGAGTGGAATGGAGTGGCATACAGCAGAGTGGTGTGGAGTAGATTGGCAGACAATAGAATAGAGTGGCGTACAGTGGAGTGGCTTAGAGTTGAATAGAGTAGAGTGGCCCAAAGTGGTATAGAGTAGAGTGGACTGGAGTGGAATGGCATCGAGTGGCGTAGAGTAGACTGTTGTAGAGTGGAGTGGTGTAGAGTAGAGTGGGTTAGCATAGAGTGGAGTGACGTAGAGTTGAGTGGGGTAGAGTAGAGTGAAGTGGAGTGGCATAGAGTGGCAGTGAGCGGAATAGAGTAGTGACATGGAGTGGAGAGGTGTAGAGTTTCATGGAGTAGAATGGAGTAGAGTGGCTTTGAGTGGAGTTGCGTAGAGTGGTATAGCATAGTGGCATAGAGTAGAGTGGCATAGGGTCAAGTGGCGTAGAGTAGAACGGTGTAGAGTGGTAGAGAGTGGAGGGTCATAGATAGAGTAGA
The DNA here is from genome assembly GCF_964263255.1 of Lissotriton vulgaris. Classification (NCBI taxonomy): domain Eukaryota; kingdom Metazoa; phylum Chordata; class Amphibia; order Caudata; family Salamandridae; genus Lissotriton; species Lissotriton vulgaris. Next base: position 449,471,942 of record NC_141694.1, read on the forward strand.
CGCCATGACATGGAGTGGGGTAGAATGACATAGAGTAGAGTGGCATAGAGTAGAGTGGCATGGCATGGCATTGTGTAGAGTGGTGTGGCATGTGATTGAATGGAGTGGCATTGAGTAGAGCAGAGCTGAATCGAAAAAGTAGTGTAGAGTGGCATAAAGCAGAGTGGCCTAGAGTATACTGATAATAAATGGAGTGTCATGGCATAGAGTGAGGTGGCTTAGAGTGCAGTGGAGTAGACTGGTTTACAGTGGAGTGAAGTGTGTGGAGTTACAGAGAGAGGGGTGACATAGAGTGGAGTGGCGTGGAGTGCTGTAGAGTGGAGTGGCATGGAGTAGTGTGGAGTGGCATTGGGTAGGGTGACCTAAAGTGGTGAAAAGTTAAGTTGAGTGGAATGGCGTAGAGTGAAGTCTCATGGGGTGGGGTACTACAGAGTAGAGTGGAGTGGCTTCAAGTGGCAGGGAGTAGAATGGAGTGTTGTAAAGTAGAGTGGAAGAGAATAGAGTGACATGGCATAGAGTGGAGTGGCATGGAGAGAAGTGCAATGGCATAGAGTTGAATGCCATTGCCTGGAATGGAGTGGAGTGGCATTCTTTCGCGTGGAGTGACATTGTGTCATGTTTTATGGACTGAAATTGAGTCGAGTTGAGTGCCATTGTGTAGTATGGTGTGGAGTGGCCTTTTGTGGTAGGGAAAATTGCCCAAGTTGCCACTGAATTGCCCTGTAATGCTTCAAAACCTTGTCAGGGCAAGTAAGTGTCACATAAAGGCAATTATATTAAAATAGAATAGGTTATCAATTATCAATAATGAAAAGGCGCTAGATTTCGCAAATGCATGGGAGACGTTAATACAATCTCTAGCGAATCACCAAATAGAGGAAGAATAGGAGGAGGGACTTGGGCATAGTGCAGACTCCTTCCAGGTACATTGTGGGACACTTTCAATCGTAGCTCCATCACGACCTGTGTCTGGGAAACCTTGTTTACAGTAACACACACCAGTGGGGAGGGAGGGGATGGGAGATGTATTTGGGCTCGTTGTTAGCTATCATAAGGAATTTAAGGTTTGTAACTCCAAGGGGTATAGTAAGATGATATGTGAATCACCAGTGCGCTAGGGCGTTGTCTCGATATACCATTGGCTGCCCCATGTATGAAGAGCTGGGGAGGGATACTGGCTAATTTGACGTATCGAGATGACAAATGATCACGAATTGTGTAACTTGTACATGTAAAACCAATAAACTATGTTTTAAAAAACTGGGTTATCAATTGTCAAGTCTAGGGGTGGGCCTAGTTCACGAAGTAGCGCTACGCGTAGCTACGCAAAGTGCACTTCGCACTATGCGAGCTACGCGTAGCACTTCGCGAACTGCGTAGTAGCAGGTTCGCACTGTGCAAGATATCATTTTCAATGATTGCACAGTATGGACAAGCATACAGCACTGTGCACTCATTGAAAACAGCATCTTGCACAGTACGAGATGTACTTTTCTGCCGCTTGAGTAGATTTTTACTCGAGCTGCAGATTTCTCAACGCGGACTGGTAGTTTCTCATCGCGAGCGGTCGCGTGCATGCGCGACCACTCGCAATGAGAAACCTGACCTTCCCGCGTTGAGAATCTCGCCGGGAGGTTTATTTTCCATGCTCGCGATCGCGAACAAGGAAAAAGTCTCGCGAGGATGTCATTTTGCTTGCTCGCGATCACCAACTTGACGATGAGGACCGGGAGCAAGCAAAAAATGACCGTTGCACTACGCTACCCTACGCATGTTTGCACTGTGCTATGTGCAGTTCACGTAGTGCGAAGTTGCGTAAAATTCGCAAACTACGTGAGCGTAGCGTAGTGCTTTGCCCAGAGTTAAGCAAGACCCACAATATATGTAAACATCTGATGCCTTTGGTTCAATGCATGATGTTGTTAGTAAGTACAACGCTTCTGCAAGAACTGTTTTGTTTACAAATAAATGTATTTTAGACTGGAAGGGGCTACAGGGTGAGGGAGCAACCTATATTGCTCCATTTAGGAATAAAGGAGGCGGAGTGAAGTGGTGGCAGTGAAAGAAATAGACCCTGAAACAGAGCTCAATCAGTGGAAGGATAGTAATTAAGTTAAATCAATCTGTGCTTGGTCCAAGAGCCATAGAAATAAAGGAAGTGAAGCCCAGCATCCGATGCACAATTCGGAGGCAGCATAGAATAGTGACAATGTAGCCAATGAATGGGCTTCAAGTCCTTTATTGTAAACAATACACCTTGCAAGCGCAGGGCATGTGCTGTGCTGGTGGAACCCAAAACACTGCAAGAAACAAATGAGTGAACACATCACATTTTTAAATGAACTTAACAAGCACACCACTTTCTTTAACATTGTTGTCACATTCTTTCACTTCTAAGTTCATTTGCCCCATTTTATTAGGAAAACATGCAAGTGATTCATATAAAGTAAAATTCAAACAAAATTGTTTTCAAACTTCTATCTCTGATTTGTAATTACTTGTTATTTTTTTACACTGGTAATGCCCCTAAAAAAAATAATTCAGAGAAGTAACAAAAATAAAATGATCAATCCTAATTTTTTTTGTGTTTCTCAAATAATTCCCTTTGACTTCTTATGTCATCAGTGGTATTAAAACACTGACTTTAAAAGATAATTTGGCACCAGGTCGATTGCATAGATTGATCCTTATATGTAATCTCTTCATTCCATAGTTTAATTTCAGTTGTATAGCTGGCTTGTACATTTGTTTGTTATTTCTTACTATGCAAGTGAACACACTTTTTAGTATTTAAATGTGGACCATACATGCATTATGTTTTGGATTTAAGTTATGTTGGTAAAATATGCCAACTCCCATTCAAGCGAAGTGTATGCTAGGGATGTGACATCACTTTATATGAAATAATTATGATGTGCAACTGGCATTTAATCCATTCACAACTTTTTCGGCCCTTGTGCTCTGCTTTAACGCATGTGATTTATTTTTATTTCACTTTGTTTTAGTTTTTTTTATATTATTTATCCTCATATACCCCAGACCCTTTTTTGTCAAAAAACTTTATGCCTCGTCACTAGGACTTCTCATGGGTGAGAGCCATTCTCCCAGTAGCGGCCACTCCATTAGGGCAGACGAGCGTCAGACCCCTACTGCCAACGCCACTGAAAAGGTTAAAATTAAAATAGTAATGAAATGCCTTTATTATCATCTTATTTTTCCCTTTCCGCAGCCAAGCTGTGTTTGAAGGCGGGCCATTGCTGCTGACTGGCAGCAGGGGAGTGGTGCTCACTATATTAGTTTACACTGTGCATGTCACGTTGGGCGGCTGTCTTACGATGGCCTGCCTGACATGCGCAGTGTAAACCTGTCTACCCAGCTGTCTAAGACAGCTAGATGGAGAGCAGGCAGAGGCCCCAAGTGCCTCCAGGATCTTTAAGGTAGCCTGCTCCAGCCAATCCTGTCACAACTATCATGCTGCTGAACATTATAACTAGCATGAGAGAAGTGTTTGGATTGATGTAAAGAATTCCATTGCTGCTCTCAGAGCGCCGAGGGACACGAGGACCAGAGGAGATGAGCCAGTTGAGGTAAGTACATTTCAAATGTTCTTTTTTTCCCATTTATTTGATCAGCCTCGACCTAAACACCAGAGCTGTCAGTCGTTGTTCACCATAACTGACAGCTTTGGTGCTGCTCTATTTGATTTAATTTATGAGAATAAATTTGCAAACCATCAACTTTAAAACATGCAGCTGTTCAATAATGATTAGTTGTGGGGATTCAATAAATTCTAGCATCCAGAGATTGTCATTGTTGGCCATCTTTGGGTTTTGTGCACTGCCAGATCCAAATGAAATAGAACTTCTTTTAGGAACAGTATCATGCAGCGAGACAGGTAAATGTCAGACTGTTTTATAGTACTATCACAGATCCTCCTTGGCACATTTTTTAAATGGTTGCCAGAGTGAATGTTAAATGGATTTACTGTATCACCCAGGAGCATTGTGGGAGTCAGCTTACTTCAAGAAATGTACTTTCACGGGCTGTTGAGTAGAGGAGTAAACAAAGAGGGGTCTGGGGACTATTGCAGGGGGAATTACTGGTAATAGGAAGGAGCAAGTGCATCCCTTGGGTCTAAAGCATCTTCCATCGGTGGGCTTCTGGCCTTAATAAAGTGGCTAAACCGATCCATTTCCAGAATTAAATCGTACACTGAGTCCATGCTAAAAAAAAAAATCATGCACCACTGTTGCTGTTTGTGGGCTCCATTTTACCTTCACCCTAGGGATTGGTGAAGCATTACCAACCAGGAAATATGGATGAGCTGTTGCACTTTTTATTTGAGGAATGACTTCCAAGGGACGTTTTTTGACACTGAAAAGGGGTGCAAACAAGTCAATTATAATTTTGTCTCAGAAGGCCAGGCTTTAGTTCTAGTCACAGATTAGGGACAGAGGCGCAGTGGGTCTGCCTGCATCTTAGATGCCAATCCGTGAAATGCTCATTGTTGCCAACAACAAAATTATCTGCCATTTTCTTTACGTGTAGGTAGGATTTTGTATGCAGTTTGGTTGTTTTTTCTTCTGGGGACTTTCCTACACAACTACAGACATGCAGCTGGATGCTGTTCCTGTCCCCAGGCCCAACCTCTTACATAAGTAAAGACGTCTATTTTAAAACTGGCATAGTTTGTTCCCATGCATGGCTTATTCACTCATGCGGCTGGTACCCTAATTATTTGGTTGGTTGCCTCACCAAATATTTAGGGTACCAGCTGGCGCTGCTTCCTTTCGAAGCTGATACCTTATTGTTTAACAAGTACTGGCCAGTTAAAAAACCACTTAGGGCCTGATTACAAAGTCTGCCCAACACTGCCTCAGTCCTGGGACCAACGGACCTGCGGTCGGCGGTCCGGACCAGCTTATTGCAATGCGACCGAACACTGTTCAATTGCATGCTCCCTTTTCTCAATGGGAACTCTTGGTATGGCCGTAAACCGGCCGTAACACAAGCCCCTGTTAGGAAAAGGGAGGTGCAGGGCATTCCTGCACCCTGTGCAAGGCACTGCAAAGTGCCTGCCTAGGGGTGCAGGGATCAACAGGGGGCACCTCCACCCAAATGAATGCAGCTAGCACAGGGGGGCTCTGCTGGAAACCGTGCATCATAATCTCAAGGGCAGAAAGGCCCTCCCTTGAGATTACTGGGCAACTTGGAAGCCAGCCGGAATGACCGGCCAGTTTATTTTTTGAACACCTAGATCACAATAAGGGGGTTGGAAAGTAAACCAAGGGGGCCGACTATGATGCAGCCCTGAAGTCTCTGACCATCAGTCGGAGTGGTTACGGGCTGCATTTTATTGGCCCTCTATTCACAATCCATGGACATGCTGAGGTAGATTGCTCAGTGTAAAATGCACCTCTGTCTGGAACTTGTCACCGTTATTTATTTTATTTAACAGTTTAATATTATGATGCTGCACTGTATAGCAATAACTCGCTCACGCAGGAACAAAAATTACAATTCAGTAACATAAGTAACTAATTTTCAGGTTGAGGAGGAGGTTATCAATGGAGGGAACAAGTGTGAGAGACAAATCATGTGCTAAACAGTTCTAGTTTTAAAAAAAAGAGGAGACTCTGAGAGCACTGAGCTCACTATGTTGTTGGTGACAGATGGAGTAGAGGAAGATGATAGTGAACCTCTCCTTGCGCTCTTGGCCTCCCAGGAGAAGAATGAGTCTGTGGAAGAAGTAAATATTTCTCCCACTCTGACTCCTGAACTGCAGATGGACTGTCCCAAGTGTTGGAACAGCACTCCTCTCTCTTCACCCTTACTCCTGGGATTACCCACCTGTGCAACAATGATGTGGATACAGGAGACAATCTTCCTGTCAAGATTAATTCTTACAGGATGTTGGACAAGGTGAGGGCCAGCATCAAGAGCGAAGTCTCTAAGATGCTGGAGTTGGGGGTGATATATCCCTCTAGTTGCCCCTGGTCCAGTCCTGTCATTCTGGTACCAAAGCTGCCCCACCGGGCATCACACCTGAACTGTTCTGTGTGGGTTACAGAGGGCCTAAATTCTGTGACCATGACAGATGCTCATACTATCCCCAGCATGGACAAGCTCATTGAAGGTTAGGGACTGCCAGTACCTAAGTACCTTTGATCTTACATCAGTGTACTGGCAGATCGCCCTAACAGAAGGAGCCAAGAAAAGTTCAGCCTTCACTAATCCAGTGGGCAACTACCAGTTTAAGGTGATGCCCTTTGGACTAAAGAATGCCCCTGCCACCTTCCATAGGCTGATGAAGTAGGTCCTTTCTGGTTTGGTGGCCTTCTCAGCTGCCTACCAGGATGAGATAGATGCCTTCAGTAGCAGTTTGGAGGGACACCTCTTTCATCTCCTAGAAGTGCTTCAGGCCCTGCAACAGGTAGGTCTGATTATCAAGGCCAGGAAGTGCCAGATTGGGCAGGGGTGTGTGGTGTACTTTGGACACTTGGTTGGCAGAGGGACGACACAACCCCTTCAGGCCAAGATAGAAATAATAATGGTCTGGGAGCCCTCAAAAACCCAGTCTGAGGTCAGAGCATTATTGGACCTCACTGGGTACAATGCCCAGAAATCTGATTTGGACAGATATTCATGGCAAAAAGCATTTGACTCCCTGAAGCAAGCCATGTGCACAGCTCCTGTGCTCAAGGCCCATGGGGTTTATCATTCAGACAGATGTAACAGAGCACTGTATAGGGGCAGTACTCTCACAGCTCATTGAAGAGGGCCTGGGCAAACTTGTAGCCTTCATCTTCATGAGGTTTCATCCCCAGGAACAGAGATGGAGTGCAATAGAAAGAGAAGCTTTTGCTGTGATCTGGGCACTAAAGAAATTGAGACCATAGCTGTTTGGCACTCGCATCCGGATTCAGACTCACCACAGGCCCCTCAGGTGGCTCGTGTAAATGAGGGGTGAAAATCCAACATTTTTGAAGTGGTCCATTTCCCTATAGGGTATGGACTTCAGGGTGGAACACAGACCAGGAGTGGACCACGCCAATGCCGACAGTCTGTCCAGGTTTTTCTGCCTTATTAATGAGAACTCCAGAGGTTGGGAAGTTTTCCCCACTTTCAGATGGGGGGACATGTATTGGAACAGTCATCCTTAGGATGATCTTTTCCAAAACTTTTTGCCTTTTTTCCTCCTACTTTTTGTTGTTGTATCTTTCTGTTGGCCTTAGGATTCTTAGCACTTAACCACTGTTAACCAGTGCTAAAGTGCATGTGCTTCTCCCCAAAAACATGTTTACATTGGTATAAACCCAATTGACATATTTAGTTTGCTTATAAGTCCCTTGTAAAGTGGTATACCATATACCCAGGGCCTGTAATCTAAATAATACTAGTGGGCGTGCAGCACTGGTAGTGCCACACACCCAAGTAGTCTTTCAAACCTCTCTCAGGTCTGGCATTGCAGGGCCTGTGTGAACAGTTTACTGCCACTTTGACTTGGCATTCAAAACTACTTTCCAAGCCTTAAACTCCCATTTTATTATACAATTGTCCCCCTAATGTAGACCCTAAGAGGCCCTAAGGGCAGGGTGCTGTGTAACTAAAAGGCAGGGCATGTACTTTTAAGTTTTATATGTCCTGGCAGTGACAAACAGCTAAATTCATTTCCCACTGCTGTGAGACCTACTGCTTCCATAGGCTAGCTTTGAGGATTCCTTCAAAAGCTGTAATTCCTGATTGGAAAGGAGTAGCTACTACATGTATAATATCTTTGGAACGGTGGTGATAAATCCTACTTAGCAGTAAAGTTGGATGTGACATTACTATTTTAGAAATGCCACTTTTAGAAAGTGGACATTTTTCTGCTCTTAACTTTGCCCTGTGTGTCAGTAGCCTATCTCCAATACACGTCTGGGCTGGGTGACAGCTACACTTTGTGCATTTCCTCTGAACAGCCACAATACAGGAAGGGTTGTGTTGTGAGCGGGGAATCATCTGCATTCATCTTTATACTTATGGCCTTCCTGAGCAGGAAGGGGTGGAGGTGGCTCACACTTACATTTAAATCGGTTGTATCCTACATGCACACAAAGCAATGTTTTTGCCCCCAGGGTTTGCCTGGCAGACAGGACTTGGCTGAGAGAGATCTTGTGTACTTCAGAGATTTCCTTTGAATTTCCCCTCCCCCTACATTAAAGGCATTTTTGGATATATTATCCATGACTTTGGAACTATCAAATCAGTAAACTACTGGACCTGGAAAGAACCATGAGGATCTCTAACACAGACGGTACCAATTTTGATTGAACCAACACAAGCCCCTGTGGCTCTGAGAAAAGTACTATGCTTTGGTGTGGACCTAAAGCAAGAGGACTGTACTCACGCCTGCACTATAGCAGCTCCCGACTCTCCCTGCACATGCCGATCAAATCAGACTTGCACACAACTCATCGACAAGTGCAGCTGGGAACTAAAGGGGCCCATGCACACCAGACGATTCCCAGTGGGGATCAGGAACACATCTTAAGTCTGCATTGGCACTTCAGGTGCCCATTTGCCTACCATGACCAAAGCAGGAATACTTCTTCACATTTTCACTACTGTAAATACCTGAATCAGAGCGCAATGGTGCCCCGAACCTTGCAATTGCCTGTATACCTGAATTCAGCATAACTTGAATGGTACTGAATCAGAGATGGGGGTCTCTAGTTGGCAGTAGCTTCTACCCTGTTCAAATAGGGACCCTTATTCTAGTCAGGGTAAGAAGTTACACACCCAAGATAACCCCTGCTCGCACCCATGGTAGCTTGGCCTGAGCTGCCAGGCGTATCGCAGAGGTAATGTGTAAAGCATTTGACATCAACACACACTAACACAGTGAAAACACTACAAACTGACACCACAACAGTTTAGAAAAATAACCAATATTTATCTGAATAAAACAAGACCAAAATGGCAAAAATCCAAAATACACACATAAAGATACCTCTTTTAAAAGCTTGAAAATGGTTCAGTCCATTGAAAACTATGGACGCGTCACTTTTATAACAAAGTACCTGGGATGCATCGAAATCAATTATGAAAACAGGCGCTGGGGAGGAGAGGCACTGGAAAAGCAAAGTGTTGCATTCATTCCTTAATTCCAGGGGAGGTGATGCAGCAGTTTCTTACTTCTAGGGGAGGTGATGTGTTGGTTCCTTACTGCAGTGCACAGGATGTGATGTGTCCATCCCTTACTGTCAGGGGAGGTGATGCCTTTGTTCCTTACTGTGATTGAGGGTGATGCTTCGATTTCTTACTGCAAGGAGAGGTGATGCATTGATCTCCGGTCAGACAGCCTTGGTTCCTAACTGCTGTGCCACGGCGATGAAGAACTTGGTGCACAGGTGTGATGCATCAAAAATCCAGACGTGATGGGTCGATGCAGCGAAACAGGCTTTTCCAGCCATGAAGCAGTTGATGCGTTGATTTCTTCAGCCACACAGCTGGAACTGTCTCGGAGTCGGAATGGGTGCCTCGGACGTTTGACACACGGTACTCAGGACGTGTTGGTTTTTCAGCAGCATAGAGTTACTGAATCAGGAAAAACGGACACTGGAGTTCGATGTGTGGATTTTCTTAGTCCTTTGCAGCTAAATCCACCTCCAAGCGTCCAGAACTGGAATTGGCACCACTTGGTGGATCAGAACTCCCAGCAGAGGAGTTATGGGGCTGCTGATGAAGTATTTGATGGCCCTGAGACTTCCTAGCAGGAGGCAAGTACACGCAAGAACCTTGGAAAACCTTGGCAAGCAGGATGTAGAAAGCAAAGTCCTATCCTTGTACTGCCCAAGAAAGATGCATCAAGCAGCAGTCCAACACAGCAAAGCACAAAGCAAAGTGGCAGTACCTCCTGACAGCTTCTCCAGCTCTTCATCTTGGTAGATTGTCCCCTTAATCAGTTTCTGCCTTTTAAGTAGGCAAACTTTCAAAGGAAAGTCTTTGTAGTGCAGAAGACCCTGTTTTTCCCTGGCCTGGCTCCAAACACACTCAAGGGGGTGGTGACAGCTTTGTGTGAGTACAGGCAAAGCCCTATTCAGGTGTTAGCGACAAATCCTCCCACCACTCCAGCCCATGGAAGACCCACCAGCCTGGTGATGGGCTATCAGGATATGCATGGCACACCTCAACCTCCTTTGTGTGACTGTCTAGAGTAAATGCACAAACAGCCCTACTGTCAGTCTAAACCAGATGTGGATCCCACAGGCAGGTAGAGGCATAGAATGGTAAAGCAAAAAAGCTTTTTAAACTGTCATTTTCAAACACACAATTTAAAAACCCAACTCACCAAAAGTTGTATTTTTAAATTGTTAACTCAGGGACCCCATTTTCCAGACCTCTATCTCTTCCTAATTGGAAGTTACACTTGCAAAAGGCTACAAGACTTGCAATAGTGAAAAGCAAATGTAGCAGTATTTCACTATTAGGACAAGCAAAACACACCAGTGCATGCCCTACGTTTAAATACCCTGCACCCAGCCCTGGGGCTACCTTGGGCCTACCTTAGGGATGCCTTACATGAAGTAAAAGGGAAGGTTTGGGCCTGTCAAGTGGTTGCACTTGACAAGTTGACATGATTGTTTAAAATTGCACTCACAGACACTGCAGTGGCAGGCCTGAGACATTTTTGCAGGGGGCTAATGTGGGTGGCACAATCAGTGTTGCAGGCCCACTAGGAACATTTGATTTACGGCCCACTAGGAGCATTTGATTTACAGGCCTTGGGCACACACAGTGCATTTCACTAGGGTTTTACCAGAAAATCAAATATGCCAATCATGGATAACCAATCATAATCTCAATTTACACAGGGAGCACTTGCACTTTAGCACTGATCAGTAGTGGTAAAGTGCCCAATGTTCTAAAACAAGCAAAAACTAAATGCAGCACACAGTCAAAAACAGGAAGTGAAAAGCAAAAAAGATGGGAAAAATTTACCAAAGGTAGCAGGTCTAACCTACTGACTTGATTGTTTTATCGTTTTAGTCTTGTTCTTTCCCAATATAGAAACATATTTTTCTAAATCTGTGTGGAGTCTCATTTTGTGGTGTATTCATTGTGTTACTATTTGTGTGTGTTGTACGAATGTTTTACACATTGCCTCTGTAGATAGGCCTACTCGCTTTGTGCCAGACTACTGGAGGGTGAGCACAGGTTATCTTCAGGCCCGGACTGGCCGTTGAGGGCACCGGGCAATCCCCCGGTGGGCCGCATGGTTGGGGGCCGGTTTTGGGCACCTGGGGCCGTTTTTGTTACAGGGCCGTTATGCTGCAAAAACGGCCCTGTAACAAAAACGGCCAAAAACCGGCCCTGTCACTGAGCGCGGTCGCCCCTCTCCCCCCTCCCCTCTCTTCCCGGAGGGGGAGGGGGGCCGGCCGAGCACTTTGCCGGGGCCGGTTCTGGTTCCCAGTCCGGTCCTGGTTATCTTTGATGTGTATCTCATCTGAAGTGCTGGTTTCTGCCTGGCTTGGGTGCACACTTTAGCCAACCAGAACTCCCATTTCTAACAAGGATCTTTACACAAAGGACAGATGTCTAAATAAAGGCAGTGTAATGATGGAGTGGCATTTGTTTTGAGAAAGTGGAACAAAAGATTACACCAATAAGTAAAACAGGAATGTATGTCACTGAATCATACGATAAACCTCCAAAATTTAATATAATAGCACCACAACAAAGTAGAAAATAATCTGGGTATAAATATAGGTAGGGAGATTTGGCCTCCTAGAGAAGCAGATCCTCGTACTTTCACAGAAAAAAATTGCTATCCAAAGAGAAGATGCACTGATTAAATGAAGGCAATGATGAATAGAGGCGAAGCGTAGTTAATTAGTGTGATAGTTCACTGTAGCGTTAATAACATTGCTGCCGAGGCGAATTACTTTGTGGAGACTATTGCACGTTCTTGACTGGAATAAACACTGAACATTCTATGGTCAAAAAGGTACTTTATGAATCTAAGAAATTGAGTCCTACTCAGTTAGAAGGAAATATTACTAGAAGCGCTGTCAACAGCACAGGTACATGCACGGCTTAATGAGGCTTCGTATTTGTTGTAGCAATTATGCCTCCAGGAGAAATGACTGCACAGTACTCTGCCAAATGAAGACCTAGCTGATCAAGTGTTCTTCTGCGATGACGTGCTGGACAGATAGGTTTTTTCTGTAAGGTAGAAGCACTCATGCTGCAATATCATATTCAACCAGTTAGGAAACCTCATGCCAATGGACCAATTAGAACGAAAATAAAAAATGAATTCCATCACATTTCAGAAACCTGGTGTATTTCTCTTTCTCTGACAATAAATTTGCCATAAATGACTCTAAAGCACCCTAAAAGCCACCCGTAAAATATTAACTACAGAGAGCAAAAATCGTGAGATTTAGCAAGGGGTTGATGGGGTTTACACAAAATGTACAATTAGTAATAGTAATAGTAGTAATAAGCTTTATTCGATAAAATTCATATCATTAAAGCATTTCATACATTATATATAAAAAACATTAAAATAGCAGTCAACAGCATAAAAACATGTCATAGCAGCATGTTACATGTGAAGATTCAGTCACTGGATTAAGAGTTTCCTTGCAGTCCTAAGGCGCCAAGCCCAACCCAAAAATTTTGCCATGCAGGTAGAAAAGAAAGGTCTGGCATCTGTACGTAAAATACGCAGTGCTTCTAGATGGGAGCGAGTACCCAGACACCTGCAGAGGGGCTTCAACCACCTACGTCTCGGGGCAGCATAAACATTGCACTCAAACAGCATGTGAGACACAGACTCAATCCTTAGGTCACAAAAAGGGCAGTGAGGTACAGTTTGGGCCGGCGGTTTCCAAGTGGACGTAAACTCACATAATGGGAGCACCCCCAACCTAAACTTGATGTACAATGATCTGTCCCATGGGTTCTGGATAGTATCCAAATAAGGTTCCCTGGATGGTAACTCTTTGATCAACAAGAACAGTGATACAGATTTGCAGTGAGTTGTACTGCAAACCCTCTCACTATCTACCCAAGCCCAATAGATCTTTTTGAGCTGGTGTTTCGGGGGAGCAGATTTATTAGCCCAAGCCTCTCCTAATCCTAGTTTATGCAACAACTTCTTGACTTCTCTGAGCCAGATGATTTTTTGCGAGCCCGGCAGTGATATAATGTCATTCAGAGCTTCTGCATAACTTCGGAGCTCATGCACATTCCAGATTCTGGACCATAACAGGAGTGGGCGTAGTTTCGCTTGATCGCAGATAGCCCGGGAACCTGCATCTAGCAACAATGGGATGGTTGGTGTGCTGTGGGGCAACCCCAGAAGGTCTTTATGAAAGTTATTCTCAAGGCAAGCCAGAGTATCGACTTTATGGGTGCCCCACAGTTCGGCACCGTATAGTGCGGCGCTCACCACCCTTGCCCTATAAATGTCCAAGGGCGGCCCAATAGGTTTTAATGGTGAGGCACGCTGCTCCTTGAGCAAGGCACCTGCCACCCTTTTATGCGTCAAGAACACTTTGTGGTGATGTGCCTTCCAGGTCATTTTGTCACTGATGCGTATTCCCAGGTAATCAAATTCTTTGACGCGATCAAGTGGAACAGAATCTAGGAGCGGGGGAAAGACAGATTTTTTGGGCGGATTAAGAACCAAAAATTTGGTTTTCCCTATATTTATGGCCAAACCACTCTCATCACAAAAGGCCTTAAAGCTGGAGAGCAGCGATTGGATGCCCATTGGGGATTTCGAAATAAGGAGGGTGTCATCCGCGAACAGGAGCGTTGGAATTTTCCTGCCAGCAAGGGTGGGAGCGTCTGATGGTTGCCGAAGCAAATGCTCCACCACTCCGTTGATATAAAGAGAGAACAGAGTGGGGGCAAGCACACACCCTTGCCTAACGCCCCTGTCCACAGGTATACGAGATGTTTTCTCACCCTGTGTACCCCATCTAATTTGGGCAAAATTCCTGTCGTGAAATTTTACAAGGAGCGAGAGCAGGTAGGGGGGAAGGCCTAACCCATCGAGGGCGTTCCATAAAAGTGCTCGTGGTACTAGGTCGAACGCAGTCCGCAGGTCAATGAAGACCAGATACAGACTGCCCCCTCCCAGCACCACCACTTTCCAATAGATCATCAGAAGGCGGAACGTCTGCTCGATTGTGCCTGTTCCTGCTCTGAAGCCCGCTTGGAGATCTGACAGGATATTATTTTCATCGGCCCACTGACTGATTCTGCCCAAAACCACTTTTCCTGACACCTTTTGGGAAGAATCCAGTAAACTAATTGGCCGATAGTTCGCTGGATCGTCCCTAGAGCCTTTTTTAAAAATGGGTACAACTTCAGCGCCCCTCCAGGAATCTGGAAAAGCACCGCCCAGCAATACCTCATTCAAAAGAGAGGAAATTAATCTGCTCCAAGAAGACGGGTAGTTCCTGATTAAATCTCCTGGGATCCCATCCGGACCTGCCGCTTTATTTGGGACGATGGATTGGATTGCTTTTTCAACATCCGAGCAAGTAAATAGCTCGGCCTGGCACAAGGGCGCAAAAATAGATTTAAGGAGTGAAACCGTGAGTGGTTCCCCTGACTGGTGAGGATCTGAAGGTGGTGCAGAATATAATTTCAGAAAATGATCGAACCATACGCCCCCTGGGATGTTACAAGTGAGCTGGTGGTCAATCGGCTTTTCCCTGGCTCTTAGAAGATCCCAGAACCCCTTGGCATCCTTCCTGGTGCTTGCCTCTACTAGATCTCCCCAAAAATTAGAGTCATATTCCTGCTTGGCTACAGCTAATGTTTTTTTATAAGTTTTCCTAGCGGCCCTAATATCAACTATATTTTTAGTTTTTAATGTGGCCACAAGTTCCCTCTTCGCTACACGACATTTGCCTGTAAACCATTTAGCTGATTGTTTCGCGGGGCCCCTACGGGTAGGTTGGGGAACAATAAATAGATTACTCAATGCCAAAACAGTCTCGGTATATAGGGGTAGGATCGTAGTATCAGATTGCTCTGGGGTGTCCATCTGAGACTCTACTCTTTCCAAAATAGACCCGGCTTGGGTCATCCTTGTGTCATCAGCTGCAACTTTTGCCCACTTCAGGCGCCTACTGCAGTTTGTGGGGGCTAGTTCGTGGGTAGATTTCCAGGTGTGGCCGAGAGAGCCTTGGTTTCCACCCTGCCAAGGTGATGAGATAGTTAGTGATAGGGGATTGTGATCACTATCACTTGATGCTATAACCTCCATGTCTTGATGGTGTTGCCAGAGGTTGTAATTCAACAGCACGAAATCAATCCTTGAAGTGTGGCCTAGTCTGTTGTAGGTGTGGGCACCTGATTGGTCAGATTTGGAGCGCCCGTTTGCAGCACGCAAGTTATACTCCATGCAAAGAGCGGTAATCTCGATGGCATTTTGCGACCATTTAGGGATCGGGTCAAGGCTAAGAATAGGAATGCCTCTCCTAGAATCCTCCTCAAAGGTATCCAAGATATCTTCTCTGGCCAAAGGTTCAAAGCAGCAATTGAAGTCGCCTGCGAGCATTACATATGAGTCCGCGCTGCAGGCTGCCAAATTGTGGTCTAAGCCTATAGAGGGTAGATGTGATGTGCCGCCTTTGGCACCCCTCAGGTAGATATTAAAGAGTTCCAAACTTCTTCCCCCTTTGTGGGTTATCGTTAACCACTGGAGATCAGCTGACTGGGTGTTTCTTACTCTCGCTCTGAGGTCCAATGCAACGTTGATCCAAATCATTAGGCCGCCTGAAGGGCGACCTTTGGAACCTTGTTCCTGGGCAGCGGGGATAAAAAAAGTAGAAAATCCCACTCTGTGTCTTGGCTCCATGCACCAGGTTTCCTGGAGAAGGCAGATGTGATATAGATCCAGGAAATCATTCCATTCAGGGTTGTTGAGATTACGATCAAGACCAGCCACATTCCAACTTAAGATTTTTATGCCAGAGTCTTTTAGGGCGGAGTCACTGGGTGGAGAAGCATTGGTAAGAGCAGTGGGCCTGGGAGAAACAGACATATTCCCAATTTCAGGAGACCTTACAGGTGGCTCAAATTGCTGAATAAGGGGCACAAGGCAACCAGAAGAAGAAGGACCTGATGCTTCGATAGAGATGGGTTCAGAGTGGGACCTATAAGGTGGGTACCGCCAACCTTCCCTGTCAGGAGTATTATTTATACTAGATGTGGAGGGTTCCCCTACAGACCACAGGCTGGATGGTCGTGCCGCTTTGTTTATTACCGACTCTAGACCAGTGCAATCTTTGGAATCATGCCCCTGCCGTGGCGAGATTGCCGTGCAACATTGGATGGCTGAGTGCACTGGGAGTCAATCCACCTCCTCTAGAGTCCCAAATCTATTATACGTGGAGAGACCGTTCCAGTGTAAAAGGGTCTCCTTCTGGCCACGGGGCTTATTAAGCCATGGATGTTGCTGAACCAGTGTCCAACTGTCCCCCTGGGTTCGACTTGGTCGAGGGGGATAAAAGAAGGATACTGGTTTGGGTGTAACTAGGGAGTCATCATTATGTGGCCACTTACAGATGTGATGTGCCGTGTGGGGATCTTCAAAGGTCACTACTACGCAGTCTCCCGGGATAGTTTTTGGCGTAGGGCCTACCCAGGGAGTTCTGCGAACCATTAATACACGACTTCTTCGACCATTGGGGATTGGTCTGTTTACATTTAGCCAGTGCATTATTTTATTTTTGAGCGACCAGTGATTTTCAAACTGGCCGTCGCCTATCATGGGAACACCCGTCAGGACAACCGCGTAATCATTTGTCTCAGGGGGAAGGTCGATATAGCCACCTCTAAAGTTGTCTTTTGTTGGAGGGACTTGGGATTCAGTAGGAATCGGCCTGTTAGGTATTTTATGATTAAGAATTTGCTGGTGGCGTGAAGTGACCCGTGGAGGGGCGTTTGGTTTTTCACGAGCCTGCTCGACTGTAACAGTCCTAGGTTTGGGGACAGGTTTTATTAGAGGGGAAACATTAGAGGAAGTTTGGTTGGTACCAGGTGCAATGGATTGTGGCACTAGGTCAACAGCAGTAATGCCCTGGTTTTCAAGAGTCTTCAACCCCAGAGTAGCCAAAGCAATAATGCTCTTCTCCATTTCTAGCAGGTTATTTTCAATCCTAGAGAGTCTTAGATCTAGGGGTGACAGTAGCTTTTTGAGAGTCTCCCATACCACCTCTATAAAATCCTTATTAGTATTAGATGGCTCATCCACTTCAGGGTCCGCACCTGCTACAATATTAGTGGAGGGAATAGATAGAACACCTTCCTGACCCCCGCTAGGTGGCTGCACATTGAAAGTAGGCTCTGCGCCAGTACCAAGTGCTATGGTGTTAGTTAAGGGCAGATCTTTGGGAACAGCAATTTTTGCTTTTTTGCGGAAATAAGCAGAGCGAGAATTGCGTTTCCTCTTTGGTTGTTTGCCACTTGGGGTAATGTTAGGTGCGTTTTTCAGAAACGGAACACTTGGGGTTGGAATGGGCATACTAAATTGTGTGGGCGAAATTATTTCTACATTATTTACCTGCGCCACCTGACAAGAAGCCGGGGTCGGGGAATGGTGAACATCGACCTGGGTGATTATACAATGTGGATGGGCCGGGCGCTCAGGGGTGACAGAAGCAGCTATGTGGCCTAGGGAGGATTTCTTGGACAGTGCAATAACTTGGGACAGTCGTCTAGCAGCATCTAGTTCTAACGAAACCCGGTTTTGGAGTTTGGAAATCTCTTTGTCAATAGCTATGTTAGTACGTGTAATAAAGTCATCCATAGGACCACTAATCTGTGACCCACCTTTCGATGTTTTACTACGAGTAACCATTGCATTCATTGCAATGAGAGCACAATGGCAAGGGTGGGTATAATGATCCTAAATAATCTATGGAATCCAGATAAACCAGGTGAAAATGGATGGGCCAGTCCAGTCCTCTCCGTCCTCGAACGGCCTCAAACGGCCCGCTCTTTGCCCGGTCTTAGCCCCGGACGCTCCCGCGCGCTCCCGCGCAGCGTCTCTCTCCGATATTTATGGGCCAAGACCAAGGGGTGTGTGGTAGAAAGGTGGGGGCGGGGCAATCAGGGAGAGCGGGCCAGGTGGCTCAGCCTCACGCTCGCAGCCCTGAAGCCTCGCACGCCCCCAGAGAGCAGCCCAGCAGGAGACAGCGAGCTGACGGTGAGTTTTTACCGGCAATCCGCAGCGGGACCCGCGAAGCGGGTTCCGCAAGTCGTGGTGAATTAGGAGCCTTAACAAGGGATACCTCCAGCCAGGTCCAGCAAGCAGCAAGCAACAAACAGCGTCCCAAGAGGTGAAGGTTCAGATGCCTTTTAGGCTGTAGTAAGGTGGGGGCGGGGCAATCAGGGAGAGCGGGGCCAGGTGGCTCAGCCTCACGCTCGCAGCCCTGAAGCCTCGCACGCCCCCAGAGAGCAGCCCAGCAGGAGACAGCGAGCTGACGGTGAGTTTTTACCGGCAATCCGCAGCGGGACCCGCGAAGCGGGTTCCGCAAGTCGTGGTGAATTAGGAGCCTTAACAAGGGATACCTCCAGCCAGGTCCAGCAAGCAGCAAGCAACAAACAGCGTCCCAAGAGGTGAAGGTTCAGATGCCTTTTAGGCTGTAGTAAGGTGGGGGCGGGGCAATCAGGGAGAGCGGGGCCAGGTGGCTCAGCCTCACGCTCGCAGCCCTGAAGCCTCGCACGCCCCCAGAGAGCAGCCCAGCAGGAGACAGCGAGCTGACGGTGAGTTTTTACCGGCAATCCGCAGCGGGACCCGCGAAGCGGGTTCCGCAAGTCGTGGTGAATTAGGAGCCTTAACAAGGGATACCTCCAGCCAGGTCCAGCAAGCAGCAAGCAACAAACAGCGTCCCAAGAGGTGAAGGTTCAGATGCCTTTTAGGCTGTAGTAAGGTGGGGGCGGGGCAATCAGGGAGAGCGGGGCCAGGTGGCTCAGCCTCACGCTTGCAGCCCTGAAGCCTCGCACGCCCCCAGAGAGCAGCCCAGCAGGAGACAGCGAGCTGACGGTGAGTTTTTACCTGCAATCCGCAGCGGGACCCGCGAAGCGGGTTCCGCAAGTCGTGGTGAATTAGGAGCCTTAACAAGGGATACCTCCAGCCAGGTCCAGCAAGCAGCAAGCAACAAACAGCGTCCCAAGAGGTGAAGGTTCAGATGCCTTTTAGGCTGTAGTAAGGTGGGGGCGGGGCAATCAGGGAGAGCGGGGCCAGGTGGCTCAGCCTCACGCTCGCAGCCCTGAAGCCTCGCACGCCCCCAGAGAGCAGCCCAGCAGGAGACAGCGAGCTGACGGTTAGTTTTTACCGGCAATCCGCAGCGGGACCCGCGAAGCGGGTTCCGCAAGTCGTGGTGAATTAGGAGCCTTAACAAGGGATACCTCCAGCCAGGTCCAGCAAGCAGCAAGCAACAAACAGCGTCAATTAGTATAATGATGGCTGCTCGAGCTCAAAAGAAAGCAATATGAGGCACCGCTGCGTCTTGTTGATACTAAATCACATAAGCAGTAAGTGAACTGATGTTTTGATACAATTTCAAGTGCAATCGAAAACCTATTTACCAGCGACCATAATATATATCTGAATATGTCCAGCACTCCCTCTATTTGGAATATAGCTTACTGGACTAAAAACACGACTAAATATGTTAAGATAATAGTATCCCTAAATCAGCCCACGCCTCGATAAGTTGGAACACTAGCATTCCTAAATCATTTAAGACCTCAAAGTGTTGTGGTATTAGTATACCTGACTCAGTCCAGAACTCCATAACTTTCGTTAGCCTGAATAAGCCCACAACTCGATATGTTTGAATAATAGTGCAAGTAAGTAAGTTTTGGGGTGGGCGGTTTCCCACCTGGAGTAATAATAACACTAACTTTTCAGGATAGACCCCCAAAGTCTCCAAATTAAACTGAGTTCTATTCCCTGGTATATTGGCACAACGTGGTTAGGCTTTATTAAGGTCAATGTGTTAATTATTTATAAAGCATCAAAACGTAAATAAAGTAAAAATGCAAAATAATAAAAATCCCAAACCAGATTAGAGCTAATTTTAGATAAAAAAAGAGGACACCAAAATGACAGAAATTCATTAAGTAAAACCAGAGATATGCTTTTTTTAAAGATGAAAGTGAAAATAGCATAAAAACAGTAATCATCAATGAAAGTCTGTGGTCATGGTAGTCCAGGATCCAGGCGCCCTTTGAGGCTGCAATGGATCTCCAGGTTGGCTACACCAAGTGGGCCAGCCCGGTAAAGAATTGTGTCTTGAGACTATGGAGATTATTTATCATAGTATTGCACAGCCCTTGTGCCACACAAGGGGGCTCAAGGGTGACTCAACACTAAAGTCAGATTTAGCAGTCCACAAAAGTCCACCTTGCGTGGCCGTGCATGGCTTGATACTTCTGGAGTAATGCAAAGCAGCTCAAATATCTGCCTTGCTTTACTCTACCCCATTGAGGCATTCCATGAGTTGAGCGTGGCTGTTTCAAAGCATCCTCCCGTGGATTTTGCTGCATTCACAGATTTACAATAAGTGATAGGCCTAGGAATGCGTCAAAATGCTTTGCCTTCCCACCGGAGGCATAACAAGGAGAATATATTTATGTCTCCTAATTCTTTCCTCTTTCTAAGTGTGCTGCATTCTCAGCACACATAGAAAGAGGAAAATGCCTCTGAGGATTGTTTTTGTGCAGTATGATGTCCCTTATTTATATACCTTAATGAGCCTACAAATTGAATACAAGTATTCCTGAATGAGGCCTGGGCTCAATATGTTTGTTTAACAGTAAACAGAACCTAGGTCTAGGAACGATAATTCAACCCGTTTGCATTCGTGTTAGTTAGCCCCTACTGATATACCCAAACTTACACAAGCTACATATTTGAATCACTCAAGGAGTCAATATCTTTGGTATATCTGAATCATTCCAGGTCTCAGTATGTGTGTGTAGTTTGAATGTCTGACTGATCCGAGGCCTTGATATGTTCGAATAAATACGTACACAATCCAGCCCAGGGATCAATAAGTTTGGGTCACTGAATAACTTAATCAGCCAAGGGCTCAAAATGTTTGAGTAATAGTATCCCTGAATCAGTCCAGGATTCAATATGTTAGGCTAATTGTATACCTTAGTCACTCCAAAGGCTTGATGTGTTTAGATACGAGAACACCTGAATAAGTTCAGTATTCAACATGTTTAGAAAATATTATACCTAAAGTATTCTAGGACTTTGTATGTTCTGATAATAGTACACCTGACTCGGTCAAGAACTCAATAAGTTGGTATAACAGTGTACCTAAAGCAGTCCAGTACGCAATGTTTTTTATAATAGTATACATGAATCAGTCCAGAACTAGATATGTTTGGATAATAGTATACCTAAAATGATGTATCACTTTTTAGATTGTGGTAGTAATATACCTGAATCTGATCAGAATGTATTATGGTTGAATAACAGTATAACTGAAGCAGTATATCATTTGTTGTCTTTTGGTAATAGTACATATAAAAACGGTCCAGAATTTGGTATGTTTGGATAATACTATGCCAGGATAAGAAAATTACTCAATGTTTTTTTTATAATAATATACCTGAATCAGTTCAGAACTCAATATGTTTGGATAATAGTATGCCTGAATCAGTACAGATTACAATGTGTTTGGACACTAGTATACCTGAATTAGCATAGGCATCAATATGTTTTGGTAATCTATACCTCAGTGTGGATAATAGTATGCCGGAGTCAAACCAACACTTAATATGTGTGGATAATAGTATACACGGTGTCACTCTGGGCAGCACTATGTTTTGGTAATAGCATAAACTGAGTCAGTCCAGAACTTGACATTTTTGGATAATAGTATACCTGAATTAGCATAGGTATCACTTTTTTGATAATCTATACCTGAGACAGTCCAGAACTCAATAGGGTGCCTGAGTAAGTCCACAACTTGATATGTTTAGATAACAGCATACCTGAATTAGCTCACAATTCGATATGTATGGGTAAACTAACTGTAGGAGTTGGTAAAATTATACTGACTTCTAAAATGAGAACGCAACTGCATACCAAATCACAATGTGTAAGAGACGTGCAGTGGGCGTCCCTTCAAATTGTGATTCGGTGCCAGATGCATCATTGGTTTTCCACCGCAAATACTGGTCTCAAACAATTGAATTACAATTGACTGCCAATTTGGGGTGGTAACTTATTCACAACAAAAAGGAAGAAAGCCCCTTTGCATCCATTCCCCTTTAGGAATTGGGCACAAATTTCGAGGAGGTTTCAAGTTTCCGCATTACATTTTCCAGCTTTTTCAAAAGCAATCACAGGAATTGTGGTCTTGTGACCTGTGCAGCCCACCATTTCTGTAATTATGGCCAATCAGAATAAGTCTCAATTTGTGACATGCCTAATGATTATTGATTAGGTCGACCAGACTGTGATCCACACAGAATCAGAATTTTTCGAACTGGCCTAATAGTGCATAGGTTTGCTTCAATATTAGACACTAGTCACAAAAAGACTAGTTTCAAATTATGACCACTTTTAGCTCTCAGAAACCTGATACATCTGGCCTAGTATCCCTAAATCATCCCACTCACTATCTTTCCCCCTTCCCATAGGTTGTCTGTTTCAAAGTAAAGCTCCTTGGTGAGACCTGCTGAAATCTTTATGGAGGATAAAATCTCATCAGATGTACCACTTTCACCACCCTCAGCGCAGTATGGAGTTACTAAACATAGAGCCACATGTACGACGCACAAAATAGCACCTCGCAAATTGCGAGTCTTGTGTGACTTGCAATTTGCGAGGATTTATTTTCCATGTACAACAGTGTTTTGACCACTGCTTGCGATTCCCAATGGAGTAGCAAATTGTGAGGCTGATTAATATTAATGAACCTCTCGCAATTTGCGAGCCCATTGGGAATGCCAGCCCTCCCAGGAATGGTGGCCTGCTTGGCTCTGCAGACCACCATGTCTGGGACTGCTTTTTATTTTTTAATGCAGTCCATTTTCCTTAAAGGATAACAGGATGCATCAAAAAAAGAAACGTTTTCATGTAATTTTTTAAGGGTAGGCACTGCCTGCTCTTAAAAAATATTTTGGGACACAGTCACAAAGTGGAAGGGGTCCCCTGGGCACCCCTTCCAAATTGCAACTGCATTACCACCCTTTTAATTTGCAAGTGTTTTGCGACCGCAATTGTTGTCACAAAACATTTGCACATCGATTTGCAGACGTAATTTGGAAAGGAACGCCCCTTTCCTAATTGTGACTTGCAATTCCTAAATAGCGAGTCGCAAATGAATTGCAACTCGCTATTTAGGAATTGTACATGGCCAAGACTAAAATTGCATGCGCAAACGTGTCGCAAACCTATTTGCCTTTTCAATTCTAGGTTGTACATCTGGCCCACTGTTTCCTCCAAGCAATCTTGAATCCGCAAACTAGCCACGGCACCCTGGTGGTGTTTCACACTGTAAAACGCACAATTGTTTATTGCAGCAATGTCTTAGAAACCAATAAAAGATAACTGGCATCATTTGTTGTGGCTCCTGAGGTCATTGATACAGACCTCCCTAAAATTCCGCCAGCTTTACCCTTTACCTCTGCCTCTCAGCACATGACTGCTCGTGCAGCTGTACAGCTGCAGCCGTTCATATCCTATTCCATCTCCATCACCCCCGTTGGCCAACAACCGTAAATGGCCACCTGTGGAGCTCAGCGTCATTCAACTTTAACGTTACTTGACGAAAAGCCTACTGCTCGAGGGAGACTGTGTGGCACCTGCATTTAGCACTTGCGATTTATCAATCCCCATTTACACATGTAAAGAACTAATTTATCGTCTGGAAGCATTTTCTGCACTTTATACCGCAAGAATACGAGTTAAATTAGATTGAAGAAAACGTCGATTAAAGATATGTTTTCATAACGTCGATTCCTGAAATGTTGTCAACGTCCATGCCATCTGATTGGCGATATACTGATGTCATTGTATATATACTAGCCTGTGTCAAAACAGAAAAAAGCCTCCGATTTCTCGACCCCATCGTGACCCTTTGTTCAAGGTTAGAAGGCGTACTTGTCATCAGCAGACGCAATAACGAGCTCTTGTTTTCTCCGTTACAGCTTTATGTTGCCTGTTGGCAGTCCTGAAGGAAACTCGTGATTGAATGTCTGTGCAGGGAAATCCACCTGTGCTCCAGCAAGCTGCGACGTTGCATCGTGTTTCTCAGGTGAGCAACAAAATGATTTCACCCAGGCGACGGCTGCTGATTGTAATTATCTGCACGGAAGGAAAATAGGTTGCTGTGTTTTATCTAGAACGGGGTGTCCTTGCTTAATATTGACACTTTAATGTCAGCAACTTAGAGCATTAGTGAGTGGTTGACATCTCTGCTGGTTGCCTTTTCTTCATGGTTCAAATTTTGATTTGGGATGAATGCAAATATGAATTGAAACAAGGGTATGATTTATTAACACTGCACCGATGCCAAGTCACTAAAATAACTTAAAGTATTGACAGAAAGTTGCTTATAAGTATCACAGGGGACCCCTTCATTGGATTGCATCAAGAAGATGTCCCATGGGTGATACACAGTGGCGGCCCCTCTGCTATGGCAGAGTAGCGTTGCCCTCCCAGCAACCCACAAAAGATGGAAAATATAACGATCATAAAACAAGTATTTTATCTTTTTATTTTTCAACTTCTCCCTGCTGCGTCTTGGGGGCAGGGTCATCGCGGGGGGAGTCAGGAAAGGGAGTGGTGGGCAGCACTGCTATCAGTGCACAGGTGGGTTTGGCAGGCCGTCTCAGGCCGGCCAAACACACATGTGCACTGAGCTGTCTCCAACTCAGCTGCATTTGCTGGGTTGGAGACAGAGCAGGCAGAGGCTCACAGTCTCTCTGAGAGGGCAAATTACCAGCGCTCAGGGCAATTCTGATGCTGCTTTCTGACCTGAAAGCAGCGTCAGGATTGGCTGCAAGGGAGGCTGGGAGCCTAAGCTGCAGTGAGAAGAGGACACAGAGAAGAGGTCGGGCAAAAGGTACGTTTTTTATTTTATTCTTTTAATGTTATAGGGGCAGATTTACAAGCCCCTTGCGCCTCATTTACGCCGCCGTTGTGTCACTTTTGTGACGCAGCGGCGGCGCAAATCCTGCTCCATGGTGCGGGGGTACTTACAACGTGACGCATCTGGGAGATGCGTCATGTTGTAATGCCCTGCGCCACATGTAGGCGTTCCTGTGCAGGTGGGGGCGGGGGTGGCGTTCCGGTGCAGGAACGCCTCCTAAAAGTGGCTGAGTGAAATCTACAAGATTTCACTCAGTCACTTTTAGGCCCATGCTGCGTCAAAACCTGTGCCTGCCTGAAGCAGGCGTAAGGATTGACGCAGCATTAACTAGATAGGGCCCCAAGAGCATTGCTGAAGCTGCCTCGCGCTTGCGATGCAACTCCAGCAATGCGTCACTTTTATGGCATCTGTGCCGTTTTTGCACCATGGAGCGCGGCATTGTAAATGCGGCGCATCTATGATGGCGGAGCTGTGGCGCACAATAACTGGTGCATCCCTGCTGATTTTCAGGGATGCGCCAGTTATTGTAAATATGCCCCATAGTTTCCCCCCTCCCCAACCTCTCAATCGTCTGTCGTCCCCCCAGCCCCCACCCGCCTCACCACTACGCTCGCAAAGCAGCCGTTTCTGGCGATACATAGGTGTTCATTGCAATCACCCATGGTTTTTGACACAAATCCCAGTTTTTTTACTGCTGTCGAAAGGGTTTTGCGCCAAAACAATATGGCTTCTCGAGACAGAAACAAAAACAAAAAACATGTTTATTTTCTCCGCACATTTCTAACTTTGCATGTAACTTTTCATGCATGCTGTTCTTTGGGAAACCTTTAAAAGTAAGTCTGATCATAGTATTTATTAGTGGAAATATATATTTCCAATATAAAATCTATTCTAGACTTGCAAAGGCAGTGTGTGTGGTCCAAGGCAGCCAAATTGTGCAATAGTTCTTGGGAATAGAGCAGCATCACTTTAAGTGGGATGAAAAAACCTGGGGGGTCTCTCAAAGGGGCATGGCTGATGTATTTAAGGTGCCTTTTAAAAACACGTAAGCTAAAAATCTGTGCTAGCATAGTGTGCCGCTCGACTGGTATTCTACTGCTTCTGTCATTCGATTCAGATATAAAATAGAACAAGTAACATTACACCTACAACGATCCAGGACTATTGGCTTTGCCAATAGTTAGTAGTTGCATAAGCAACAACCATGACTTCTTTGTATATAATAGTGAAAATGTTTCTTTTCTGCAATGATGAGACTGGGCAAGAGCTATAATGAGTCTCTTTGAAGTTACATCACAGGCAGTGAAAGACTGTACTGCTGCATAGATGAGAGTTTTTTGTTCACCCTGAGGGTAGGGCAAAAATAGAGAGCACAATAGGGACCCGTCTTACCACCTGCTTTTTAGAAGTTCTGGTGCTGAGCACTGGCAGGCCCTGGCCCATTAAAGCCCTGGCTATATCTTAGTAGATATGGCAATGCTCTGCTCTCTCCCTCTTACACAACGCAGCAACATAGATTGCGTTACTATGTTGTGTGTGGTATTAGTAGATCTACTCCTAAGAGCACACCTGGTAATCTTAGCAACAAGGTTCGTAACTCCTACCTCGACTAATAACCTTACAAGTTTTCCTTGCAGGAAATGAAGAGAGGCATGAGATGGAATATAGACGTAATCCGCACATACGCTATATCGGAGTGACTTGGTTTAATTCTCTTCACACAGTGGTCACGACTGTGCATTAAAAAACACTGGGGAGAGTGTTGTTTTGGAACAACTAATTGTTCTGTGCAATCCCCATGCTCTAAATAACAAATAACCTTACATAGTAGAATGCTCTATGAAGGTGTCGGAGGCTGACTTCATTGATTGCATGAGTGGTGACATTGGTCAGATGAACCGTTAGAAGCAGAATCTATGCATAATTGGTCCCCTTAAGGCAATTGCTTGCCTGTATAGCATGAGAAGAATGACAGAGTCAATTAACAACTGAGACAAGCCATTACCCCAGGGCTGCAGATGCCCATCACAAACTTCTACATAAAACATTATTTTCTATTGAATGGTCCATTACATTAAAAAAAAAAGAGAAGTCAAAAGAAGTGCAAGACTGCACCAGTTCATTGCTGTGCATCTGTCCCTCAGCAATTGGAACAGACATTGAATACAGACAGATACAATGTAATCATTTCCATCTTTCAGGCAACTCTTGCTTACACCGCATCTTCACATTAAATCATCAAAATGTGTGAAGCATACTACCACAAATCCACTTTGTAAATGTGCACAGAAATTGCATAAAAATAGGAAATGCAACCTTTTTTTTTCTTGAAGGACATGTTTATTGGAGAAAACTTTCATATAGGAAAGATCCATGCTATACCTCCAGGGTCCCGGGTATGATTGTGAAGACAATAGAAATAGGCATTTCACCAAAAATTCTCATCTGATTTCTTAGCCACCTGTGTGGCGAGTTGTCTAATTTATATGTTGTATGTTGTATTTTAGGTGTCAAACATACCGCCAGGGAGATACCAAAGCATACACCTTTTTCTATGTCGACTTCTCCGTGCAGGCGATAGAACATGGAAAAGTTGCTAGCTTTACAGTAATCTTGTGTGTTCTATAACATCTGGGAACTACCAGCATCCTGTCTTAGGATCTTCTCTCAACACTAACACTATCTTTGGGTGACTTGTTGACTACAGTGTCCAAGATGGCAGGAGCTTAATTTAGCAGCTTCGCCAGGACAGTCAAAAAATCGTCTTTATCTTGTATTTAGGACGCTATTCAAACTGCTGAGCAGCGCCCCTGACATCTGAGAACTTGGACGGCAGATATACACTATTATTCATCAATTTGGTGGATTTAGGGGTCCGCACAGCTGCAGCACTGACCGGGGGGCCTAGTGGAGAAGTGTGGCTCAGGGGTTAGAGGTGGCAGACCCGGAAGCTGAGATCGGCCATGGACCAGGGTTCAATTCCCCGCCCCGACGGGGGTTGGGCTCAATAATACCACGGACTCGATAATTCTCACTCCGGTGCCTACTCGACTCACGGGTTCACACTCTGCGACTCTGGGCAATAGCTTGCTTAATCTCCACAACGGCCCCTCGTGGCGGGATGCCTGGCTTTCACCTTGTGGATACCCTGCCGGGGTATCTCACAGGGGAATACCAGGACGGGTTCCCTAAGCAAGCGCATAGATGCCTGCGATGTGGGCGATTTGCGCTATATAAATACATTTACATTTACATTTACATTTACATTTACATAGTGGAAAGGTGAGGCCCTCACTCGATCGGCGCCCGCACTAGTTTTCCTAGCAGCCTGATTGGAGAGGCACAGGGACTAGGAATAGCTGCTTGACTCCCTCCCCTGCTTGCTGGAACAGAGCGACATCTGTTAAGACTAGTCCCCCAGTTGTACTTTGGTCCTGGCTGAACTTGAGCCCTCCCTGGTTACACCATGAGGCCTCCAGAGTTGATGGCACTGGAGAGATCTGCGTCTTTGAGGACCCTGCATGGGGACAGGGCCTGGTGCCTCTGGGCCCTGCACATCATCACTCCCACCATCAAAGTCCTGAATGAGCGGCCCAGCAGCTGATCATACCCATATGCGTGGCTTGATCTCACATGGTGAGTCATAACCAGGAACGATTAATTGGACATTTACTGGTGGCCCTTGAGTGACCTGAGGCTGAGGAATTGCTGAGCATAGGACCCTGCTTCGAGGCCTGCACCCCGCCATTGTAAGCGGAATGAGCTGAAAAGTGGGTGGCCCACCAATGTTTCCCCTTTCCCACTGCAGTGCTCCATCTGCTCCCTGATGAGCTCTAGGTAGGTCTCTATTAACCTAGGTTGCTTCTTCTCCTTTGCGGCACCTCCAAGGAGGTGCTTGGTTGCTGCTTTGGGTCCGTTACGGGCTAGATAAGTGCTGGGTCTGGAACACCACGGAGAAGGGTCTACCTGGAGAGACTAGCACTTGAGTAAACTATCCTGGCAGCAGCGAGTGGACACAGTGGGTTTGAGATCAGAAAGCATCCCAGAGTGGCATAGTAATCATAGGGTTGGTCCTCATCTCCACAACTCAGATCTTACTTCCGTCCACAGTGGCACCCCTATGTAGTTATCTTTTCTCTGGTGTGTTGGACCAGATTAGCAAAATTGGTGGCCTTCCACCCCCAGACCTTAATCATTTGCCCCTGTGGTGTCTCTGAGGGGCCCCCACCTTAGTGGCTAGTCTGCTAATGCTGCAGCCTGAATTCCCCACAGCATCTACAAGCGGGTCTGTGCTCATCTGACTGATCTGACCTTGTTGATTCTCCTGGACCATCCCTGAGGAGTCTTGCGTTAATCTTGCCACAATGGCTAAGCTCATATGTGCTACAGCATCTAAGGTGCCCAGAGCCATGGATTATGCCTCTGCCTTGACCTTCAGAGCAACATTATGTGCCCCATTGACATCAGTGGACACATCAGAAAAGCTTGAATCTATCCTTACTTCAATAGAGCATTCTACGACATCGCTGGACAATAAAATCAACATGGTGGCTTTTGATCTGAGTTTCCTCGGGGGACCACATGAAGCTCTTCAGTAGGTTTCTAAACAGAGATTATTATCAAGGAGCACAACCGGCAGACTACAGGTACACTGAGGCAACTTGCAGAACTCATGGATCGGGTGTGCTCCATTGAAGGGTGAGATGAGGATGCCAAAGGCAGGTCCTGCAGGAGCAACATCCACATTGTAGATCTGGTGGAAGGCAAGTAGGGCCAGGATGCAGCAGCCTCCTTAGAAACTTGGGTCAATAGCTTTATGCCATCACACAAGCTATCTCATTCTTTTCACATTATAAGAGAGCATATGGTCCCAGCATGACGGCTCCCTCAGGGGCCAATGCCCCATCCCCCAGTGGCTAAATTGCTCCACTAAAGGGATGGAGAAGCAGTGCTAGAAGAGCCTTGACAGCTACCTTCCCTCAGAATTGACAGCTGCTGCATCATCTTATTCCCAGACTACACCCTTGAGGTGCACCACCTGCATGCCTCCTTTACAGGAGTAAATCACAAAATGTGCAAGCTAGGTCTCGCATATTTCCTTCTGTTTCTCGCCAAGGTTTGATTTGTCGCTGCAAAAAAATCTCACTTCGTTGAAGATCCTGATGTAGGTTGGGACTAGGCTGAGCAGCTGTCAGGTACTGTCGATTATTTGATTAAAAAAAGATGCATAACACCAAGATGAAGGAACAGATAGAGATATTCTGTCTGGGGTCGTTTTGTCATTGTGGCCAGT
The DNA here is from genome assembly GCF_964263255.1 of Lissotriton vulgaris. Classification (NCBI taxonomy): domain Eukaryota; kingdom Metazoa; phylum Chordata; class Amphibia; order Caudata; family Salamandridae; genus Lissotriton; species Lissotriton vulgaris. The sequence continues at coordinate 449,502,371 of NC_141694.1, forward strand.
GGCATAGCCCCATTAGAGACACAGACGGATGAAGACAGGCTATCAGCATTGGATAAGGCAGGATTTTTCCACAAGTAGGGCCTCGCAATTCAACCAGTGACAATGAATCGTATACATCTTACACTTCACTGCCAGCATCACAAATCCTCCTGATGTCACACCTGAAACTACTTACAAACATTTTTAACCACTCATATGCCTCATAATTTTAAAGAGACAACCAGGCTCCATCCCTGATTTTTGGATGGTGCATCACTGCTGCCTTCCTGTATACTTAACTGGCACAGGAAAATACCATTATTTTACAACTACCTAATAATGAATCTTCCTTGTCCAGGGCCCATGTCAGGATGCCCTATCCCACAGCACTATTAACATTGTCTACATGCATCCCTGTAGGTTTCTGTTCTTACTGGTGAGCAATCTGGGTTTGAAGCAGAATTCCACTAATCAATTGTAGTAGTCCAACCTCTCAGAATGCTGTTTGCTTATTGCATTAGGTGTAGACGAGGGTTCATGTGACCCCATCTCATGTATTCTTGTTACTTTTGAAGTTCCTTTTTTCTCACAGGCTACCATTGAACTTTCAGCTTGCAAATGGACTGCATGGGCATCACAACTCCCCTGTTGAGCATGTTATTCTTCTCTGGCACCATAGTGAGTCTTCCTACACACACAACACACCTATGCTGTTCAGTGATTATAACTTTCTTACATGGAATATCAGGGGCATGAGGACAGCTAGCATGTGCTGTGCTATGTTGTCCTACTTCATACAAAGGGGGTGGAGGGAGGGGGGGAGGTGTGCACATAGCGGTCTTCCAGGAATTGCGTACCATTGATCAGGACATGAGTCGACTTTAGAGGCACTGGTGGTTACAGGTGTTTTCCACAAACTATTCTGCTTTCTTCTGCAGTGCTTTTGTCTGAATAAAAGCAGATATCTCCTTTCAACCATGCAACATCATCCAGGATAAGGAGGGCAGATATATTTTGGTGGAGGAGACCTTAGATAGCCAACAGGTCATCATAGGTAGCATATGTGCCCCGAACTCTGAACAAGCTTCTTTCTCTCGACCACTTTTACAGGTCCTAGCCCAATGGGTAAGAGTTCTTTGGATACTCAGGGCCTGATTTGCAACACTAACTTACACTTTTGTGTAAGTTTATGATTCTTTACTATTCACAAAGGGATTTACGAGTACTTTCTTTTTATGTGCGGATACTACTCTAAATCTCTTCCTGAATTGCAAACAATCATAAATTTACACAAAAGTATAAGTTTACCTTTATGAATCAGTGCCTCAATGGAGACTTTACTATGTATTAGACATCACACATGACAGGTCATTCCCGCTCTTCCCCAGGCACCCACTACACACAACTCTAAACATTTGGCTAATTGCCCCAGAGCTGGTCAGGGTGTACTCTTTTTTTTATGCTCCTCTGCACATCCTCCATGTGTGGTTTGATCCGATTGTGTGCTCCAGCTTCATAAGCTCTTCGTTCATCCTGGTTGACTACCTGAGCGGAACCATTTCATATCCAAATCATGACCACAGGGATCTTCTGTGGGCCGGCATGCTCTAATACCCACGAGGAGGTTCCAACCCTCATTGTTGAAGGATCAGGCGTTCCGCGATACACTCCAAAACAAGATTTCAGATTACTTCAACCACCCACAACCGTGCCTCAACCTGTGCCATTGAGTGCCATGCAGTTTAGGTCACAATCAGTTCACTTTCAGCCAGTGTAGTCAAAGGGACCTGTAGGATCCTTGATGCAGAATTGAAGGCCAATGTAGAATCCCTACTTTACTTAGAAGGTTAAGCAATCATTAGTGATACCCACAGGTAGGTGTCTCAAGCAAAGCATTCTGACTTGCTTGAGTGGCTTTGTTGCATTATTAGGCTACGCACACAGTAAAGACCTACACTGAGTCATGCAAGCCCAGCACTGTTCTGGCTTGGCTGATCAAGCTGGAACACTGCCACATCTTCATATCTTCCCTTTGTCTTTGAAGGGACTGTTACGCGCACACCGAATCTGTAATCCACACCGCTCTCACTGATTCCTATGTGAAGTTATATGCTCCTGCAGAGACTGACTCCAGTGGGGATATAGCAGTCTTCTTAAGTAATGTCCCCTTACCCTAAGTCACACTGGAGCAGACCCAAGAGCTTGACCTCCACATATCTTCAGCTTGAATAATAGAAGTAATATGCGCTCTAGCCACTAACACGACTCCTGGCCTGCATGGAATCCCACTGAAGTTCTATCTGGCTTTCTCCAACTTCCTGTCTCTGTGGCTGGTACATGGGTAGGAGACTGCTGAAACAGACAGGCACCTCCCTTAGTCTCTTGGGAAGCCTTACTTTTTTTCTGTTTCCAAGCCAAAAATGGACACAATGGACATATCTTTATACTGACATTTGATAATCCTCAACAACGATTGCGGATGTAAATTTTAAGACGCCAGCGCCAAAGATACCTATAGGGAACTGATTAGAGATTACCACCATGATATTGCAACTTGCAAAAAATCTTATCTAGCTAGCAAAATTGAGGGTGCTTCCAACTCTTGTAAAGAAATTTTCAAAATAGTTAAGGATTTCATCTCTCCCCCTTGGGTCAGTCCCAAACTGACCCATTCGGAGTCATGTATCATCGAACTGGCCAACTTCTTTACCAATAAAATCAGGACTATTCAGGCCTCTTTTGGAACCATTACCAAGGATTCCTCCCCCTTGTCTAGTCTTTCTGACCCCTCTCAGACTTCGTCCACTCCCTCTCTCTGGAGTTTCCCCCCACTATCCCTTCAGTCCTCTCTTGACTTTCTTTCCAAACTAAAGTCAGGTTCCCCACTTGACCCGTGCCCCGCAAAATTTTTGGCACGCATGGCCCCCACCCTCAATCATATCATTAATCCTATTCTGAACCTTTCACTTAACACAGGCGTTGTACCTCAAGCTTGGAAGCAGGCCTTCATCCTCCCCCTTCTGAAGAAGGCTAACTTGTCACCGGAGCTTCATCTCAACTACAGACCCATCTCCCTTCTGCCAGCATTGGCGAAAGTGGCCCAAAAACATGTTCATTCCACCCTGTCCCATTTTTTGGAGTCCCATGACATCTTGCATAGATCACAATCTGGTTTCCGCTCTAACTTGAGCACTGAAACTGCCTTGCTCGAGGTCACGGAGATGATTAGAGAGACCCTGGACAGGGGAGGAAAAGCTATGCTGGTGATGCTAGACCTATCAGCGGCCTTTGACACCGTCCCCCATGACCGCCTCCTATTTAGACTCTGGGAGATAGGTCTAAGGGGGACGGTGTTCAGTTGGTTCAGGTCCTTCCTCACTGGCCGGCAGCAAACGATCTGGGCTCCACCTTTCTCTGCTGCTATGCCGCCTCTGGAGGTCGGAGTGCCGCAGGGCTCAATACTGAGCCCCTCACTCTTTAACATCTATATGACCCCTTTGGCGGTTCTTGCAGAGAGTTTAGGGGCCCAGATCGTATCGTATGCTGACGACACTCAACTCCTGTTCGCCTGTGACAAGGGACAGGACTTCGACGGGGCTTCCATCCGGGGCTGCCTTGGGGCTGTATTTGACTGGTTCAGTCGGCACAGTCTCAAGTGCAACTCCGACAAATCCGAGGTTCTTTTCTTTGGCTGCCCCGCCGACTCTAAATAGAAAGACTGGTGGCCGGCAGCCATGTTTACGCCTACTGGCGACTCTGGAGCTGCCAAAAACCTAGATATTCAGATTGATAATTGTCTCTCCTTTATGGCCCAAGTCTCAGGTTTAGTCGGCAAATGCTTTGCCATTTTAAAAATGCTGAGGAAGTTCCTGCCGCTCTTGTCCTTGGAACATAGGAAGATCACTGTCCAGGCCCTGATCGGCTCCAGGCTTGACTATTCTAACGTTCTCTACCTCGGTCTGCCTGAATACCTCCTATCGCGTCTGCAGGTGGTTCAGAACTCAGCGCCCCGTGCCATCTTCGGCCTCCCCAGGAGAGCAAGGGCCAGTGAGCTTCTGAAGACTCTCCACTGGCTCCCCATGAAGAAGCGTATCATCTTTAAGACCTTGACCATTGCATTTAAAGCCTTGCATGGTATAGGTGCCCGCTATCTTCAGAAATGGGTCAGTTTTTATTCTCCAGCCAGATCCCTGCGCTCTTCCTCACAAGCCAAGGCAGCGATTCCCAGGATCCGGCGTGCCCGCTGTGGGGGGCGCTCTTTTAAACTCCTTGCCCCGCAGTTATGGAACGATCTCCCTCTCTCCTTGAGATCCAGCTCCAATCTTCTCGCCTTTAGAAAAGACCCGAAGACATTCCTCTTCCTGCAATAAACACCGCCTGTACTTCTATGTTTTCTGTCACCCATCCGTTTTTAATATTCTCTGACCTTGCTGAGGTCTTACAGCGCCGGGACACTCCTCGGAGTAGCCGTGCGCTATAGAAGCACCCCCTTAACATTAACATAACATTAACGATTGTAAAATTCTAAGCACAGTTCTGGATGGAGCATTTACTGCTGCTAATCCCCTAACTAGTGAATCCCAACAAGAACAGCATTGTGAAGGTAGGAGCACATTGCTGAATATACACAGGCTTTTCAGGGTCATGTAAGTTGCGCCGGGTCCTTGGCCCCGGGTTGCTTGCATGCTTGCATGGCCCTAGTCCTTAAAAAGGCATTTGATTCATTGAGCTGTAAAGTCATGCTGTCCAAGTTTAGGCTGCCCACTGACAAAAGCTGCTTAGGAGCCCCCAATTGCAAGCTTTACTACCTGACTGCTCAGTTATAGTAGGTAAGCCACTAGTTTGCAGAAATTCACTTAGACAACACTGCCTCAATCTACCCCCCTGGCAGCTGGAACAAATTCTAGGATTGTTTCATCCTCTTTAGACTAAGGCTCCTTCTTAGCCACATCTGCTTCAAGTGGCGCATTGCTGCTTTTAGAGTACTTTGCACATAACAGGCTCAACTGTACCCTATGCCCGCCATTTCCATGCTAGGTTCCCTACTCATCCCGGGATCGTTGACATCCACCAATCTACTGAGCTGGTATGCTGAGAGGAGTGCCAAAAGTAGGTAACCTCTTAGAGGGCAGAAAGTCGCTGCCCTTCGAAGGGATAATAAAGCAACTAACATTCTTGGGGGGCTGTTCCTAATATATCACACATTGGTTTATGCATTGCACATCAGCTGGAACACTAAGGTGGCGGAACCCCCATCTCATGCTATAGTCCACTAGCCCCACTCCATGGGCAACAGTTGCAGGCTTATCAGCTGGCTGACCAAGGCTTTTGGGGAGCATATCCAGATTTCTCTTGCCAGCCTTCAAGACAAGTAGGTAATAAAAATAATACTGGCTTGCCTGGTGGCTGTCTCTAGAAACGCAATGTTCAAACGTATCCAACTCTGTATACTGCATAGGGCATATCAGCTGCTTGCCAAGATCACCAAGTTTTTCCCTGGGGCGAATGCCTGCTGCCCTCTTAGCCATGTTACCGATGATGACTTACACAAAATAATGGTCTTGTACATCCCTTTACAAGTACTGGTGAACAGTTACTTATTAGCTTGCACAAATGATTGAGATAAATATCCTTCATAGGTCTGTGTCATGAAGTATTTCCTGTGCACTAAGAAAAACAAAACAATGACTCACTTTCTTGACCTAGCTCGACTCCTGGCCAGGCCCACAGTCATACACCAGTGCAGGACTTCCATTTCCACTGCTGAATCAGTGTGGCGTGGTCTCCATTAGGTTTTGCCGGGTCAGAGAGAACTGCCCTGAGAATGTAAGAGGCAAAGACCTCCGGAAATTCCCTACATGGAATAGGACTACCTGCTACTCAGCTTCCCAGTGTTGGACAAAGATGATTCCCTTTCCTTCTAGATGCGATCCCCCCCGAAGAACTGAGTGCGATATCCCTTGCTGTAGCTAACCCTGCCAGCACAACCCTGATCGCCAATATTTTCTGGCGTCTGTCCCCAAGTACCTTTAAACTGGCTCACTCATGTAAAGTTCTAACCCAGATCCTTGTGCTAAAATCCATTGTGTGTAATGTGCATGTATGTGGCCTATATGGTGAATACATTGTGTATGAGTGAGCTAGAGTACTGGAGGCCTGCAGGTTCCATTTTGGAAGCCTAGATCTATTACTGTGCACAATATGGACTTGAGGGTGCCTTTCTAGACAGTGGTAGAGTATTGTTGGTATTCTTAAAGAAGGTGGAAGGATACCTAGACACCAAAGTGGGGAGAGAGGTGACAGAGTTCCTTTCAAAATTAATTTTTTTCATTTGTTGCAAAGGGACTGTAGCACTGCCATTTGGTGCATAGTGAAGGTGACGGGTGGGACTGCAGTTTCTGTTATTAAGGATGAGAAGAGTCCTGTGGATGAGGCCAGCCTTTTGTTTCTTTCTTGATCACTGTCCGTGGTGCTGTTGATGAGCTCAAATCTCTTTGTACCTTCTGGGAGGAGCATCACTCCACACAAAGGCAATGTCTAGAAACAGCATGGAGAGGGTATATGAAAAAAGACCCCAACTCAAACCAGCTGTGAAAATTCCAAGAGTGTATCTGCATCGCCTGTATAAAAGTCGGAACCACATACCCACTTGTTTTTCCAGTTATCCCTTTCAACCAAGTTAGGGAATGCTCCACAATGTACTCAGAGGACTACAGCACAACCAGGCTTGGTGTCTGCCTGATAGCCAGCTTCCCATAAGTATGGGACATCACCTGGAGTCTGGCCTTGCTGAAAGAAGCAGAGGCTTTGGCCTTAATCACCTTTAATCCAACCTGCTGCTGTAAGAAGAAAGGATCCTGCCAACCCTGCATAGTTGTAACTGACCTGAAGCGCTAGAGCAGGTCTTCTTGTGGAAAGAAGAACAGGGAGAGAGCAATGCATATCCAACTTTGATGGGTAGCAGTCTCTGTAAAAATTGGCTCCAAGGGGGAAACATGTTCAGCAGTCATCGGCACTGTAATCAGGTTTGTGTCTGATACGGCCCGTACAGCCATCAAGAAGTTTGCACACAAGCTGGAGTGACTCGTGAACCTCCAAGAAGCTTTTTCCAGAGGCAGAGTGTGATGTAAAGAAGTTTGTGCCTGAAGCAAAGTGCTCCACCACCCAGAAGATGCTCTTCGGCAGACCGTTTTCCACCATCCAGGACTGTACCTGAGAAGTGCCATGCATCTGCAACAAATACCTCATGCTGCTGTGTTCCATCACCTTAACAGCCTGATTACCACATCTCACCCCACTGCCTACTTTTGAGGACTTTGGATGCTAGCTCTCTCTGTCATCCAGTTGCCTCCTTCCCCAGAATTGTGGGTCGAGCCTCCAGCTGGGACATGTCCTTTAAGAAGTAAGAGTGAAGCAAGATGCGTGCTGTGGGTCCCTCCCGTATGATGGAAAACACACTCTGAAACCTACACTTTGGTGAGACAGTGCATGAGCCCAGACTTGCTTGAGCACTGAAAGCTAGATCTGAACTCTGGTATAATCTGTACCTAAGTCACAAATCATGATTAGAGCTCCCAGTTTTCCCTTTTTACAGATTTTTATAGATACATATAGACAGAACACTATTTATTTTTCTGTCAGTATTTATTTTTAAATACAGAAAAATACATAAAATAGGCCTTCTTTGGATGTTTTTTTTCTATTGTCAATCATTAGTGACAGGTTAATAGGTGTATAAATTGAGAGGTGGGGGAGATGAATAAAAACAGTAGATTTCCTAATTAAGTTTAATTACGTAAAGATCTACAATTATTTATGCTATTCTACAATGCAAGTGTTTTCCGAATACACTATTGCACTGTATACTACTTAAACCTTTTGGGCATGCAAATGCGAGTAACTTTTATCAGTTTAATAAATGTAGAAAAATACCCAGTGCTGATTCATTTATACTGAATACACAATATTAAATGGATAAATGCAGAAACAATGAGCACAAATTATATAGGGATAAATACAGACGGAAATGTTGAAAAAATAAATACCATAAAACCGGGAGCCCTAATCATGATACATGCCCAAGGGACACTCAGAGCCCAAAGAGAGACCTACCTAGATCCACAAAAGGGTGAACATCTGAGAGAACTAGGTATAGCAGAATATAAGGTGCAGTGGCCCAAGAGACAGTATGGAAAGCTGGCTGTTAGTGCGCTATGTTTTAAGTGTGCAGTTAAAGTACTTGTCATCTATCAAAGTGCAGCACTGGATTGGACATTCAGTTATTGTGTTGATAGTTGATTATTAAGCTCTGGGTTTGCACCCCCTATACTACCTCCATGAGAAGCCTCTGACTGTTTTCCATTGCTAATGCAGAGCATCAAGTGCCTAAGGGGTTGTACTTGCCCCAGTTTGTAGAGCCACAGTAGAATGGAGGAATGGAATTTTCCAGAGGTAAATGGTGTCAACCCCCATGGCTGAGGCCCAGTAGTCCTTACTTGCATAGTGACTCCCAAAACAGTGTCTGACAGTTCCTCTCTGACCTCTAGTAATATAATGCAGTCTGCAAGTAGGCTTGGGACAAATGCTACATTCCTTTTTTCAAACAGTAGCTCCAGTGTAAAGTGTCTATGGTAGTTGATGGGCCCTTCTTCTCCCAAATGTCTTCCCCTACTAGGCAGGTCTGACCCTCTGTGCACTGCTCTGTGGAAACTAATTGGTACACCACCATTGACTTTGAGGCAAAGGTATGGCAAAATCCATACCTCTCCTACCATCCACCAAATGACAGTTGTAATGAAAATGATTTCCAGCCCCATGTATCAGGAAGGGCCCTGACACTTACCAGGAAAGTCTGTCCTCTTTTTCCAAGCTATTGTGCCTGGTGTCCCCCTTCCGTTTATGAGATGACAGCAATACACATATGATGTCTAAAGAAAAATTAACTTCTCCTGCATTTAGTGTTGTGTTCCAGGCTATGGATTTCTAAAATTTAAATGCAGTCTTCAAACACTCCTGCACGGCAAATAACTGCTTCTAGCATATGCATATGCACAATTAATTGCATGGCACAGTCTTCTAGTATACATGTACTGGCACAACGCAAGGGATGTTGCATTTAGGATTCTGGATTTATCAAGAGCAGCGAACATTCGATGAATTGGCCAGTAGGCCTGTATTAATATCTCACAAGTAAAATGGCTGTCAATATAATTCACCACCATGCTCCACACATGAAATCCATGACAGAAATAGTAGTCCATTTCTGTTGGACCTGGCCCTTTCCTCAGGTTCATCCCCAAACTTTTTGCCTTCACCCTCTTGATTTCTGAGCCCATTCATGCTGGCTTTTCAGACTCTGCACACTTTACCACTGCTACCCAGCGCTAAAGCGTGTGTGCCCTCTATTTTAAACATGGTGGAATTGTCTTACACCCAGTTGGCGCATTTACTCTACTTGTAAATTCCTAGTAAAGTGATGCTACATGTATCCAGAGCCTGGAGGTTAAATGTAACTGATGGGCCTGCAGCACTCATTGTGCAACCAACTTAAGAAACCCTTTAAAAATCTCTCTGGTGGTCGGGCTGAACGTGTGAGCTAATCCCGGTCTAGCGCAATCAGATAAACACACTTGCCACTTCGTGTTTAATGCACTATTTTTACTTAACACTTCCAAACTGTGTATCACTGGTTGTACTGATTGTATTTTTGTCATTTTGATCTTAAATAATTTATTAAATGTTACTAAATAGTTTCTAAATTGGTTTGGGATTTTTACTGTTTTGTGTTTTCACTTTAATCAGTTTGAAGTACTGCATAAATGCTTTTCCCTGTCTGTAAGTTAAGACTGACCATGTTGTGCCTAGCTACCAGAGGGGAAAGCATAGGGTAACTCAGCATTTGCTTGTGTTTCACACTGTGGTTACTGCTGAGTAGGTTTTTCAGCCCCTTCAACCAGTAACCCAATTTCCAACATTGCTGTTCAGTGGTGAGGAGTAGGACTTGTGTTTTTACAGTGTCTTAAAGTTATTTTTTGTTACACTAAAATCCCAGATAAATAATTTGAAACCATTTTGATTTTTGTTTAAGTTTTTCTTGACTGGCTATTGGTCCTTTTCCAAATCTACTCTCATTGCTACCTGGCTGTGTGTGACCTTACCTGCAATAATACAATTTGGCACTGTGGTTGAGTTCAAACACTTCTGTAAGGAAAGGGGACTGCAAACCATGAAAGGCACCATGATATGGATGAGCAGGAGCAGGGCCTTGATGCAAGCCCTGAGATGCAACTCTTAGTAGAGGGGAGTGACTTGTCTCCTGAGTGGGAACTTCCTGCCAGAGTGAATATTTGTGGACCTTCACATGGCTTGTACCCTGAGGAGGTGTTAGACAGGAAGGAAGAAAGAGAGTTTAAGCTGCAGATGGCCACGCTCAAGATAGAGAAGAAGACAACTGAGGCTAAGACAAGAGAGCCTTGGAAAAGGAAAAGGCTGATGCTGGAAGATCCTTGGAGGAAAAGATACTAACCATGGATGAGAGGAGAATGGCTCATGAGCTAAGTCTCAGAGAGCTGGAGATCAGATCTAAGCAAATAGAGTTCAGCAGTAATCATGGCAGTATGCCTGCAGTGTCTGAGAGGGACAAGAAAATGAATATTCCTAAAACTATGGCACTCAGTTATGTGGTAGGGGTTGACATACATAAGTGGTTATCTGCTTATGAGGTGGCCCTTAAGATGCACATAGTCCCAGAAGAGTTTTAGAGGGCATCCCCCTAGAAACACATGTCTACAGGAGGATGGGCTACCTTGCTTACACTGGAGGTAGGGGGCGAAGTAAAATATATCCCAAAGAAAACCATCCTTGTCACCAAGTTCGAACTCACCCCAGAATATTATTGCACTAGGTTCAGGGATGGTCAAAAGATGCAGAAACAGTCATGGGTGGATTTTCTTGATTATGCCAACAAGGCACTGAGTAATTGGGTGCGGGGTAGCAACATTGTTCATTTTACTGGTTTGCTTACTCTGAAACTAGGAGAGCCCATACTCAGTACATATTTTGTGGAGTTGTGCCAACACCTGGTTGACAGCAAGCTCACTGATCTCAGAGAGATTGCAAAGGAGGTGGACCTCTGAATCAGTGCCAGCGTGTCAAGAAGATACCTGAGAGTGACCCCTAGAAATGTGGATTTCCTATCCCCTAGCAGTATAAAGGGAGAGTTTAAAAGCTACCTAGACAAGTCCCAGAGTAAGGTGGAGGAAAGGGTTCCCAACTCCCTTCTGAGAAGCAGGGGGGAGGCCTTGGTGGGCGGTAACCCAGTGCACACATTTCCAGGCCCGCTGCATTGAGTGTTTCAAGCTAGGATACAAGCAGCTGTACTCTGTCTGTCCTAGGAAAACAACCACTAACTGGTGAAACCTCAACAGGAGTTTCCAATGTGGCCTTGGAGGTAAATAGTCCCCTGGGGCAGGAGGTAGACCATTCTCTAATCCCGCTTATTTGGGGGGTGAACTCAGAGGGTGAACTGGTGATTCCTGAGGGGGAGAGATGTCTTTTCTACCAGGAAGAAATTAATGGGATCCCTAGCACTGCTTTGAGAGATACGGAGCTAGCCAGACCATTGCAGTGGAAAATCTGTTTTCCTATAGCAGTACACTGCCAGGTGTTTAGGGTAACTCAGGTCAGGTAGCAGGACTTTTTCTAACCCATGGCACTGGTATCCCTGGTGTGGGGTGGGGAGGTGACCCAGAGGAAAGTCATAGTTAGTCCCCAGATCCCAATAGACTAGATTCTGGGAACAAGTTATCCCAGGTGACACAGGAGCTGGAAGGGCCAGCTGCCCAGGGTGCCCTGACAGTTCAGTCTTCTAGGGGTAACACTCCCACACGGAGGATACAGGAGCCCAAATGGAGGGGTAGGATGAGGGAGGACTTACCCATGTTCCCTTTCCAGCTTAAGGGTACAGACCCTGGGCTGAATAGCCAGTCTCAGGATACCACTGCATGACTGGTGGGAGATATAGTGGAAGTAGGGCGCCTAGGGCTGTTGCCTTCCCCACTCTGAGAATCCTCAGTGGTCATAGAAACTTCAGAGGAACATAAGACACTCCTTGTCAGCCCTAAGGCTGAAAGAGAGGCCTACCAAATGTCCAGCTTGACTCTTCCACATGGCAGTGGATGGCCCAGGGTCTGGCCCCTGATACTGACAGCTGTCAGTGGCCTCTGTTGGTTGCAGCTGAATTTTCCTTGGGGTAGGGGCAGAAGTCGACCCAAGGGGTGGAATGGGTTACATCACTTTGTTGTCCAGGGTGGTGCTGTCTGCCTACTGGGCAATGAGCTCATGGCTAGTCTATTGGGATCTGGGGACTAACTATGACTTTCCTCTTGGTCACCTCCCCACCCCACTCAATGAGCAAATTATGGTTAGGACCTGCAAAGATGGGGTCCACAAGTGAAAGGAAGGTTTCCCCATGAGTCAGTTCAGTGGCTCCAGAGAGCGTAGACTGAGGTATCCAACTGAATTGGCAAAGGTGTAGAACTGACAAGTTCCCCTGCACAGCAGGACTTTCAACCATGTTCTATCATCTGAGTAGGGAAGCCCATCAAGGTATTGATTAGCCTACCCTGGCTTTTTGGCTGAAGGAGGGTCGTGTTTGACATGTCGCTTTTTGCAGGGTCATCCCCAAAGCGTGAAATTGGCTTACAACCAATTGGCACATTTAATTTACTTGAACGTCCCTGGTAAAGTGGTATTGCATGAACCCTTGGCCTGTAAATTAAATTCTCATAGTGAACCTGCAGTATGCATTGTGACACCACCTTAACTACCCCTTTATACATGTGTCAGGCTTGCCACTGCAGTTTGAATGTGCAGTTTCAAACAGTCATTTTTACCTGGCAAAATAAGCCTGTTGCCCGGCCTAAACCTTCATTTCTAATACACATAAATCACCCCTAGGTTAGCCCCCAAATAGCACACAGGGAAAAGTGCAGTGTATTTAAAAAAGTTGAACATGTGCTTTTAACATTTACATGTTCCTGTAGTGAAAAACTCTTAAATTTGTTTTTTACTGCTGCAAGGCCAGCTCCTCTCATGAGATAACACTGGGTTAACGTCTTATGTTTAATAAGTGATACATTTCAATTGGGAACAGGTGGGTATATCACGTTTAGTGTCTAAAGAATTGTAATATAAAACCCTCTTTAATGGTAAAGTGGGATTGTAAGTCACAATTCTGAAAATGTTAGTTTTAGAAACGTGCACTAAGTCCAATACCTAGAATACAGTTTGGGCCCATAAACAGTCAGTACTGCTAGGCCACTCAAAATACAAACCACAACTCTAATTGCCAATACTGACTCTGTTATTAAATACCTTTGTTTTTATTCATGATAACTATGCTTAAAACCAGCGATCACTATTTATTTTTTCTATATTTCATACATCAATCATAGCAAAAAACAATTTGTGTTACACATTATAGTACACAGAACGTTACATTTGAATATATCGTCACTGTACATTATAATACATATCACCCACCCCAAATAGACAAAATAAATTACAAACAAAAACATTACAAACTATCAATGCATTCTCACCAGCAAATGAGACAGGTATGCATTTAAATGCCCAAGAGTAAATACTATGTTTAGCCAACTACCACATGTATGTGAATTCCTCCTTGCTGGGCTTCCCAGCCACATAGTGGTGAGCTGATTGGTAACCTGAGGAGTGACTCTGTTGTTAGTCAATACCATCTACCATAGATCCCAACACTCCTTAGTATCATACAGTTATTGGTGGAAGATGTGTCAACGTGTTTCAAATCCTTATTATTTCAAGGTTCTCATCAGGACAAATAACAACACAGTCACAAAGCCAATTGAAGCCCATCTCTATTTACCTCAGTACCATTCAAGCAATGGAAAGTATCGAACTTCCAAATCAAGCCTACCCTCTTAGTGGACCACTGCTACCTGCAATACCAAACACAACCTTATTATGAGCATGTTTTACTTCCACAACTTGAATGGCTGACATAAATCCAAAGAAATACTTACATTTGACAACTTATATTCTTTTGAAGACCATGTTCAATGTCTCTGCTAATGGAATCCTTCAAAGGTTTCCGGCTGCAAGCTTCACCAATCTGAAACAGAATGGTACACAGAATTCACAACTGCTTCACTTTAGTCGCTTGCTTTAAACTGTCACTAATTTGTGATGGATCAACAACTGATGACAGTATCTGCATTGCTCCAGTTGTTTGCATAAATCTCCTAACGAAGAAAAAGTCTGTCTCTCTGTTATCTGTCAAACCAAAATGAACTGGGCAACGGAGAAAAAGTCTGTCTCTCTGTAGTAGTAAGAAGGGATATCTTCCATCAAACTCTGGCCACAAAAGTGACAGGTCTGGGCAGGAAACCCTGGCCGGAAATTTGACAGGTCTAGTCTCAAATTTGACAACAAACTCCTGGCCGGAAATATGACAGGTCTGGCAGCAACTTGCTGGCCTTAAATTTGACAGGGCATGGGCGCAGACTGCTGGCCTTAAATTTGACAGGGGCCTGGCAGCAACTTGCTGGCCTTAAATTTGACAGGGCATGGGCGCAGACTGCTGGCCTTAAATTTGACAGGGGCCTGGCAGCAACTTGCTGGCCTTAAACAGTCCTGGCCTTAAACAGTCCTGGCCTTAAACTGCTGGTAGCAACAAGTGACAAGTGGCACTTTTACTGCCTCTGGGGTGTTAAAAGCAGCTGTCCCGGAAGGGGGCGTATGAGTCATAGGAGGCGGGTTGTTTTTGGAGACAGAGGCGTGGCGGAATCGCCCTAAGGCCATGTGTCCCTGTTGTGGTGTAGAGGTATACGCCTCTTTTAGGGGTTGTGGTTTCTTAGAATACATAAAAACCGGGGTCAGGAGCATGGTATAGCAAGCATCCGCTGGACTACGTGAAGGATCGCCATGGCAGAAAGGAAGAGCTACACCCCATTTGCGAGAAAACATTGGTTTGGTGGCTCACAGCCCCCCATCAGTAGCTTTTACAGAACCATAAGCCCTTTGGTAATGGACGAGAATGCTCAACCAGAAGAACCTAAGGATATGGGCTGCGACGTTACTGCTTTTGGCTGTGGGTTTGCTAAGCGCTTTGGCGCCCCCGGTCTCAAGGATGGCAGCGCCAGGTGTCCCCGATTAAGCGTGACAGCAGCTCTAGCGAGGGTTCGAGTGATGGCTTGGCGTCTGAGCAAAGCATGCCCATTGGAGGTGGAGGATGAGGAAGACACCATAGTTCCGCCTAATACACCCGACTATGAAGACTTGGATTTTCACGAGAGTCTCCTTTTCCTTAGAATGTACCTGTTCAAAAGCCTGATACAAGCGGGGAAGATGAGGGAGCATCGGATGTTATTAGCGACTCTCAAAATTGTCAGAACCGCGGCTGATGGGTCATCGCAAAATATTAACAACTCTCAAGATGGCAGAGCCGCCGCAGAGGGCTGTGAAAATGTGAAGGTGAGTCAAAATGTTATGAGCAGCCATTTACATAAGGATGTATTTTTATTTCTACAACTATCGAACACTAATATCTCTTTTTTTTTGGCCTTCTAGAGAGCAACACCAGGGGGATGCACTTACTTCGTAATGCACAAAGAAAATCAAACTAGGCCACCACCTAATCGCACATCTATGAAACCATGGCTATGAGTCCTAGGAAGGTAGTTGTGCAACAGCCTGATACAAGCGTTGAAGATGAGGGATCACCAATGGATATTACTGACTCTCAAGATTTCAGAGCCGCCGCAGAGGGTGGTGAAAATGTGGTGGTAAGTAAAAAAATAAGTTAGGCGTAGACCCTTTACATGAAAGTTTGTTGTCTTTCTACCGCTAACAGGTTGTCATTATTTATCTTTTGAACCTAGGATGAAACACCAAAAAGAACTGAGGCCCAGGGGCAGACTGCAAAAGGTCGCAGCTTGAATGTATCCTGTATATGCTGTGCAAACCAGACTTTTTAACATAAACAAGGGAACCCAGAGAAATACCTTTAGACCATGGGTAATATACTTTTTAGAGAGAACAGGGGTCTTCAGGGAATGCAATAAAAGGAAGAATAAACATATAGACCACGATAAGTACTATAGTGCAACTTCCCAGCCCAGCCAGGCGGGGAATATTTATTTTTTGAATTTAAAAGGAATCAGGCTGACCAAGAGAAGGTCATGTACAGAGAGTTAGATAGGGCACAATCCTGTACCTATCCCGAAAAGTAGAAAAACCTTTAGATGTCTTACTCCCACCTACTCAGGCGGATGCCTGATGCTGTTCTTTTATTTTTCTCCCTCTTTACTTCTACAGGCATTCTTACTGGAAACAGGCAGTGATTAATACAGTCCTGATGATGATCCCGGTTCACCAAGGGATTGAAACGTTGACGGTTAAAAAACAGTGTTGCTGAAATTCAATTGTATATTACTCTGTATACACTGTATGTCAAGACTTGCTATGACTGTTTATTAATTCCCAAGCGACAATTGGCTCCAAAACTCTCTTTGCCTGTTAAAACTTTTTCTTTCCTTAAATCTAAAGGTTTTTCTACTTTTCGGGATAGGTACAGGATTGTGCCCTATCTAAATCTCTGTACATGACCTTCTCTTGGTCAACCTGATTCCTTTTAAATTCAAAAATGAAATGTTCCTTGCCCGGCTGGGCTGGGAAGTTGCACTATAGTACTTATCGTGCAAACGAGACTGGAAGTTCCACAAAGCTGAGTTCACCTGTGCCCATGGAATGTGGAGATGGTTCTGAGAACGACGAGTTTGAAAAAGCAACGGCGTGGTTCACCAGAGACACCATATCGGGTGTTAAGGGTTTCGCAGCTATTGTTGTACGAACATGTGTCAAACGGGACTATTATAACATGTGCTTCGGCCACTGTATTAGGGATACTCAACAGGGGGCGCACGAGTCTCTAGCCGAATCATACAGAGACTGAATGATACGGCACATATGTAGTTTGCTTGATCCAGACAAGATGTATAAGCTGCTAAGGGTGGTGCACGGCCTGAGCGCTGAAAATAATTTTGGCCACCCTAACATGTTGAAGATCTTGATGGCGACAGTAAAGGAGATACCCTATGCCAATGACCCCTGCGCAAAACTAAGAAGTATGCCTGTTAGACCTGTCTGGCTCTTTGGCGAAGTCCCTCCTAATTTTTATTTATTTTGTCCCCTTTTTGCCCCTCATACCCTTATTAATTTTTTGTGTCTACTGACTTTTTGTAGGTGTTGGCCAGGGGGATAGGTGTTCTCTCTCCCCCTCATAATCTTTTACCTCAGGCCCCAGAGGCCTGTTCTGACAGGAAAGTTGGCACCACCTAAAATGGTGGCCACCAACTGCCCCAACTGTCACCAACAGAACTTGGCCATAGCCTAACATAGGGCATTCCAGAACCTTCTGGTCCATTCTGGACCACTGAAGGGCAGCCTATATAAGGCGGAATGCGGGGCAGCCATTTTGTCTACCTGTGGAAGTCAGCTGGAGGACAGGTGGTAGCTAAGGGTGGGAAAAGGTTAGACTTAGGGTTGACCTCCTGGACTGGGAAGCTGCCTATTTGGTCCAACCCACAACTCCCCTTTTAGTTATTTGTCTTGGCCCCGCTGTGGGAAGTTACTGGAGACCCTGGGCGCCTGTGTGACCCCTAGTCTAGAATAGAGGGGTGAGAACAGGAGAAGGAGACTGCGGAGTAGTGGAGCGCAGTCCTCTGCCCAGTGTGAGGATCTGAACTGAAGAAGACTCCTGAGCCTGTCATCTGTCCAGTAAGGTGGGCTGGGGTTGCAGTGCCTCAAAAGTGCACAGCGACTTTTCATTGAGGAAGCGCCCCCCCCCCCTCCTTCTTTGATTCCCTCCTCCCTTCTGAGGAAAGGACGGAAGCTGGTGGCCTGGGTGGCGCTGTACCCCCTCTTACCTGTAGCAGGACTGCTAGGGAGCCGATTCCCCCCTCAAGCGCTAAGGTGGTGAAGTGTGGAGGGAAGTCTCATCCCATCTGAGAAGCCCTGATTGCTGCTGCCGCGGTCGGGACCCCGGGGGCACTGGCCGCGTCATCGTGAAAACCCCGAGGTCTGAAGTTAGGGAGCGCTGCCGCGCATGCCTCAAGTGTTTCCACTTCATTGACCAGGAGGGGCCTAAGTTTGCGCAGGCTCTGAGGAAGCGGCGTCTTGACCGCGGAGCCTGCGCCGGAAAAGGCAGGAGCGGAGGCAGGCTGAGAGGCGGGACGAGAGCGAGCGCCTTCCGCGCATGTCCGCTGAGTAAGCGTCTTGGCAGGCTGAGAGGCGGGACGAGAGTGAGCGCCTTCCGCGCATGTCCGCTGAGTAAGCGTCTTGGCAGGCTGAGAGGCGGGACGAGAGTGAGCGCCTTTGTGAGGAGAGGCGCCAGGAAGTTCCACAGGATTGCCAAGTGATCCTGCCTTCTCCTCCTGCTCGAGCGCCACACTGAAGAGCTGGCCCGAGCTGGGAGGGGGAGCTAAGAGGCCCAGAAGAGGCCTGGGGGCATCGTGATTTCAGTCCCTGACGCCCCCTAAGTGAGAGACCCACCGAGGAGTTGGCCCAAACCCAGTAACACCGAGGAGACCCCTGAGGCGAGAGAGCCTCTGCAGCCTCGGATCCTAGCCCCTCCTTTTCTGTGTCACCTTTCCCTCTGGGCGCAGGACAACCTCAACAACAGCTGAAAACAAGTAAGGAGGTGTACTGGAAAGGGGGAGAGTGGCACTAAAGGTCATCTGGAAATAACTCACATCCTATTAATGGCCACAGCTGAGTGACACACAGGAGGGAGTAACTTGAAGGGATCATCAGCAACTGTGTATTAGGAAGTGAGGGGGGTTGGTGTTGGGAGAGACCAGTATTGGGCACAATACAGTAACCAGTTGTAATTACTTCTGGGGTCTTATGAAATGCATAATTGATGTGGGTCTTGATCTGGGAGTCTACTGTGTTATGATTAATTCATTGTCTTATTGAACAAGATTCTAGTGGGGTAATAATTAGCCTGATTGATTCTAAGGTACAGTTTATCCTAATGCAAAAGTGTGATAGGAGTTCAAGAATATAGTAACCGCTTTAAAGGCAACGTGATATTCTGCTAGTAATTTAAAAAGTGTAACTGCTGATCCTAAAAGTGACTTGAAATGTTTTGAGCTATTTAAATGTGAGCTACTAATATTTGACAACAAAGAGGATATTATTTTTATATAAAGCAGTACATATTTTCATATAATTTTGGTGTAGTGTTTTCTTTTTGAGTGCTATTGCGTGGAATTACTTTTGGGTGGTCTGCAACCTTTACACTGTGCCTCTGATATGCTAGTCTTGCCCTAGGCCAGGCTACCTAATTCCAACATATTGGTGCCTAGCGGTGGGATTGCGGACTTGGTTGCAGCTACTTACTAGTAATTTGACGTGATACACCCAACCTACACCAGGAGTTTTCTCCTTGCGGCCCTCCCAATTAGTCTTTTTGTTTTTTCTAAATTTATTCCTGGTGGTGGGTGGAGTTGGCTTAAGGTTGCCCTTGCCCCTCTGAAATTTCTGGTGTGTATCCAGGTTTGCCAGACTCACAATGGAGTTCGCTGTGGAAAACCTGGAAGTCTATTCCGTGTCCCAATTGAAAATGTTCTGCCAACAGATGGGGGTCTTTTTCAAACATGGTGCCAGGAAGGGGGAGCTCCAGACTAGCCTTAGGGCCTGGGTGGAGGCACACCAAGAGACAAAGGAGGAGGATGAAGAGGTTGACCAGGACGCGGTGGGGGAGGTAGAAGAGTTATTCCGCCATGAGGGGGAAAACTTACTCACCGGACCAGTGTCCTATTCCAGAAAGGGCAGTAGCATCTCTGGGAGAAGCCTAACGGAAGCCGAGCTCACCGATAGGAGGGAGAAAAGACAGTTAAGGTGGGAGTTGGCTAAGTTGGAGCAGGAGAAAGAGGGTCTATGGAACGTATTTTTAAATGGCACACCATCATCAGCATCAGTTTAGACCCCTGGGTTATGAGTTCCACCTGTATCTTTTCACGAATCATGTTTTGCAGAATATAGAAGGAGTCGTAGGCTTTTGAGATGTGGGGGAGCATGGTATACCATTGGAATTTGGATTGAATGAAAGTGCTTAGGAAATCACCAACACACGCTCGCCCCTCAAACTCCCAGCTGGCGTCGGAAGTTAGATGGTGTGCGTAAATATAGTTAGGCTGGTGTACCCCCGTCTCTTGTGTGTACTCTATATCAAACACTATATAGTCTTCGGTCTTGGTCTTCGGTAGACCTTTAACCATATAACACTGGTGGTTGGTGCCGGCCTTGTAAGACACATGACAACGGGGACATATCATGCCTTTGCACTTGTGATCCGCTGCCACATACCGCCCACACTCGCTGAAGTCCTTTTTAGGGACACATTTGAAAGATTTCTCATGTATGCTCAAGCAGTTTTGCGAGCGACAAAACATCCTGCAAAACCTGCCTTCAGGGTAGCGTCTTCTATACAACCGTCCCTCTGACACATCTTACAACGCATTTCACACTGGTAGTATGTTTTATTGTTGTATATATGGTCACAGTGGGCGCACACATACTTGGCCCCCAGAAAACCTTTAAGGCTCAAGATGCCGTAAAAATGATTTTCGATGTGGAGGACATATACGGTCTTCGGTAGACCTTTAACCATATAACACTGGTGGTTGGTGCCGGCCTTGTAAGACACATGACAACGGGGACATATCATGCCTTTGCACTTGTGATCCGCTGCCACATACCGCCCACACTCGCTGAAGTCCTTTTTAGGGACACATTTGAAAGATTTCTCATGTATGCTCAAGCAGTTTTGCGAGCGACAAAACAACCTGCCAAACCTCACCTTCAGGGTAGCGTCTTCTATACAACCGTCCCTCTGACACATCTTACAACGCATTTCACACTGGTAGTATGTTTTATTGTTGTATATATGGTCACAGTGGGCGCACACATACTTGGCCCCCAGAAAACCTTTAAGGCTCAAGATGCCGTAAAAATGATTTTCGATGTGGAGGACATATACGGTCTTGTTTCTCACAGGTTCCCCGGTTGTAAAGTACTGCCAGGAACCGCTGGGATAAAGAACTTTCACCGTCACGGCGAAATAGTTCTCAAAATGACCTATATCGCCAAAGCCGACCAGACGGTCAGGAGGTATTTCGAGATCCTCATGGGTTTCAGCAGCTCTAGACATGATGACAGCGTCAGGGGTCTTGCAAGCCATCAGCAGACCCACGATGCTGGCAGCCAGACATGTATTGGCAGAGGGGTTGTTAAAGTTGAGCAGCCACCGTTGTTTCTTACCAATTATTTGACTGTATAGTATGCTCTTTAAAGGTCTGTAAACACCCCCTTCACGCCCCCGTACAATGAGGGCTATGACTCTAAAAGTGCCATCGGCGACTAGTTCAGCCTTACTCTGTAAAAGCCTTTGGAGGTTTTCTAAAAATTGCACAGCGTCAAAAACATCTCGGGTCTTCCACCTGGTGAACAACGGCGTGTCAAAACCCTGCCCCTGGAAGCGGAGTTGGAAAAAGTCATTAGGACCCACATTGTGTAACAACCTTTCTATGAGCTCCTGCACAGCCTGATGTATAGCTTGAACACCATGATCGGATGATGTTATTTGGTGTAGGTTAATAAATCTAAACTCCTCATAGTGTTCTACAGCCCTAAACCTCTCTATATTGCGAATGTAACTTCTAACACTCTCTAAAAACAAGGGCTATGGGCCCTCATCAGTTGGAGTGTGAGTAGGGTGGTTTTCTCTGCTGTGTCATTTAGGGGGGTCAGGGTGGGACATGTCTCAGGGGTCCTTGTAAACCTGTGGGTAGCGCATATTCTCGCCTTCTTCAGCTTATGTATTAAAAGCCGGCGTTGCTTTGTACTATTAAGCCACTTTTTTTTTTTTTACGGACCCAGGCTTTTCTAGATACCACGCCCCAGCCTATCTGAACAGGTGGGTTGGTGTCATTGTATGCCTTGTTCATGGAGGCTGCCACTACAGTTCCACCCGAGGTCCTTCTGAATGTTGCTGTGTTGGGAGTTTTAAAGTCCGCCCCCCTACCCCCTTCAAATGGCCGACCCTCGGTATGTTAGACCCTGCACATATGTATTGTCGGTGGTGAAGTGTTGGTTTATATGTTTCAGGCGCTGGTCTTGAAGCTATGGTACAGTGTTTGAAGGGGTCTAAGGAAACATTGGGGTCTAGGGAAACAGATGTGTCTTGTTTGAAGGGGTCTAAGGAAATAGTGGTGTCTTGTTCGAGGGGTTGCGGGGCAACAGATGAGCACTGCTTGAGCAGTCGTAAGAAGCGTACAGACTTTGTCACTAGCCTCTGGATCTTACGGCTATATTTTGGGGGCCTCTTATGAGCACCAGTGGCTGTGGTGGTCTTTAGGGGCTGGTGCTGCCATAGTCACGCCTCTATACCATGTATGTCTGCCACAGCCGCCTGACAGGCCTGTATTATCACTTTTTACACAACCAAACCCTTTCCACGACCTTCTGTTGAGCTTTCTGTTGGGCCTCCCTCTCGAAGCCGTTATTGGAAAACCCCAGATCAATTCTCATGTTTGCGCCGTTAGCATGATGTTTTAATTTTCGAACAGCCATCTGTATCTCTTTTACATGAGCTCCCACTATATCTAGGGTGTTTACAGACCCATCTTGTCCCTGCTTAGTGGGGACCACCTTGCGGGGCCTTATAAATGGATGCAACTCCTTAGGACCCTCTATACTGCTAACAGCCTTAGCCCCATTCCGTAACGCCTGCTCAGGACCCTCTATATTGCTAACAGTCTTAGCCCCATTCTGTACCGCCTGCTCAGTACCCTCTATACTGCCTACAGTCTTAGCCCCATTTTTTAATGCCACTGCCTTTAGTGTTCTAGAAATAGGGACCCACTGCGAACGCCCTGGTGCGTACAGTAGCGGATCATTGCAAACTTTGAATGGAAAAAGCGGATTTACCCACTGGGCCCCCGTGGTATTGTCATCCACACTTATTGCTGAGGGCTGTTTGGGGCTTAGGACGGTCGCGGGGCTGGACACGGGACTGTACAAGGGGCTGGCAGCTGGGCTGGACACGGGACTGTACACGGGGTTGGCAGCAGGGCTGGACACTGGACTGTACACGAGGTTGGCAGCGGGGCTGGACACGGGGCTGTACACGGGGTTGGCAGCGGGCTGGACACGGGACTGTACACACGGTTGGCATCGGGGCTGGTGGGGTCGTATGCCCCCGGAGGTGTACTAGGGGACAAAGGGTATGAGGATTGTGAGGAGCTGTCGTTGTAATCATGCGCCATAGCTGAAATGCCTGTGCCAGGGTTTAGTGACTGGTTACAGGGGTTCTGTAAACCCTCTGTGCTGAAAGACCCCTGGTACACCGCTTCTGGGGTTCTACCTAGGCTGTCTACCATCCCCCTCATCACCTCAAGAGCGTGGCTATTCACAATAGAAGGACCTTCTAGGGGTTGCGTATTATCACCTGTTGAGACCCTAGGCTGGGCCTGAACACTTACAATTGGCTTTGGGGTCTGCTCCGTGGCGTGCACCTCTACATGAACAGTTATTTTATTTGGCACTGTCAGGGGTTTCAGGATGCTGGGTGGATCCAGTGTTGCATTAGTGTTGCTGAGGGACTCTGCTAACTGTAGCTTAGGGACCCCCGGTTTCAGCTTCAGATGTTTTCTTGAGAGACGCAATGTTTTAGGGGGCTGTAGCGGCGCCATCTCTTCTACACCCACAGGTACAACTACCGCCTTTTTGGGGCTCATGGGTGTATAGGCCTCATTCAAGGGCTTAACAGCCTTTTTTACAGATAAGTCTAAGGGGCTATCTTTGGGTTCACGGGTCCTAGGTTTCTTCTTCTCAGGGCTTAAGGGCTTTGCTGGACCTCTGGGAGCACCGGTGCCGTCTTCTTTAGGTTTAAGGGTTCTGCTTGGGGCTCTGTGAATACCTTGGAGGACTTCACACGTTTTAAAGGGTTGGGAAGGTTCTCTGAGTCCCTATGTTTCTTCTTAAGGGAGGCAGTGTTTGAGACACCTTTCCCTTTTGATACCCTGAGATGGCTCAGACCCTCTGTAGCTGTTTTACACAGACCCTGCCGTGTGTTATCTGTGTTTGTAAAAACCCAGCCAGTGCTGACCACACCCCTGTGCAGAATAGATTGTTGTAGAGGATTGTTCATCATGTTGTTTGTTGTGTAGTACGTAGAGAGTTTCTCCTGGCGTACATGCCTACTCACGCCTTTTGCAGCGCTTCTGTTGTTCTGGACGGTTGCTGTTATGTCCCTTAAGGGTTGCGCCGACCTTTCTTCAACAGCATGTTTCTGAGCCGCTTCTCAAATATAAACAGAAAATATATATATATATATATTAGAGAAAGCATAAAAAAAGAACACATACAATCAGCACAATCCTAAGTTCTACACAGCCACCTTTTTATATAGGCATTGCTACAAGTCGTTGTACCCTTCTGCTTGAGAGTCTGTAACACCGCTAGTACTTTTCACACCCTTTGTAACAAACACACCTGATAGAGGTCTTTTTGCAACTCCTTTCTTTGACGGTGGTCCCACTTTAGAAGGTAAAGCTTTCCTCTTCAAAGGGCTTTCTTTTTAACGTTATGTCGGCTCTTGTACCTCGACGCCGTCCGGGCATAACGTGGGGGTGCCTGTAAAGAAAAAAAATAATACCCAGCCTTAGTCATCTTTCTGAGGAGTCCCCCTATACACCCTCAGGGCCAGGACTCTGGCCTACCTCACCAACTCCCCAGCGTTTTGCACACTGTTCAGAGCTCCTTGAGCCTCAATGTACACCATAAGATCTTCAAAAACTTGTTGTAGGTCGGGATCATAAGCTGCAAAAGCATACATACATGAGAACTCATTAGAAAAAAGAGAACTTCTGAGTGATTGGTGTACAAAACTACGTAGAACTACACAACTCTAAATATATATATACCTGGCTGTGGGGCTGACAAGTGTCCGGCGTTGCTAGTTATTACAGCGGTGTCCAGAGCAGGGGGTACATTGGTAACGGCTGCTTTTGCAGAGTCTTGCATCTATATTAAACATTAAATGGAAGCAGCGTTTTAAAAGCGCCTTTCTTAAACAAAAGTATTACAACTTCAAACAATTAAGGTATATATTTTTTAAAAAACCTATTAAGAGGGGTGCAACAACAGACATTTTAAAAAAAAGCGTTGCATTTGCTGCGCTAAAACATATATTAAAAAAAAACAACAACAACCTGCGACATATCCTTTGCTTATGAGTAAACCACTTTAGGTACACATGACCCTTCTGACCTACAACCACTGC
The DNA here is from genome assembly GCF_964263255.1 of Lissotriton vulgaris. Taxonomy (NCBI): domain Eukaryota; kingdom Metazoa; phylum Chordata; class Amphibia; order Caudata; family Salamandridae; genus Lissotriton; species Lissotriton vulgaris. Next base: position 449,527,740 of record NC_141694.1, read on the forward strand.
CTCTAGGTACCAGGTACTCTTTTGTAACATGTACATGCCACTTTCCTCTTGTAACACACTGCTTGCTACCTCTCACATTTTGCAGGCTTTTGATACTTGCGCCAGTGCCACAATTGCCTACATAGCGCTTATTCTTATGCTTGAGTGTATGCCTTATATAGCTGTATTATACCTCTAATTGTGCTTGGTTTTCTCTTGTAACCTGCACACATGGCACTTTTTTCCTCCTGTAACTTAACGTTTGCATTTTGTAATTTGCGCCCATGTCACTTTTTTCCTCTTGTAATGCCCCGCTTGAAAACACCTGTATTTGGTTTACTCCCAATTGTAATTTTTGCCCATGTAACTTAATGCCTGTGCTTGTAATTTGCGCTATATAAGCAGTTTTTTCTGTTTGTATCTTTTATGTAATGCATGTAATCCTTAATCCCTATGTTTTGCAGCAGGTTATTGTGTAAAGCGCTCTGACACTATCTGTTAAAGTTAGCGCTAGCTAACAATAAAAAAAACACACACCGGGGTGTGCAAGGCCCGCCCCTTCAGTGATGCACTGGTGACATCACTGAAGGGGCGGGTTTTGCTCAGCAGTCCCGGGGAAGCCTCCCAGCTGCCATGCTGCCGATGCTCCATAGATCAACGGGGGCCGTGGGAAAATGCCCTAGGACCCACGCAGCACACCAGAACGAGCCTCAGAGCCCTGCCCCAGACACCCCCGAGCAGCGCCTTGTGAAAGCGGGCTCGGGGGCATTTTTTACAAAAAGAAAGAATCGGCAATCGGGGCCCAGAGCCCCCAGGACACCAGGACCCTTCCCCAGATCCCCCCGAGCAGCGCCATGGCGAAGCGGGCTAAGGGCATTTTTTTAAAAAAAAGAAAGAATCGGCAATCGGGGCCCAGTGCCCTCAGGACACCCGGAGCCTGCACCAGAGCCCCGAGCCGCGCCTTGTGAAAGCGGGCTCGTGGGCATTTTTTCAAAAAAGAAAGAATTGGTAATCGGGGCCCAGAGCCCCCAGGACACCCGGAGCCAGCCCCCAGAGCCCCCTGAGCAGCGCCAGACGCAAGCGGGCTCTGGGGCATTTTAAAAAAAAGGAAAGGCACAACTAAGCATACGGGCTCCAGAGCCCCACCGGACACCCGGAGCCCGCCCCCAGAGCCCCCCGAGCAGCACCAGACACAAGCGGGCTGGGGGCATTTTAGAAAAAAAAGCAGCAAACGGAACCCTGGAGGCCCAGGGACCATCGGAGCCCTCACCCCGAGCAGGGCCAGCCTCAAGCGGGCTCGGGGCAATTTTTAAACATAATGGAGCCTCAGGCCACAGATACCCCTGGACCCACAGGAGCCCTACCCCACAACACCCCCGAGCAGCACCATCAGCAAGCGGGCTCGGGGTCATTTTAAACAAAAAGCGGCAAGCGGGCCCCCGGAGCCCTGAAGACACCCGGAACACGGCCCCAGAGCTCCTGAGCAGCGCCCTGGAGAAGCGGGCTTGGGGCTTATTATTTGTTTAAAAAGCGGCAAGCGGGGCCCTGGAGCCCTGAAGACACCAGGAACACGACCCCAGAGCCCCCGAGCAGCTCCAGGCATACTGAAGGAACACCCTACAAGAGCTCCTACAAGGATCCATACCATGGCTTCTGACCCCCAAATAAAAACGGCTTGGTGAGTACATCAAGGCATTATTTATTTGGAATTATATTGCAGGTATATTATTTAAAGACCCTATGGTACCATTACAGTGTGGTTAAATGTTTCTATGAGCTGTAAAATACACGTTTCCCTCTGCAGGGACACTCCTAAGACCTACAACATTATATCTCATAAATACACCCCTCAAACTCTACCCTACGTCACCATCCCATTAACATTAAATACCTACACACACATAGCTTTAAACTCAAGCCCTCAACAAAACCTTTATTTACTTTAAACACCTTTACATTACAATTCAAGTCATTTAAAAACTTCATTGTCACCATTATTCACTTTAAACACAGCACATCGCCTTAAAGATTAACAGTACATTTACATTACAATTCACGGCTTGTAAAAACTTAATTGTCACCATTATTCACATTACAACACAACACAGCGCCTTAAAGATTAACAATTTACAAACGATCCTACATAGTACTATTTAGCATTTTTTTTTTAAGTACAGCTTTGTTAAACCTGCATATACACCCTAATGCATCAGTGCGCCATCCATTATTTACCTTCCTTACATGCTGGCAGGCGGCGTCAATCTGGGATAAGTTGCTCAGGTCCATTCTTGCCTTAAGTTCCAAGGGTTGTCTCTGTGCCTCCAAAACAATCCACACAAGTCTTCCCCAGGGGTTTTGAAGGGTTTGTTGGTGCAGAAATCCACAATGTGCAACAAACCAATCAAGGCCAGTCACTCCTCAAGGATTTTTTTTGACTTGGTTGTTGGTGCAGGAAATCCACAAGGTGCAGCAAAGCAATCCACGCCAGTTGCTCCTCAAGGGTTTTAAAATGGGTGTTTGGCAGTGTTCCTTGAGGGGCCTTTTTATACCTGTCCAAGCATGCTAATTAGAAGCCCCCCACACCTTTTATGACTTGAGGGGGGTTTAGAACAATGTCCTGGTGGCCTTTGGGTGGGAGCCTTTTTTCTATCCTTGTACAGTATAACCAGTACATCCGTTTATTACTTTGACAGCTGTTAATCAAACTCAAGGCCTATCCCGGGAAGCATGGGGTTAGACAATGGGGGTTTGGGTGGCCATCGCAAAACTCTTCACAGCTACGTGACACCTTCTCCTGGGAAGTAGGGACCCCGGGAACAGGATCCAATGCCAAGGTCAGAGTTTTTTCCTGCTAGGCATGTCAAGTTTGAGACTAACCTGTCAAATTTCCTGCCAGCCATGTCAAGTTTAGGACTAGCCTGTCAAATTTGGGACCAGGGGCTTTGTGATGTGTTTATTACATCCTAACAGCTGGCACCCTGTTTCAGGTTCTCATGGGAAGCTTTGCTCTACATGCCACCTGTCTTTTTCGCATCTCAAAGCTCATGGCTAGCTGGGGGTTTATTATTTTATAAGGGGTTTGTATTAACCTATTTTTTTTTAGAGAAATACCATAGGTAGGTTGGTGAGGACCCTTTACAACTTTGGCACCTACATGCCACAGTCTTCTTCCCAGGCCCTGGGGAACTCAGGACTGCCCCGCAGCTGAACAGCTGTCTGCAACACCCCAGTTTTAAACATGCCCAGGCATTTTCCTGCTACATACACACACTTTTCTACACACTTTTAAACACATACACAATTACCCCATATTTTGCATTCAAACCTTTCAGGTTTGGGACTAGCCCTACATGTCACCCATTTTAAAACCAGAGTGTTTGCGGCCAGCAGTCTGCGCCCATGCCCTGTCAAATTTAAGGCCAGCAAGTTTCTGCCAAACCTGTCAAATTTCCGGCCAGGAGTTTGCTGTCAAATTTAAGACTAGACCTGTCAAATTTCCTGCCAGGGTTTCCTGCCCAGACCTGTCACTTTTGCGGCCAGAGTTTGATGGAAGGTATCCCTTCTTACTACTCTCTGTTATCTGTCAAACCAAAATGAACTGGGCATGCATTACACAAAACAGTCCAGGCTAAAGTCACTGAAGTGCGATTAATTGGCTGGGGTTCAAAGTCTATGAGCATCTCCAGCTGCATGATTGACCCCCTTAGACAGAAAAACAGATTTCTCTGCGTTAGCTATGGAATCACAACAATAAGCATGCATCTTATCAATTAGTCGGGCTGCTGGACTGAACATTCCTGCAATGTATAACAATTAAATGTGGGCAGAGTTGGCTGAGTGCCACTAAGCGAAGTTACACGGAGTCGGAAAACAAAAACTCTGTGGAACTCCACTCCGCTCCCCCATAATAAAAAAAACCAATGGTAAATAATAAATCACTTACCTGCTCTGGCATCTCAGGGCTGCCCTCCTCCTGCCATGGTCTCCTCCTTGCTGTCTTCGCCGGTGGCAAACTCCTACGTTGTATATCTTACGAGGACTGTGCATGCGCGCATGCGTGCCCATGCACAGTCTTGCCAAGATGTACAACATAGGGGTTTGCAACTGGCCAAGATGCGAGGTTGGCAAGGAGGAGAGAAAACAGTGAGGAGGAGGGCAGTCTGGAAATGCCAGAGCAGGTAAATGATTATATCCTGTCTGACTTTGGGCATGGGCCAGTGGCTAACTCCGCTACGCCTCAGAGTCTGAGTTTTTGCCTGAACTTCGCATTCCCAAAGGTACGCAGAGTTGGCAAAACTCTGCAAACTCCACTGGCTGAGAGGAATTCTCCACCCCAGGTTAATAACAATCAGAGTATTGCGGGTCCGTATGAGGGGCTCTACTTCCACTCTTTATTTTAAAGAGTGGAAGTAGTACGACAATCGGTTGAAAATATGTCAACCCTGAGAATAGAGGACTACCTGCCTAAATGAGCTCGCTGTAAAGCTTTCCATTGAGCGGTCCGGCGTTTTGTCTATTGTGGGGTGGGTAATATGTATTGTAATGTACAGTGAGGATTTGTTCTTATTTGATGTTCTGTGTACTGCAATGTGTAATACATACATTTTATTTTGCTCTGATCATTATATGAAAATGATCAAATAAATGGTGATCACTGGTATTAAGTATAGTGATCATGAATAAAAACAAAGGTATTTAGTAACAGAGTCAGTATTAGCAACTGCAGTGGTGGTTTGTACTTTTAGAAATGTGACATTTTCTCTTCCCAACCATTTGGTGCCTGCAACTTGTATCCTGGGTCACATGACTAGATGTAGCTGGTGAAAGGTCTTTGTGTATTGTCCCAGACAGTGAGGCAGTGGGCAATATGTGCTGGCAGGATGGGCCATCTCTGACTTGATGAGGGGGAGGATCTGTCGCTTACCACATTTGCACATCACAAAGGGTCTGCCTGGGCACACTCACAAAGGGTTGGACAATAGCCTATACCAACCTCAGACAAGCTGGGTCCAGGGCAGGGAGGCAGGATATTTCAAACATCTCTGCCGGTGGAAACCACCAGAACCTTCTCCTTCTTTAAATGGGCAGCAGGTATAAATGTTGGTTCCTTAAAACCAACTCTTCAGTACACCTCTGGACCTATTGAAGACTCAGAAAGACTGTTGTGCTGCTTTGCAAAGGGTTGGTACTTTGATGCCCTGCTGCCCTGTGTGTCTGAATAAAAGGATTCACCAACTTCTTTGTCCCAGGACCACCAGGTTGACTCCAAGGTCTAGAGGACTGGCTTCCTAACAAGAGCCTCAGGACCAGGAAAGGCTTCAACCAATTTGAATCCAGCACCTGAACTCTCCTTACTGTGAGTCTTGCTCACCAAGTGGATTCATCCCAGTCTTGGATCCTTGAAAGTGAGCCTGAAGGTACTCTGCCAGCCTGGGTGCGGTACTGTGATACAGAACCGATACAGCTTGATTCATTTCATTGTCGCTGCATCAGACGTACCATAGCACGACCCATCTATGACACCGATATCTCTTCACAGCTTGCAATCTTTTGGGAACCACTGATAAGCCATTCATCTTCTACACAGGGCTTTGCATAGCAAGTACCTCCTTTTAAAAAAAGTTCTAATTGAACAAAACAGCAAAAGACACAGCAGCACAGTTATTAGCTTGACATTGGTGGGTTATAACATTGGCATTCCATAAGTTTACTTTTACAATTTGAGACATTTATAATAGTGTATGCCTACCCCTTTTCATTCGGTAATTCTACCAACCTTGCCTTCCTCCTGTATATCTCCACCACTGGGGACAATCAGATATCGACTTTGTATGCATTCTATGCCACCCACTTCTGATTCCATTGTTTGAGACATCCCCTGTTTTTAAAGACATGTTTCTCAGCTATAATGGCCCTGTCCATGTCTGCCACCCATCCCTTTGCTTGTGATGGTTCCCCTATTCCCCATCTTTGAGCTAAATTCCGTCTTTGCGATAGCCCATCCCAACAATGCCCATGCTTTTTCAATTTTTGTTAGGTTGGTGGCTTCTCATATGTTTAATTAGCAGATTATTGGGGTGGCGTTGAGTCCCCCCCGCCCCGCACTTTCTATTTTCGATGTGACTGCTAACCAGTATGTTTGAATGATTGGGCATTCCCATATTGTTTGAAAGAAGCATCCCTCATGGGAGCAATTTTGTGAGCAAATTGTGTCAGCTCTCCTCTGCATCTTATCCAGGAGTATCACTGATAGGTAGACTTGATGCAGGGTTTTGAGCTGAATTAGTATAAGTCTAATGCGAATTGCAATTTTTCTGGGTGAGGCAAGTGCATCTCGCCAATCATCATCCTCTAGGTCACCCAAATCTAACTACCATTGTTGTCTTAAATGTATCAGTGGGTCTGGTCGATTGTTAAGCAGTTTTGTGTATGTTAGTGAAATAACTTTCTTAGGTATAGGGTCCAACAGTAATCTGTCTTCAAGGGAAGATGCTTCCGTTAGCGGGCCGTCCCCGGTATCGCTGTTTTTAGGGCAGGGCTAATTAGTACGTATCTCAAAGTTTCAGCTTGCGCAAACTGATAATCTTTCTGCAGTGGTGCGAAGGTTACTACTCCATCTTTAGTCTACATGTCTCTCACTTCGAAGTACCTATAAAATCCTACTCGTTGAATCCAGGGCAAGTGCTCAAATGGCCAGCCGCTCAGCATCCCAAAGCGGGGTCACTTGTGTGATCTTCCCGTGTCACTCAAGTTTTCTTGTGACTGAGTGGCAAATTTCTATTGTGCAGGCCATTGGACCGGTGAGTTGTAAGCGTTTAGGATTGGTATAGAGTGCTTTCCGGGTTCTCCCTGCCCCATCAGCCTTCTATCAGTACAAAGGCATGGGTCCCTTTGCGGCCCATAGAGCCAGCGATTAATGATCGTCATTTGGGATACCCAATAATAGAGCTTGGGGTCAGGTAGGGCGATCCTGCCTTCTTACCATCCAGCTGTTAGTTTCTGCAAGTGCGGCGCCCCTCATCCCAGAGCAGAGTGTGCACTGCGCTCTCAATACTCGCGAAATATGAGTCCAGGACCTTGAAAGGGGTGTTTTGCAGTGCAACAAAAAACAGGGCAGCCCCAGCATCTTGTATAGCGCTGCCCGACCTAGGAGGGTCAGCGGCAGAGCACACCAATGTTTAACGTCTGTTCCCAACCGGGCCAAGGTACCCTGTAAGTTGGTGTAAGATCGTGATGCGTCAGTGGTGACATATATTCCCAGGTAGCGGAACCCTTCTGCTGCTGTGGGAATGCCGTATTTTTTGCCAGTCTAGGCTTTTCCTCATGTAATATGAATAGGAGGTATTTAGACCAGTTTATGGTGTTGCCTGAGTGGCTGCCAAAAATTCTAAATTTGTGAAGTATACACGCAAGTCCCTCCTTGATGGCATTCTCGACAACAATGCAGGGTCCTGCACCGCAGCTCTTTGGTACGCAATGCCTCCTTGACATGGGATCTCGCAACAGTTTGCAAACCAGAATTTAAGGCTTTTTTGTTTAGGGAGCCTAAATTGGTCCCTGTGTCTGGCCCAAGCTCCATCTCGGTTGATCTGAACTTTGTGACTTTTTCCCGGTCTGGGTTCAACCAGAGAACCATACTTGCTGCATTGTACTTCTAGGCATTATTTTTACTTAAAACCTTAAAATTGCATACTTCCACTTCTATTGATTGTATTTTTGTCATCTTGATCTCAATTTTCTTTTCAAATTTTACTCTATTTTCTCAAAATTGAGGTGGGATTTTTGTTGTGTTGTGTTTTTACTTTATTATTCTCTCAAGTGCTGCATTGCCTCTAAGCTAAGGCTGACTTCTTTGTGCTCAGTCATCAGAGGAGCAAGCAGAGGCTAATTTGAAGTTTGTTTGTGTTTCACCCTGACCAAGATTGTAGCTGCTGCTTGAGTAGGGTTTCACACCTGTCAGCCAGTAAAACCAATTTCCAACATCGTCACTATGAGGGTGTGGTTGGTGTGCCTCTCCTGATTCAGGACTAGATCCAAAACTTAACATCATTGTCAGAATGGGCTTAAGTCAATGCACACACGCAGGATTAGTGTGTGGCATTGCCAAAATCAAAACACCTAGATCCAATTTGTGCACATAGGGTAGGGAACCACAACTGTACCTCACGAACCTTACCCACCCTTTTAGAAAGAGAGCCTCTAAAACTGGTTTAGGTCTCAGGCCACCTTTTGCAGTAGTTAGCACTATGTTGTATGTGGAGATCACCTTCTTTCAAGGCTAACTTACACAAATGCATTTTTTATGATTCTGCGCTTTTTCTTGTGTCTCTCTGTGACTTTCCCTCTCCTCACATCCCTAAATAAGTAGAGATAGGTATCCTTGTGTTAACTTTGTTCTTCCTTGAGATACATTTTCTATTTCATCATCAGAGCTGGGTGAGTTTAATCACTGTCACTGCCGGAGACGTAAACTGCTGAAATAAGCCCGGTGCTCATGTGGGCTTTATACAGATTTAAACAGTGTTCTAAACCATGTGGCTTATTTACTGAAAATCTTTGTTCAATAAAGAATTAGAATTTTTAAATGAATATTACAATGATGCAAGGATGCTTTTTTAAAAATAATCTCCATATTTTCCCACCGTTCCTAAAACATCTGATCAGAACTATTTCTTTAATTCCTAAGCAGGATTTTACAATGGGAAATGGCTACTCAAGCCTGTACAGTGCGAGAGCACTGTGAACTGTTTCACTGTAGAGGCATTCTAATACCATATTTAGCTTTCCTGACTTTGCCTCATGTTATGTACCAAGGCCTTGCATGCTCTAAGAAACTAGTATTGGGTTACTTAGTTCATATAAAACATAGGATTGTTGTGAGAAAGTGTATCATTTGTTGGAGTGGATGATAGTACTGTAAGAAAATGTGCTTTTTATGGGGTCGCCCCCACTTTCTGCTAGATTTTATTGCAAGTGTATGGACTCTGAACACTGAGGCTCCTCCGCCCAGCGGCTAGTGTACATGCTTTGACTGCTAAAATGCGAATACAATTGGTTAATCCCTAAATGGCTTATTTAACTTACCTATAAGTCCCTGGTATATGGTAGCTTGTCTACCCAAGGCCTTTAAGCTAAATGGTAATAGTGGACTGCAAAACATATTGTGCCACCACAAATGTGACCATGTACAAACTGACTGTAGATCTGCCACATTAACCTAGTATGACGGTTTTAAAACTGCCATTTTGACCTGTTAAAATCACAATTTTACAGACCCAAACATTCCTTTTTAATACAAAAGGTTGTCCTTAATTGCCCTTAGAGTTGGGTGCAAGGTATTTAAGTGAGGAACTCTGTTCTTATGTTTTACATTTCCTGGCAGTAAAAAATCTCCAAAGACATTTTTCACTGTGCGAGTCTTCCTCTCCCATAGAAAAGTGCTGAGTTACATTATAACGCCTTATATATAATGCATATCTTCAATTTGGAAACAGCAGGAGCCATGGTTCAAGAACTCAAATCAATAGGAATTTCAAATCTAATCCGATGGTTAAATCTGATTTCAAATTACAGTTTTGAAAATGACTCTTTTAGAAAGTTCTCAAAATCAAAGGGGAGAAGGAAGAGCAAAATGTTTTAACAAGGTCCTACACCCAAGCTCCTCCCTATATGGATATGGTTAGTTCCTCCTTAACCAAAGGTAGTCACCAAGGGTTGACCCTTACGGCTGATAGTCCTGTTGTGGGAAAACCAAAAGGTCAGATCTTTGTGCCCTCACACACCCTTTAGGGTGTGATGCTTCATCATTGGGTGCTCCTCGTCAGGTTGGCGCTGCAATGCCTTATGGACCTGGGGGCTATTTGTTGGAGATCTTTTAGATCTGAGGTCGCCGTCAAGATGAGTGCAAGTGAGGGGGCTACCCAACAGTGGAACTAGTGGAATATATGAATAGTGGTTAAAATAGGCTCTGGTATCCAAACGATGTAATTTTATAGGAGATCGATAACAGGTCTAACTAAAAACAGTGGTGCTGTCATGTGGTCTTCAGGTACCAGGATAGCTTCTTATGTGGAGTGGTCAAAATGTTTTGTGCCTCAAAGGCCCTATGATCGGGTGGCACTTTGTCAGGACCAGTGGTTAATGAGGCATGCCCCTGTCTGGGGCTTCTGGTCACCATCTAATAGGGGATGACCCAACAAAGTAGACCGGTTTATCCCTAAATGGATGCTGGCCTGTAGTTATACCTAGAAGAAAGGGAGCCATAAGGTGGAAAGATACATACCACAGGTGATTAGAAAGTGGTACTATGATGAATTCATCTAACTATGTAGAAAGGGTGACGTGTGTCGGATCAGCCATGCAGTGAGGTGACCAACGTTCACTGATCGAAGTTGAGTGTGTGAAGTTCAGCAAACATACACTCATACTGATACTAAAAAAACATCTAAAAACCCATATATACACACATGTAGCGACTCACCAACCCATGCAGCCACTTATACACAAAGTGAAACACTGATACATATATTTAAATATTTAAACATTACTCGCTAATATATGTATTCACTAAGATACACTTAATAAGCCAGTTAACCAATCATTTTTTTTTAAAAAACATCCACTTAGACACCTATTTAAACATTTATTCTTCCATCGCCCTTTACATATACATATATAAAACATATTTATTTTTCAGAAAGACACACATTCACTGGATGGTGTCATCAGTGATGTCATGAGTGATGTCACTGACCATGTCATGAGTGATGTAATATGTGACGTCATCAGCAGTGCATTGCAGGCGCGCAAGTTATAGTGAGTCCAACTAACTATAACGTGGGAATTTCAATGGTTTTATGTCAGTAAAATTTCCAGCTAACTATAACTGGTGTGAAACCTATGGTTTTTTCAGTGAACTTAATAGGTTTTTTAAATGCTAATTCCTAACTATAACTGGTGTGAAACCTATGGTTTTTTCAGTGAATTGCAAAGGTTTTTTAAATGCTAATTCCTAACTATAAGTCTCAGTTTATATGTAAGACTGTTAGCGCTCTAGAACACTCTGGGACATTCTGTCATTGGGCTATATTTGGGCTACATATGGCTGATATTTGGGCTACATTTGTTTTTTTTGTCTCTGGTGGCCATCTTTGGGCTACATTGGGCTACATTGGGCTACATTTGGGCTCTAACATATATATAGCCCAATGTAGGCCAATATATATTTTTTTCAAAGTTAATTTTCGTAAAAACCACTTGAGCATATATCTTGAGACATAGCAAAGGTACATCAAGCTACCAGTCCCTACAATTTTGCCAAATTTTTTTTGTATATATTTTTTTTTTGCCTTGGAGCGCTCCCAGTGCGCGCCCAGGTGAGCGCCCCGGAAAGCTTAGTTTTATGAAGCGCCCCGGGGCGCGCACCAGGGAGCGTCCCGTAGGCGCCAATATCGCGAACGAAAACATAATCGTGACGTATCGCGTAGCCGCGTCCGCGTGATACGCACGGCGTAAGCGCACCCAGAAGCACTCAAGCGAATACGATCGTGCAACGTAAGCGTCCGACGCGCTTACGCAATGCGCCCCGGGGCGCGTAGCGTAAGCACGTCGGGTCATGTGACCTGAACATAACACTTTTCATTGGTTAATAACAGTTTTTTTTCACAAGTAGGGAAACACCCCACCCATTTCCCTCACAACCTGTTTGCTTTTGCTGAGAAAACACCTCTTGTCTGTTCCTGCAAAAAAATCTGATTCAACCATGTCTGGTTCCCAGAACCCTTCCCAGGACCAGTCCTCTGACTCTTTGGATGGATTCCTGCCTGAGGCCCCCCCACAGAGAAAAGTGAAGGACCACTTCATATGGAAGTTTTTCTCTTTTCCAGAGGGGGAGAAAAAATGCAATGCAGCAAAAAGTCACCTGTAAAATTTGTGACACTGTCCTATCACGTGGGGATCCCACCCGGAAGTATAGTTTCGGGAATGCTACTTTAATGCTACTTTAATCAGGCATATTGAGAGGAGGCACCCGATTAATTATGCACTGGAGCGCACCAGGGCCCTGGCTCGCAATCCACCACCCGATGGCCCCTCCACTTCCACCGGAGCTTCAACATGATCGGTGAGAGAAAGACCAGCAGTGATGATCCCAAATATTCAGCCTGTTTTTTCAGATATTACAATTCGTTGTAAGCAGTGTGACCAACTGCTCTGTTATGGGGAGCAGAGCATTGAGCTGATTGTTAGAAAGAGGGAGGAACACCGCTGCGCCCCTCAGCCCTAATTTTTCCCCTTTTTTTTTTGCTCCTGTTGAGCAGTTTTGCATTCCATAGTTTTGTTTTTGTTCTGAAAAAAATACCCAGAAATTTTTAAAACGTTCGGAAAAAGTAAAAAAAATTCAAACCTAAAAAAGAAGAAAAAAAACTGTTCTTTTTAGAACTACCTCCAATTTCTAAAATAAGGCTACATTTTTTAAAAACTCTAATATTCATTTTTCCCCATGGTACGCTCCCCGGTGCACTCGCCGGTGCGTGTACCGGGCGCTCCCCCCGCGCAAATCAAATTTTTTATTTTTTTATTTTTGCCTCACTGGGCCCTTTTATGGCCCCCACAACAAACCTAGGGGGTCAGGTCATTTCCCCCTTTGATTTTTCCACCTCTTATGTCTCGATTTTACCGAGACACAAGATGGCGGCCGCTCCTGACTGTTTCGAATGTTTACAGACACCCGAGAGCCAATCAGCTTTCAGTGCGCAAGTCGCATGGCGCGCCCGGAGCACTCCCCGGTGCGCGTACCGGGCCGCTGCTATAGATATATATATTTTTTTAACCTAAATGAATCAAAAACCACTGGAGCACATATCTTGAGACATAGCAAAGGCACATCGGGCTACCAGTTCCTAAAATTTTGCCAAGTTTGGTGCAAATCCATTCAGCCGTTCAGGCTAAAAGTGAGTTCGACCGCCCTATGGAAATAAACATGGGGAAAACACGTTTTGGGACCCCCCTTTTATCTCGGCCCCCGTTTGACGAATCCCCCCGAAACTTTCAAGGAAGGACTGGAGCTCCGCGGGGCAAATTTGAGGAAATTTTTAGGCAGATTCGTCAACCGACGCCAAAGTTATTTCGAATAGCGAATAGACCGCCAGCAGATAATATATATATATATATATATATATATATATATATATATATATATATATATATATATATATATATATATATATATATATATATATATATATATATATATTCACTGAAAAAAACATAGGTTTCACACCAGTTATAGTTAGCTGGAAATTTTACTGATATAAAACCATTGAAATTCCCACGTTATAGTTAGTCGGACTCACTATAACTTGCGCGTGCAATGCACTGCTGATGACATCACATATTACATCACTCATGACATGGTCAGTGACATCACTCATGACACCATCCTTGTGACATAGTGACAGACCTCCTTTCACTATAATGTAACCCTTGAGACTCATATTCAAAAATAGAAACTGAAATTTTTAAAAAAATGGAGATACCTATATCAGTTACAACAAGCAATTCAGTAATTCCACTATCTATATACACATCCACTCATTCACCAACAGTTCTATATAGTCACTCATACATATACTCACTCATCATATGAAGTGATACACCTATACATCCTGTTACACACCGACATTCATCCAAAAGTTACTCACACACATATTCACACGTGCAAATAAACTATTGGACATCCATTTATTTGAATATAGAGTTATACACACACTTCCACCTTACTTCTATTTAAAATTACACATATTTATTCTCTTAAACAATCACTTATAGAAACACATACTTATATAAACAGGAACTCTTACAATCTCTTACTCTCACATATACTCACTTATATACATCAATATTCATATATACTAGATTAAAACATATGTAGTTACTGATAAAGACACTAGTGAGACAGTCATTCACTCACTAACAAACACATATAGACACTCATCCACCCATACAGTCCTGTACATATGTTGTCTTCAAAACACATACAAACAAAGAGTCAGTCACTCATGCATCTATGTGCTAAGTAATACCCCCACCAAACCATATAGACACTCATACTGATACTAATAAAAATATCTAATAACCCATATACATACACATGAGTGGATGTGTATTAGATGGTGGTATTACTGAATTGGTTGTTGTATCTGGTATGGGTATATCCACTTTTTTGAAAATATTAGTTTCTATTTTTGAATATGTGTTTCATGGGTTACATTACACTGAAAGGAGGTCTGTCACTGTGTCACAAGGATGGTGTCATCAGTGATGTCATGAGTGATGTCACTGACCATGTCATGAGTGATGTAATATGTGATGTCATCAGCAGTGCATTGCACGCGCAAGTTATAGTGAGTCCGACTAACTATAACGTGGGAATTTCAATGGTTTTATATCAGTAAAATTTCCAGCTAACTATAACTGGTGTGAAACCTATGTTTTTTTCAGTGAATTTAATAGGTTTTTTAAATGCTAATTCCTAACTATAACTGGTGTGAAACCTATGGTTTTTTTCAGTGAATTTCATAGGTTTTTTTTTAATGCTAATTCCTTACTATAAGTTTCACTTTATAAATAAGACTGTTAGCACTCTAGTTGTTCTTTTTAACACTCTGGTACATTCTGTCATTGGGCTACAGTTGTGCTACATCTAGATGAATTTTGGGCTACATTTACAATTTTTGATCTCTGGTGGCCATCTTTGGGCTTCATTGGGCTACTTTGGGCTACATTTGGGCTACATTTTGGCTCTAACATATATTAAGCCCAATGTAGCACAATACATATTTTTATAAAGTTAATTTTTTTACAAACCACTTCAGAATAGGGCTACCTGTCTCTACAATTATCCCATTTTTTTTTTTTAATTTTTGGGGGGAGCGCTCCCAGAGCGCGCCCCGGAGTGCGCCCCGAAAAGCGTATTTCTGAAAAGCGCCCCCGGGCGCGCTCCGGGGAGCGTCTCGTGAGCGCCAATATCGCAAACGAAAACATGATCGTGACGTATCGCGTAGCCGCGACCGCGTGATACGCACGGCGTAAGCGCACCCGGAAGTACTCGAACGAATACGATCGCAAAACGTAAACTTCCGACGCGCTTACGCTGCGCGCCCCCGTGCGCGTAGCGTAAGCGCGTCGGGTCATGTGAGCAGAAAATAACACTTTTCATTGGTTCATAACAGTTTTAGTTTCATAATGATGAAGCCCCTGGTCTTGTGACCTGAAAATAACACTTCTCATTGGTTCAGGACAGTTTTGTTTTCCAAATGATGAAAGCCCCCACCTTTTTTCCTTATTCTGACTTTGTCCTTTGACTGAGGAAGATCTGTTTGGAACTCTCTGTACCTTTTTGTACTTTAAAATGGCTTCAGTAGCAGCAGCAGCAGGTGCATCTCAGCCACCACCACCACCACCACCACCAAGAGGACCAGCTCCAAATTATATTGGTGGTCAAGAACAGGAGGAGGAGGAAGAGGAAGAGGAGGAGGGGAGAAGAAGATGGCTGCCTGAAGAAAACACACCTTATAAACCCAAACCACACTTCATTTGGCAGTTTTTTTCAATCCCAGAGGGGCAAAAAAAGGTGAATGCGCCCAAAGTCACTTGCCTCATCTGCGATGATGAACTTTCACGGGGCAACCCAAATAAGAAATATTCTTTTGGTAACTATACCATGATTCGGCACATGACAAGAAAGCATCCAAACAACTACTCTCGCGCAGAGTTCCGGGAACTGGCCAGTAACCTCCCCCAGTCATCAAGGACCCCCTCCCAAAGAAAACAACCCTCTTCCTCGCAACCAGAAACATCTGAGGTGATGCCTTGCATTCAGCCAAGATTTGCTGATTTTAAAATTACTTGTAAGGCTTGTGGCAAGCTTATCTCCTATGGGGAACAAAGTGTTAAGCTCATCGTCCTTGCAGGTGATAATCACAAGTGCCCCAAAAAGAAATAATTTTTTGGGTTTTTTGTTTTTTTGCTCCAGTTGAGCCAGTTTCAATTCCCTTTTTTTGTTTCTCCCCCTAAAAAATACAAAAAAAATATAAAACTGTTTTGAAAAGCCAAAAAAAGTTTAAAAAGTTCCAAAAACACAAAAAAAATATAAAACAACAAAAAGAAGAAAAAAAAAAGTTCTTTTAAGAACTACCTCCAATTTCTAAATGAAAACTTCATTTTTTTAAAACTCTGTCATCTTTTTCCCTCATTTTACGCTCCCCGGTGTGCTACCTGGTGCGCGCACCGAGCGCTTCCCCCGCGCAAAACGAAAAAAAAAAAAATATTTTAAATGCCCCGCGGGGCCCTTTTATAGCCCCCACATCAAACCTAGGGGGTCAAAGGGGTCTATCCCTGACGCCTTATGGTCAGTTCCCACTTTGTTTTAGCCACCTCTTATGTCTCGATTTTACCGAGACACAAGATGGCGACCGCTCTGGACTGTTTGGAATGTTTACAGACACCCGAGAGCCAATCAGCTTTCCATGCGCACCTCGCGTGTCGCGCCTGGAGCGCACTCCGGTGCGCGCACCTGTGCGCTGCTATAGATATATATATTTTTTTGGACCTAAATTACTCAAAATCCACTGGAGCACATATCTTGAGACATAGCAAAGGCACATCGGGCTACCAGTCCCTACAATTTTGCCAAGTTTGGTGTAAATCCATTCAGCCGTTCGGGCTAAAAGTGAAATCGACCGCCCTATGGAAATTAACATGGGGAAAACGCGTTTTGGGACCCCCCTTTTATCTCGGCCCCCGCTTATTGTATCCCCGCCAAACTTTCAGGGAAGGACCGGAGCTCGACGAGGCCATTTTCCTGAAATTTTCAGGCAGATTCGTCAACCGGTGCCAAAGTTATTCCAAATAGAATTTTGAGATTTAACATTGAAAAAAATCCTAACTATAACTACCTACTGGCGACCGCCAGTAGGTAATATATATATATATATATATATATATATATATATATATATATATATACATATATATAGTTAGGACCCATTTTCCATAGGAAATCCGCATCATTCTATTTGGAATAACGTTGGCGCCGATTGCAAATATTAGCAAAATTCTCAAAGAAGATGGGGCGCTCCGCTCCGCTCCTTCCCTGACAGTTTCCAGGTAATTCCTGAAGCGGGGGGCGAGAAAAAAGGGGGTCCCAAATTTTTTTTTCCCCAAGCAATTTTAAATAGGGACCTTTAGACACGGCTACAGATCGAACTGCTAAACGGAATTAAACCAAATTTGGCAAAAAGGTAGAGTTTGGTTCGTAGATTGTGCTTTTTGTTAAATGGTGTAAATCTGTTCAGTAGTGAGAAAATCAAAAGTAAAATCATAGATAGAAGTTGTAGCGTGCGTGTACCGTCTGAGGATTATACGCGTACCATTATGAGCACGAGCTGCATGCTAATTGGCTGTAAACTGTCTGTCAACACGCCAAACCAGGAAGTGTTGGCAGCTACCTTGTGCCTCGGTGGAACCGAGGCACAAGTAAATTGAAAAAAAAGTGCGCAAAAGGCGCAAAGGGGGCAGGGTAGAAACACCCTGACCCCCTAGGCCTGCTCTGGGGGTCCCAAAAGGACCCCCAAGGCCCAAAAAGTATTATTATTTTCTTTAAATCGTAGGGTACCCGCACCCTGCTGATAAAAAAAATTAATTTGCATAATTTTTTCCCCCAGCGGCATTGACTCTTTTTAAAGAGGGGCCCCCCAGCCCCAGGGACCGCCACCCCTGGGGCTTCCATGAAATATATGCGGGGGGCTCACAGCCCCACGCAGCCCCGAGGACCACCACCCACGGGGCTTCTTTTAAAAAGAATAAAAAAACCTGTTTGGGGGGGCTCAAGCCCCCCACACGCCCCGGGAACCATAACCTCCCCGGGGGACTAATACTCAAAATAGGGGGGTCTGTGATGGACCCCCCAGCCCCGGGGATCACCACCCCGGGGCTTTTAACTCTTGGGAGGGGGGCCGCTCAGCCCCCTTCCTGGAACCCTTGATGGCCCTGGGGACCGCTACCCCCCAGGACCGGCTCCCGCAGTGTCCTGGGGTGCCTACCCCAGGACACTGCTGTTTGCACTACCATAGCAAACTGCTTTGGTTTTTGAAAGAGAGAGCAGGAAACCTGCTCTCTCTTTCAAAAATCAAGCAGATTGCTTTTCTGCATGGGGAGCAGCATGTTAGCTGCTCCCAAAGCAGAAAAGCAATGCCGGCTTCCGCACGATGTGGGGAGCCATCAGGGACCATGGGGGGCTTGGGGACCCCGGCCCCCAACGAGGCCACGGGGCATGGAGTCCCTGGGGCCAGAAGCGGCCCAGGAGGGGGGCCATGCAGCCCCCTCCCAAAAATGTTTTTTTTAAAAAATAAGTTAAAAAAATGTACGGACCTGGGGGATGTGGTCCCCGGGGCCAAAAGTGGCCACAGGAACAGGCAAAGCAGCCCCTCCTAATTAAAATAAAAAAAGGCCCATGCCCCAGGGGATGGGGGGTCCCCAGGGCAGAGTATGGCCTTGGGAGGGGGCCAAACGGCCCGATTCTCGATTTCTTTTTTTAAATAAAAATTGGGGGCAGGGGATGGGGTCCCCAGGGCCAAAAAAAGAAAAAAAAGGGGAGCTACACAGCCCCCTTCTTAAAAGTACATTTAAAAACAATGGGATTGGGAGGAGGCCACGCACCCTCCCTGCACCTCTCTGCAAATACGCCCCCTGGTGCTTTTTCAGAGAGAGAACTAATTCCACTTGCATACTGGGGGTCCCTGGGGGCCAACTAGCCCACCAGGAGCCTCCAGTATGGGCTAGTGGGCTGCGTAGCACAGAGATGTGAAAAGGGGCTTGGCCTCAGAACACCTCTCTGCAACACAGCCCCCTGGCACATACTGGAGGTACCTGGTGGGCTAGTTGGACCCCAGGGACCCCCAATATGCAAGGGGAATTAGTTCCCCCTCTGCAAATGCACCAGGGGGCTGTGTTGCTGAGAGGTGTAAAAAGGGGCGTGACCTCATTATACCTCTCCGCAACGCAGCCCCCTGGCGCATACTGGAGGTTCCTGGTGGGCCCCCAGGGACCCCCAGTATGCAAGGAGAATTAGTTCCCCCTCTGTAACCACGGCAGGGGGCTGCTGTTGCAGGGATTCCGTTCTCATACAGAACTGTGCATAGAGACTTGGAACCTCAGTGAATTAGGGTGTGCCAAAACTCACCTTAGTACCCAAAATCCCCTACCAGACTAGCTACTGTGTCTCATTGGTTATCACAAACTCCCAATCCTTAGACAAACCAGAATATGGACTTAGTACACCTCAGGTAACGTGGAACACATGAACACTCTTTTGTTATACAATCATTCCAATCCAGAACAAGGAGTGAAAGAGGACACGTACATATTTGAAATATTTATTCACTAATGCAGTGTTCTCAAATGCAGTATCTTAGCTAGTACAAGCAAACATATTATAAGAAACAAAGTAATCAGCATAGTCACTAGTCCATGGAACACAAATGGTGAAAGCACGATATTATGCTAAAACAAATAGGGTTTAGTAACACCTAGTTCTCACCCTCCCTAGCTAGTATATTATATTATATCTAAGAAGGTCTCTTTGGGTTTTACCAGGGCGGCCCCATACCTCAAGATCCTAGTGGTAAGGGATCACATCATCTGCCACCATCTCTCTGCATGTGAAGCACCATCAAGTGTGTTTCTATGCTCTTGTGCAAAGCAATATAAAATGTGCCTAAAGCCAGAACTTGGCCGCAGCTGCATGTATGTTATGTCTGGGACGTGCAAAGATCAGACCTCACAACAACCACTGTGTTGAGATATCCTTGAACGTTTCTGCACTCACTGTACAGACACAGCTCGCCAAGCAAGGCTGATATCAGAGTAAAAACATATTATTCTCGCATGAATCAAAACATTCTACTAGTCTCAAAGCTAAAGCAACAGCCATGTGTGGTGTGCAGAAGCAGCAGAAAGGTAAAATGGTGTTTAAACTCCTAATAAGCTCATGCTAACTTAACACAGCATATATGCAAGGTATATCTATATGACACCCTCCCTTGATCCGAGCACGGATAAGATAAGATAAGATAAGATAAGATAAGATAAGATAAGGTAAGATAAGATAAGATAAGATAAGATAAGATAAGGGACTCAATTATGAAATGCAGAGTTCAATGAAGTAGTCAATTTAAATTCGAGTAGGTGAGGAAAAATAATTTAGTCCGCAAAAAAATCCAAAATCTCACCAGCATGACAATTTAATGTTCACTGTAATTAAAGCCAACAGGTCCGATGTAAAAAACTGTCCATCATAATTTTGAAAAAATGTGGAAAAAGCGGCATGATATCAAAGGCCTCGATAGGAGTCAGCCTAATACTGAGTATGCAAAATAAGCAGCAACAGGTTCCAAAAGGAATTCACTTTTATCATCCGAAAATAATTCAGCCATCCAATTCAATAGTGAGAAAGAACATACATGCTCTTCAATTACCGGAGCCTCGAGTACCATCAGAGGACAACTCGGTGGGTTCTCAATGAAGCTGTGTGCCAAAAATCTTGCGCCGCTGCAAATATATTCCAACGACCCAGTACTCCATGCATCGCTGCAAAGGCCATAATCCCTCCGTCAGAACAAAGCAATTCATGAGTAACAAAGGGACTCATGAGATTATTAAAATCCACTTCAGGAGACACCATATTGCCGAGACACAAATCCAGGGCCCAGTCAATATCACAGCTCAGGCAATGAAAGACAGGCTGGACACAGGTGAAATAGGAAAATCGAAACGATAAGGCATATGCTGCACTTAAGGTGGCAAGTGGCAGCATACCATAGTATTCAAGCCTCCAGTTGCGAAACAGCGCTAACTGCGACTGCACGTCTCCGAACACAGGACGGGCAGCCATTTTAAATAAAACAAAATAGCACCAAAAAGCCAACAGCCAGCACCAGTAAAACGGGAAATCCACCAAATAGGCTGGAAAAGATCGAATGGAAGAAAGCAGGAATGACTCCAAATATTTTTTGAAAAGAAGTCACAAAGACCACTGCTCACAACTTTTAAAAAAATTAGCCAGCCCCGAAGTGGAGGATGCGTTAAAGATTGTATGAATCAGCTCACCGAAATGTAAAGGCAGATCAGTATTTAATAAAGCATGCACTTCTGTGTGGGTGTTAGCTACGTGAAGGACAAATGTTTCACGAGTAGATGTCAGGGCAACTTCTTTTTGTGACAATAAGGCTCTTATTCGACTCATCTTATTAAACTCTGCCTTCAAGGTCGGAATCCTCGGCCAGATGAAAACATCCAAGTTCCCATGCGTGGGTGGATAAAACACATTTTTACAGCAAACCTCACGCTCACAGACTGTACCACATAAGCTAGGCCTTTTAATAACCCACAGAAATCTTCATTATTTAAACGTAAATAACTACCATTCTCTAATAAAGTAAACGTTGGGACAATCGCGGGCATGGGTGTACCTTTTAAAACACATGCTAAATTAGGCTGTTCCTGATTACATGAGCCATGCAATTGTATGTGCCTACACAATAATGAGTGATCTGGTGTTTCCGTGCACTCCGCCCCTTTCAGATAAACTTCTTTTCTGTCCCTAAGGCATCTGTAAATGAAAGGGAGTTACCAGGCTTCACGTAAATAGGAACTACCAAGAGGCTCGTACCTACCAATGGCAAAATATTTCATGCAATTTGTAAACTGGAAAGCGCAAATGGTAAAGTTATTAAACCGTGGATAAGCCACGTAGCAGTAGTGGCCTCTGCCACCGAAAATGGTAAAGAATCCAGTGGTTCAATGTGTAACATGGAAAAAGAAGCATCTCTCATTGAAAGCAAACGTTGTTTCTCTGTCAAAATAAAAGGGGCAAATAGAGATGAGACATAAATGTAATTCCAAGGCACTTTTCCATTTTTCAGTGTCTGCAGGGTCCACGCAAACTGCATAATAGAACGTAATTGATTTTGACCATGGTACAAAACAGACACTTCATCCTGTACAATTTCAACAACAGATGACACAATATTATCCAACGTGTAAATGCGGGAGGAAAGTGTGTTTATGCTGTTATCCACAACTGCAAGCACTTTCTCCAAATTAGCTTGATCAATAGCCCTAAGGCGGGTAGCCGCTTCAATCTGTGATGTTTTCCAGAGTTCATAATAAACTGCATATATCCATCTTCTAGACCTACCTCTAACCGGGCCTTTTATCAACCTCGTCAGTCAGTTTAGACAAATGCAGTTTGACTGACGCCAATGTAGAGTGCTTGAGCCAATTCTGACACAATTTGCCCACTGAATAAGTGGTTACAGAAGGGTCACTCTCAAAATGGGGATCCACCCTGACCTGTGTAAAACCATCAGTCAGACCCAAAAAACGATGCTGGCACGAATCAGCACTTCTGTGCCACATCAACCAACCCTGGGGATCCAAACTGGATATGTTAAAGGATGTATTTAGCGATAGAGTTTGCAACTCTCTAATTGAAAATTTTGTTGAATTTTCCCAACCTGAGTATTCTTCCAAATCAGGGAAGGAAGGAGTATTTCATTTTTTAGAAGTAGCCAATCCAAAGCATGTTTTCTGTGAGATGGTAGAGTTAAAAAACAACATATGATTTGGGATGAGACATGCACGGTGCAAAGCCTCAGTGCCTTGTACCTGCCAACTTTTAGAACCCCAAACCGATGTAAGGTCAATTTTTTCCTTCCACAACTCATAGCCACCAACAGCTAGCTGGTCTAGAAAGGACTTTGACTACAATAACTTAGTATCGGTAAGTCTAACTTTGGACATGGATTTTTCTGTCATTCTAAAATAAAATGAAGTGGGATTGGACTGGTTAAAGTCAGTGAAATAAGTGTACTTTTTCAAAAATGTATTAGAGCTGCCTCTTAAGGGAGCAGGGCAATGCTCCCACTGTGTATAATTAACAGTACCCCTCCTGGAATTAGTTTTATGTAGGTAGTGATTGCCAAAATGTTGGAAACAAAACAAATCACCATAATTAGCAGATTCTAAATATAAATCTTCAGCATCAAAGGCAGCATAATATTGCAAATCAGCAAACAAAGCCTCTACGGCCTGAACATCCCAATCATCAGAATGTATGTTTTGTTTAACCACATCCCCCATGTTAACTCTAAGCACATTAGGAACATTATTATCTTCAGTCGGGCCATGGATTTCAAATTTAACAGCATCCCAGACTATCCCATCCAGGACAGGCCACGCGGTGATGTTAACAAAAGCCAAGTCTCTCTTCAATCTGTGGGCAGGATGTGACAAGAAATGTGGAGCCAATGTTTCATTCAGATGTTGAATGCATGTTCTCTCCTCAACATAATGTCCATTGATGAATCGGAAAAAATAAAACACAAAACCAATTGATATAAAAAGGTAAAGCGAAAATAGCCCCAACCAAATGTAACTCCAAGGGGGAATCAAAAAATGTTTTTTAAACAATTTCGCATAGGCCCTAAGCCTTGTGGGCTTCCCTGAAGTTTGTGAATTAGTGTCAAATGAAAATGTGGATTCTGTGGCTAAGCGAGTTTGCAAATCAGGCATCAATAAGTCAGTTGGGTATGTGTAGTCTGTTTCATCAAGTTGAGTACCAGGCAAAGCACTTAGTAAAGGACTCGAAACTGCAGGCATCTCAAGGGCCACCTCCGGCGCATGATCCGAAGCAGTGGCCAAAACAGAATTTCTCACCATCGAAGGACATGAGACCGCCGGTGTCATGCTAAGAAGAATCGGCCACTCTGTGTATCTTGACATTCTCAATGGAAATATACCTGTTTTCTTTACGACCTGGAAGTGGTGGTAAAATGACTGTTCTTGTGCCCTTCACACCAAGCACGGTAACCGGAGCACGGTATGAGGGACCAAATTCCTTCTTGTTATCGATCGTCTCCCGAATCAAGTTCGCCAACTTGGGGTAGCCAGCCAACTACCGGGATCTGCAATGCATCATCCGAAGTGGAGGGCAAATGTTCCTTTGCAAGACTGTCTCTTGTCTCTTGTAGAGTCTGTAAAACATTGCAATGTTCATCTACATCAAAGGAGGCAGCCGAACCAACCGAGTCTAGATGGTCAATGTCCGGGACATACATCTTGGTACCAAAGAACATTTCGATGGGGTCCCCCCACCCAGAAACCTTCTAGGGAGATTATTAGGAGCATGCTGCACACCATTAATATGGGCCAGCCAGTTTCTGCCAGTGCCTATAACTCGAGCTGTCAGTGATGGCTTTAAGTCACGGTTCATTCGTTCCAAAACACTATTACCCTCAGGTCGGTATGGAGACGAAAACTTGACTTGGACCCCCATCTAAGCCATGGCTTCCCTATACGCCTTAGAGGCGAAAGATCCGAATGGAAGGTACCACAGGCAAAAATCCCTACAAAGACACGCAAATCCCTTATGACAGTTCATGAATCAGCGCTGCGATGAGGCCACACCCATACAAAGCGTTTGCATGAATCAACTGCTACTAAGATGTACTTATACGCAGTATCAGAAAAAAAGGACTGCAGAGATCTAAATAAACACAACCCAATGGTTTATTAGAAATGAACCACTGTGTTTGGGGCAGACGCGTAGCAGTTGAAGGCTTAATCTGCTGGCAAATGTCGCATTGAAGGACATAGTCACGCGTCTGTTTGTACAGTCCCCGCCACTAAAAACACTCTTGCAACTAAGACACAGTGGCTGAAACGCCCGCATGCGCAGACGCAAGTCAAGTCAAGTCAAGTCAGAGAATTTATATAGCGCACTACATACCCAGAGGGTCTCAAGGCGCTTAGAGAGGGGAGGAGGATTACTTGTCAAATATCCACGTTTTAAGTTGCTTTCTGAATGCAAGGTGGTTCTGGGTAAGGCGAAGGTAAGCGGGGAGTGAGTTCCATGTTTTAGCAGCCAGGTATGAGAAGGATCTGCCTCCCATGGTGGTCTTGTTGATGCGAGGTACAGTGGCGAGGGCTTGGTTGGAGGAACGCAGTTGGCGGGATGGGGTGTAGAAGGACAGTCGTGAGTTGAGGCATTCTGGTCCGATGTCATAGAGTGACTTGTGTGCGTGGGTTAGTAGTCGGAAAGTGATTCTCTTATTGACGGGTAGCCAGTGGAGGTCTTTCAGGTGACTAGAGGTGTGTTCGTTGCGCGGGATGTCCAATATGATCCTGGCTGAGGCGTTTTGGATTCGTTGGAGTTTCTTTTGGAGTTTAGCGGTAGTACCTGCGTAGAGGGTGTTTCCGTAGTCCAGTCGGCTCGTGACCAGAGCATGGGTGACTGTTTTCCTTGTTTCGGTGGGGATCCAGCGAAATGTTTTTTTGAGCATGCGAAGAATGTTGAAGCAGGAAGAGGATACGGCGCTGACTTGTCTGTTCATTGAGAGTGAAGAATCCAGGATGACGCCTAGGTTCCGTGCGTGGTCTGTCGGGATGGGTGCTTTTCCTAGGGCTTCCGGCCACCAAGAGTCATCCCATGCAGAGGTGGATGTACCTAGGATGAGGACTTCTGTTTTGTCTGAGTTCAGTTTCAGACGGCTTTGTTTCATCCATTCGGCAACTTCTTTCATTCCTTCGTGTAGGTTAGTTTTGGCGGTGCTGGGGTCATTGGTGAGAGAAAGGATTAGTTGAGTGTCATCCGCGTAAGAGATGATGTTGAGGTTGTGTTGGCGGGCGATGGCCGCGAGGGGGCTCATGTATACGTTGAATAGGGTGGGGCTGAGTGAGGATCCTTGTGGAACACCACAGATGACTTCAGTGGCCTCGGACTTGAATGGTGGAAGGCGGACTCCCTGAGTTCTTCCGGTGAGGAACGAGGTGATCCATTCAAGTGCTTTTCCTTGTATTCGGATGTTGTTGAGGCGTTGTAGAAGGGTGCTGTGGCAGACTGTGTCGAATGCTGCAGAGAGGTCGAGGAGGATGAGGGCGACTGTGTCTCCATTGTCCAGTAGAGTTCGAATGTCGTCTGTTGCTGCGATGAGGGCGGTCTCAGTGCTGTGTTTTGCTCGGAAGCCAGATTGTGAGGAGTCGAGGGATTTGTTGGCTTCGAGGAAAGGGGCGAGCTGGATGTTGACAGCTTTTTCGATGACTTTGGCCGGGAATGGAAGGAGCGAAATGGGGCGGTAATTTTTGAGTTCGGTGGGGTCCGCTGTGGGTTTTTTCAGCAGGGCGGTGAGTTCAGCGTGCTTCCAGTCTTCCGGGAAGGTGGCGGAGTTGAAGGAGCAGTTGATGACGTCTCGGAGGTGCGGTGCTATGACGGAGTCTGCTTTGTTGAAGATGTGGTGAGGGCAAGGGTCTGTGGGGGATCCTGAGTGGATGGAATTCATCAGGCGGATTGTGTCCTCAGTGGAGATTGGGATCCAGACGTTAAGGGTGTTCACGGGGGGAGAATGTTCAGCAGATGGTTGGGTGGGTTGGTCTCCTGGTTGGTTGTCGAAGCTGTTGTGGATGTCTGCAATCTTGTTGTGGAAGAATGAGGCTAGGGAGTTGCAGAGATATTTACAACAAGGGGTGGTGAGGGACAGAGTCTCTGAATTAAACAGAATACTCTCACCCAGTCAAGAGATCAGGGCTAGATCCAACACCGTTTTTTAGCTCACTGCACCATCCCAGTTTCAGAACCTGGCTGTATGCAAATTAGTCTGTTCCTGTCCCAGTGCATGATGGGAACAGGGCAAACCAAACTACAAAAGCCAATTCTTACACTGGGAAGGAAACAAGCTACCGGGGACCGGTTTCTGGCATTTCAGCCTCTTCGGCCCGGCTTGCTTGAATCCTGATGGTGCAATGAGCAAGGGACTCACATCTGAGCATACCCTTCCACGCTTAGGGTGGACAAAAATATTTACAACAAGGGGTGGTGAGGGACAGAGTCTCTGAATTAAACAGAATACTCTCACCCAGTCAAGAGATCAGGGCTAGATCCAACACCGTTTTTTAGCTCACTGCACCATCCCAGTTTCAGAACCTGGCTGTATGCAAATTAGTCTGTTCCTGTCCCAGTGCATGATGGGAACAGGGCAAACCAAACTACAAAAGCCAATTCTTACACTGGGAAGGAAACAAGCTACCGGGGACCGGTTTCTGGCATTTCAGCCTCTTCGGCCCGGCTTGCTTGAATCCTGATGGTGCAATGAGCAAGGGACTCACATCTGAGCATACCCTTCCACGCTTAGGGTGGACAAAAACGAGGTGATCCATTCAAGTGCTTTTCCTTGTATTCGGATGTTGTTGAGGCGTTGTAGAAGGGTGCTGTGGCAGACTGTGTCGAATGCTGCAGAGAGGTCGAGGAGGATGAGGGCGACTGTGTCTCCATTGTCCAGTAGAGTTCGAATGTCGTCTGTTGCTGCGATGAGGGCGGTCTCAGTGCTGTGTTTTGCTCGGAAGCCAGATTGTGAGGAGTCGAGGGATTTGTTGGCTTCGAGGAAAGGGGCGAGCTGGATGTTGACAGCTTTTTCGATGACTTTGGCCGGGAATGGAAGGAGCGAAATGGGGCGGTAATTTTTGAGTTCGGTGGGGTCCGCTGTGGGTTTTTTCAGCAGGGCGGTGAGTTCAGCGTGCTTCCAGTCTTCCGGGAAGGTGGCGGAGTTGAAGGAGCAGTTGATGACGTCTCGGAGGTGCGGTGCTATGACGGAGTCTGCTTTGTTGAAGATGTGGTGAGGGCAAGGGTCTGTGGGGGATCCTGAGTGGATGGAATTCATCAGGCGGATTGTGTCCTCAGTGGAGATTGGGATCCAGACGTTAAGGGTGTTCACGGGGGGAGAATGTTCAGCAGATGGTTGGGTGGGTTGGTCTCCTGGTTGGTTGTCGAAGCTGTTGTGGATGTCTGCAATCTTGTTGTGGAAGAATGAGGCTAGGGAGTTTCAGAGGGCTTGAGAGGGGGTGATGTCGTTGGAGTTGGCCGAGGGATTGGAAAATTCCTTGACGATGTTGAAAAGTTCTTTGCTGTTGTGGGCGTTGTTGTCAAGTCGATCCTTGAATGCTGTTTTCTTGGCCTTTCGGATTAGTTGGTGGTGAATGCGGGTGGCGTTTTTGAAGGCGTCCTTGGTGCTAGTGGTTGGGTCTTTTTTCCAGGTCTTTTCAAGGGAGCGGCAGAGTTTCTTGGACTTCTTAAGGTCATCGTTGAACCATGAGGCCTTCTTGCTGCCAGGTTTGCTTTGACGTTTTTTCAGTGGTGCTAGGGTGTCGGCGGTGTTGGATAGCCATAGGGTGAGGTTGGCAGCGGCTTGGTTTGGGTTAGAAGAGTGGGCTGGGGTGTTTAGAAGAAGTGATGCGGAGATTTGGTCAGTGGTGATTTTGCTCCAGTTTCTTTGCAGAGTTGGTTGGAGGTGGTTGGTGGGTTTCGGCTTGTTGTAGGTAAAGTGGACGCAGCTGTGGTCAGTCCAGAGGAGCTCCGTAGTGTGGCTGAAGGAGACATGTTTGCTGGAGGTGAAGATGGGGTCGAGTGTGTGACCTGCGATGTGGGTGGGGGAAGTGACCAGTTGTTTAAGTCCGAGGTTGGCGAGGTTGTCCAAGAGGGTGGTGGTGTTGCGGTCGTTGATCTTTTCAAGGTGAAAGTTGAGGTCTCCCAGAAGGATGTAATCTTTGGAGGGGAGCGCATGTGGAGTGATGAAGTCCGTGATGTCTTCACTGAATTTTGCGCGGGGTCCTGGTGGTCTGTAGAGGAGGGTGCCTCTGAGTGTGGTCTTGGGGTCGATGTGGATCTGGAAGTGGAGCTGTTCAGAGTTGGCGAGGTTGGTGTCAGAGCTGGTTGTGATGCGGATTGATTTCTTATGGACGATAGCGATTCCTCCTCCTGTGTGGCCGGTACGGTCCTTGCGTGTGATCTTGTAGTCTTCAGGGATGGCAATGGTGATGTCTGGGGCGGAGGAAGCGTTCATCCATGTTTCTGTTAGGAAGGCGACGTCTGGAGAGATGGTGTCTAGTAGATTCCAGAGGTCAATGGCGTGTCTGTGGCCCGAGCGGGTGTTGAGAAGGATGCATTGTAGGTGGTTGGGGTCGGTAGTCTGTGGAGTGGTCGTAGTGGAGTGGTTGTCGGAGCCGCTGAATTTGCAGGAGTAGCAAGAGAAAGGGCCATGAGTGTGTCCGGGAGCTGCTTGGACGCAGTTGGGGGCGCGACCGGGGTTAAGGGCTAGGAGGGTGGCATCGTAGGTAATGCGGGGGGGCTGGGAGGGACGGGGGCCAGGGGGTATGGCGCTGGGCGCGGTCCAGGCGCGGACGGGCATAGACGGGCTTACCTTTGGCGCACCTTCGGCGCGGGTTGGGCGCGGTCGCTGCGCGTAAACGCTGCACGCGGGAACAGCTGTCATATATGGATGGAGGAGGGGGAGGGGCGACGGCGGCTGAGCTGGGAGGCGGGGCGGGTTAAGTCCGACCACAACAACAATCAAAATGGAAGCGGGGCGCTGGGGGATAACGCGCAGCACAGCCAAAGTTACACAGGCAATCAAAATGCAAGAAACAGAGCAAAAGCGGCAATCTACCACGTTTCCAAAGCGCAAATGCGTCAAGCAGGCAGATATCAGCAAATTACAATGAGGCGCTGCACAACAATACCACGTGTCGTCAGAGACACTGGGGAGCGACCACTCGCCTCGGCAGAGAAGAGCGAGTCACAGCGCTACGATGGAGCTGAGCACTGGAAGTAGTCAGTGGGAGGGCGGCTGAGCTGGGAGGTGGGGCGGGTTAAGTCCGACCACAACAACAATCAAAATGGAAGCGGGGCGCTGGGGGATAACGCGCAGCACAGCCAAAGTTACACAGGCAATCAAAATGCAAGAAACAGAGCAAAAGCGGCAATCTACCACGTTTCCAAAGCGCAAATGCGTCAAGCAGGCAGATATCAGCAAATTACAATGAGGCGCTGCACAACAATACCACGTGTCGTCAGAGACACTGGGGAGCGACCACTCGCCTCGGCAGAGAAGAGCGAGTCACAGCGCTACGATGGAGCTGAGCGCTGGAAGTAGTCAGTGGGAGGGCGGCTGAGCTGGGAGGCGGGGCGGGTTAAGTCCGACCACAACAACAATCAAAATGGAAGCGGGGCGCTGGGGGATAACGCGCAGCACAGCCAAAGTTACACAGGCAATCAAAATGCAAGAAACAGAGCAAAAGTGGCAATCTACCACGTTTCCAAAGCGCAAATGCGTCAAGCAGGCAGATATCAGCAAATTACAATGAGGCGCTGCACAACAATACCACGTGTCGTCAGAGACACTGGGGAGCGACCACTCGCCTCGGCAGAGAAGAGCGAGTCACAGCGCTATGATGGAGCTGAGCGCTGGAAGTAGTCAGTGGGAGGGCGGCTGAGCTGGGAGGCGGGGCGGGTTAAGTCCGACCACAACAACAATCAAAATGGAAGCGGGGCGCTGGGGGATAACGCGCAGCACAGCCAAAGTTACACAGACAATCAAAATGCAAGAAACAGAGCAAAAGCGGCAATCTACCACGTTTCCAAAGCGCAAATGCGTCAAGCAGGCAGATATCAGCAAATTACAATGAGGCGCTGCACAACAATACCACGTGTCGTCAGAGACACTGGGGAGCGACCACTCGCCTCAGCAGAGAAGAGCGCAACACCTTCATGGGCGGCTGTGATCAGTATATTTCCGCGATCCAAGTTGGGAATCAATCTCTCCCCAACGTCAGGAATTTTCACATAAGGAAGCTTATCCGGACTTAAGTGGTATGAGTACTTCGAAGGGAACCCCGTAGGATATTTACCTCCCTTCTCAGTGGCAGCAACAGCCGCCAAGATATCATCATCAATCTTACTTTTGGACTGTGTAACTGCTGCAACTAAATATGTCGATACTGCTGATTTCGCTGCTTCATCAGCAAGCGAGTTGCCAACAGCGTGAACTCCTACGCGCTGATGACTGAGAGTATGAATTACAAACACAAGTGGCAACTGCTCTTTAAGCTCAGCTAGATCATTTTATGTTTTATTGTGCTACCCTTGGAATCACGAAAATCATTCTGACTCCAAAAGTACAAGATCTCATTGTAAGACTGGACACAGTAGTAAGAATCACTTACGATAAGTGTTGTCACACTAGGATCAGCGTACTCCAATGCAAGCATCAGAGCACGAAGCTCTGCCAATTGTGTGGTGCATTCCCATTGAGTCTGCGTGTGCACGAATCTTGACTTGAACTCATTGTTCACCATGGCACCTACCACAATGGCGTATGCGGAAACGTAGGCGTGTTTAGAACCATGCGCAACCTGCTCCGAACCATCAGTGTATATGATGCAATGGAAATCCTCCAAAGGCCGCATTGCCAAAGGTGCAGGATGAACAAACTCGTATTGCAAAAACTCCTGCGACCGTAAGGAAGCATCAAAAATAAATGTGACATCCGGAGACATCAATGATGCTGCCCATTGTATCCACCGAGGGTACAAAGCTTTAGAATTAGGTACACTGGCCTTCGTAACTGCTTCCAAGGCAGGACACGGGGTAACAACCAACATGTATTTTCCATGTGACAGAGCGCGTTCCTTCTGAATCGCCATCTATACAGCCGTCAAAACTTTCTCCACATTGGAAAATCGCATCTCAGCCGAAGTGTACAAGTATGACTTGTAAGCAATGGGTACTGTGTCTCCTTCGTTAAAAGTAAGGTAGGTGAAACCCACCGTCCCAGGGATGATTCTTATCACCAGGTTGGTGTGGTTATCACGAGTCAATAAGTATTTAGAAGCGAGCAGATCAGCCTGCAAAGATTGCAGTATAGCCGAGTGCTCCAGGAGCCAGTTTGATTTGGAAAAAGTTGGTTGTATCAAAGCCTACAAAGGCTAGATACGCTGGGCATATTCAGGTATGTATGTCCTCCCAAAATTCAAAAATCCCAGCAAAGACTATAATTTTTTCAGAGTTGTCGAACCGTGCAATTGTGCGCATTTCTCCAAGAAGTGAGGAGCTAATCCTCGACCTTCATTGTTGAGCTCGTAGCCCAGGAACAACACTGTGTACTCTGCAATGTGGGATTTTTGCAAAGTTGAATTTGTAACCGAAGTCTGCATAGCTACAAATTAAGCGGTCAACTTGACACAGATGCTCCCACAGTACGTCATGCGTGAGATAAATGTCATCCACATATGAACAAGCATCCGGGTCAACTCTCTCTAGGAGAGAGACTATGCAGCTGCAAACACTTCAGGACTATTTTATAGCCCATCGGTAAACGTTTGAACTGTTCATGAACACCGCCGCAAGTAAAGGAGGTCCATTGAAAACTCAGACCATCCAAATGGTGGGCATAAAAACCGTTGGAAATGTCAAGCGTGGTTTTAAACCGCTTACGCATGAGACTATCAACTAAAGCAGAGCTGTGTGTATTCTGTACTGCACAGGTATGGCAATGCGAGTTTAAATGGCGGTAATCCAATACCAAACAATATGAACCGTCAGGCTTGGTTACAGTAAAAACAGGGTCATTCATCGGTGACACACAAGTTTCAATCACTCCTTGATATTCCAATTGTTCAAGGATTTTCGCAACGGAAGCCTTTGCTTCGCGTTTTATGGGAAATTGAGGTTGAGGCTGTGGCATAGACCGCAAAGGAATCTCGTGGTGTGGGGAAAATGTATCCCATCCACAGTGTGCACGGTACAGAGCCGGCGCGAGGGCTTTAGCCCACTCCTCTGCAAAATTCAGTGCATGGTCCTTTGAGACAGTGTGCGCGAAACCTGGGAGGATTACCTCCTCCCCTCTTGGAGCCGCGAGCACGAAAGGTGGGGGCCAGACAGCCTCGGCTAACAAAATGTCATAGGTAGTCGTAAGATTCTCCCAAAATACCCCCTCTACGGTAGGTTGAATGTCACCTTCAATAAATAAGACTATTTCATAGAGTCTGTCAGGGGGAGCTAGCTACTCTAGATTCAGCTGTCTCCACAACAACATAACAGTCAATCGCTGTCACCTTCAGTAGTGGACGCAGGGCCTCTCGCACTATGGTAATCTCCACTGCGCTGTCCAGCAAGGTCAGAGCCCATGTCTGATTCCGAAACTGGGTTCTCACTATCTGTGGCATATCTGTGTGTTGTTAAAGCAGCGACTTTCTTTTTCTGAAACTGGGGTCTCTTCGATGTAGAATCGTCCTGCTTGCCTTTACCGTCTTTTGGGCGGGGCTGGTCTCGTCCTTGCTGACCACCCCGACCCCTTCCGCCTCCCCCACCACCGGTTGAAAAGGCCGATGACTTCTGAAAAGAACGAGGAGAGCGTTGGTCAGAAACCTGAAAACGATCAGGTGATTTTATCATCGCGCGATTGAGCAAGTAATAAACACGTTCTGTGGGCGCAGGCAATGGAGACGCAGGACGAGACTCCTGTTTTGTTGTTGTTGTTGCTTTCCCTGTTTTTGTTTTTTCAGCCAATTCTTTTTTTTGGTCTTGGGCTGGTCGTCAGTTTCCGACTTCTGCCCTTGGGGTTGTTTTCTCTCTTTAGTAGAAAAAGGCATGAGACCCCTACTATTGCGGCCCACGGTTTTATAAGCCGCCACAATAATCCTCGCCAACTGCCGGGGTTTTTTGGCATCAGGAATTGTCTGCAAAGCATTGGCAACTTGAAAGTTCACTGCATCCCCCTTGACATTCGCAAGTATGAGATCGGAAACCACATCAAAGGTGCCACATAGGCGCATACCCAATTCAACCGCAGCCTCTGGTCTGTGCTCATCCTGAACATGTTTAAGGACCGTCGGCAGGACAGTCATAGACGGCGTGCCGTAACACCTAGTGTAGACCACCGCAAATATCTTACCCCAGGTCACACAGTCACCGATTTCAGGGGTCAAGTCTTTCGGTAAGCTAATTGTCAGAATCCTGTGTTTTTCACCAGGAGACGTGTTAGGAAATACTGCTTCCAGCTGGTCAAACTTCTCGGCAAGCCAGAAAGGAAAATCATCCTTTTCTTGGGGGCGATTGCCCATTACAGCGTTGACCATAACAGGACTGAGTTTCGTTCCGCCCTGTCTGGCAGGAAGCGCCGCACCACTCGGGCCCCGCCCGGGCGATTACGGGTAATGTATTGCACTAACGACCGAATCACGTTAATTGCGACTACATGTAGTCATCTTAACTCAACAACGTTACATGCTCCGTGTTGAGGATGAGGTGTAAATCCAGCCAAAACAGGCCAATTTGTGCCCAGAATGGACAAAGGACCTAACCTCAGAGCTGCTAAAGTATGGGGTAGGGCGCCGTCAAACCAAACTTGATGCTGCCAAGTATCAATAGGAATCTCCTGTGCCCTATATGGCTGTATATTCCTGTGGCACAGCTGTGGGAGTGTACGTGTCGAACACATTAGTGTCTGCATTCACAGCCGGGAAGGTCACCCATGAGTAGAAAATCTCATACGGGTAAGCCACCTTTGCACTCACCACCATTATCACTGCCATGCCATCCACAGGAACATTATAATTCTGCAAATGATTGCGCACCGCAATGCCGCTATGTTGCGCAATGTTCACCGCGGCCATAGTGACATAGAAAGAAAGAGGTACAAAGTAAACTTTGTAACACAACTGGGTAGTAATTCAAGGAAACAGTTTAGAAAGATTCAAGCTTGGAAAGACCTATGTAAAAATAGGTAGGTTTGTCCGACACCACCGTTAACCGGAAACAATAGTGAAGGAGTTAAGGACTGAATGATGTACTACTCGCGTATCATGTAATAAGACCACCAACGATTGGGCACCATGTCGCAGGGATTCCGTTCTCATACAGAACTGTGCATAGAGACTTGGAACCTCAGTGAATTAGGGTGTGCCAAAACTCACCTTAGTACCCAAAATCCCCTACCAGACTAGCTACAGTGTCTCATTGGTTATCACAAACTCCCAATGCTTAGACAAACCAAAACATGGACTTATTACACCTCAGGTAACGTGGAACATATGAACACTCTTTTGTTATACAATCATTCCAATCCAGAACAAGGAGTAAAAGAGGACACATGCATATTTGAAATATTTATTCACTAATGCAGTGATCTCAAACACAGTATCTTAGCTAGTACAAGCAAACATATTATAAGAAACAAAATTGGTACGACAGCTGCTTCAGCTGCTTTGTTGAACGTTCCGGGGTGATTCATCAAGCAGGGGCCAAGGAAAAGGGGATCCCAAAACGCATTTTCCCCATGCAATTTCCCATAGCGATTTACAGCCCAAACTGCTGAACGGAATTACACCATATTTGGTAAATAAAAGTGTCTCTTGGTCCAGAATATTACCTTTTTGTGAATTGGTGTTAACCCATGCAGTAGTTTCTGAGTTATTAGAAGAAAAACACATTTGTATATATAGGGACGCTGATACCTTAGGATCCTACAATCTGTGTGCTGAAATCTGGTTGCCTGCTAACTCTTCGAACAGGAAGTGTTGACAGCTATCTAAAGCAAAATTTGAAAAAAAGGAAATGGGGCAGGGTAGGATTACCCTGACCCTATGGCCCTGGTCGGGTGAAAAAAGCATTGACTTTTTTTTGTCACAAATCCTTGAGTGAGTCACAAGCACAGTGTTCTTCTCTTGTTTCTGTTCCAGCCCCCGGGTAGGCTAGGTCCGAGGGGCATATATAATAATATGAAATATTGGGGTGCATGCGCCCCCCTCCCCAAGCCCAGTTTGAGATACAGGGCCTACCACCTCCCCAGGGCTTTATTGAGTGATGGGAAATAATCAAATCCTCATGTTTGCCTGTTCAATATCATATGTGCTGTCTTGTGCTTGTTCACAGTGCTTCTGCAAATTCCCATGCCACTGGGCTGTGCCCCTCCATCGCCGGAGACATCTGGGATGCAGTTTTCAGTTTTTTAACGTCTTTATTTCGAATTGTTATTCATAAAAGACACACACATAAAATACAAACGGTACGATTAAATTAACAAGTTCATAAAGTTTCAAAGCAATACCAAAAAACAAATAAGAAATAACAAAAATTAGATAAAAATTCCCAATTAAACATACATTTATAGACGTCAAAAAGGAAAATGACATTTATATAAGATTGAAAACTGGGCATCAATTCTGATCAGACCATAGTATGATGCAAATGCATGCTGTTCAAAGTTATTCAAGACGATAAATTTCAAACTGACTTGATCCTGATTAGCCAAGCCCATCCAAGAAATTTAGCCATTCCAATGGATAGCCATTCAGCAGTGTTTGTTCTCAGAATGTACAAAGCTTCGCTACTCACTCGGGTATTAAGTCTGGAACATACAGGTTTCAACCATTTACATCTTGGTTCACTATAAGCAGTACATACAAATAAAAAGTGACCTAATGTTTCTCTGCAAACAGTACAACAGGGGCAAAGGGATGTTTCTGTCTTCTGCCAACCATTAGTAAAGGCTCTCAGTGGCAGTGTGCCTACACGGAACTGATGGTATAATTTTCTATCTAATGTTTTAGGAATAATATCCCAATAGGTCTCTATGTGAGGGACTATTTTGTGAAGCAGAAACTGACCTGTCAAGTTCTGTTTCTCCGTAAGAGCAACATGTTCTACTTTTACCGTGGACCAAAAAAGTAGTTTGAAGTCTTTTTTTGAAGGGAAAATATTAGAACCCGGCTCAAACCAGAGCAATGGAAGACCCATTTTGATCAAGGTGATCTTAATTTGCTTGAACCACGGTATGTCACCAGCTCCCTGTTGCGTTCTCACATCCTGTAGTTCTCGGGCAAACATGGCAAGATCTGGAGTAGACCATATGCGCCTCCACAGTGCCACCATCCTATAGCGGGCATGATGTTTAATAGAATGCAAGCCCATATCCATTAATAATGGTAGGACTGGTGTAGAAGAGGGGAGGCTAACAAGGTTTCGAAGAAATTTGCCTGCTAACTCTTCGAACAGGAAGTGTTGACAGCTATCTAAAGCAAAATTTGAAAAAAAGGAAATGGGGCAGGGTAGGATTACCCTGACCCTATGGCCCTGGTCGGGTGAAAAAAGCATTGACTTTTTTTTGTCACAAATCCTTGAGTGAGTCACAAGCACAGTGTTCTTCTCTTGTTTCTGTTCCAGCCCCCGGGTAGGCTAGGTCCGAGGGGCATATATAATAATATGAAATATTGGGGTGCATGCGCCCCCCTCCCCAAGCCCAGTTTGAGATACAGGGCCTACCACCTCCCAAGGGCTTTATTGAGTGATGGGAAATAATCAAATCCTCATGTTTGCCTGTTCAATATCATATATGCTGTCTTGTGCTTGTTCACAGTGCTTCTGCAAATTCCCATGCCACTGGGCTGTGCCCCTCCATCGCCGGAGACATCTGGGATGCAGTTTTCAGTTTTTTAACGTCTTTATTTCGAATTGTTATTCATAAAAGACACACACATAAAATACAAACGGTACGATTAAATTAACAAGTTCATAAAGTTTCAAAGCAATACCAAAAAACAAATAAGAAATAACAAAAATTAGATAAAAATTCCCAATTAAACATACATTTATAGACGTCAAAAAGGAAAATGACATTTATATAAGATTGAAAACTGGGCATCAATTCTGATCAGACCATAGTATGATGCAAATGCATGCTGTTCAAAGTTATTCAAGACGATAAATTTCAAACTGACTTGATCCTGATTAGCCAAGCCCATCCAAGAAATTTAGCCATTCCAATGGATAGCCATTCAGCAGTGTTTGTTCTCAGAATGTACAAAGCTTCGCTACTCACTCGGGTATTAAGTCTGGAACATACAGGTTTCAACCATTTACATCTTGGTTCACTATAAGCAGTACATACAAATAAAAAGTGACCTAATGTTTCTCTGCAAACAGTACAACAGGGGCAAAGGGATGTTTCTGTCTTCTGCCAACCATTAGTAAAGGCTCTCAGTGGCAGTGTGCCTACACGGAACTGATGGTATAATTTTCTATCTAATGTTTTAGGAATAATATCCCAATAGGTCTCTATGTGAGGGACTATTTTGTGAAGCAGAAACTGACCTGTCAAGTTCTGTTTCTCCGTAAGAGCAACATGTTCTACTTTTACCGTGGACCAAAAAAGTAGTTTGAAGTCTTTTTTTGAAGGGAAAATATTAGAACCCAGCTCAAACCAGAGCAATGGAAGACCCATTTTGATCAAGGTGATCTTAATTTGCTTGAACCACGGTATGTCACCAGCTCCCTGTTGCGTTCTCACATCCTGTAGTTCTCGGGCAAACATGGCAAGATCTGGAGTAGACCATATGCGCGTCCACAGTGCCACCTTCCTATAGCGGGCATGATGTTTAATAGAATGCAAGCCCATATCCATTAATAATGGTAGGACTGGTGTAGAAGAGGGGAGGCTAACAAGGTTTCGAAGAAATTTGCCTGCTAACTCTTCGAACAGGAAGTGTTGACAGCTATCTAAAGCAAAATTTGAAAAAAAGGAAATGGGGCAGGGTAGGATTACCCTGACCCTATGGCCCTGGTCGGGTGAAAAAAGCATTGACTTTTTTTGTCACAAATCCTTGAGTGAGTCACAAGCACAGTGTTCTTTTCTTGTTTCTGTTCCAGCCCCCGGGTAGGCTAGGTCCGAGTGGCATATATAATAATATGAAATATTGGGGTGCATGCGCCCCCCTCCCCAAGCCCAGTTTGAGATACAGGGCCTACCACCTCCCCAGGGCTTTATTGAGTGATGGGAAATAATCAAATCCTCATGTTTGCCTGTTCAATATCATATGTGCTGTCTTGTGCTTGTTCACAGTGCTTCTGCAAATACCCATGCCACTGGGCTGTGCCCCTCCATCGCCGGAGACATCTGGGATGCATCATGCAGGCCTCATTCCCAGGTCTCTGTTAAGTTATTAAGTGTCTCTGCGCACTTCTAGATAGCCCCCGGAGACACCTTTCACTCGGCCCTCTCTGTCCTATTGGCGTATCTAGACTTGGGCCCATTATCTTGTATTGCCACCTGATGCTCTTTAGTCACCAAAGTCAACAATACTTATTTACAAGGAGTGAAGCACCATGAAGAGCCACAGCTGCATGCCTTTCTTGTGTCGCATGAGTGTGTGCAGGCAGCACACTTTTAGGTACCCCATAGGGGCAGCTACACCTATGTCCTTCCTAGTCTCTCTCGTGGAACTTTAGTGACCGGTGTTTGCATGTATTTAAGCATACCAGACAAGGAGTGCAGTGTCTCACACAAAGTGTCACACACAATGACAGCTTATCATATGCCACAAAAGCAATATTGAAGCAACAATGTCAACTGAAACCTTTTTTAATTGGTCAATGGGAATTTTACACAAGGGTCTACGAATTCAAATGTGTTCCTTGAACCTTGTTGAACATTTGCACTAATGAGAGCGTGACCAGAGTGTTCTCTAATAAGGGGCCCAATATTCCATGACCTCTTTAAAACAAGCAGTTCAGCTGGAGCACTGACTTTAATCCTATAATACATTTTAATATTGAAAAAGAAACACCAACCCTCTTCAGAGTCTATGACATAGTGTTTTTTAGCTTGCTTCATGGGTTACTAAAATCCTTTGTTATATTCTAGTGTCATGCCGGTCTTCTAAATGTGCCTTCTTATGTTTTGTCTTCCTCGCCGCAGAAGAACCGTGTGCCAAGTTTTGGCTGGTGAGTCATTTCTGATAGTGTTACTGTTTTAAGGGCCTTGTGATTCCCGTCAGCTCTTGGCTCGGTCTGAGTACACCTCCTCAGAGTGCTGACGAGCCTAGTCTGGATCTCAGAGCTCACAATAAAGGCACTTCCCAATGTTGTTAGATGGATATGTACATGACTGCAGGAAAGCATACCAGTGCCATTAACTGCCAAATAGCTAAGTAGGCTAAGGCTCCTATTGTAGACAGTTGTCTGTAACTGGAAGGTCTCATATTGGAACCCCAGTGGGACCACTCAGCATCTTATCCTCCCAAGGTTAATAAAACGAGTAGTATTGAACTGCTTAATAGTAATGACTGTTATCACACCATGTACATTTTAGGTGGTAAAACTCTTGAGGCTTCATGACCAGCTCCCTGGGTATAGCAGTGATGGGATATATGATCCCAGTTGTATCCTTGCACAAGTTATTTTCCTTATTTTTCATAGGTCTTTTTTTCTTCTCTGGATTTTGGAAGTGGGCGGCCGGGGAGTGTGGAAGGGGTGTGGCAGGAGGGCAGAGCGAGTCTAGTAGGGAGAGCTTTTCAGCTCCTCCGATTCTGCAATTATTAGTGTGGGGGCAAAGACTGGATGCAGAACCTAATAACATTTCGAACAGCTCTTCTAGTAAGTTTGATCTGGGATTTGGGGCCTAGAATTATGAGATCTGGGGTAGGGGCCCAATAACTCCAGACCAGATACAGATGGAAAACCCACAGTTGCCTGGAGAGGTCTTTCCCTGAGCGATACTACTCTGGGCTGCTTGTGAAAGGGCCAATATCACAAGACGCTTCTGTTGAAAGTTGGAAATGTAGCCCCCTACCCTCACCCTTCTGCTTGAAAGTTAGAAATTGAACCTTCTGTATTGCTTCACCTTTCAGTTAATACAGAGTTCCACAAATCTCCCACACGGTGGCTCAAACACAGCAAAGCAGGAGACATAAAACACAACACCTAGAAAGGGGTTTCACTTTACAAAACGCAAAGACTTTCTTTTTAGTTTAAGGCTTGGGGCTTTTTTTATACAATGCTTTCTAACGGAAAGGTTTTCCCAGATGTCAAATAAATAGCATTCAAATGTATATAGAGTTATATATATCCAAGTCCTTTGAAAAAGTTCAAACGTACGCTCTCAGGAAAGTGAGTCAGAAACCACATATGCAGTAACACAGGTTTCGCCTTGCGGCTTGATCACGTGTAGAAAACAGAAGACCAAACACAGTGATAAAGTTGTTTGCGAACATAGAAAAAGGACCAACGTAGAATACATGTAAATGGTGGCCATCTTAAGCTAGTCAAATACTATAAAAAACACAGCTATATTTACAAAGTGCACATAAAATAAATGATGAATAACGCTGAGTCAAGGTTTAAATATCCAAGTCTGATGAAAATAATCAGTAAATCAAAATTAAGATGCTCAAAACTGATAGTGTAAATCAGTGAACAGTACAGTAAACATGGAACACCCACTGATGTTGTTGGGTAAGTTATTTGGCAAGTGCCTAATCAGATGAGGGAACCAAATTTTCATCTTTGAAATATAAGACAAAATTAATTGTACTGACTCTTATGGTTGTTGCGTTAATGTTGATATGTACACCATAAAAATTATTCTCAGAGCAACAAACTTTTTCCAGTACACCCACAGTCATAATGGCAGGAAATAACAACGATGTCCTCTATCCACCAAAAACAATGCTGGCCAGTGCCAGATGCATAAAGAAAATATGATATAATAGGAGGTCATCCCTTCTTAGCAGTTCGCAAAATATAAATTGGTGCATAACATACATGGTCTTAAAGCAAGGAGTACAAAGGGTAGGTGCGCCCGTGAAGGTGAAAGTTCGTGAAAAGGGCCCCTTCCTTTACTCCTGGAAAGAGAAGAAAGAGATAGAGTGAGAAAAAGTGAAAATAACAAATCACAGAAATACCAAAGAAATACATACAAAAAAAATACAATAGTTCTACTGTTAATTACATTCAGTTAGCATGTTATAAGAAATATTTTGTAAAAAACATTCGAATACAGAAATATTCGTATATAGAAAACCAAACAACAATCGAACAATGAATATGCAGAGACTCTTGAGGCTATCATTATTCCTTCAAATGTACTGCTAATTCTTCATCCATATTCAGGCCCCAGGGCTTTACTCTGAAAGTCAATTATGTACCGTGATTCTTTCTTCCTAAGGGCCAAAACTCTGTCCCCCCCTCTGGGGTTCATAGGAACATGTTCCAGAATCATGTAGCTACACTCTGAAATATTGGAGAAATTGTGTTGTTCAAAGTGCCTGGCCACAGGGTATTTGGGATCACGGTTCGTTATGGCCCGTAGATGTTCCAAGATACGTTTCTTGGCGGCACATGTTGTGCTGCCTATGTGCCATAGACCACACGTACACATAAGGACATAAATGACAAAAGTCATCCCACAAGTCAGGAATTGTGTTAATTTTTTGGTCACTCCATTGTAGGTCACCGTACTTTTATACGTACTGGTTTTACAGGCCTTGCAATGGCCACAGGGATAAAATCCTATTAAACCATGTTGGGAAGAAGGTGGGAGGCTAGTCACATCATTGTTGACCACCATATCTCGTAGATTTCTGCTACGTCTGTAAGTGATTTTGGGTCTTTCAGGTATGGAATTCCCTAGTATCCCATCAGTTTTAAGGATGTCCCAGTTTTTGGTGATGATTTTTTTGACTTTTTGGGAGTCTGAATTGAAAGTGAGAATCAGCCGTGTGACATCTTTATTTTGTGTTGACAAAATGTCAGATTTATCACACAGGGTGTCAGTTCTGTTAACCTCTGCTATACGAATCAAAGCTTTATTGAGCACCCACTATGGGTAACCTCTTCTGCGAAATCTGTCAATGATATTGTCAGGTCCTGCCTCAACAGTCACAATAGAGTTGCAGTTACGCTTTGCTCTCAGCAGCTCACCATATGGAATACTCAATTTCAGTGATTCTGGGTGGCTGCTGAGAGCATGAAGGATACTGTTACCAGCAGTGGCCTTCCGGAAAAGAGAAGTATGTACAACATTATTGATAATCTCCAGTTTGACATTGAGATATTCCGTCACATCTACACTGATGTTACCCGAGAGTTTAATGTTGTAGCTGTTAGAGTTCAATTTCTCTATAAAGAGTTCAGCCTCTTCCTTAGTACCACTCCATACAATGAACAGATCATTAATGTAGCGAAACCACATGATGATCATAGACAGGTCTACTGATAGGGTCGTGCTTGCAAAAATCGCCTATTCCCAGAACCCCATAAAGAGGCTCGCGAAACTTGGTACAAAGCACGACCTCATTGCAGTACCATTGATCTGCCTGTAGAGGGCGCCATTGAAGGAGAAGATGTTATTTTGGAGACAGAAAAGTATCATCTCTAATACCATTTTCGTGTGTTCCCTGTATCTCAAAGCTCAAATTAGACAAAAAATGTTTGCAAGCCTCAATACCCTGTTGATGGTCAATGATCGTGTACAATGATTGCACATCTAGAACAATGAACAGGAAATTGGGACTCCACGTGAGGTTCTCAATGTGTCCTAAAAAATCCTTCGTATCCCTGATGTAACAGGGTAACTGGCAAACATATTCCCGAAAAAAAAGTCAACATATTTCGAGATATGTTCCGTAACGCTACCAATAGAGGACACAATGGGGCGTCCAGGTGGTTTAGTCTCATGTTTATGGATCTTCGGTAGAAGATACAAAATAGGGAGTTTAGGGTAATCACGCTGAAGATAACAATACTCCTCCCACGTGAGTAAGCCCTTGTCTTTCCACTCTACAAGTTTGTCCCAGATAGAGGTTACACTTTGATTATAGATCTGATTGGTCACAGGTATGTAGAAATTGGTGTCATTTAATTGCCGCATGGCTTCATGGATGTAGTCTTCCCTTTCTAAAATCACGATATTGTCCCCCTTGTCCGCAGGGCGGATCACTATGGAAGTATCATCATGCAGGCTTTTCAGAAATATACGTTGGTTCAAGGAAAAATTATTGCTATCGTTTTTCTCATTGTTCTTACCACATTTGTGTCTCAGTTCAGTCAGCCCCTTGATTACACACTCATGGAAAGTATCTACACTGTCATGAGGTAGGATAGGCATGAAAGTGGATTTAACTCTGAAATTAGTTAACGCTGGTGCATTATGTTCAAGTTGCATGTCATTCAGAAGTTGTGTGTTACTCAAATGTGTATCTGCTGAGTCTTCAGAAGCATCCAACTCTGCTATA
The DNA here is from genome assembly GCF_964263255.1 of Lissotriton vulgaris. Classification (NCBI taxonomy): domain Eukaryota; kingdom Metazoa; phylum Chordata; class Amphibia; order Caudata; family Salamandridae; genus Lissotriton; species Lissotriton vulgaris. Next base: position 449,571,669 of record NC_141694.1, read on the forward strand.
GTTACTAGAGCATCAACATCCCCAATATCCAAATGCAAGTCATTGGCATCATTATCAACCAGCGACCCAGTTTTAGCATTATGCCCCAATCTTTTAAGTTTGTGCCATTTCCGTAATTTCAGTTTACGTACAAACTTAAAAGTGTCAATCCTGGTATCAGTGTAATTAAAATGGGAAGGGGGGCAGAAAGATAGTCCCAAACATAAAGTTCTTTTCCCATAGTCAGTTAGTTTTCTTTTAGATAAATTTACAATTGTTTTGTTTACCGTTGTGATATCCATCAGTATGTCTTGTTTGAGCGCGTTGTTCGTTTTCCCATGGCGCCCTTTGTTTTGTCGGTATTCCCAACGTTGTTTGAGACTTTTTTTGGTTGCGGCGTTTCCCCTTGTCTTGCCTTGTCCGCGTCCTCTCCCCCTCGGAGTTGGTGACGAGTATTCCCTCGTGTTTTGTCGATCCTGCGCCATCACCCTGAACTCGTCTAAAAAATTCACTTGTTTTCTTGGGATGGTTTCGCCCTATATATATATATATATATATATTTATAAGTAAGCAACAATAATACACTTGGTAATTGCAACAGTTAAATGCATGAATAATTATAATGAATAAACAAGCAGAAAATATTACTGCACTAAATACAGCAAATGATTACATTGGATGTGCACCCTGACTCACTTACACATCACAAAGAAAACACCTCAAATGACCAGAGCCCCTGACAGCCAGGCAATGTACTCACAATCTGGACTCAAATCTAAATTCTTGTGGCAATACGTCTATTCCACAAGTGAACTCCCGAGCTGGCTGTCAACAACCCTCAGTTCTCAAAACACACTAGAAGGTTTGAGAGTCTTCTCCTCTACACCAAAGAAACTTACAGAAACTGGCCAGCTTCTGGGCAAGCATTCCATGGCAAAAAGGAGTTCCCATGTTCCCCATGTTTCCTCTACATTCTCACATATTCCAGCCTTATTCTTGACGAAGCTTACGAAAGCCTTCCAGGGTACATTAAACAATCTCTCACAAAACAAACCTAGAACATGATTAACCCAAGCAACTTGCAAACACCCTGTGGGCCTGTCAGTGTGCGCAGAAAAGATCAAGCTAGGCAAAGTCAGAATTCAGGATGACACGAGGCCATGTCAATGATGAGTACATGCCTCAGCAAGGCCTGCAAATGCGAAAAGGGTTCGCCCTTCTGTACACAGAGTCCTCAGACTACTCAAGAATTTGGCACGGAAACTGGAAATACAAAAACATAGTTTAATAAACCTTTAAAGGTGGTACTACAGCCCACACAACACTATACAGTATTGTACAAGGTAGCACAAAGAACTCGGACATGCAGTCTCTTTTTATACACAAAGAAGGGGCTCATAAGTGGGCGGTTACAGCTCAAAGCATGATTTACAACCGTATATGGACATTTCTCAAACATGATCGATACATGGGTGGAGTTAACGGTTCTTGAGACCCGCCGAATGCACATTCCAATCTTCACTAATCAGAAACAGATGTGACTCCTACTGAGCATGCGCTAGAAACGCGAAGAACTATTTATAGCCTGTTGCTGGGCAAACTTCAGGGGTGACAGTCAGTGAGGTAGGACTTGCCTTGTGGAGAGCACATGGCGATGTGTAGCATACAAGATGGACGCCAGAAAACAAAATGGAGTCTGGCCGTATTTCAAATACGGGTGGGAAAACCAGAATAAAGACTTGATAACATGTCTTCTGTGAATGCTTAATACTATTGCTGTTTTATTTACAACATCAAAGCCAATAGTAAGAACTACATAATACTTCCCAATGTACAACACAATGCACAATTGTGTACCACTGCTTATAGCATCACATACTTCAACTCTCAATGAACAACACAGTGCACATTTGTGCACCACTGCTTATAGCATCACATAATTCATCTCTCAATGTGCAACACTGTGAACCCTTGTGCACCACTACTCATAACACTGCACTTCGACGCCAAAAAGTACATTCCACACCTCTCTCTCTCTCATGCTTTCAACTTCACATCCCACACATTCTGTTCTTGGCAAGCTGATCTACTATGACAGCTCCCACTTTAAAACTACAAGAAGAAATCTTCAAGAGAAACAAGGCATATGCAGGACGTTGTACATTCAGGCTAGTATAAAATAACACACCAAAGTCAATTAAAATGATGGTAGTCAAAGGTTATCACATTGTGTCAGACCACAAGAGTTCCTCTAGCACTACAACCCCTTACCCCGTAGGCTAACACCTATGGGGCAGATTTATGAAGGGCTTGCGCCACGTTTACGCCGCCGTTGCGTGACGCAACGGCGCGGAAACGTGGCGCATCCCTGCGCCCTATTTACAACGTGACGCATCTAGGAGATGCGTCACGTTGTACAGCACTGCGCCATGAGGAGGCGTTCTTGCGCAGGGGGGGGGCGTTCCTGCGCAGGAACGCCTCTTGAAAGTGGCTGAGTGAAATCTATGAGATTTCACTCAGTCACTTTCAGGGCAATGCTGCGTCAAAACCCTGCGCCTGCTTGAAGCATGCGTAAGGCTTGAGGCAGCATTGAAAGAATAGGCCCCCCCAGAGCATTGCTGGAGCTGCGTCGCGCTTGCGACGCAACTCCAGCAATGCGCCACATTTCCGGCACAGATGCGTCACGCATCTGTGCCGTTTTTGCCCCATGGTGCGCCGCAACATAAATGCGGGGCACCATGGGTGGCGTAGCTGTGGCGCACTGTGGCGCATGTTAACTGGCGCATCCTTTGGGATGCGCCAGTTAACATAAATCTGCCCCTATGTGTTTAGTACATCCTCAACCCTAATGGACTTCACAAAGCATGCCAAGAGTATACCTATCAATATGTGACTGTTAAAGATTCCAGAGGGAATTCACACGTGTAGCCACTGCTCACATGTTAATATGCAAGTGTACATTTCTGCAAGTGTCAGTTTCAAAGCTCTTTTATATTTATTTTTTTCATGGAAAAACATGATTTCATGTGTGGAAACCCCTTCTGCCACCTTGCATCAATTTGGAAGTATTCCGACCAGTAAAATGGATTTCCTCTTGCAGTTAGGGCACTGGGCGACTCCCTTCAAGAAAGTTGTGAATACCTCCAAAATTGCAAGTTTGCAAGTGACTTAAATGTGGCATGCCCACAAATACCTCAGTATGCAGATGTACTAAAACAGAAACAAAACAACACGTGTGAATAAACATATGAGAAACTATGGCTTTGGGATGATGAAATGATGCAAGTCCATAAGTCAAACACTCTTTTGTGGTCACAAGTTTTTAGACTGGCTCTCTATCCTCTATGCATGTACGACACTCAGTTCAGCTGCTGTGTTGAAAGCGGGGGCCAAGAAAATGGGGGGTCCCATAATGCCTTTTCACCATGCGATTTCCCCTAATGAGTTTAAACACAACTGCAGCTCGAACCGCTGGGCAGAATTGCACTAGGTTTGGCAGAAATATAGTACTTTGTTCAGAAAGCAACCTTTTGTGATTTAGTGTAAATCCATTCAGTAGCTTTGGAGCTTTTTAAGATAAGGAAATATAGAAATCTAGGGACACGAACCTTCCGTATATCCCGAGATCTCATGCTGAGATTTTATTGGCTGCCAGCACTTCAACCAGGACGTGTTGGCAGCCATTTTGGGACTCGGACTCAGCAGAGTCTAAAAAACAAATTTTAAATAAAGAAAATGGGTCAGGTTAGAGTCTCAGCAATGACACAGAACATCCTCTGATTCTGGGCAAATCACGCAATCTCCCCATGCCTAACAAAAATTAATGTGTCCTAATGTAATGCAACTGGTGCTATGTAAAGCGCTCTGAAACCTGATTCAGGTCAAGCTTGCGCTATTTAAAGCTCTGTAAAAAAAAGGTTATAGGGCCATTATAATTAGGCTTAGATTTTGTAAATACAAAACCAGAGAAATTCAGCAGTTATAGTTATCTGAACGAACTATAACTTAAACCCCAGCAATACACTGCTTTCAACATCACATATTACATCACTCATGACATGGGCAGTGACATGCATCACAGATGACATCTCAACTAATATCACTGATAACATTACTGATGACAACAACCACAGAACACTCACATACCCACTCATACCCCTAAACAACCTCTCGTACACCCATGCACACACCCACACAACCACTCCTATACCCATTCACAGACCCATACAAGTACTCACACATCCATCCACTCACTCATCCATTGAGCTACTCACACACCCACTCAGTCACTCACAAAGCCACTCACACAATTACTCACTCATCCATACAGCTACTCAAAGCACTACCACACATCCACATATTCACCCTACAGCCACTCACATACCAACTCACTCACCCTTCATGTCAATTGATACACAAATAACAATGGAGATTGAAGAAATGCTAACCACGATACAATGAGTTTTTACACGTTATATCGAAGCGTGTGATAATTAAATTAAAATTATATCTTATACAATATATCAGCCCATGATGACAATTTCATGCTAATAGATCAGTAAAGTGTGTACTATATAGAAGCTCAAATGAGTTAGGCCATTGCAAGCTAAACATATATAAATATAAATACATCAAATTATATTGTGATACAATAAGACACCCCAACAAATGTAAAGTGCATAAGTGATAAAGTGCTAGAAGTGTTACCAGTATCTGTACAAAGGTATCTGTTCATCAGGTAAGTGTTCCAAATTAGTGTAACTCACACAGAGTTTATATATGTCATTTGTTAGTTTTCAAATTGCTCTAAAGGCCAATATATCAGATCATAGGAGAAGGAGGAAGTGGCTTACATTATTTGCGGCAGTACCAGATATTCTGATTTTACATCGTTGTTGGAACTGGCTCTTTCTGGTTAGCTGTAGCAGAACCCCAGCCAGACAGTACCTATCACGCCTATCAGGGGCAGGTGATTACACACACTGTATAACCTGCGCTCTCCCTTGGGTAGCTTGGCACTGAGTAGTCAGGCTTACCACAGAGGCAATGTGTAAATCATTAGCACAGCACTCACTCACTATAAATACCTTGAGTGTCACAAAAGAGACTTCACACATGATGAATGTAAATGAAGTTTGTATTCAACACACATTATAATCAACACAACATGAACATCATGTATTTCTGAGCATAAATCTTATTCAGAATTATGAATAGCAGTATTAGCACCATTCCTGTTTAAATGATATCAGTAATATGGACAGATCCTAATCTACACCCCCAAAATCCTTAACTACACCCCCGTACCCTTACGTTGTGCAACACTCCGTCCACCCCAGGCGCTCCCTAGCAGGTATGCTAAATTAATAAAACAGTTATAGAGTGCACCCCAGGTCACAACGATATCAGAAATAAGCACATACAAATTAGAACACTTTTTATTAACACCACAGGCCTAGGCAGCGCAGGAAATACCTGTGTCACACGTAATGTTATTCTGGCAAGAAATCAACATATCAGGCACACCGCCATTCAGTGTCATGAATCATGGGCAATTCCCCACTGTCACTCCCACATTCACACACTCACTCCGCACCACTACATGCAGCAGATATCAGACCAGTACATATGGAAGCGCTAGCACACATGCACACTCAGCATTGATACCCAGCAGGTCAGTTGGCTACACACTGCAGACACTATGGCCCAAAGCCTCCATCCGAATCACCCTAATTATCCTACATCCACAGATGAGAGACTCCCCGTTCTCTCCTCGGGCACTAGGCAGCACGCCGTTCAAGTCAGTCTCCGTTCAGGTTCCAGGAAGCAGGTATGGATATGGGTAGGCAGCAGGGTCAGTTAGGTGGCAGTTGGCAAAAGGGGTTGGACAGCCACTCAAGAAGTTCCCCACAGGATGACGAGTAGACACAAGCTGAGGACAGTAGACGGTCAAACCCAAGGTCCTTCTGGGACCAGCCCCGGTCGGCAAGCAACGGGCGGTGATGGAATGGATTATTAGACAATGAAGAAGATGGGCCTCTCAGATGGAGGAGACACCGTGTCAGTTGCACATTGATCAGAGTCGCACCTAAGCAATCTGGGCACAACATCAAGTGTGCGATGATATGAGTCGCACCAGACTTTTCAGTCACATACACAAGGAAGAGTTGCAAAATTAGTAACTCTGTGGAAATGAGGCACAAAGTCCGAGGCTCGTCTAGATTCGCCACACCAGACAACCCCAATAACACACACAATGAAAAGTTTCAAAATAGATACCTCCTTGGAAATGAGGGACAACATCTGCTGCATGTTGAGATTGGCCACACTAGACAGCTCTGGTTACACACACAATGAAGAGCTTCAAATTCCATGCCTCCCTGGAAACAATGTAATATAATGTAAATATGTAATCCCTGGAAACAAAGCACAACGTCCAGTGCATATAAAATTGGTCACATCACACAGTTCCTGTTGCACACACAAAAGCAAGATCAACAATACTTCACGAGGTAGTATGAGGCACTACTATGGTTATGCCCCCAACTTTGAGGGTCACAACCTGTGAATCAGACACTATATGCAATGAGCATGCAGTCACTGTGTCCCACAAGAGTGATGCAGCATGATCAAAGAAGGGGGGTACTTGGGTCCCAGAACTGGTGAATCCGCTCACCACCCACAAGATGGTTAAGCATGCCAAGGTGCCCCGTGGTGATGATGCCACACACCTTATATGCAGGCCAGACATCAGTCTCCGCACAAGGCAATCCGGTATCCAGGCACAGTTCATAGTCCCATGCCCACGCGCGCTACCAGTTGGAATCCAGCAGACAATGTGGGTGCTCGAGAGGGCACTGTGCTTCAGGTATCACAGTTAGTTGGTGTGGGTCTCTCTTAGGAACTCTTCGATGTCCCTGAGACATCCAAGAGAATAGGGGAAAGCTTGACAGACAATTGGAGAGCAGATTTCATGGTGCCTTACACCAGCAGGTGGTCGGCCCAGGCTAGCCACTATTATGGAAGGGCACATGGTCTCTTTTAATAGTAGTAATCCTCCTTGAGCACTAGAGTCCTCTGGCAATGAGCACTAGTAGTTTGGGTTCTCCAGTCCTATGTCCCCATAAGCATATTTCACCCAGTGCTGAAGTATGGCACCAGTAGTTATACTGGAGTATGCCTTTGAAGTATGGGGTGCCTCACCTGGTCTCCCTTTCAACCACAGATGTCTCCCCTAAAATTCAGTCCTCTCCGCCATGACACCTTGGAATGCAGACCATAATCTTTAGTGAGGCCACAATCCGGTTCCATGGGCCAAGTGTCTAAACCTCCTCCTATAATATCTGCAGCCAGGCCCCTAAATAGCAGAGGTCTAAATGCCCATATGTGCTCCCCCAACCTCCAGTGTGGACTGGATCCAAGCACCAAGGCACACAAAGAGTTTAGAGCGCAGAAATGCCAACTTTCTAGTATTGGCATTTCTGCATGAATTACGACAAAGCCAACTTTACCACTGGCAAGGGATTGCCGCTGCAAATCCAATGTTATGAAACATCACAAGGCTGCTCCACTGCAATCCACTATTGCAGTCTGAAGTGATTTCAACCCTTCCCCCATGTTAGCCTCTTAGAAGAGCAAACCTCCTAGGCAGTGAAAACATGCATGTGTGTTCCTCACTACCTAGGCAGTAAACACATATGTGTACCTGCCCTGACTTTTCCCTTCCACTCGTTTTACCCCTTAAGACATACCCTTGGGTACTCAGGTGGAGGTAAACAGTCCTCTCAGGATGGCAACTGATTTAAACGGGTCAGTCAGTGTAAACTTACAATTGCACGCATCAGCTTGCAATGGCAGGCCAGACACTTCTTTAAGAGTACCATCGGTGCAAAGAACACACCAGCCTGCAATGGCAGGCCGGACATGTACTTAAGATCACCATCACCTACAATGGCAGACCAGACACATCTTTAAGCACTTTTTATTTGTGATCAATATAAGGAGAAGGAAAACCTTTGATCCATCCAATTTCCTTGGGTTAACGTAGATTATCAAGAGGGGGGTGGATCACTTGTCCTGCTGAACCCGGATTATTCGGTATTCGTTGCGTCCCTTGGTAAAAGAACCCTCATGCACTCGAGTTGTTTAACGTGAGGTAGCGGTATATCTTGATTCTCCGCTAGGGCACTCGGGTATCTGCATAATCATAGGGTTTTTTTATATATGCAGCCTCCACCAGGAGGTTTTAATCCAAGGTTGTGCAGTAGTGTCCAGTGATAAGTGGAAGTGGTGATTTTAAAATAACTCAAAATCCAGAAGACGTATTTATTAGTCTGGATTCAGGTTAGAAGTGTTGGAAAACTTATTGGTATGCGTACTGAGAATATTAGGATTCTCTACGCTACCTGTCTTCGTGATATTAAAAAGGTCGACATGTTTCAGCCCTTTCGTCAAATGATCAATGGGCTTTCTTCAGGACCAGGGTGTACGTGTATGAAGAAGATAACTTTATCCCTTCTTATTCGGAGTCACTCTTTTAATGCCTATAAAAAACAGAAGTGTTACCTTGGGAAAAGGTCAAAGGGACGTCTTATATTGTGTGAATACATTCCATATGTGAATGGTTAAAAACTTTACAGAATATGCCAAAACTAGCTAGCCACTGTTCCTACTTCAGGTAACCACTTACTCTTACCTAGCAAACATCAACTGAAATGTATAGATTATATGTTCTCTATATTAGTTGACCATTTGCAATTTTCAAAATCATACATTAATGTTCTAAGATCTAGATGTTCATGTCTTTCCCATTATCCCTTATGAGTTCAAATAGCAAAGTAACAGATGCTGTTATTATTTATACTTGTGTTCACTCTGCGTTTATAAAAGACGTGTATTTTCTAGCATCTAGACCATGACTCCTAGCAGATTAGTACCTATTAATATGCTTTATGAGGTTATATGGCGCGCAAAGGACAAACATCTAATGCGGTAGTCATTTGCACTCGTAGTTATTTGCACTTGTGTTTATACAGCTTTTTCAAGTTCTAAGGCCAACGTCTATTATTAGGCGTGCTGGCGCTATCTAGATTCAAGCCCAAGACTCCAGGTGAAATTAATACCTGTTAAATAAGCCACAGCCTTCCTTATGTCAATGAGAGCGCGTTGTACATGACTTTATTTTAAGTGCCCTCGCGGTTTGTTAAGAAGGAGGGGGGGGGACCTCGACTGAGAGTGGGATAGGGCATAGATATTCTAAATTATCAATGGCCATGCTAATGGGAGCGCGTCGCTTCATTAGTTCACAAATAAGCGCTGTGCTCGTTTGTCAAACAGCCAGTAAGATTACACCTACCTCCTCACGTATCAATACGTGTTTCCTCAGGTGCCCAAGGAGTCACTCTGACGGCCTTTATCTACAAATAAAAGAGGAGGTCGATAAAGAATAAAAATAAAACCTATGTGGTACTTATCTCAAGAAGGGAGTCCTTTCCGCTTGTCTTTACCTATAGGTACGTCATGCGCTGCTTGTGCTGACTCTGCCGAATGGGACCCGGTAGGGTTTCTGTGCAGAGCAATACTTTTATTACTTCCTGAGGAATTGATAGAAGTAAATGACAGACTATCGTAATTATTTTATGTTGGTCAAAAGTAAAGACTCTCGTGAATGAAAAGCTTAGGTAATGTCATGATAATTTACCCAAATAATTGTCTGCGTTTCAATCGTTATTTTCTGTTAATTCGTTGAGAGAAATTATATATTTTTACACTCAACGTATATACAGTTTATACTAACGATTGAATTATTGGACTATGTTTTATCTTGTCCCTGTTTCAATTATTGGAAATTTTGTGCGACTCAATTTGTTAGGGGTCGCATAACTATAAGGGAGATTTTAGGGGTAGACTAAACCATTTCTTTTATATTTCACAGCGATTCTGGGAGATTGGTCAGGCGGAAGTGATGTTACATCTGTCTGAAACTACAGTGATGTTGTTTCTCATCTATATGAGGTGTCTTTTATGTTACTGCAAATGTTTTCTAAGGGAAGCTGTTAGTATGCTTGTTCGATGTCAGTTGTTCATACTTGCTCTGGTTATGGGTATTGGTGATCTCTATCGGTTCATGCTGGCCCAAGGCACGTTATCATTCAATCCTTGTACATCCGTGCCTAATCGATGCACCCATCTCTGTTCCTTTTTGAAAAGGATTCGTTCAGCATTATGATCTCTAATCTGCAGTGTCTCAAGAATTAGCCACTGTATGTCATCCACTGTGTGGCCTTTTTCCCAAGTAATGTGTGGTCATTTTCGTTGTTGTTTTTCTACATTTGACGTTGCTGCGATGTTCGCAGATCTTTTGTTTTGCCTTGCGGCACGTCATTCCTATGTAGTTCATGCTACAAGGACATGTGATCATGTAGATCACATGACTTGTGTTGCAGTTCGTATGGCTGCGTAGTGTCCATTTGAAATTAGGCAAAAGTTCCAGTTCTTTAGTTGGTTTTGTTAATGGACATACTGAACAGGTCCCGCAGGGGAAGTGTCCCATTATTGGTGGTAAGTCCCAAAGGGTAGTCTGGCTTAAAGGGGCCTGCGGTTTGGGTCTCGTATGGACCAGTTGGTCTTTGAGGTTCCTTGTTCGTCTATTGGCGAAACGGAGTTTGGGCCAGGTGATGTTCGCAGAGGTCAGAATTCGCCAATGTTTATTTATAATTTTCCTAACTTGGTTTGCCACTGGGCTGTATGTAGTGATGCATGTAAGGAGATCTTCTCCTTCAAATCTTACTGTCTCTTCAAGTAGATTTTCACGGTTCTGATTTCTCGCTCTTTTTTCGCATTTCCTGATTGTTCTTTGTGGATAATTACGTGCTGCAAGTTTTGTGCACAGATCAGTGGCTTGGCTTTGATAGTCTGTTATTTTACTACAATTCCTCCGTAGTCGTAAAAACTGACTGTAAGGTAAATTTCCCTTTAGGGGGCGCGGATGATAGCTGTTGAATGACAGAAGGCTATTCTTTGCCGTCGGTTTGAAGAATGTCTTAGTGTGTAAATGGTTGTCCTCAACCAATATTGTAATGTTCAGAAAGTCTATACTTTTCTTGTCTGCAACATAGGTAAATGTTAGCCATTCGTCTTGCATGCTTAGCCATGTATGGAATCTGATCAAGCTTTCATTGTCACCCTTCCAAATTAAAAGAATATCGTCAATATAACGTCTCCAGAAATAGATCTCATGTTGGTAAGGGTTTTCATGCGCATGTATGATCTGCTTTTCAAAGTTGCTGACATAAAGTCTGGCCACACTGGGAGCGAAGGTACTTCCCATGGAAGTACCATGGCGTTGCTTATACATTGTGTTCTCATACTCAAAGAAATTCTCTGTCAATGCCAGATTACAACATTCTAAAACAAAATGTCGTGGTGTCTTATAATCCCACTCTTGTTCGAATAAAAGATTCTCCAAAGTTTCCAGAGTTTTCTTTTGTGGCAGGCTCGTATAAAGACTTTCTACGTCCAATCCTACAAAAATCATGGAGTCCTCTGAGTAGTTTATCTGTGTAAGTTGGTTCAAGAGGTCTCTAGTATCTTTTAGATAGGTAGGTGTTCGTTGTACCATTGGTTTTAAGTATTCATCTGCAAATTGTGATAATGGTTCCAGTACAGACCCTATGCCAGAGACAATGGGTCTGCCTGGAGGAGGTTGGCGGGCTTTATGGATTTTCGGAAGGGAATAAAAGTATGGTATCCTTGGTGTTTTCGTCATGAGAAATTCTCCTTCCTTTTTTGAAATCCAATTATTGGTTTCAGCCTCTTCGACCATCAATGCGATTGTTCGTTGTAGCCTCGGTGTTGTATCTGTTGTTATTACTTCATAGAACCGGCTGTCCGAAAGGAGATCAAGGCATTGTTGTTGGTAGCCGTCTTTACTGAGCAGGACTATTCCACCCCCTTTGTCCGCTGGTTTTATCAGGATGGAATCATCATTCTTCAAACTATTCAAAGCTTGGCGTTCAGATCTGGTCATATTCTGGAAAGTTTTCGTAGAGTCTTTGCTCAGAGTGTCTAGTTCTTTCATCACGACTTGTTCGAACGTTCCGATTTCCATCGGTACCTGGGATTTTAGTGGGCAGAATTTGGATTTTGGATGTAATTGAGTGTCTCCCTCTTTTGGTGGAGGGGTTTGATTGGAGAAAAAGGCTTTTAGTTTTAATTTACGACAAAATTCCGATACCTCGCATTTTGTTCTAAAAATGTCCACTGTTGGTGTCGGAACATAGCCTAGGCCTTTGTTTAGGACAGTCGTCTCATCTTTGGATAAAACCCGGTCTGATAAGTTTACGACGAGGGAGTTGTGCTTGGTCCTGCTCTGGCTTTCGTCACGCTCCTGGTTTGATATTGGCGTGTTTGATCTGACCACGTCACTCCTCTGCGTCGTTGATTTTGTGGTGCTTGGCCTCCCCCTAAAAAAGGAACTTGTTGATTGTAGTTTTGCCCGTTTCTTGGTTGATATTGTTGTGGGTTCATCATAGGCGGGCCTGGAAAGTATGGATTCATCCATCCTTGAAAGTGTGGGTGGAAAGGCTGTAAAGTTGGTGAACCCATTTGTTGTTGTGGCCACATATTTCGTCCTCTACGATTGCCTCTCCGATTGTAATTTCCTCTTCTATTTATATTTTGCTGATCATCTCCACCAGAATCACTGCCGTCTCCAGATACACTGCTGTTTGAGCCATAATTGGACGAGTTATCATTGGACCTATAGTCTTTGCTACTATAGGGATGTATCTTTTCCAAGGAGAACTTCTTCAACTCCTTTGCCAGTTTCTGCAGCATTGATTGTGTTAGGAAATCTTCCATTTCACTCATTTCTTTGTTTATTTTGTCCAAGGTTGTTTTGTAATTTGTTATATGGACCATGTTGTTTAATTGTGTCTCAATTACTTTGATTTTAATTGTCAATTCTTCTGTTAGTCTACTTGCTGTTTTTATACTCAAAACTAGATAGTCACGAGTACATTTCCAAGATATTGCAGACCAGTCCTTGCGGAATGCTAAATCTTTTAGGAATATGCGTGGAGAATTCGTCACCCAGAGTCCACGTGGGGCCGCATTCGCTCTTAAATATTCAGTCATAATGATCCAGAGGACCGCTGTTCTCACTTGTTCTTTCTTCAGATCTGTTAATTCATCCCATTCATTTGTGTTTGCTAGGGTTTGAATCAGATTTCCCTCGGTTCGAAGCGGTGGTTTCACTAGTATGACGTCAATATCTTCAATGGAGTAGCTCAGGCCGAAATTCTCTGCCATATTCTTCTCAGGACAGTTGCTACTCTTAAACTTGTTGTTCTTGATACCTATCAAACAATAGTGTAGTTTCTTTCTTTTTACTCCCACTGCTGCTGCTAAAAGAGGGGGGTGGATCACTTGTCCTGCTGAACCCGGATTATTCGGTATTCGTAGCGTCCCATGGTAAAAGAACCCTCATGCACTCGAGTTGTTTAACGTGAGGTAGCGGTATATCTTGATTCTCTGCTAGGGCACTCGGGTATCTGCATAATCATAGGTTTTTTTTATATATGCAGCCTCCACCAGGAGGTTTTAATCCAAGGTTGTGCAGTAGTGTCCAGTGATAAGTGGAAGTGGTGATTTTAAAATAACTCGAAATCCAGAAGACGTATTTATTAGTCTGGATTCGGGTTAGAAGTGTTGGAAAACTTATTGGTATGCGTACTGGGAATATTAGGATTCTCTACGCTACCTGTCTTCGTGATATTAAAAAGGTCGACATGTTTCAGCCCTTTCGTCAAATGATCAATGGGCTTTCTTCAGGACCAGGGTGTACGTGTATGAAGAAGATAACTTTATCCCTTCTTATTCGGAGTCACTCTTTTAATGCCTATAAAAAACAGAAGTGTTACCTTGGGAAAAGGTCAAAGGGACGTCTTATCATTGTGTGAATACATTCCATATGTGAATGGTTAAAAACTTTACAGAATATGCCAAAACTAGCTAGCCACTGTTCCTACTTCAGGTAACCACTTACTCTTAACTAGCAAACCAAACCCACATTTAACTCTGACTCATCACAATCAGGAATGAGTTTGGCTATTGACAGCGAGTCCGAAAGAGAAACCAATATGGCACGACAAGCCCAAACACAGGCATGCCAAAAGATGTCACTGGTAGATGAGGTGGGTTTTTTAGTAAGCGACCGGAGACAAACTCTCCGACCACGCGCAAACAGGAACAACAAGTAGCACCGGTAAATGGGGGCCACGTGACTCGCTCTTTTAGGAGTCACCTATGTGGAGCTGCGCGATGGATGAGGACAGGAGTGTTGTTTGGGGCTCATGTTAGAGCCTTTGGAACGAGCAGTAATTTGAAAGTGCATCCATCGTGGACATATGGACTACATCTCCCATAAGCACAATGTGTGTCTTCATCTAGGGAGATGGTAGATGTTGTGCACTTTACTGCTGGCCCCTGATGCGGAAAATAAATTTCCGAAACGCGTCGGGCCTATTTCAAACATGCAACTGTCCATACCAACTAACGCTTTGGGGAAGGCGCACGCAGGCTCGAGTGCAACCCGCTACTTGGCCAACCCCATGGAGCATAATATATTAGCAGCGGTCCTGCCGCTGGGTTGCACCACCCCGGTAAACGGGGGCCACGTGACTCGCTCTTTTATGAGTCGCCTATGTGGAGCTGCGCGATGGATGAGGACAGGAGTGTTGTTTGGGGCTCATGTTAGAGCCTTTGGAACAAGCAGTAATTTGAAAGTGCATCCATCGTGGACATATGGACTAAATCTCCCATAAGCACAATGTGTGTCTTCATCTAGGGAGATGGTAGATGTTGTGCACTTTACTTCTGGCCCCTGATGAGGAAAATACATTTCCGAAACGCGTCGAGCCTATTTCAAACACGCAACTGTCCATACCAACTAACGCTTTGTGGAAGGCGCACGCAGGCTCGAGTGCAACCCGCTACTTGGACAACCCCATGGAGCATAATTTATTAGCGGCGGTCCTGCCGCTGGGTTGCGCCACCCGGGTAAACGGGGGCCACGTGACTCGCTCTTTTAGGAGTCGCCTTTGTGGAGCTGCGCGATGGATGAGGACAGGAGTGTTGTTTGGGGCTCATGTTAGAGCCTTTGGAATGAGCAGTAATTTGAAAGTGCATCCATCGTGGACATATGGACTACATCTCCCATAAGCACAATGTGTGTTTTCATCTAGGGAGATGGTAGATGTCGTGCAATTACTGCTGGCCTCTGATGAGGAAAATACATTTCTGAAATGCGTCAGGCCTATTTCAAATATTTCAAACACGCAACTGTCCATACCAACTAACCCTTTGGGGAAGGTGCACGCAGGCTCAAGTGCAATATATATATACATACATACATACATACATACATACATACATATATATATATATATATATATATATATATATATATATATATATATATATATATATATATATATACATACATACATACATACATACATACATATATATATATTCACTGAAAAAACCATAGGTTTCACACCAGTTATAGTTAGCTGGAAATTTTACTGATATAAAACCATTGAAATTCCCACGTTATAGTTAGATGGACTCACTATAACTTGCGCGTGCAATGCACTGCTGATGACATCACATATTACATCACTCATGACATGGTCAGTGACATCACTCATGACATCACTGATGACACCATCCAGTGAATGTGTGTCTTTCTGAAAAATAAATATATTTTATATATGTATGTGTAAAAGTTGATGGAAGAATAAATGTTTAAATAAGTGTCTAAATGGATGGTTTTTAAAAATTGATTGGTTAACTGGCTTAATAAGACATCACCAGCAGTGCATTGCACGCGCAAGTTATAGTGAGTCCATCTAACTATAACGTGGGAATTTCAATGGTTTTATATCAGTAAAATTTCCAGCTAACTATAACTGGTGTGAAACCTATGGTTTTTTCAGTGAATTTAATAGGTTTTTTTAATGCTAATTCCTAACTATAACTGGTGTGAAACCTATGGTTTTTTCAGTGAATTTCATAGGTTTTTTAAATGCTAATTCCTTTGTATATCGAGTTTCTAACCTTTTTTTTTTTTTTACAATTTGCTGTTTTTTTTTAAGTATTCATTTTTTTTATATAATTTTTTTCTTTTGCGCTCTGGGTGCGCGCTCCGGGAAGCTTTCAGCTAAGCTCTCCAGTAAGCTTTTCCGAGAGCTCATCTGAAAGCGCACCCAGAGCGCAACTGTCGTTCGTGAAAAAAAATATGAATGAAAAGTTAATAATAATGCAAAACATTTCGTACCATACAAATAAAATTAGTTTTTTTTAATAAGGAAAATGATTATGCATTTCTATAAAAGATTGATGACGTCACTTCGGCGCGCAACGTAAGTGCCCTCGGAAGCGCCTACGTTCGCGGCGCATAAATGCACGCAAAAGCGCCTACGATCGCGCCACGTTTGCGCCCCGGAAGCGCCTACGATCGCGCTGCGTAAACGCACCGGAAGTGCTCCGGAGCGCGCAGCGTAAACGCGTCGGGTCATGTGACCCTAAAATAACACTTTTCATTGGTTGCTAACAGTTTTTTTTTACAATGAATGAAATCCCCACCCATTTCCTTCACTTCTTCTTTCACTTTTGTGACTGAAAGACCTGCCTTTTTTGCTGTTCCATATTCCTTGATTAATCATGGCTGCCAGACCATCCAGCAGTGAAGATGACTCCAATGATTTCATTGATGAAGAGCCTCCTCAGCCGAAGGTCAAAGAACATTTCATCTGGAAATTTTTTAAGTTTCCAGCAGACCAGAAGAAGGTGAATGCACCAAAAGTAGAGTGCAGGATCTGCAAACAGGTCCTGTCACGGGGTAACCCCCCAAAAAAATACTCTTTTGGCAACTTCACCATGATTCGCCATGTGGAGAGGAGGCACCCCCAGAATTTTGCCCGGGAAAGTGTCAGGGCTCTGGCACAAGAGGTTCCCAGAGATGGGGCCTCTACATCAACAGGAGGAGCAACTTCTTCTGGGAGAGAACAATCACAGGAGCAGGTAGCAAACATACAACCTGCATTTAACCATGGGGTCGTCAAATGCAGATACTGCAATCAACTCCTCACCTATGGGGAGCAAAGTGTCCTGCTCATGGTTCGAGCATTGGAGAACCATCGCTGCCCTTCCCACCCCTAATTTTTTTCTTTTCTTTTTGCTCCTGTTGAGCAGTTTCCATTCCCTGTTTTTGTTCCTGTTCAGTTAAAAGAAGAAAACCAAAAGTTCTTTTCAGAACTACCTCCAATTCTCATCAAAGAGCTATATTCTTAAAAAATGAAGAGTAAGTGAAATATAGTGCATTGATAATTGAAAGGAGAATGAGTAAGAAAGAACAGAAAGGTATGAGAGGTGAAAGGAAGTGAAGTAGGAGGAATGAAAGAAGGTGAGTGTTAGAAAAGAAAGTTATGACACAGTGAATAAACTGGAGGCCTCATTTCTGAAAAGTGACGCATCGCTGCGTGAAAACAGCGATGCGTCACTTTTCTGGACGCACTCCTTATGACATTCCAGATATGTCATATTTAATATATGACTAATCAATTCGCAAGGAGTTACAGATATGTCAGTATTTCTGACGTATCTGTAAACACAAAAGTAACGCATTGCAGGAGTGCGTCACAAAAGTGACGCAACTCCAGTAATGTGTCCTTTCACATGGAAAAAGCACCATGTGAAAGGTTTGCTGTGAAGCAGGCGCAAGATTTTGGCGCAACAGCATCCTAAAAGTGACGCACTGCGTCATTATTACCAAGCTTTTTGCAAGGAACACCCCCTCTGCATGCATTATACCTGACACTATTTTTTAAAAAGTGACGCATCTAGGTACATGGGTCACTTTTTAAAACTCTGCGCCACATTGTATCTGCATCAGGTATAATGTATGCAGAGGGGGCAATCCCTCGCAAAAAGCTTGGTAATAACGACGTACTGAAATCTATGAGATTTCTCTGCGTCACTTTTAGGATGCTGTTGCGTCAAAATCTTGCGCCTGCCTCGCGTCACTTTCATGTTTACAGATATGTGAGAAATACTGACGTATCTGTAACTCCTTGCAACATGATTCATCATACATTAAATATGACACATCTGGAATGTCATAAGGACTGTGGACAGAAAAGTGACGCATCACACCAGCAGTGTAATAAAATGTGCCTCGTTGCACTATATTTAAAGGATGCAACAGCATCCTAAAAGTGACGCAGTGAAATCTCAAACATTTCACTGCGTCGCTATTACAAAGCTTTTTGTGGGGGAACACCCCCTCTGCATGCATTATACCTCACGCAGATATAATGTGGCGCTTGATTTTAAAAAGTGACCCATCTACCTAGATACGTCACTTTTTAAATATAACGCAACGAGGCACATTTTTTTACACCACTGGTGCGATGCGTCACTTTTCTGTGCGCACTCCTTATGACATTCCAAGCAACGCATTGCTGGAGTGCGTCACAAAAGTGACGCAACTCCAGTAATGCGTCCTTTCAAATGGGGAAAGCAGCATGTGAAAGGTCTTGCCTCAGTCTAACACCTGCTGTAAAGCAGGCACAAGATTTTGACGCAACAGCATCCTAAAACTGACGCAGTGAAATCTCAAAGATTTCACTGCGTCGCTATTACAAAGCTTTTTGCGGGAGAACACCCCCTCTGCATGCATTATACCTGACGCTATTTTTAAAAAGTGACGCATCTAGGTACATGGGTCACTTTTTAAAACTCTGCGCCACATTATATCTGCGTCAGGTATAATGTATGCAAAGGGGGCATTCCCCCGCAAAAAGCTTGGTAATAACGACGTACTGAAATCTATAAGATTTCTCTGCGTCACTTTTAGGATGCTGTTGCGTCAAAATCTTGCACCTGCCTCGCATCACTTTTATGTTTACAGATATGTCAGAAATACTGACGTATCTGTAACTCCTTGCAACATGATTCGTCATACATTAAATATGACACATCTGGAATGTCATAAGCAGTGCGCACAGAAAAGTGACGCATAACACCAGCAGTGTAATAAAATGTGCCTCGTTGCACTATATTTAAAAAGTGACGCATCTAGATAGATGCGTCACTTTTTAAATATTGCATAACAATGCGCATTTTTTTACACCGCTGGTGCGTCACAAAAATTGACGCACAGGAGGCGCAAAACTAACAGCGCAAGGCCTTCATAAATATGGTCCTGGATTTTCCCCGTGCTTCGCCGGTGCGCGTACCATGCGCTTCCCCCGCGCAAAACGAAAAAAAAATGTATTGCCCTGCAGGACCCTATTTTAGTCCCTACATCAAACCTAGGGGGTCAGAGGGGGTCTACTCTTCCCCCTTATGGTCATTTGCCCCTTTTTTTTCCAAACCCCTTGTGTCTCGATTTTACCGAGACACAAGATGGCGGCCGCTCCAGACTGTTTAGAATGTTTACAGACACCCAAGAGCCAATCAGCTTTCTGCGCACCGGAGAGCGCCTATAGATATATATATTTTTTTGAACCTAAATTACTCAAAATCCACTGGAGCACATATCTTGAGACATAGCAAAGGCACATCGGGCTACCAGTCCCTACAATTTTGCCAAGTTTGGTGTAAATCCATTCAGCCGTTCGGGCTAAAAGTGAAATTGACCGCCTAATGGAAATTAACATGGGGAAAATGCGTTTTGGGACCCCCCTTTTATCTCGGCCCCCGCTTGACGTATCCCCCCCAAACTTTCAGGGAAGGACCGGAGCTCGACGAGGCCATTTTCAGGAAATTTTCAGGCAGATTCGTCAACCGGTGCCAAAGTTATTCCAAATAGAATTTTGAGATTTAACATTGAAAAAAATCCTAACTATAACTACCTACTGGCGACCGCCAGTAGGTAATATATATATATATATATATATATATATATATATATATATATATATATATATATATATATATATATATATATATATATATATATATATATATATATATATATATGTGTATATATATATATATATATATATATATATATATATGTGTATATATATATATATATATATATATATATATATATATATATATATATATATATATATATATATATATATATATATATATATATATATTCACTGAAAAAACCATAGGTTTCACACCAGTTATAGTTGACTGGAAATGTTACTGTCATAAAACCATTGAAATTCCACGTTATAGTGACTTGGACTCACTATGACTTGCGCGTGCAATGCACTGCTGATGACGTCACATATTACATCACTCATGACATGGTCAGTGACATCACTCATGACATCACTGATGACACCATCCAGTGAATGTGTGTCTTTCTGAAAAATAAATATGTTTTATATATGTATATGTAAAGGTCGATGGAAGAATAAATGTTTAAATAAGTGTCTAAAAGATACTTTTAAAAAAAAAATGATTGGTTAACTTGCTTATTAAGTGTATCTTAGTGAATACATATATTAGCGAGTAATGTTTAAATATTTAAATATATGTATCAGTGTTTCACTTTGTGTATGAGTGGCTGCATGGGTTGGTGAGTAGCTACATGTGTGTGTATATGGGTTATTAGATTTTTTTTAGTATCAGTTTGAGTGTCAGTATGGTTTGGTGGGGGTATTACTTAGCACATAGATGCATCAATGATTGACTCGCTGTTTGTATGTGTTTTGAAGACAGCATATGTGCAGGACTGTATGGGAGGATGAGTGTGTATATGTGTGTATTAGTGAGTGAATGGCTGTCTCACTAGTGTCTTTATCAGTAACAAGATATGTTTTAATCTAGTATTTGTGAGTATTGATGTATATAAGTGAGTATATGAGAGAGTGAGAGATTGTAAGAGTTCCTTTTTAAATGAGTATGTGTTTCTATAAGTGATTGTTTAAGTGAGTAAGTATGTGTAAGTTTCCTTAGAAGTAAGGTAGTAGTGTGTGTATAGTTGTATATGCAAATAAATGGATGTTCAATAGTTTATTTGCATGTGTGAGTAACTTTTGGATGACTGTCAGTGTGTAACAGGATGTATAGGTGTATCACTACATATGATGAGTGAGTATATTTATGAGTGACTATATAGAACTGTTGGTGAATGAGTGGATGTGTATATAGATGGTGTAATTTCTGAATTGGTTGTTGTAACTGGTATGGGTATCTCCAGTTTTTTTTTTAAATGTTAGTTTCTATCTTTTAATATGTGTTTCAAGGGTTACATTACACTGAAAGGAGGTCTGTCACTCTGTCACAAGGATGGTGTCATCAGTGATGTCATGAGTGATGTCACTGACCATGTCATGAGTGATGTAATATGTGACGTCATCAGCAGTGCATTGCGCGCGCAAGTTATAGTGAGTCCAACTAACTATAACGTAGAATTTCAATGGTTTTATGACAGTAAAATTTCCAGTTAACTATAACTGGTGTGAAACCTATGGTTTTTTCAGTGAATTTAATAGGTTTTTTAATTGCTAATTCCTAACTATAACTGGTGTGAAACCTCTGGTTTTTTCAGTGAACTTCTTAGGTTTTTTAAATGCTAATTCCTAACTATAACTAGTGTGAAACCTATGGTTTTTTCAGTGAATTTCAAAGGTTTTTTTAATGCTAATTCCTAACTATAAGTCTCACTTTATAAGTAAGACTGTTAGGGCTCTAGTTGTACTTTAGAACACTCTGGTACATTCTGTCATTGGGCTATAGTTGCGCTACATCTGGCTGATATTTGGGCTACATTTGTATTTTTTTGTCTCTGGTGGCCATCTTTGGGCTACATTGGACTACATTGGGCTACATTTGGGCTATAACATATATATAGCCCAATGTAGCCCAATATATATTTTTTCAAAGTACATTTTCTTATAAACCACTGGAGCATATATCTTGGGACAAAGCAAAGGCACATTGGGCTACCAGTCCCTACAATTTTTCCCAATTTTTTTTTGTATATATATATCAGAGGGAACTGGATTGGTAACCAATATATATATATATATATATATATTTTTTTTTTGCCCTGGAGCGCTCCCGGTGCGCGCCCCGGTGAGCGCCCCGGTGAGCGCCCCGGAAAGCGTAGTATTTTGAAGCGCCCCGGTGCGCGAACCGGGAAGCGTCCCGTTAGCGCCAATGTCGCGATCGAAAACAACATCGTGACGCGTCGCGTAAGCATGACGTATCGCGTAGCCGCGCAATGTGTCTTATGACGCGCTGCGTAAACGCACCCGGAAGCGCTCCGCGGCATGGCCCGGAGCGCGTAACGTAAGCGCGCCGGAGCGCGTAACGTAAGCGCGCCGGAGCGCGTAACGTAAGCGCATCGGGTCATGTGACTTGAAAAAAACACTTTTCATTGGTTCTCATAATTTTTTTTCTCCAAATAATGAAAGCCCCCTCCTTTTTTCCTCATTCTAACTTTATTCATTGAGAGAGCAAGAGCTATTTTTGAGCAAACAATGGCATCAATTGTAGCTGCAGCTGGTGCACCCCCACCACCACCACCACCAAGAAAAAAAGGTCCACCACCACAGTTTCTTGGAGGACAAGAAGAAGAGGAGGAAGAAGAGGAGGAAGAGGAACAACCAAGGCGCTTCCTGCCTGAAGAACCAAGGCAAAGGCACGTTAAAGTGCACTTTATTTGGCAATTCTTTTCTTTTCCTGCAGACCAGAAAAAGGTGAACGCCCCCAAAGTCACCTGTCTTATTTGTGGCAAAGTCCTCTCCAGGGGCAATCCCAAAATGAAATATTCTTTTGGTAATTTTACCATGATCCGCCACATGGAGAGGTGGCATCCCAATAACTTAGCCCAGGCTGAAGTACAGGAACTTTGAAAAAAAACCACCCCGTGGCCAGCACCTCCTCTTCTGAACACTCACTTTCTGGTCCTGAAGGACGCCAAATGGTGCCAAATATTCAACAAAAATTTGGCACCATCAAAATTGTTTGCATTTTCTGTGGCAAAACATTATGTTATGGTGAACTTAGTGTCACCTTAATAAATAATGCTGTGGACAACCACCAATGCAGCAAGAAAAGGAAGCAGTAATTCTTTTCTTTTTTTTGCTCCTGTTGAGCCATTTCCAATTCCCTGTTTTTTGTTTGTTCCCTTAAAAAACACACAAAAAATATAAAATTGTTCAAAAAAACAAAAAAATGTTCAGAAAAATAATTTAAAAAAATAAAACAACTGAAAGAATAAAAAAAGTTCTTTTCAGAACTACCTCCCATTTATAAAATATTGCTAAAAATGTTAAACTCTGGCATTCTTTTTTCTCTTTTGTGCGCTTCCCGGTGCGCTCCCCGGTGCGCGTACCGGGTTCTCCCACCGCGAAAATCGAAAACAAATAAACATTTTATTTGCCCAGCGGGGCCCTTTTATAGCCCCCACATCAAACCTAGGGGGTCATGGTGGGTCTACCCTGCCCCCTCATGGTCATTTCCCCCTTTTGTTTTTGCCACCTCTTGTGTCTCGATCCTACCGAGACACAAGATGGCGGACGCTCCGGACTGTTTCGAATATTTACAGACACCCGAGAGCCAATCCGCTTTCTGTGCGCAAGTCGCGTGGCGCGCCCAGAGCGCTCCCCGGTGCGCGTACCGGGGCGCTGCCATAGATATATATATTTTTTTGAACCTAAATTACTCAAAAACCACTGGAGCACATATCTTGAGACATAGCAAAGGCACATCGGGCTACCAGTCCCTACAATTTTGCCAAGTTTGGTGCAAATCCATTCAGCCGTTCGGGCTAAAAGTGAGTTCGACCGCCCTATGGAAATTAACATGGGAAAACACGTTTTGGGACCCCCCTTTTATCTCGGCCCCCCCTTGACGAATCCCCTCGAAACTTTCAAGGAAGGACCGGAGCTCCGCGAGGCAAATTTGAGGAAGTTTTCAGACAGATTTTTCAACCGACGCCAAAGTTATTCCAAATAGAATTTTGAGATTTTGCATTAAAAAATCCTAACTATAACTACCTACTGGCGACCACCAATAGGTAATATATATATATATATATATATATATATATATATATATATATATATATATATATATATATATATATATATATATATATAATACCTACTGGCGGCCAGTAGGTGGTTATAGTTAGGACCTAATTACCATAGGAAATCCGCAACATTCTATTGGGAATAACTTTGGCGTCGATTGAGGAAATTGCATGCAATTCTCCAAAATATTGGCCAGCTCAGTTCTGCTCCTTCCTTGTAAGTTTCGGGGGATTCGTCATGCGGTGGTTGAGAAAAAAGGGGGGGCCCAAAACGTGTTTCCCCATGTTATTTTCCATAGGACGTTCAGACAAGGCTACAGCCCGAACCGCTTAATGGAATTACACTAAACTTTGCAAAATTGTAGGGACTGGTACGCAGAAGTGCCTTTCTATATTTGTTGAAAATTGCTCCAGTGGTTTTTATGAAAAGTAACGGCAAAAACACATACATATCTATATGCGTGCGTCGAGCTCTTACCTGTACGCGTACTGGGGAGCGCACCCGGCGTGCTGCGGAAGTGCACGAGCGGACAGCTGATTGGCTCTCGGGTGTCTGTCAACATTCCAAACAGTCCGGAGTGTCCATCAGCTTGTGTCTCGGTAGAATCGAGACACAAGAGGTGAAAAAAAGGGGAAATGATTAAAAGGGGGCAGGGTAGACACCCCCTGACCCCCTAGGTTTTCTGAGGGGGGCTAGAAGGACCACAAAGGGCAAAAAAACTGTTTTTTCTTTAATTTTTGCTGAGAGCGCTCCGGGTGCGCATACAGGTAAGCGTACCATGGGGAAACACAGAAAAAAAAATGTAGTTTAAATAATGAATTTAGAGTGTTTAGAGGTAGGGTAGCTCTGAAAAGAGCTGTTGTGTTATCTGGGTGAATTAAGTACCTACAAGTAGTATTGTTTTAAAAATAATCATTTTTAACAATTTTTAATTACTAAATATAAATTTATTGTTCTGAATTTTAGTCATTTGAAAGAACTTCTAACATGAATTTGTCAGAAATTTCGTCATTGGCAGTCTCCAAAGAAGAATCCTGGAACTCAATGAACTCCAAATATTCAATTAATTCTGAATCCAAAGCTTCATCATAAAAATCCCCCATGCCATATCCTTCTTCAATAAGGTCTTCATTATGTGTATTCACATCAACTGGATCATTCAAATTGTCTACAATAGTTACAGAAATTTCAAAAACAATGTAAACTGACTCCTCATTAAGATCTGTAATTGATGTTAGGGTACTATAAAAAGACAGAGAAAGAAAGACAGTGAGAGTAAGACATTTTTATATAAAAAAACATTATCTCTTATTAACTTACCGTGTACAACATAGTTCCCCTCACAAATTAACAACTAACCTTTTAGAATGCTGTTGAAAATTCTCACACCAGAATGAAAACCAAAAACTTCTCACAAATCTACCTCAGACACTGCAATCACAAAATGGCCGTCATTCCCTCTCATTCTTCACACTTATACCCGTCCCTAACCAATCAAATTTCTTCACACACAAATACAAAACCAAACTAACATTTTAATTGGTTATACAGATCAACACTTTCAAACTCACATAATCTTCAACCTACCTAAAAGGGGCAGGGTAGAGACCTGCTGATCCCTTAGGTATTTTTAGGGAGGCCTAGTAGGACCCTGAAGGACAAAAACACTCTTATTTTATTGTGGAAAATTTCGCGGAGTAAGCTCAGGGTTTGCTTACACGGGCGTTTACAGGTACGCATACCCTGAGCGCACCAAGGGGAAAAACAGTGAAAAAAATTAGAGTAAAATAATAATTTAGAGTGCTTATAGGTAGGGTAGCTCTGAAAAGAGCTGTTGTGTTATGTGGGTAATTTAAGTAGGTACCGATGCAGAGTCTAAAATTCAAAAGGAAGACTCTGTTCTCCTCATCTGAGAAATGTACACCATCTCTCCTATAGATGCCTTGCATGTTGTAACGCAAGTTGTTGTGGTATATAGAACCCATACCATAGTCTCTGAGGAAAGCAGAAACAGATTTATTCTCATGTTTCCTTGCTTTCTCAATCTGTGGACAAAATTGGTTGGACCAGTTCCATTTTTGCCTTTGGCATATATTAGAATATACCAAGGCAGTTTTTGGAAAAAGTGACATCAATTGCCCAAAGATGTCCTTTAAAAGCATTTCCAGACATACCCCAGTGAAAGTGCCCAGGTCATTGCCAACGCAGTGCACAATTATGAGATCAGGGTGTAGTAGATGCATAAAGGATTTTACCAATGATATCAATTGGTGACATCTGAATCCTCTCTGGTCAATCCACATAATATCCACATTTGGTAAATCAAGGTTGGGAATACCTCTGTTTGCTGCATACTTTTCACTCCAGTGAACAAAGCTATGACCCACAATCCAGACTTTAGGCATCTTGAAGGTAGATGTGGTTGTATTCAGATGAGTTGTGGAAATGAAATGGCAGTTTGAATGTAGGAGTTATGAAAAAAAGTGGTTGAGATTCAGTACACTTGAAAAAGAAGAAATGATTGGTGGTTTCTTAACATTCTCCAATGAAAATTAGGGTGCATGCTTTTGTTTTTTGAAAGAAGTAATTCTAATGATTGAGAAAAAGTCAATGAAAGAAACATTGCACAGGATAAGCTGATATATTGAGAGGCCAAACATCCTTGCTGGGTTCATTTGCAACATAGTATGATGAACTTTTCACCCGTTTGCTCAGTTAGGTGGGAGTTACCATAGTAACAGGCTGAATGAACACTGGGGGGATTGGTGAATATTATGTGAGTTTGAAAGTGTTGAAATGTAGAACCAATTAAAATGTTAGCTTGGTTTTGAAATAGTGTTGGAATAATTTTGATTGGTTAAGTCCAGGGATATGTGTGAAGAATTACAGGGAACCAGGGCCATTTGTGGTTGCAGTGTCTGAGGTGCATTTCAAAGATTCTGCTTAAGTAAATCTGGTGTGTGTGACTGGCACTGTTCTAAACCTTCAAAAGCATTATTAAGGGTGAGTAATAATTCATTTAATATAGATAGAGTGCTGTGTGTACTATGGGGAATATTAAGAAGCATATTGGGCTTCTTTATTCTTGCATTGTGTGTCATGTTTTTTAGGAATGCTGGTAAAAAATGTAATGGTGCATATTGGAAATGTATTTTGGTAATTAGTCAGGTTTCTGCCTTGTAATGTAGTGGTCATTTAAATGGGCTGTGCTCCGTGTCTAAAATGATTTACTATGCTAAATGTTTTTGGGAAAAATGTATGGCTTTATCTTTTTGGACAAGGATCACACTGAGTGTCTGTGTCAAGTAAGGAATTATATTTGCACCTTTTTCAATAATGTCACCTGTGTCTCCTCACAGTTTGCATCTCTTAGCTTATAGGGTACTGTTTCTTTTTGCATTGTGTGTCATGTTTCTATGTAATGCAGGAAAAACATTTAATGGTGCATATTGGAAATGTATTTTGAAAATGAGTCAGGTTTGTGCCTTGTAATGTAGTGGTCATTTAAATGGGCTGTGCTCTGTGTCTAAAACAATTTACTATGCTAAATGTTTTTGGGCAAAATGTATGGCTTTAACTTTTTGGACAAGGATCACACTGAGTGTCTGTGTCAATAAGGAATTATATTTTCACCTTTTTCAATAATGTCACCTGTGTCTCCTCACAGTTTGCATCAATTAGCTTATAGGGTACTACTTCTTTTTGCACACACACAAAGAGTGAGATGGGGCAGGCACAGAGTGAGATGAGACACAGGCACAGAGTGAGATGAGACACAGGCACAGACTGAGATGAGACACAGGCGCAGAGTGAGATGAGACACAGGCACAGAGTGAGATGAGACACCAAAGAGAGAAATGACACACGCAAAGAGAGAGAAGGGGCAGGCACAGAGTGAGATGAGACACAGGCACAGAGTGAGATGAGACACAGGCACAGAGTGAGATGGGGCAGGCACAGAGTGAGATGAGACACAGGCACAGAGTGAGATGAGACACAGGCACAGAGTGAGATGAGACACGCAAAGAGAGAAATGACACACACAAAGAGTGAGATGAGACATAGGCAAAGAGTGAGATGAGACACAGGCACAGAGTGAGATGAGGCACAGGCACAGAATGAGATGAGACACAGGCACAGAGTGAAATAAGACACAGGCACAGAGTGAGATGAGACACGAAAAGAGAGAAATTACAAATACAAAGAGTGAGATGAGACACAGGAACAGAGTGAGATGAGACACAGGCACAGACTGAGATGAGACACAGGCACAGAGTGAGATGAGACACGCAAAGAGAGAAATGACACACACAAAGAGAAAGATGGGGCAGGCACAGAGTGAGATGAGACACAGGCACAGAGTGAGATGAGACACAGGCACAGAGTGAGATGGGGAAGGCACAGAGTAAGATGAGACACAGGCACAGACTGAGATGAGACACAGGCACAGAGTGAGATGGGACACAGGCACAGAGTGAGATGAGACACAGGCACGGAGAGAGATGAGACACAGGCACAGAGTGAGATGAGACACAGGCACAGAGCGAGATGAGACACACACAGAGAGAGATGGGGCAGGCACAGAGTGAGATGAGACACAGGCACAGACTGAGATGAGACACAGGCACAGAGTGAGATGAGACACAGGCACAGAGTGAGATGAGACACAGGTACAAGGTATTGGCCAAGAAAACACAATTAGAAGACTCATCCAAAACACAATCTTCAGTGAAAAAAAAGAATGCTCCTGGTAAGCAAACAAAGGAGTTTTTTATGAAATGAATGCAATGTAAAAAACATCTGGATATTGTTTCAAAGAAAATAAAATCATCTGTAAATACAAATAAAAAGCAGAGCGCCCCAAGAAATGTTAGACCTGTAGAAGGAGATGATATTGTCTATAGTAATAGAAGGAGAAATCAATTTATTGACATTCATAGACAAATGTTTTATAACAGAATTGTTTTAAATGTATTAAAAAATGTTAAGATTTATGAAAAGAAGACTGCTTTTTACAAGAAAAAGAAAAGTATAGTGAAGATTGTGG